>NC_073382.1:31161587-31761587 GCF_028641065.1 Leucoraja erinaceus | reverse complement strand
GCCAATGCAACTCGTGTAAGTAGTGTCCTGGGATCAGAATCCACAAGCAAACCAAGAATCATATAGTGAGTGATAGTTTCCTCCTCCGACAGGGTTTCATGCAGAAATTACAAGCATTGGAAGTATCTCAGTTTTGATTTGACATAACTTACCCAAGCAACATGTGCAGCAGAAAGAATCAAATAAAAAACTGACAATACTTTTGAATGCAACAGCTCTGTGAAACAATTGCAAAGATATGAAAATAAACTTACATTTTTAATAATTCATGGGGTCTGGCCATCAATGGTAAGGCCAATATTTAAAAGCCATCCATAACTATACTTCCGCTAAGTGACAGGAAAGTGTCAGCTACATTGTCCTTTAGTCTAAATTAACAAAAAGCCAGGAAAGGTAAAGCGAACAGATTTCCCCATTGAAGGACAAAACAAAGCAGATGAGTTTTCACAGTGAACCAGAAACCTCATGCTCACCATTGTGTTAGCAGCTTTTCAATTCCAAGTTATTATTTGATTATACTGAATCCAAGTTCACCAGGCCACTTCTGGATTGACGGTTCTATAATTTAACCACCATAGCAACTCTGTCCTAACGGTTTAACTGTAATGATAGACTGCTCAGTGATCTCCGAGGTTTAATATGTGAAATGGTAATCAGGCCAACCTAAAAGCTTAACTTCTGAACTTCCTTTTGTCAATGGGTATGTAGGAGTGGTAGCTAGATCTATAATTCTGCAACAAGTTATCCACTCTCTCATAAAACCTATTATATAATGTGCTGTGAAATAAAGAGCAGAATTTTTCAGGCAACTATTCTCTTCATGCTGATAGCAATTGTGTGAGCAAGAAATAAGAATTTGCCTCTCCCTATAGACATACCATCCCAAGCAATTTTTTATTACGTCTTCATATTTACATTATGAGTTTAGTAGGCCCCTTCGGTCATGACTGATCATGGGTGATGCATCCAGGTCGGATGCAAGCCTGGGCGATGTCATAAGGAGGACAGGCTGGTGCCCATGAAGCACGTCCCCCCTCTACACATTGCTGATCGATCGAAAGGAACAGCAGGGTCGTTATAGTTTGGCACCAGTGCCATCGCAGGAGCTGCCAGAGTGAGGTTGTAGACAACGACTAACTGCCTTAGGGGCTCCAACTCTAGATTTTCTTGAGGTTTACTCCTGGAGCCTTTTCCATGACTGGATATGGCCACAAGGCAGTGGAGGTTTTAAATCAGAGTTTTCCCTCTCCTAGATGGACAGCCTTCCCAGGCTGACGAGTCCCATCTGCCCGAGACTCATGGTGGCGGGAGCGTCTACCTTCCCGTGCAGGTCTATAGCATCAGCCCACTGCCCAAACAATGTATGGTAATAATATAATGTAATAATATTGATTAATAATATTAATATGATTTGATAAGCGCTGTCTGCGGAGGGGCGCTCAGCATCGCCAAGGACTGCTCTCACCCCAACCATGGACTGTTTACCCTCCTACCATCCGGGAGGCGCTACAGGTTTCTCCGTTGCCGAACCAGCAGGTAGAGGAACAGCTTCTTTCCGGCGGCTGTCACTCTACTCAACAACGTACCTCGGTGACTGCCAATCACCACCCCCCTCCCGGACACTTATTATTATTTATTCAAATCGTTTGCTATGTCGCTCTTCCAGGGAGATGCTAAATGCATTTCGTTGTCTCTGTACTGTACACTGACAATGACAATTAAAATTGAATCTGAATCTGAATAATAATCAATAGATGTTTCTAATGGATGTCAAGGGCAAATGTTGGGAGTCGAGAAGGCAGGCGGGAAGGGTTATTGATAGAGGACGATCGGGGCCATGATCACAATGATTCGTGGCGCTGGGGCTGGGGCTCGAAGGGCGCCGCTGGCCTCCTCCCTGCACCTATTTTCTAGTTTCAACCGGCGCCGCCCGCGGCCGGACGGATTCATAATATTGGGAACACCAGGATGGGACTGATATTAATAACATTACAATAAACTAACTGACATATGCAATAATGATATAGGATATTCATATAAGGCGCCCGCGCTACCTACCTATCTACGCTAAAAATCTTAAAGTACAGAAATCATGTACAATTTCCATTGATTGTGACAGTTTATAATGAATGCAAAAGAAACAGGCAGAAGTTTATTCTTAAAGCAGCAGGCACACCACATTATTTTCCTTTTGTTATTTTTCTTGTAATTTCTGCTCCTTCGTCAGATTGATTTCAATGCATCATCAGAACAATTTGATTTATAGTGTTTATGTAGATACCTAAGAAGATTGTCAGCAAAATCCTGGAAATTCACAAGATGAAGAATTTGCAAGTGATTATTTGAAAAGTTGTTTACTTTTACTTAAATATTTCCAGCTTAATGAATCATTGGCCAAGTATCTAAATGCTACTGATACCCATCAACTGTTTGCATGATGCTTCAACAATAATGACCAGGATCATTTCTGAATGGTGTCAACTGAAATATTCAATAGTTATTATTTATTAAAATATAGCATACAAAAGAGATGAATGGGTTAATTATGCTGCACATCCGATTTACTCACCATTATATCACCAAAGAAGACAGATTGATTGAGTAACTCAGCATGCCAGGAAGCATCTCTGGAGTACTGTACATGATTAGTTGATGTTTCAGATCAGGACTTTCCTTGAGCCTGAAGAAAGGTCCAACTCCCACTGAGTTACTTCAGCACTGTGTCTTTATTTATAAACCAGCATCTGCAGTTCCTTTTTTGCTATTTTATGCCACCAGACATGTTTCGAATTGCCCAAGGATTTTAATGCAGTCACTCATTATATCCAAGGCTGAACTGGTGAATTGTCTGAGACTAAGTCAAATTATATGCTTGGGCAAGAACCTACATTTGAGATTGTGGATCAGCCACAATATTGAATGGCAGTGCAGGCTCAAGGTGTTATATGGCCAAGTGCTAACCCTGTCTCTTATGTTAACCTTTGGCTTGATTCAGGAAGGCATATCATTTATGAGGCTTAAAGGATCCAGGGATATGGGGGAAGACAGGAACATGATATCAAAGTGGTTGATCAGCGATAAATAGTGAACCAGGCCCAATTGACCAAATTATCTACACTTGCTCGCTCCTACTTTCTATGTTTGTGCACAGATTGTACAGATATCTATTCCACATTTTAATTCCCTCCGAGCTGAGAATGAAGTTGAGAGTCATATATCAGCTGGATCAGGAATGGCAGATTTTCTTCCCCGAAGGACATTAGTGTAATAGATAAGTTTATTAACAACAATTGTAGTTTTTATGGTGAATCTTACTGAGACTTGTTTTGTTTTTTTAAACTGACATTTAATTATCAAATGGAGAATTTGTGATTGTATTCCTGCATTAATCATTTAGTTGCTATTTCAGCAACCTATCAACTAGATTATATCCATGTACTTACTAACACAACCACTGGTCAATGACTGAAAACAACTGACCCTACAGGCTCCAGATCAACACAGGATTAATTAAGCAGTTGTCTCTTGTATAGAGAACGTGAGAAAAATCCCCAGCAGAGATGAAAAGCTCGCCACTACACTTATTTTTTTTGTTTCTTGCACCCATGTCTATCCGACCAGCTGAACGATCATGGGTTGCCTGCAAATTCCTTTGTTGTTCAGTCCACCTTCATTGCAGAATGATTCAATGAGCAACATAGTCAGCATGGTCATCTGCTTGTTCACTGGAAAAAAACTGTAGATGATGTGCATGATCTTTTTCAAAATGCTGTGAAACTTCTTCTGAGCAAAGAATCAGTCGCCTAGATCTGTGGTAATAATGATGGTGAAATGACTAGAGTCAATTTACATTGTACTGTGAAACAGTTAGTAATAGCTGGATTTCTTCCATCAACATAGAATATCTGTGTCTTCTCAGCTGCCTTGTTAGTCTCCAACTTCAATGAAATAAACAAAAAAAAACTTTAAACTGACATGAGTTTCAGTATCTTACAAAATTGTTTTACCATGAAATACACTGAGATACTGGAAACCGAGGGTTATTTTTACTATCAAGATACGTTATAATTACTACTTAGCAAACTATGAATGATATGGGAAATTAAACATATAAAAACACAAAAATATATATTGTTTCGCTGTTCTGTTCATGCTCTGCTTTGCAAAGATTATAATATCCTTTAGTTCGTCTTTAATTTCCAAATCATCTTGTCCCTGACATCGTTCTCAATGGTTGTAAACTAAGAAAGCTCAAGCACGTGTTCAATTTACAATCCATCCTGTTTTTCAATGTCAGTAAATATCACGTAATTAGGCTGTAGCAATCCTTATAATGTTGAAAAAAAAATGAAGTTAATATGAAATATGGAAAATATGAAGTTATTCATTTTGGTTTGCAGGATGGAAGGTAGACTTATTTTAAACAGTGTATGTTTATTATTCTGCATTTACTGCATTTCGTTGTCTCTGTACTTACACTGACAATGACAATTAAAGTTGAATCTGAATCTGAATCTGAATCATCTTATTGATGATAGGAAAAATATATTTTAGAGAATCCTTACTCAAATCATAATAATTACTGCTCAGTTACAACAATCTTTTAGTAAGTAAAAGATTATGTTAGAGATTTATGAATACTGTAATAATACTGGATCATGATGATTCTTCACCTAGGTTTTCATTCACAGTTTTGGTCTCCTTACATAATGATTTACTTCGCCCAGTGCATTACAAATGAAGTCTACCAGACTGACTCTTGGGAAAAGGATTGAGCAATCTAGACGTATATCCCTGAGCGTTTCGGAAAAAGTGAAGTGACCAGACTGAAACATAAAACATGCTTAAAAAGAGAACAATATTAGAATGCATTCACTTACTAGTGTTTGGAATCAAAGTTCAAAATTGAATTTTAATTAAATGAATGCTTAATACTGAGTTAAGATTTTTTTTTGAGTGAAAAGACTGTGAATCTCCAGTTCACTATATAGGGAGCAGGCTGTAGCACTATGAAATGTGGGTGAACTTGAGATATACAAGAAATCTCAACAAGTTGCCCTAATCTAATAATGGAATGTATCAATTCAAGAGGTTTCTGAGAGGAGATAACAATGTGAACAACACAGGGAAGTAGATTAACAATCCAGTCATACACATAGAGGCAAGCAAAAGGACACAAGGTGCTGGAGTAACAGCGTGCCAGGAACCATCTCTGGAGAACATGAATAGGTGAGATTTCAGAATGGGTCTCTTCTTCGGACTGATGAAGGGACCCGACCCAAAACTTTACCTAGTTTAGTTTAGTTTATTGTCACATTTACCGAGGTACAGTGAAAAGCTTTTGTTGCGTGCCAACCAGTCAGCGGAAAGACGATACGTGATTACAATTGAGTTATTTACAGTGTAAACATATATGAAAAGTGAATAATGTTTAGTGCAAGGTAAAGCCAGTAAAGTCCAATCAAAGATAGTCCGAGGGTCACCAATGAGGTAGATAGTAGTTTAGGACTGCTCTCTAATTGTGGTAGGATGACATTCACCAGAGATGCTGCCTGATCTGCTGAGTTATTCAAGCACCATGTGTACTTTTTTGTGTAAACCAGCAACTGCAGTTCCTTGTTGCTGCTAAAGGAAAACAAAATTGTTATTCACAGGAAATTATCAGGCATAGGAGATCTGTCAAGATTTATGGTATCTAAGTCTTCAAAGGATATCTGCTGAAAGGTAAACTGCAAACAGCAATCATCAATTTTTGAATTAAAGGAGTGATTTGTGAACAAACAGAGCCTCAAGCGCAGGCTACTAAACAACAGCAAGACACGGCTCAAGAGAGATGATTTATAACTAACATGACCATCAAACATTCTTGTGTGCAGCAGCCAAACACAAGCCAATGAGTTATGACAGTTGGCCATACTGTTTTGCACCAATGCAACAAGAGAACAGGGCAGGCTCCCAGATCCAACTTATTTTGTCACGTAGCACATTAAACATGGTCATCGGGCATCTCTGTTCTGTTTATCAGTGATTAGGACATTTCAAAACCCAGTGAGTCAACTAACAGTACATTCAGTCTTCAGAAGCCTTGAGACCAAATATGTGAATTACTATGTCCCAACAAAGATATTTAGGATACTCAAAGATATCTTGTCTACCATGTTACCATGTGCTCCCAGTGGTAAATATATATTTCAATGGATCCATGTACTGCCATTAAAATAATCTATGCAATTGTAATCTTTAAAATTGTAATCAATTATTTGATTTTATCTTTGTTCTTAAGAGTATTGATGTACTTGATGTACTTTAGATTTGGAGAATTCTACTGGGTGGGTCTCCAAAAGAATGCCAGCTTGTGATGATGAATACAGACTTATGACATCTACGTACCAGCTTTCCGTCTCCGTGTGGTTTAGTCACAGTCAGAGTCATAATGGATGGATTAGATTCATTTGAAATACTGGTGAGCTCATGAACAACATTAACCTTAGAATAAAATCTCTTGTGAGGACATTGAAAAAAGAACCTTGAAGGGATATTTCAATCCAGACATTTTAGAAATGTTCAAGATCTGCAAGTTAGACAGTAGACAAAGATCAAAGGAACCAAGCAGTGAATGTGCTGTCAAGGTAAAGAAATTGGCTAAAATACATTGGCAGGTACAAAGATAAATTAGTTGGCACTATAGCATCTTGGAGTTCAGACTCCAACTTTGGCATGTAGTTGGTCATAGAAAGACAGAAGATGAAAATAGGGTCTTTGCCCCACCAAATCTATACTGATGATAGCCATCCGTTTACATGAATCTTGCATGAATCCGATATCTCGCCCTGCATTCTCACTAACATTCTCCAGATTTTATCACCCACCCATTAGGGTAAATTTACAGCAGCCAATTAACCTACTGACCCATATATCTTTGGGATGTGGGAGGAAACCAGAGCACCTGGAGAAGAGTGACAGGGAGACTATGCAAACTACAAACTAACAGCACCCCGTAATCCGGTACTGTGAGGCAGCAGTTTTATGAGCTGTACAAATATGCCGCCCTGTTACTAATATGGACACAATACAACAAGCATCAACAGAAGCTGGGAGCTACAGTATAATGGCCACAGTGTGAAAATTGGAAACAATCCCAAATGAAAAAAATAGAGACAATGAGCTTTGAGCTTCCAAATAGACAGCAGAGAAGAAAGGTCCAATATCGATTAAAAGGTAAAGTGGAAGTTTAGGTGAGAAAGAATGAAAATCAAGGCATAAATATAGGGAAGTGTTAAAAAAGTCAAATTATGGTGTGCAGTGGTGCAGGTGTTAGTTTTGCTACTTTATAATCGCTGGGGCCTATATTCAATTCTGACCTTGGATGCAGTCCGTGTGGAGTTTGCATATGCTCCATGTTATATGCTCCATGACATGTGTCTCCCTGCTTGCTCTAGTTTCCTCCCACATCTCAAAGTCATGCTTGGTTGGTAATTACTGTAAATTACACCTGAGGTAGGTGGGTGATAGGAGAATCAGGGAGAGTTAATGGGGACGGGAAAGAGAAAAGATTACAGAGAGAGGGGGATGATGAATGATGGGTGTGCTCTGATCGACAGCGTAGGCTTGATGTGCTCAATAACCTCCCTCTCTGTCATAAGAAAATATGAGAAATAACATGGAACAATGTTATTATTGCATGAATGCTATTTGTAAATGTACTGGAAATAGTGTTCAATTGCAATTAATTTAGTAGTTAATGGGTAAATTGGTCTGTGTTATGTTTGGGGTTCATTCAACATTTAGAAATGTATATAACACAATGTTTTCTTATATGCTGATAAGATAATAGGATGTGATTAGTCAAAAATAGAACCAAAGGGAGATGTGATTTAAAGGCATGTTAGGTACTTGACTTGGATATTGTAGTGGTGTTAAGTTTAATTTATTTGACTCATTATATAGTCAAGGGGATAAATAATTAATCGATGTATGTTTTGTTAAATTTACAGCTATATTTTTACATGCATCCCTGTGAATAGTTAATTGTATAGTTTTACAAATGCAAATTCAATGGGACACAACGATAACCATATAACCATATAACAATTACAGCACGGAAACAGGCCATCTCGACCCTTCTAGTCCGTGCCGAACACGTATTCTCCCCTAGTCCCATATACCTGCGCTCAGACCATAACCCTCCATTCCTTTCCTGTCCATATAACTATCCAATTTATTTTTAAATGATAAAAACGAACCTGCCTCCACCACCTTCACTGGAAGCTCATTCCACACAGCCACCACTCTCTGAGTAAAGAAGTTCCCCCTCATGTTACCCCTAAACTTCTGTCCCTTAATTCTCAAGTCATGTCCCCTTGTTTGAATCTTCCCTACTCTCAGTGGGAAAAGCTTATCCACGTCAACTCTGCTATCCCTCTTATCATTTTAAAGACCTCTATCAAGTCCCCCCTTAACCTTCTGCACTCCAAAGAATAAAGCCCTAACTTGTTCAACCTTTCTCTGTAACTTAGTTGCTGAAACCCAGGCAACATTCTAGTAAATCTCCTCTGTACTCTCTCTATTTTGTTGACATCCTTCCTATAATTAGGCGACCAAAATTGTACACCATACTCCAAAATTGGCATCACCAATGCCTTGTAAAATGTTAACATTACATACCAACTTCTATACTCAATGCTCTGATTTATAAAGGCCAACACACCAAAAAGCTTTCTTTACCACCCTATCTACATGAGATTCCACTTTCAGGGAACTGTGCACAGTTATTCCCAGATCCCTCTGTTCACCTGCATTCTTCAATTCCCTACCATTTACCATGTACGTCCTATTTTGATTTGTCCTGCCAAGATGTAGCACCTCACAGTTATCAGCATTAAACTCCATCTGCAATCTTTCAGCCCACTCTTCCAACTGGCATAAATCTCTCTGTAGACTTTGAAAATCTACTTCATTATCCACAACCCCACCTATCTTAGTATCATCTGCATACTTACTAATCCAATTTACCACACCATCATCCAGATCATTGATGTACATGACAAACAACAGTGGACCCAACACAGATCCCTGTGGCACCCCACTAGTCACTGGCCTCCAACCTGACAAACAACCATCCACCATTACTCTCTGGCATCTCCCATTCAGCCACTGTTGAATCCATCTTGCTACTCCACCATTAATACCCAACAATTGAACCTTCTTAACCAACCTTCCGTGAGGAACCTTGTCAAAGGCCTTACTGAAGTCCATATATACAACATCCACTGCTTTACACTCATCAATTTCCCGAGTAACCTCTTCAACAAATTCAAGAAGATTAGTCAAACATGACTTTCCAGGCACAAATCCATGTTGACTGTCCTAATCAGACCCTGTTTTTCCAGATGCTTATATATATTATCTCTAAGTACCCTTTCCATTAATTTCCCCACCATTGACGTCAAAGTAACAGGTCTATAATTGCTAGGTTTACTCTTAGACCCCTTTTTAAACAATGGAACAACATGCGCAGTACGCCAATCCTCCGACACTAATCCCATTTCTAATGACATTTGAAATATTTCTGTCATAGCCCCTTCTATTTCTACACTAACTTCCCTCAATGTCTTAGGGAATATCCTGTCCGGACCTGGAGACTTATCCACTTTTATATTTCTCAAAAGTGTCAGTACTTCCACTTCTTTGAATCTCATAGTTTCCATAGCTACTCTACTTGTTTCCCTTACCTCACATAATTCAATATCCTTCTCCTTGGTGAATACCGAAGAAAATAAATTGTTCAATATCTCCCCCATCTCTTTTGGCTCTGCAGATAGCTGTCCACTCTGACTCTCTAATGGACCAACTTTATCCCTCGTTATCCTTTTGTTATTAATATAGCTGTAGAAACCCTTTGGATTTACTTTCACCTTACTTGCCAAAGCAACCTCATATCTTCTTTTAGCTTTTCTAATTTCTTTCTTAAGATTCTTTTTACATTCTTTATACTCCTCAAGCACCTCATTTACTCCATGCTGTCTATAATTATTGTAGATCTCTCTCTTTTTCCGAACCAAGTGTCCAATTTCCCTTGAAAACCATGGCTCTTTCCAATTTTTACTATTTCCTTTCAACCGAACAGGGGCATAAAGATTCTGTACTCTCAAAATTTCACCTTTAAATGTCCTCCATTTCTCTTCCACATCTTTCCCATAAATCAAACTGTCCCAATTTACTCCTTTTAAATCCTTTCGCATCTCCTCAAAGTTAGCCTTTCTCCAATCAAAAATCTCAACCCTAGGTCCAGTTCTGACCCTCTCCATAATTATATTGAAACTAATGGTATTGTGATCACTGGTCCCGAACTGTTGCCCAACGCATACCTCTGCCACCTGACCCGTCTCATTTCCTAACAGGAGGTCCAGCACCGCCCCATCTCTAGTAGGTACTTCTATGTATTGCTGCCAAAAACTATCCCGCACACATTTTACAAACTCCAACCCATGCAGCCCATTTACAGAATGTATTTCCCAGTCTATGTGTGGAAAATTGAAATCTCCCACAATCACTACCTTGTGCTTACTACTAATATCTGCAATCTCCTTACATATTTGCTCTTCCAATTCTCGCTCCCCATTTGGCGGTCTATAATACACCCCTATAAGTGTTGCTACCCCTTTCCCATTTCTCAGTTCCACCCAAATACCCTCCCTAGACGAGCCCTCTAATCTACCCTGCCAAAGCATTGCTGTAATATCTTCCCTGATAAGCAATGCAACACCACCACCTCTTGCCCCTCCAATTCTATCACACCTGAAGCAACAAAATCCTGGAATATGTTAGTTTCCAATCACAGCCCTCCTACAACCATCTTTCACTGATCGCCACAACATCATACTTCCAGGTGTCAATCCAGGCTCTATGTTCATCCACCTTTCTTACAATGCTCCTAGCATTAAAATATACACATTTAAGAAACCCACCATCTCTTATTCTCTATTTATTTTATTTTTCTTCTCTCTCCCCTACATTTTGGGTCAGAGTGTTACCATTCTCTGCCTCCTGCCTTACACACTGACTGCTAGCTTTCCCAATTCGAGTCCCTCCCCACAACCATACTAGTTTAAAGTCTCCCCAGTGGCCTTTGCAAATCTCTCCGCCAGGATATTGGTCCCCCTCAAGTTCAAGTGCAACCCGTCCTTTCTGTACAGGTCACACCTTCCCCAAAAGTGGTCCCAATGATCCAGAAACTTGAATCCATACCCACTGCACCAGTCCCTCATCCACGCATTTATTCTCCACCTTGCTCCATTCCTACTCTCACTGTCGTGTGGCACAGGCAGTAATCCTGAGATTGTTACCTTTCCAGTTCTTCTCCTTAACCCTCTACCTAACTCCCTAAATTCTTCTTTCAGGACCTCTTCTCTTTTTTTACCTATGTCGTTGGTACCTATATGTACCACAACCTCATGCTCCTCTCCCTCCCATTTCAGGATTTCTTGGACACGTTCAGACACATCCCTGACCCTGGCACCAGGGAGGCAAACTACCATCCCGGTCTCCTGTCTACGTCCACAGAATCGCCTATCCAACCCCCTGACTATAGAGTCCCCTATTACAATTGCCCTCCTCTTCTTTTCCTTACCCTTCTGAGCAACAGGACCGGTCTTTGTGCCAGAGGCCCGGCCACTGTCGCTGCCCCCAGGTAGGCTGTCTCCCCCACCCTTACTCAAACATGAGTACTTATTTTCAAGGTGTACAGCCACCGGGGTACTCACCAGTCCCTGCCTCTGCCCATTGCCCTTCCTAACTGTGACCCAGATGGCTGGTTAAGGAGAGGAACATTGGGTCGCGCAAAATGCTCCAGTACATCGAGTGTGAGAGCCAAACGGATTTTGAACTTTGAATAATGGTGCCAAAAATGTCGGCGCCAGCATGTGTAATATATGCAAATGAATTTCACTGTGCAGTTGTGACAAATAAAGCACTATTGAACTTTAGAACTCTTGATAATTAACCATTGACAAATTGACTAGACCGATTTAGTCAAGTTGGTTGCATGAGTTTGTCACATTTGTAATGGGAAACATTGTTTATATATATATGAATGTGTGTAGCTTTAAGAACTGAATGGAACGTTGTATGGCATTTGAGATCGTTTTTTGTTCAGTGTTCTTTGTCCTCAATGTAGTGTGTTTGTTTTGTACTTCTGTCCCTGTTATTTGTCTTACTGGATGCAAGATTATAGAGCATATGCACAGTACAGTGGTAGAAGATTGAATAGGGGTCCAAAATTGGAGAGCAGACCCATAGACCTAAAGGGCTGCCTGGATTTATGGACAATAGACAATAGGTGCAGGAGTAGGCCAGTCGGCCCTTCGAGCCAGCACCACCATTCAATGTGATCATGGCTGATCATCCCCAATCAGTACCCCGTTCCTGCCTTCTCCCCATATCCCGACTCCGCTATTTTTAAGCCCTATCTAGCTCTCTCTTGAAAGCATCTGGAGAACCCGCCTCCACCGCCCTCTGAAGCAGAGAATTCCACAGACTCACCACCCTCTGTGAGAAAAAGTGTTTCCTCATCTCCGTTCTAAATGGCTTACTCCTTATACTTAAACTGTGGCCCCTGGTTCTGGACGCCCTCAACATCGGGAATATGTTTCCTGCCTTTTGCATGTCCAAACCCTTAACAATCTTATATGTTTCAATGAGGAACCCTCTCATCCTTCTAAACTCCAGAATGTACAAGCCCAGCTACTCCATTCTCTCAGCATATGACAGTCCCGCCATCCCGGGAATTAACCTTGTAAACCTATGCTGCACTCCCTCAATAGCAAGAATGTCCTTCCTCAAATTAGGGGACCAAAATTGCACACAATACTCCAGGTGTGGTCTCACTAAGGCTCTGTTCAACTGCAGAAGGGCCTCTTTGCCCCTATATTAGATTCCTCTTGTTACAAAGGCCAACATGCCATTTACTTTCTTCACTGCCTGCTGTACCTATTTATTTCAATCTGGACTTCCACTGTTACGCTGATGACACCCAGATCTACCTTGGCACCAAATCCCCCCACAACCCCCCCCTCTCCCATATCAACTCCTGTTTGTCAGCTATAAAAACCTGGATGCAACATAATTTCCTCAAATTCAGCAGCGATAAGACAGAATTCCTCCTCATAGGCTCCAAAGCCACACTCACAAAATCAATAACCCCACTCTCACCATCGACGGCACCACTGTCTCCCCATCTCCCCAGGCCCGCAACCTTGGCATGATCTTTGATTCCATCCTCTCCCTTGAGCCTCACATCCACCAATAAAACCTCCTTCTTTCATCTCCGCAACATCGCCAAACTCAGACCCTCTCTCACACCGCCCGCTGCTGAAACTCATCCATGCCTTCATCTCCTCCCGACTGGACTATTGCAACTCACTTCTCCTTGGCATCAGCTCCACCTACATCAACTGACTACAACTGGTCCAGAACGCAGCCGCCCGACTCATCACCCACACCAAATCTTGGCATCACATCACTCCAGTCCTCAAACAACTTCACTGGCTTCCCATCTCCCACCGGATCACCTACAAAATCCCGATCCTCACCTACAAAGCCCTCCACCATCTGGCCCCCCCATATCTCACTGACCTCCTCTCCCCCTACCAACCCTCACGGTCCCTCAGATCCACATCAGTCGGTCTCCTCTCCATCCACAAGTCCAACCTCAGCAGTTTTGGGGATAGAGCCTTCTCCAGGGCAGCTCCCAGGCTCTGGAACTCCCTCCCCCAACTGATCCGCAATTCCGTGTCCCTCACCATCTTCCAGTCCCGCCTCAAGACCCATCTCTTCACTTCTGCCTATCCTTAGCCCCACGAGTCGTCCCTTTTCATCTGTGCATTCATTGCCTCATACTGTGTTTTGTATTGAATTCTGTATTTACTTTGTGTACTAGTCATGTCTCTACTATTTATTTCATTCCCCTTACATGCTTTTCCTCTACCTGCTAAATGTTTGTAAGATGTCCTTGAGACTCTTGAAAGGCGCCCATAAATAAAATGTATTAATTATTATTATTATTATTATTATTATTATTATTATTATTATTATTATTTATTTTCTTATTATTTATTTTCTTATGTACATATGTTATTATGATTGATTTTATTATGTTCTTCAGAGAGAGAATCCTGGCTTTGGAATGACACAAAGGAGGATAACTGAGCAGTACCAGAAGAGGTCAACTGAGCTAATATTGAGATGAGGAGACACCAATAAAAAATATTTTTAAAAAAGCTCAATAGAAAATAGTTGAAGCTTGCAATCAGCACAGATGCTAAGCTCTATGAATTTCTTGACACAACCTGAAAATCAATATGAAGAATAACCTTGAACTTAGAACATAAATGGTGAACAGACAATTTTGTTTTCAATATTTCACAAAAGCAGTGGTGACGTGCGGAATGCAGCAAACTGTCAATGGCAAGAATAGAGGTGGGTAGAGTAAGCAAATTGAAGAGGATAGATTGTTTTCCTCACCAAGTCACTTAAGTAGCATAAAATAGAATAGTTCCATTGGAATTCTATGATATAACAGGTGGAGGAAAATATGTTCTATTCTGATTCATTTCTGTGTTCTAAAATAAAGATCAATATACCAAAAAGAAACAATTTTTTCATAAAGCTATCTATAAAGGTGTGTCTTCTGCTGTGAATGTAGAACTGTAATGAACAGAATACAATTAACAACAAAAATGCATTACTTCTTGATTTCTGACAATCTCTTAAATGGGGGTGGTGGAAGGGGGGGAGCTGATTCAGTTCAATTCACTACCGCAGCTCCGATCTGCATTAACCTACCTGATCTCCCGGTTGCTCAGCACTTTAACTCCCCCTCCCATTCCCAATCTGACCTTTCTGTCCTGAGCCTCCTCCATTGTCAGAGTGAGGCCCAGCATAAATTGGAGGAGCAGCACCTCATATTTCACTTGGGAGGGTAACACCCCAGCGGTATGAACATTGATTTCTCTAACTTCAAAAACCCTTTGCTTTCCCTCACTCTCCACCCCTCCCCTTTCCCAGTTCTCCCACCAGTCTTACTGTCGCCGACTACATTCTATCTCTGTCTTACCCACTCCCCTGACATCAGTCGGAAGAAGGGTCTCAACCCGAAATGTCACCCATTCCTTCTCTCCAGAGATGCAGCCTGTCCCGCTGAGTTACTCCAGCATTTGTTGTCTACCCCAGCTCAGATGTTGAGCATATTCTAGCTAAGGGTTTCTTCTTTGGTTCTTTGGGCATAATTAATGATGCAGGCACTCATGTTGCTTAAAATTGTGCATAGTATTGAAAAAAGCAATATTCAAAGTCACTTTTATATCACCAATTGTGAAACATTCCATACTTCCATAAAATGCTTCATAGCTATTCAGTCCTGTCTTTAAACAATACATAAACTGCATTAATAAATTTTAAAGTAACCAACTTAAAAGTGACAATGGTACAATTTCACAAAATGTATATACTTACAAATACAAGGATTTTAATTTGACTGCCTTGTTTTAATCATCAGGTAATATAGCTTTTAGCAATTAAAAATGACTAAAAATAAAAATATGGTGAACTATTTACAAATCGTATTGATTTAGACAGTTATTAAATAATGATTAATAAAATAAGTTTAAATAAATTCTGCAAAACATTTAAAATCAAAGCTCTATTATTCAACTCATTGTGGACTTGGGAATGGCACAACAAGTAGATTCATTCATTCTGAGGCTGTGTCCAGTTCCACGGGGGAAGCAAACTTTCAGTAAATGCAATTCAGCAATAGTAACATGACCAAATGCAAAAAATTGCAGAAACCTAATTTACACTAATCTTAATTGTAGTGGAAATTCATCAATCTCTGGTCTTGATCTGGTGAATTCCAGAGGCACATTTGCAAAAAAACATTCCCACTGGTCCTTAAAACATTCAACCTGTAACATAATTGATATTTGTCTGTAGACATTGCTGGTATTCAAGATTCCAAACACTGAATTTTATTTTCATAAATATAGATGATGCAGCTCTTTACATCAACCCATCATTATGAAGGTTATTCTAAACCAAACCATTATTCTCAACTCATCCTCCTTGTGGGCAGAGTACCCTTCCCATTGGGCAAATTGTTAATGAGTCCTTGGAGTTTACCAGTTCCTCTAATTACCTTTCAGGCGGGAAGCATTCATGCCCAGTTCTAATCAAGAAGAGTTCTTCTTGCTCCACACTATTGTTTTTGCCTGTTTCTGTCATGCGATACTCTTCAGCTATCTGTCAAAGTGCAAACACCAGTGAAGCTAGCAAACAGAATGCTAAGTGTCTGGTGTTAAATCCAACACTGCAGGTTCAAGGTTGTTGCAACTAAGCGTTTTGTTCAAGCTACCAATCACAATCACAATCACAATGATACTTTATTAGCCAAGTATGTTTTGCAGCATACGGGGAATTTCATTTTCAAGAAGGAACTGCAAATGCTGGAAAATCGAAGGTAGACAAAAGTGCTGGAGCAACTCAGCGGCTGCGGCAGCATCTATGGAGCGAAGGAAATAGGCAACGTTTTGGCCCGAAACATTGCCTATTTCCTTCGCTCCGAGGAATTTCATTTGTCAAGTCAGTCATACAAATAAAAAGGAATGGAACACACGAAATACATTTTAACATAAACATCCACCACAGTGACTCCTCCACATTCATCACTGTGATGGAAGGCGAAAAAAAAGATCAAATCTCTTCCCTTCCCTAGAAGCAATGTTACTATAATCAAGCTTTCAAATACTGATCAGGGTGCAGGATGTTGTAAAATAAAGTGTAACACAAAATTAGGTAGCATTGGTGAAATAAATCATCAGCTCTGAAATTAGTTATAAACCATGGATATTGTTAATTCAAGTAGACTGTTTCAAGAGCCAATTCAATAAGCCTTTTACATCAGGCATAATGACATTTGCTGCAAACTGCATTTTGATAATGAATGCTATATTTAAAAATAGACTAGTTTTAAGTACAATAGAAACAGAATGCTTTATATGCAGTCTTGATTCTTTTTTTTGTTTACTTTGTGTTAAATGCGTAAAATATAAAGAGCTGAGTAATGCAGCGGTGACAGCTTCCTTCCAGTATGAATTGCTGTTGTGCAGACTGCATGTGCTGCATCAGCCTCTACCCTCTCATTATTAACTTTCCTTGTTTGTCATCAATCTTCATTTGCTTCAGGTTGCCTTTGCAGATGCTGCAGCAGGATGGCGTAGGTTGTTCGTGGCATCTCTATGCCTTTTATAAAATAATCTCTCCCCTACAGTTCCCATTATAGATCAGAAATTCTCCACATCTATGAAAAATGCTGCTCGCCTCTTAATGAGCCTTAAATGCAAGCTTGGAAGTACATAATGTCTCATGCTAAATTAGGTAGGACCAAAGCTATAATCTACCAAGGCAATATTTTCTTAGATATATCAATATATTGATCACATGCTAAATAACCTTAAGTAAATTAACCTAATAACAGTGGGATGAATGCCTTTTGTAATTTTCTTTTTGTAACTTTTCATTATTTGGTGTCAATCAAACTTTTCTTTATTAGAAACTCAGCGGAGGTTTTAGGGTGTGCATTATTACATGATTTTGTTTCGTAATTTGGTATTATTTTGACAGGTTGTTTAAGGACGTAAGAGCTTCACGGTTTTGTTTAGCTTATTATATTATACTCCGCATAGTTCGGATAAATAATATTTGCATGCATTCATTTCCAGAGAGAGAAAAAAACATAACACCCTTTTAAAACTGCACATCATCAATCGTGTATATTTAAAATGCTCTTGCAAAATGCAGTTTAATGAAGTAACGGTTGCATTCCATGGTAGTTGTCTCGCCGTTCCGAAATCGGAATCCCATTGTATGTTCGCAAACAGGGTAAAAAAATAATCGGTGATCAGCCTAATTGCAAATTTTCTGCAGATTCTTTAGATCAAAGCAGTTCGTATCTCGGTTAGATTTAGCCTCACACTTAATATGACAGCAATAAACAGATTGTCATTTAAATCCAAAGCAGGAGGGGTTTTTTTCCCCCGGTCTAAGGCATCACATTGCGAATTGTATCGGAATGTAAAGGCAGCCGAAGTCTGTATACGCAATAACGTTACAATAGTTGCTTCAGTGATATTTTGCTGCCATTTTCGGAATCTTTTTACTGATCTGGCTCAGTAAACTGCGGCAGCTGTTTTTGCCTTCTCCAAATACATTTGATTTCCCCTTACAATGTCTAATTCTGGTTATAAAAGAAAGCACGGTTAAAGGGGAAACCTTTGCAATATTATGCAACGACCCATCCCCCCACCCCGAAAAACAAAACAAAAATCAAATGAACATACAGCTGGGTCCCGCAGACTAGCAACGAGATCGCCCTGCTCGGAGTGGATTAGGAACAATTGGAGCTTTTGTTCACTGTGCACTTCACGCGAACGGTGCTGTTTCCCGTCGCCTTTTATTTTATTTCCTCGAGAGATCGCATTTGCCAATTAGCATTTATTTCTAATCACGATGCAAGCATCTGCAAGACAACCAGCAGAGCAAAGTTGGTAGAACTGCCACCCGGCTCTCCCAGTTAAACAGGAAAGTTGCTCAAAAAGCGTCATCCTTTTCCAAAAAAATAACGTGGGGTGGGGGCGTCCAGTTTAAATATGGATTGACATACGCCTGGGTGTTGTACGTAAGGCACAGATAACTGCGTGTATGCATCCAACCCGATGTACATACGCACATAACATAGCCATACAGCCTCATACGTGCCAAGATCTATGGTAACAGGCTTCCTGTTAACATCCACGCTTCTGATCCAGACCTCTGCTGAAGTGTCTGCGAGAGGTACTGCACCGAGCTGCGAGGTACAATATCCGAGGAATTCACCGCAATAAACAGGAATAGCGAGCGATATAGTTACCCTTTGGTAATATAATGGTGGCTCGTTGCTTCTCTAATTGAATCCAAGTTAAAGAATACGTCGAAATCTAATTTGCCAACAGAGAGGTCGGAAGGAGGGAGGTGGGGAGATAACTCTTGCAAGTAAATCGGGTTAAGCTAAACGGAATCGACAGCTTTTACGCCAACATTTGGCTGCTGGTGTGAATTGATTTTTTTTTTTTATCCACCGATCGCCTGATCAGACGTTTTTTTTTGTGCCACCACGACTCAGCAGAGTGTTAGCTCTTCCAGTGGACACCAAACTGAAAAACGATCACAGTCGCATCCCCGACCGAGAGAGAGAAAAAGGCGGCAAAGAGGTGGCGGAATATGCAGATATTGCAGAATTTCTCTCCCTCCAGCACTTTGCGCTCTCCAGTCGGGTGGCATCTGAATCCAAACGCGACTGAATGAGCCCGGATTATATAGTTATCGCCGGCGGGAGACAGTGACATCGAAAGCCGGGGAACCGCGAGTAACCGCGATGGATTAGCAAAGCCTGATTATGCACTTGCTTATTGTTTGGTTTTTCTAATGCCTCTCTCTTTAGACAAATACCGGGGTTGTGTCTTGCCTTCCTGTTGGTGGTACGTATCCACTCACCCCGCTATCCCGATTGACAAACGATTGTGATACTTTCCGAGCTCGGATCCTCTTTGCTTTATATTTATACGTAATTTTAAAACAAAACCAAGCCGAAACTGATTTTTAAATTTTATTTTATGCATGTTTTATAAACAATTCAACTGAAGCAATTCATGACATGAGATGGGGGGCAGATGCCACTGTTTGAAAATGGTGCCGTGGTTTGTGTTGGTGCAAATCATTCTGGGGTTTGCCTGGGGCAATACGACTACGGACCTTTGCGAGAAGATGTGCTCATGCATTGAGGTGGAAGGTGTGCTGCACATCGACTGCGAGAAAAGAGGCATTACCGACCTGCAACATTGCAGCGCGCCCACCTCCCGCTTCTATCAACTCTTCTTGCATGGCAATTCGCTGTCCAAGCTCTTCCCCAACGAGTTCGCCAACTTTTACAACGCGGTCACTTTGCACCTGGAGAACAACGGCCTGCACGACATCATCCCGGGAGCTTTCTTGGGGCTGCAGTTGGTGAAGAGGCTTCACATCAATAACAACAAGATTAAAGGTTTCAGGAGGCACACCTTCCTGGGGCTGGATGACATGGAGTACCTCCAGGCGGACTTCAACCTGCTCCGGGACATCGACCCCGGGGCTTTCCGGGACCTCAACGCGTTGGAGGTCCTGATTTTAAATGACAACCTCATTACCTCGCTCCCGGCTGACCTGTTCCAAAATGTGCCCATCACACACCTGGATCTCCGAGGAAACAGGCTAAAGATCCTGCCCTACGAAGGGATTTTGGAACTCATTCCCGGTGTCGCTGAAATTCTGCTGGAGGACAACCCCTGGGACTGTACGTGCAATCTTCTGCCCCTTAAAGGTGAGGTGATAAGGCCAGTTTTGGGATTAAAACATGGGGAGTTTTGTTTTTAATAATGCTGATGAGGATTACTTATTATGGTCCCTAGATGGCGGGGTTGGGTAAAGGGGCGACTGAACACAAAGCTGTTACAATAAAACAGCAGCGGCCTGTCTGTGTTCATTGAAGGTAGCTAGAGGGGGTACATTAAGTTCTGACAGTTTGTGCCAAGTGTGAAGTAAACGAGTTCACATCACAAAAGTGTTTGAACTGACCCACGCAGATTTTGCTCATAATGGGATGAAAAGCAGGAAAGAGGTGAATGGGTGGATAAATCTAGCTCATAACATGTAGGTTACAGCTGTGTGCTTTGAAAACGTACCCCGTTGCAGAGATGCTCACTAGCCGCATACAACATTCATTTTTGTTATGTGCCCATTTTGCTGCCATTTGACATCTTCTGATAATGCTTTTGTTTCAAAATTGTTGCTTCCCAGGCCTAACATCAAATATTGGTAAAATTAAGAACTTGGATAATGATATTTACATATTATGAATGCTTCTATTTCATCATCTAGTTTAACATGATAAAGTAATCCAAATTGTAGCCAGAACTGTTTTATGTTAATACGTAACAAAGTCATTTTAATACATGTTTTGTAATGTATACGTTAACAGTGTGATGGTGACTAGCATTGGTTAATGTAGCAAACTATGAGGAACATCTCCAATTTACATTGTTTTTCCCTTCAAGAATGGCTTGAGCACATCTCACATTCGGCTTTGATTGGAAGAGTAGTTTGCGAGGCACCCATGCGATTGCAAGGAAACGACTTGAATGAGACATCCGAGTTCGATCTATGCCCCTCGCAGAATGAAAATGATATAAGTCTTGTTGCTCCTCCTGCTCAGCCGCCGTCAGGGCTGCCTCCGACTCCTGCTGCTCAGCATCCACGGCCACCGACTTCAGCATCAGTGCACAAAGGAGTATCAAAGCCACGCGGAAACTGGCAACTGAGGACAAGACCTTCAGCCAATGCAGTTGTACCTAATGGCAGTAGCAATCCCCATGTATTAACTGGATGCCCAACAGCTTGTAGTTGTTCTATCACCAATGTTGAATCAGGTTTTGAGGTTAACTGCAGGGGCAGCAAACTTGAGAGTGTAGCTGATCTCCACCCAAAACCATTAAAAGCACAGGAACTCTTTCTCAGACAGAACAATATAGGAATCATAAGGAAGACTCATTTCTTGGACTACAGCGGTTTGACTTTGTTGGATTTGGGAAATAATGCCATTAAGTTAATAGAAAACAACACCTTTTGTAATCTCACCAATTTGCGTTGGCTGTATCTGGATAATAATAACTTGGAAATTCTGCTCCCTGATATGTTTGCAGGGCTTCAAAATACAGAGTATCTAAACTTGGAGTTCAACTTAATTCAGTTGATCCTACCAGGCACATTTAATTGGATGTCAAACCTGAGAGAATTGTTCTTGCATAACAATTTATTGAAATCTTTGCCTGTAGACGTATTTTCTTCCGTCTCTCTCTCCAAGCTAAGTCTGCACACCAATTATTTTATGTATCTCCCAGTTACTGGAGTTTTGGATCAATTAACTTCTGTTGTGCAAATTGACCTTCATGGAAATCCATGGGATTGTTCCTGTAATATCGTAGCTTTCAAGCTATGGGTGGAGAGGATGGGCACTGATGTCGTTGTAAGTGAATTAAAATGTGCATCTCCTGAAGAATTTTGGGACAGAGATTTTAAGTCGATAAGCAATGAGCTGATGTGCCCAGAGTTATATGCAAAAATCCATCTAACGTTTTCCTCATCCAGTAACATTACCATATCAACAGAGACAGGGACTCATGTGAATCCATACTTGGAGACCAGCAGAGTTTCTATTTCAGTGCTGGTACCTGGCCTTTTACTTGTCTTTGTTACATCTGCCTTTACAGTGGTTGGCATGCTTGTGTTTATCTTGAGAAACCGTAAGAGATCGAGAAAAAGGGATACCAACTCCTCTGCTTCAGAAATAAACTCCCTGCAAACAGTCTGTGATTCTTATTGGCACAATGGGCCTTACCATGCAGAAGGACCTCATAGAGTTTATGATTGTGTTGCACACACCCTTTCAGACTAGGCTTCATGAAATAAAATATTGAAAATATAGAGTGTGATTTAAAGCAGCACGTTTATCTGGAAATGAGGTTCATGCGTTGAAGGGTAAAGGCTCCAGATGTAAATAATGTTACCATAGGCTTCTGCTAAAAAAAAAAATCTGCAACAGAATGTTGAACTCAGCTTTCTAATGAACAATAAATAGCAGACATATTACAAAAGTACATATACCTTTTAGAACTAACCTTTTTTTCTCCTGCTGTGAAACACAGGTGTATTTCGGAAGTAAGCACTGGAATAATGTTGTTGCTATCCTGTGCGCATTTCATGTTGATATTCCGAATGTATATAACAATTAATCAGTTATATAAAAAATATAAAGAACATTTGTTGTCATTTGGAGATATGGGAGAATTGTAAAAAGAATACACAAAATGGGGGGAGGGAGCAGTAGATAACAGCAGTTAGCTTTTACAGTTGTGAAGTTGCACGAACGCATGAATGTATTGTACAGAACTGTCTAAGTAGAAACAAGTGATGCATGTCATGCATGAACTCAACACCACGGGGATACACTACATAGCTGGAATAAATAGCTATTACTATGCTCCATTCATGAGTACTAATTATATTCTATGAAGTCACGTATCCAGTATTGATCACAGTGACCTTCCCCTGTTTATTTTTGCTGTGATTATAATTGTGCAGTTTGTGCTATTATTGCTTAGATAAGGTGTAAGCTGCAAGTTCATCTTGTTTTGGGCCATATTTGTTCATGCATGGTTAATAATTATTTAAGTTATATTATGAATTTTTCCATGTTTTTGGTGTTATTTTATATTTGCTAATGCCTATTCTCATCAAAATTTTAGTGCAGTTATTATGTTTTGTACCGTGGTAATGAAATTCAAATGGCCAATGGAATATTCATTTTTTTAAACTTGGGAATAAATAAATGAAGTACACTTAAGCATGACCAATTAATGTCATTCTATTGCTCAGGCTGCTTCAGTGATACAATGTAAACTATTTTATTCAAGTCATCATTTTGTCACATAATAAAATGGAAAATGCTATGGAGGTGGCACTTAGAGGACATTTAATAAGATTATTTTAGTTTTATAATGGCAAATTTTTTCAACATTAAAATGACTGGTTTAATCTGAAGACTCATTTAGTTATTTAGTCCTCATCGGAGCATAATCCCAGCTGCATGAAGACATTTTTTCACATTTATCCATAGTGTTAAATATTTATAAATCACCATCTCATTTATTTTGCAGCTATTTAAACTTTGGGAGACCCTGAAATATTCTAAAATGCTCTGAAGTGACCATGGTGTTTTTCCATGACAGCAGCACTTAAGTGTTCCCCATAGATAATTGCAAGGCTTTACTTGGTTATAGAAGTAATCAACATTTGGTTTGAATTGATCTGTGAGCTACAGTGTCATTTAAATGGTCAGCACATTGGACTGATAGTGCAAAGTGCTGGCAGCCTTGGCATTGGATACTTTCCTAATGGAATTTATTCACAGTAAATGGTTCCTCAGCTCATAAAATACCTTTGTTCAAAAAAAGAGTGCTGTTGTAATCCTCAGAATTTATAAACAAGCAGGCTTGAGTTCTGTCCTATGTGAAGCAAGGGGTGGTTTGCTACAAACAGGGTCGGAGAAGGGGTGAGGGTATGTGCAGGAGTGATGGTTTACATTGAAAAGAGGATGTATATGGAGGAGGAAGGTGCATGTGGAGGATGGGGTGATGTGTATGCAGAGAAGGTAATATGTGGATGATCGATAGATGTTTATGTGCAAGAGGGATAGTGTATGGAGGTGGCGATTTTGCGTAGGGGAACAGTATAGATTGGATTGTTCTCAGGGTCAGTGAGGTCTTGTCGGGGTCATTTGGCCTTGTATGTCAGAAGAAAATATAAAAAATGATAAATATGGAGCTGGGATATTAAGACGGGAGATTATACATATAAGAGAAGTGATGATTTTTGTTCTATGCTTTTGACAAGTCAAATAACCATCCATCTGATGACCTTCATTTAAAACAGCATTAATGTAAAAATAATTTTAAAAAAATGTTACTGATACAGGAGTACGGTTTTCAAGTACTAATAACTAAACATACAGTGTGAAAATTAACGTGTAAATGTTGAACAGATTTGTATAATATTCTTTACCCTGCTATTTTAATGCATAATGTAATGCTTTAATGTCCATGTCCAAGTACCAGATAAAGATATTTTATATAATCATCTTAACTATTTGTATGCCAATATTAACCTTGTGATTTTTCAGACCTTTGTGAATTATTTTAAAGACACATAGAGATTTTTTTTTGTACTGCAGTAACTGAAAGGATCCTGTAATAATCTGGGATAATTTAAGATGTACTGAAATGAATGTTAATTATCAAACCTGATTTATTTCTAACACAAAATTTGGAGCATTACATTCAAATAAAGGGTGTAAGAGGCTGAGAACCAGGACTAGAGAGGAAGGCAGAGGGATATTATGAGCAACATTGCACATGAACATAACTGAAATGAAGAGAGCGAGGACTATTAATGGTTCTCTTCTCAGTTCTGTGTCCTTGTTCCTACCACTGTGATTAACTGCAGTGTGTGCTAGTGTCAATATTGTTTTCCTAGCAGAAAATAGATAAGAAATACAGTGGGCATATATATAGCAGTGGAGGTGGTGAAAGCAGACCAGGTTGGGGGCAGTGTTGGGAACATGGAGTAGGTTCTGTGGAAAAGTGAATAGTACATGTACCACCAGGTCATAAAGGGGCAAAGGATGAGTATGAACAGAGAAAGAAGGAAGGATTTAATTCTTTCCATTGTGCCTTTGGATAGAGCATCAGCATTATTATTATTTTTGAAATCTTATGATTTGAAATCAGGTACAGTGCTGTCCTTAATTATCCTGCAGGATTGCTTTAACGGCAAACAGATATAACATTTTCAAAGATTAGCTGACTTTTTAATGTCTACTGGAAAATGATCTGTGAGTATATGTTTTCCTCCAGGGTCACGGAAGCTTGGCACATTTTCAAAGCCCTTGATGAAGGTCTATTCTCGTTACACTAGAATAGAGCATTTAGAGAAAAGTAGATTTTTTTCAGATAATTGGATTCCTTTGCTAATTAGACATTTCATTACCAATGAGAAAATTAGTGATGTTCTGGTTTTCTTAATGAAGAGGGGATAGATTTGACTGTTAGGGAATCACCATTTTCAGAACACATTGGTAGCAAAATTAATTGGGACACTGTGGTGGAAATTAAATCATCCTATTTATCAAATAGTTTCAACTGAGTGAAAATCAATCAGTCCTACTTTAATGCACTAGGAATCCATTGGTGCTTGAGAAAGGGCCCCATTTAGCACATCTGCAAATAAAACAGCTAAATTAACATATCAGACAGACCCATTGTAAGATCAGGAAGAGAAAACAAATGAGCAGAATATAAAGCAAAACACAATAAAATGATACTAAAGGGGAATACTGAACTCAAAAACATCGACATGAAGAAATTAAATCCTAATGTCTAAACTGAAGCTGATTAAATGTTTGGTAATATCAATGATTTTAACAAGGAGAGACATAATGAGAAAACCACATGTGAATTGCTGGGATAATTACTGTTTACAGACTTATCTACGTATTTTTACCTTGGAGAATATTTTGTGAAGTAATGGAAAGATCCTCAGGAAGAATTAATAATTTGACTGGCTCAATTTGAACATTACTTTCAGGGCTATATCAATACTTGTATTAGTCTCATGTGGCTCATGTATTTTATTGACTTACATTATCTTGATGAGGACATTCAATGGATGCATCAGGCCAGAATTAAGAACCCTACTTGAATTATGCCTTTTAGTTATGTAGATTATTATATCATATAGGGATAAATATGGACCAAGATAATTAGGTACTCAATGCCACTACACCCCCTGCCCACACTAACATTGATGGGATGATTATAGAGCAATATATTGTTGTCCATGGAAGTTGGTCCAGAAATGCCACTTTGGAGATAGTTTGGATGTAACGACATTGTAAAGTGTTGGATCAGTAAGTGTGCATATAAATATTTCCATCAAGAGATTAAATGTACCAGTTAGGGGAAATCATACTATCCGCTGTATGTGACTTATGGAAAGAATGGGTATAATAGATTGAATAATATTCATACATGTTCAATGAAAAAAATGTAAAAGTAAAATAATTGTCTTCATTGGCTAAATTTTTAGTAGTCATCAGTGTATCTAAGAATCAATAGATGCAAGGGTGTGATATTGCTAAATGATTATTCAATGCTACTGTTTGTTTCATTAAGACTAGAATTGTTATTTAATTTTTGACGATTTTTTTTTTGTTTATGCGTTATTCTTGTATTTTATGCAAATGTGTGTTTGCACTGAACAAATGCTGGTCATGAAATAAGATGCTCATGTTTCAATTGTTCTTGAGTTTTCAATTCAGCACTGAGAGTTAATGTGCCGGCTTTATTGGTTTTAATTTTCTCAACTTCTTAATTCATGGATTATTGATGGTATAATATTCATCTGATTAAAAGGCCACTTTTCATTGAGAATGATGACAGCAAATTAGGGGACATTGCTTTGTCATAGAAAAAAATCATCACACTGAGCAGAATGGTAATCTCACATCCACACACATTTCCTTTTCAGTAAAGGCATGCATCAGCATAGAAGAAATCATGTGTCTGCACAATTTTCCAGCTAGATTAAGCAAATTCAATATTGGACTTGAAACAGTGATGTACTTCATGTGGCTCAGTGTGGCAGTATGCACACAGTAAAAATATACTCAATCGGAATAAGGTGCATTTGACAACAGCAACACAAGAAAATTGGAGCAGGATATACCACTTGGCCATTCATACCTGCCTCGTCATACAATATGCTCATGGCTGATTGCCCAAGGCCTCTTTTTCTGCCAGTTCCCCATAGCTCTCATTCCCCGATCTATCAAAAAAATATCAACCTCCCATATGAACACTTCCAGTGACTGGTTCCACAACCACTCGGATAGAAAATTTGCCACTTTCTGTGAAAATAAATTCTTATGCATCTCACTAGATTTCCACCTACTGATCCTACCATGCACCTAATACAAGGGGGGATTTTATCATGGTCAGTTAACCTACCTGAACTCATATCTTCAGCATTTAGAAGATGAACAGAACCAAGAGAAAATGTACGTGGTCACAAAGAAAACATGGAGATTCCATAAAGATAGTTGAGGAGATGTGGAATGAATCTGGAATCTGTTACCGGAACTGAAACCCTAAATGCTGCTGCTAGAGTCCAAGGCAAGTAATTGAAGTGTGTAGTGTAGCCAATGTGTGCCAATGATTAATGGGATTAATATGCAGGTTTTGGTAAATATGACCATTGAAATGTGTTGCATACTAATTTGTGTGCATTTTGAATGGCATTGGAGCGACATTTGTTTGAATTAATGGAAGTTTTCCATGACTGTTCTGATTTTTGTCTTGTAGATGGCGGTAAGACTTCAGGGTGTCTGGACATAAACATTCCACCCAGATTATATAGCCTGTGATCTGCTTTTGCAGCCACAATATTTGTGGCAGGTACTTTTGAGTTTCTAATTACTGTTGGTCCTGTGATGTTGATCGTGAGAAATTCAGCAATGGTAATGCCATTAAATGTCATGTCAATGGTTAGACCCACTTTTTGGAGATGGGAGGAGAGATTGGGAGATTTACAAGGTTGTCGTAGTGGGTGACTTTAACTTCCGCAATATTGACAGAGATCTCCTTGGTGCAAAAGGCTTAGACAGGGCAGTATATATTAGGTGTATCCAAGAGGGTTCTTGAAACAGCATGTGGATACCCCAACTCATGGAGGGGCCACACTAGACTTTGTATGGGAAACAAGCCAGGTGACTGGTGGTTCAGTACAAGAGCATTTTGGTAACAGTTATCATGGCTCCATAATTTTGAATGTAATAATAAATAAGGATAAGTCGGGACCTTGCTGAAAAGTATTAAATTGGGGTAAGGCAGATTCCAATATTATTAGGCAGGAGCTCGGGCGAATAAATTGTGACCTACAGTTATTGGGAAATAGAGATATTGGAGTATTGGAAAGGCTTCTTCGCAGTAGGGTTTATTCACATGGGAGGCTGATCCAGAACATTGAGATGCACGGTGAATTGGTAGTTTGCATTGAGAACTGGCTTACCAATAGAAGATAGTAGATAGTGATGAAATGATGTTATTTTGGCAAGAGGTCTGTGACCAGTGGAGTTCTACAGGGATCTGTGTTGGCAATTCTATTGTTTGTTATATATATATATATATATATATCTTTGGTGTGGATATATATATATATATATATATATATATATATATATATATAATTTGGTTGTAAATGTAGATGGGTTGGTTAGAAACTTTGCTGACAACACCAAAATTGGTGAAACTGAAGGAAATGAGGAAGGCTGGACTTGGTGAGTCACAGGTTGAGAGCAGGTCGGACAAAGCAGCAGTGAGAACGACCGTTGGCTGGACTTGGTGAGTCACAGGTAGAGCAGGTATAAAAAGGATGCAAACGACACTAGCAGTTTTTGAGAGCAGGTCGGACAAAGCAGCAGTGAGAACCAAAGATGATATAGCAAGCAAGATAGACCACTTGACGAAAAAGACGTAGTACGGTCATGGACAGATTCATGGGTAATTTTCGGCCCCATTTCCGTAACCGGCTTCCGTCTCCACACCAAAGATCCCATAGCGGAGCAAAGTTACTATTGCGGAGACGGAAGCCGGTTACGGAAACATCCTCGTAAAAATAAAAGTTGTTTGGTAAAAATCTGCTCCTCATTTTCAGAATTATAATTTATTAACACAAACTGTCCTCCTGCAGTGTTGATTACACTGCAGGAGGGATAACCAAAGTCAGGACGGGTTACTGAAATGGATGAAAAAAAGGCCCACGTTCCGCTCCGTTGCGTACTACACATCAGCCCATTGCATTTAGCAGGAGTTGTCTATCTTGCT
The DNA here is from genome assembly GCF_028641065.1 of Leucoraja erinaceus. Taxonomy (NCBI): domain Eukaryota; kingdom Metazoa; phylum Chordata; class Chondrichthyes; order Rajiformes; family Rajidae; genus Leucoraja; species Leucoraja erinaceus. The sequence continues at coordinate 31,731,969 of NC_073382.1, read as the reverse complement.
CCACCATAGGATCTTTGGTGAGAACGACTGTTGGCTGGACTTGGTGAGTCTTGAGTGCAGGTTCAAAAAGAGGGCAAACAGCAGTCTTTGAGTGCAGGTCGGACAAAGCAGCAGCGAGAACGACTGTAATCAGGAAAGGGAAAATATATTATGAAAGAAAACTGGCAGGGACCATAAAAACAGACTGCAAAACTTTTTATAGATATGCGAAGAGGAAAAGATTAGTTAAAACAAATGTAGGTCCCTTGCAGTCAGCAACAGGGAAATTGATCATGGGGAACAAGGACATGGCAGACCAATTGAATAACTACTTTGGTTCTGCCTTCACTGGGATAGCAGCACATTTGGAAAGTGGTGAATTCATTGGACAAAGTCAGCATGGATTTATGAAAGGTAAATCATGTCTGACGAACCTTATAGAATTTTTCGAGGATGTAACTAGTAGAGTGGATAAGGGAGAACCAGTGGATGTGTTATATCTGGACTTTCAGAAGGCTTTCGACAAGGTCCCACATAAGAGATTGGTATGCAAACTTAAAACACACGGTGCTGGGGGTTCAGTATTGATGTGGATAGAGAACTGGCTGGCAGACAGGAAGCAAAGAGTAGGAGTAAACAGGTCATTTTCAGATGGCAGGCAGTGACTAGTGGGGTACCGCATGGCTCAGTACTGGGACCCCTGCTATTTACAATATATATTAATGATCTAGATGAGGGAATTGAATGCAACATCTCCAAGTTTGCGGATGACACGAAGCTGGGGGGCAGTGTTAGCTGTGACGAGGATGCTAGGAGGCTGCAAGGTGACTTGGATAGGTTGGGTGAGTGGGCAAATGTATGGCAGATGCAGTATAATGTGGATAAATGTGAGGTTATCCACTTTGGTGGCAAAACAGGAAAGTAGACTATTATCTGAATGGTAGCCGATTAAGAAAAGGGGAGATGCAACGAGACCTGGATGTCATGGTACACCAGTCATTGAAAGTAGGCATGCAGGTGCATCAGGCAGTGAAGAAAGCGAATGGTATGTTAGCATTCATAGCAAAAGGATTTGAGTATAAGAGCAGGGAGGTTCTACTGCAGTTGTACAGGGTCTTTGTGAGACCACACCTGGAGTATTGCGTACAGTTTTGGTCTAATCAGAGGAAAGACATTGCCATATAGGGAGTGCAGAGAAGGTTTACCAGACTGATTCCTGGGATGTCAGGACTTTCATATGAAGAAAGACTGGATAGACTCGGCTTATACATGCTAGAATTTAGAAGATTGAGGGGGGGATCTTATAGAAACTTACAATATTCTTTGGGGGTTGGACAGGCTAGATGCAGTAAGATTATTCCCGATGTTGGGGAAGTCCAGAACAAGGGGACACAGTTTAAGGATAAGAGGGAAGTCTTTTAGGACCGAGATGAGAAAATCATTTTTTACACAGAGAGTGGTGAATCTGTGGAATTCTCTGCCACAGAAGGTAGTTGAGGCCAGTTCATTGGCTATATTTAAGGGGGAGTTAGACGTGGCCCCTGTGGCTAAAGGGATCAGGGGGTATGGAGAGAAGGCAGGTATGGGATATTGATTTGGATGATCAGCCATGATCATATTGAATAGCGGTGCAGGCTCGAAGGGCCGAATGGCCTACTCCTGCACCTATTTTCTATGTTTCTATGTTGGCTGGACGGTGAGTCACAGGTAGAGCAGGTATAAAAAGGTTGCAAACAGCACTTTAGCAGTCTTTGTGTGCCGGTCGGACAAAGCACATATTTACAAGCTCATCAGAGGAAGGAAGGTTAGGAGTGAGTGGGGATTGGCTGAACAGTTATATTGGAAGATTGGTAAATTGGACAATTAGGCAATTTAGCATCTGTTATAAGCAAGACTTGCTCAATGGGTGTGACCCTGTCGAGGAAAGTGCCCTGTGGGAAAAGTGCGAGTCTTTTGCTGTGAGTCTGAGAAAATTGCGAGTCTTTGGCTGCGAGTGAGAAAAGTGCGAGTCCTTGGGTGCGAGTCTTTGGCGAGGAGCCTGAGGGAGAACGCCACACCAAACGCTGGAGAGGGAGAGGGAGAGATGAAAGAAGGAAATATCAAGCAAACTGATTCAGTGTGATGCTTGCGGGATGTGGGAGGTCAAAGACACTGCTGGTGTCTCTGGCTGCTACAAATGTGAGAAGTGCATCCAGGTATAGCTCCTGAAGGACTGTGTTGGGGAACTGGAGAAGCAAGTGGATTACCTCAGATTCCTCGACAGGTCCTACAATAAGATTGGTCCACCTGAGGTACTGGAAGAGAGAAGGTGGGTGACAGTGAGAAAGGGAGGGAAACGTGGAATGCAAAGGTCCCCGGGTGTTGTACCTCTTGAGAACAGGTTCACCCACTTAGAAGCTGTCGGGACAGAAGACGTTAACGCACTGAGCGGCGGACTGGCTTGCGAAGCAAAAAGGGCTGTTGAGCCAAAACCAAAGAAGCCGACGTGAGGCAAGGCCATTGTAGTGGGAGACTCCATGGTGAGAGGTACGGACAGGGGTTTCTGGGGCAACAGACGGGATTCGAGTATGGTGTGCTTCCTTCCTGGTGCCAGGATTCAGGATGTCATGGACAGAGTGCAGAAAATCCTCAAGGGCGAAGGTGAACAGCCGGAAGTGGCAGTGCATGTCAGCACAAACGATGTCGGAAAGAAGGGGATGAATATTCTGAAGTGTGACTTTAGAGAGCTCGGAAAAATGCTGAAAAGCAAGACCTCCAGGGTGGTTATCTCCGGTTTGCTTTAAGTTCCTCGTGCTGGCGAGAGCAGGAACAGGGAGATACAGGACCTGGATGTGTTGCTGAGGAACTGGTGCAGGGGGCAGGGATTTGGATTCTTAGAACACTGGGATCTTTTTTGGAGTGTGGGGGAACTGTACAAAAGGGACGGATTGCACCTTAACAGGTGGGGGACCAGCATTCTGGCAGGCAGGTTTGCCACTGCTACACGGGTGGTTTTAAACTGAATAAGGGGGGTGGGGTGTCAAAGGGGATAGTCAAAGACTGAGTTAAAGGGAAAGAGAGTGAAGGGATAGTTAATGACCTCAGAATTAACGGGAAAGAAAGCTCACAAAGGGATAGGGGAGTATGGCCAAGTGTAATAGGGATCGATGTGAAAGGTGAGATGTGTAAGTGATTAAAGGCATTGTCTACGAATGCACGAAGTATAAGAAGTAAGGTGGATGAGCTTGAGGCTCAGTTTGATGTTGGTAGATATGACATTTGTGGGGATTACTGAGAAGTGGCTGCAGGAGGATCGGGCCTGGGAACTTAATATTCAGGGTTATACATCCTATAGAAATGACAGGCAGGTGGGCAGAGGAGGGGGGGGGGGGGGGGGGGTACCTCTGCTGGTGAGGGATGGAATTCAGTCCCTTGTGAGGGAAGACATAGGGACTGACGAGGTAGAGTCACTGTTGATTGAGTTGAGGAATTGTAAATGCAAGAAAACACTAATTGGTGTTATCTACAGTCCCCCGGATGTAGGATGTAAGTTGCAGCAGGAGTTAAATCTGGCATGTAACAAAGTTAATGCCGCTGTGGTGATGGGGGATTTCAATATGCAGGTAGACTGGCAAAATCAGGTTGGTTCAGGACCCCAAGAAAGAGAGTTTGTAGAATACCTCCGAGATGGATTCTTATAGCAGCTTGTAATGGAGCCAACCAGAGAAAAGGCAATTCTGGATTTAGTGTTGTCCAATGAACCAGATATGATAAGAGAACTTGAGGTAAAGGAACCGCTTGGAGGTAGTGACCATAATATGATTAGTTTTAATCTGCAATTTGAGAAGAAGAAGGTTAAATCGGAAGTGTCAGTGATGCAGTTGAACAAAGGGCACTATGAAGGCATGAGAGAGGAACTGGCCAAGGTGGACTGGAAAGGGATCCTAGCAGGAATGACGGTGGAACAGCAATGGCAGGAATTTCTGGGCATAATCCGGAAGACGCAGGATCATTTCATTCGAAAAAGGACGGAAGATCCTAAGGGGGGTAGGAGGCAACCGTGGCTGACAAGTTAGGGATAAAATAAAACCAAAGAAAAGATGTATAACACAGCAAAGAGTAGCCGGAAGCCAGAGGATTGGGAAACTTTCATAGGACAATAGAAGGAAACAAAACGGGAAATACGGGCTGAAACGATGAAGTACGAAGGGAAACTGGCCAGGAATATAAAGGACAGTAAAAGCTTCTTTAGATATTTTAAGGGAAAAAGAGTAGCAAAGTCAAATGTGGGTCCCTTGAAGGCAGACACGGGTGAAATTATTATGGGGAACAAGGAAATGGCAGAAGAGTTAAATAGATACTTCTTCACTAAGGAAGACACAAACAATCTCCCAGATATGCTGGAGGACAGAGGATCTAAGGGGATAGAGGAACTGAAATACATTTTCATTAGGCGAGAAATAGTATTGGGTAGGCTAATGGGACTGAAGGATGATAAATCCCCTGCGCTTGATGGTCTGCATCCCAGGGTCCCCAGGGAGGTGGCTCTAGCAATAGTGGAATAATAGTGGTGATTATTTTCCAATGTTCGATCGATTCAGGATCAGTTCCTGTGGATTGGAGGATAGCTAACATTATCCCACTTTTCAAGAAAGGAGCGAGAGAGAAAACGGGGAATTACAGACCAGTTAGACTGATTTCGGTGGTGGGGAAGATGCTGCAGTCAATTATTAAAGAGGTAATGATGGGGCATTTGGATAGCAGTATCCACTCACGATGCCCCTCGCACTTGAAAAATAGTGCAAGGGAGAGGGATTCAAATTTCTAGGGCATTGGAACCAGTTCTGGGGGAGGTGGGACCAGTACAAACAGGACAGTCTGCACCTGGGCTGGAATGGAACCAATGTCCTTGGGGGAGTGTTTGCTAGTGCTGTCGGGGAGGATTTAAACTAATGTGGCAGGGGGATGGGAGCATGAGCAGAGAGACAGAGGGGGTGTAAAATGAGGATAGAAGCAATAGGTAGCAAGGTGAAAAGTATAAGTGGCAGGCAGACAAAACCAGGGCAAAAATCAAAAAGGGCCACTTTTCAACATAATTGTATAAGGGGTAAGAGTGTTGTAAAAACAAGCCTGAAGGCTTTGTGTCTCAATGCAAGGAGCATTTGTAATAAGGTGGATGAGTTGAATGTGCAGATAGTTATTAATGAATATGATGTAGTTGGGATCATGGGGACATGGCTCCAGTGTGATCAAGGCTGGGAGCTGAACATCCAGGGATATTCAATATTCAGGTGGGATAGAAAGAAAGGAAAATGAGGTGGGGTAGTGTTGCTGGTCAGAGAGGAGATTAACGCAATAGAAAGGAAGGACATTCGCTTGGAGGATGTGGAATCGATATGGGTATAGCTGCGAAACACTAAGGGGCAGAAAACGCTAGTGGGAGTTGTGTACAAGCCACCTAACAATAGTAGTGGAATTGGGGATGGCATCAAACAGGAAATTAGAAATGCGTGCAACAAAGATAAAACAGTTATAATGGGTGACTTCACTCTACATATAGATTGGGTGAATCAAATTGGCAAGGTGCTGAGGAAGAGGATTTCTTGGAATGTATGCAGGATAGATTTCTAAACCAACATGTAGAGGAACCAACAAAAGAGCAGGCTATTCTGGACTGGGTATTGAGTAATGAGGAAGGGTTAGTTAGCAGTCTTGTTGTGCGTGGCCCCTTGGGCAAAAGTGCCCATAATATGGTTGAGTTCTTCATTAAGATGGAGAGTGACATAGTTAATTCAGAAACAAGAGTTTTGAAATTATAGAAAGGTAACTTTGAGGGTATGAGAAGTGAATTGGCCAAGATTTACTGGCAATTGAGGAGCTGTGAGGATGATGCTAGGAGTCTGCAAGGTGACTTGGATAGGCTAGGTGAGTGGGCAAATTTTGGTGGCAGGAAGAGGGAAGTAGTCTATTATATGAATGGTGGCCGATTAGGAAAAGGGGAGATGCAACTAGACCTGGGTTTCATGGTACACCAGTTATTGAAAGTAGACATGCAGGTGCAGCAAGCAATGAAGAAAGCGAATGGTACGTTAGCATTCATAGCACAAGGATTTGAGTATAGAAGCAGGGAGGTTCTACTGCAGTTGCACAGGGCTTTGGTGAGACAACACCTGGTGTATTGCGTACAGTTTTGGTCTCCTAATCTGAGGAAATCCATTCTTGCCATAGAGGGAGTACAGAGAAGGTTCACCAGACTGATTCCTGGGATGGCAGGACTTTCAAATGAAGAAAGACTGGATAGACTCGGCTTGTACTCGCTAGAATTTAGAAGATTGTGGGGGGATCTTATAGAAACTTACAAAAATTCTTAAGGGGTTGGACAGGCGAGATGCAAGAAGTTTGTTCCCGATGTTGCGGAAGTCCAGAACAAGGGGTCACAGTTCAAGGATATGGGGGAAGTCTTTTAGGACCGATATGAGAATTTTTTTTTTCACACAGAGAGTGGTGAATCTGTGGAATTTTTTGCCACACTATGTTTCTATGTAAAATGATTAGTCCAAGTCAACATGGATTTATGAAAGGGAAATTATGCTTGACTAATCTTCTGGTATTTTTTGAGGGTGTGTCAAGTAAAATGGATGAAAGTGTGCCAGTGGATGTAGTGTATCTAGACTTTCAGAAAGCCTTTGATAAGGTCCTGCATGGGAGACTGGTGACTAAAATTAGAGCACATGGTATTGGAGGTAGGGTGTTGACATGGATAGGAAATTGGTTGGGAAACAGGATGCAAAGAGTAGGAGTGAACGGGTCCTTTTCAGAATAGCAGGCAGTGGCGAGTGGAGTGTCGCAAGGCTCGGTGTTGGGGCCACAACTGTTTACTATATATATTAATGATTTGGAAGAGGGAATTAGGAGCAACAATAGCAAGTTTGTGGATGACACAAAGCTGGATGGCAGTGTGAACTGTGAAGAGGATGTTAGGAGGTTGCAGGGTGACCTGGACAGGTTGAGTGAGTGGGCAGATGCGTGGCAGATGCAGTATAATATAGATAAATGTGAGGTTATCCATTTTGGTGGCAAAAGCAAGGGGGCAGATTAATATCTGAATGGGGTTAGGTTAGGCAAGGAGGAGGTGCAGCGAGACCTGGGCGTCCTTGTACATCAGTCACTGAAATTCGGCGTGCAGGTACAGCAGGCAGTGAAGAAAGCAAATGGAATGTTGGCCTTCATCACAAGAGGATTTCAGTATAGGAGTAAAGAGGTTCTTCTGCAGTTGGATAGGTCTCTGGTGAAACCACATCTGGAGTATCGTGTCCAGTTTTGGTCTTCGAATTTGAGGAATGTCATCCTTGCGTTTAAGGCAGTGCAGCGTAGGTTCACGAGATTGATCCCAGGAATGGAGGGACTGTCATCTGAGAAAAGATTGAAAAGACTGTGCTTGTATTCACTGGAGTTTAGAAGGACGAGAGGATATCTCAGAAATATATAAAATTATAAAAGGACTGGACAAGCTAGATGAAGGAAAAATGTTCCCAATGTTGGGCGAGTCCAGAACCAGGGGCTACAGTCTTAGAAGTGGCAACGCTGTTGAAAGGCTGCGGCTCGCCTGCAGTCCATTTGTTTTTACTTTTTTGTGTTATTTTTTTCGTTTTGTGTAGTGAAGTTTTTGGTTTTTAGGGTGTTTATGTGTGTGTGTGTGTGTGTGGGGGGGGGGGGGGGGGGGGGGGGTTGAAACAGTGCTTGTTGTCTCTTCCTTCGGGGGAATGCCACTTTTTTGTAATATCCCCCTTCTCTGCCTCTGTCTGCGCTGAGGCCTAATGGCGGAGCTGGCGACCTCGAGGCTATGGAGGCAGAGCCTGTCAGGACTCGCCCTGGGCTTGCTCCCGTGAGGGCGGTCCGGCTCGGGGCTGGAACGGCGCTCCCGTGAAGGGCTGTGACGCTCCTGTGAGGGCGGCCTGGCGCGGGGTTGAGACGCTCCCGTGAGGGCCGCCTGGTGCGGGGCTGAGACGCTCCCGTGAGGGCGGCCCAGCCCGAGAGAAACGGCGCTCCAGTCGGGGCGGCCCAGCTCGAGGGAAACGGCGCTCCCGTCATGGCGGCCCAGCCCGAGGGAAATGGCGCTCCTGTTGGGGCAGCCCAGCACGAGGGTAACGGCGCTCCCGTATGGGCGGCCTGGTGCAGGGCTGAGACGCTCACGTGAGTGCGACCCAGCTCGGTGCTGGAACAGTGCTCCGGTGGCTGAGACTCCGTGGGTCTGCGGTGGGTTCGGCAGCAGGCCAGTGGACGATGTCGTCAACAGCTGCGTCCGTTGGACTGGAGGGCGGCAGCTTCGACCACGCCGGGCCGCGGTGTTTGAACCGGCCCGTTTGCGGAGCTCGGTGCGCCGCGGGAATGATTACCATCGCCTGGTGGGGCATCGCCTCAGCGCAGAGGGAGAAGAGGAGGGAAGAGACTGCAGCCCTAAGATGATTTTTGCCTCCATCACAGTGAGGAGGTGCTTGGTGGACTCACTGTGGTGGATGTTAATTTGTGTTTACTGTCTGTTCTGTTGTCTATTATTGTATTATTGTATGTATGACTGCAGGCACGAAATTTCGTTCAGACTGAAAGGCCTGAATGACAATAAAGGAAATTCAATAAGGGGGAGGTCATTCAAGACTGAGGTGAGAAAAACGTTTTCACCCAGAGTGTTGTGAATTTGTGGAATTCCCTGCCACAGAGGGCAGTGGAGGCCAAGTCACTGGATGGGTTTATGAGAGAGTTAGATAGAGTTCTAGGGACTAGTGGAATTAAGGGATATGGGGAGAAGGCAGGCACGGGTTATTGATTGGGGACGATCAGCTATGATCACAATGAATGCCGGTGCTGGCTCGAACAGCCGAATGGCCTCCTCCTGCATCTATTTTCTATGTTTCTATGTAACATCCACCACAGCGGATTCCCCACATTCCTCATGGTGATGGGAGGCAAAAAAATCCAAACTTCTTCCTCTTTATTCTCCTGCGGCCGGGGCAGTCGAACCATCCACAGTCGGGCTGATTGAAGCTCCCGCAGCCAGCGGTCGAAGCCCCCATGTCGGGGCGATCGAATTTCCTGCGTCGGGGCGATCGAACCTCCCACATTGGGCCGGGCGAAGCTCCTGCATTGGGGCAATCGAAGCTCCCGCGATCGGGGTGCTCGAAACTCCAGCGAAGGGCAGTCGAAGCTCCTGTGGTTGGTGCTCCCAAAGTCGGTCTCTAACAAGGGCCGCGAGCTCCATGATGTTAAAGTCTGCACGTTCCAGCGGTTGGAGCTCCGAGGTCGATCCCCGACAGGGATTGCGAGCTCCGCGATGGTAAGCCCGTAGGCTCCCATGGTTGGAGCTCCCAAAGTTGGTCTCCAGCAACGGTCACCTACGATACAGAAGAAATTGCATCTCCGTCGATATGAAATTGAAAAAAGTTTCCCCCAACCCCCCCACTGAAAAATTGCAACAATTAAATACTCTCCTATTTTTGTTCCTTCATACCTGCGCAGGGAAAATTTAAACGTTAGCCAATTACCCACCTATATCTCACAAGAGACTAATGGTAGCAATGGATGGTTGTACTTTCATGCAGACATTACATTACAGTTTATGCAAGTGTTAGGTAACCTCGATTTAGCTGAGCATCATCCTTTCTCAATAGCCCATCTAGGGGGCATCAGAGCAAGTGCAGCATCAACAATACTCTTAATTGGGACAGACAATTGAACTATAACTAACGATGCTTACAAATCATCCTCTCTTGCCTTACTCGACTGAAGGACTGATTCCAGGAACTATGATATTTGTTTGCTCTCTGTTGAATGCAGCAGAATTTATAGAAGCTAGATACCAGGCATTGTGATGGTGTAATGGTTTATGTGAAAGGTAATCAGTCATTGCATTACTAAAATAATGGGTAATAAAATCATAGTCGTGGGAGCTGATTAAAATAAATGATTCGATTAAAAAGAGGACTACTGCTCATTATTCAACAAATCTTATTTTGAAACAATGGACCTGTATTATTCCTGCCACAGGCCTAACACACAATATATTTGATCCAAATTAAAAAAGTGTAAATTGTATTTTGTAAATTTAAAGTTTTTGTTCACCTTCTCTACTATCAATACACCACTATTTGTTTTGGTGAAACTTTTGATTTTGGATCATGTACTCTACAAGGGGTTGAATGTATGTTAAATATATAGATGATGGAAATGTGATACTTTTTCTCTGCCATGCAAAAGTTTATATGTCAGGTTTAGTTTCTTTCTCCTAATTGTACTGATTTGGGAAGAGATGGAGGTTGCAAATGCAATTACTTCATATTTCCAAAAATGCACAAAAATAAATTCTGGGAAAATATATTTCCGGTGCTCACAGGCTTCCTTGAACAATGGCTTGTTTGTTCAAACTGAACATTTGCTTTTTGGTTTACAATTACTTATTCAAATCAAAATTAAAAGCTTTAATTAGGAACAAGCCAGTAAGGGGGGTGGGGGGAGTGCTTTATATGGTGCTAAAATGAATCAATGGGTTTTCTTTGTATGTGTAATTGGGAGGTTAATTTGAATCTAAGTGCTCATTCAATATATCTACTAACCTCTGTAAGAAAATGATGGCCCTCATGTTCCTTTTAAATCTACCCCATCTCATCCTTTATGATTCCCCTTTATGATTGTATACCCTTCTATAAAATCACCCCTCAGCCTCCTGCACTCAAGGAATAAAATTCTGGCCTGCCCTACTTCTTCTGATATCTTAGGCCCTTAAGTCCTAGCGACATCCTCATAAAAGTTATCTGCACCTTTCCCAGCTTAATTACATCTTTCTTACATCTTTCTTTAGCAAGATGACCAAAACTAAAGACAATAGTCCATGGTTTTTTTTTTAAATTATTGACCTGCATCTCGTTAATGCCTAATTGATTACATTTGATGCTTATACAATCATTTTGACTGGAGAAAGATGGTTAGAATCGAGAGTCAAGATTATTTAATTATCATATGCATTTGGCTAGAAATTCTTGCTTGTGCGGCTTTATAGGCACATTAAATGCACAACATAATAAATAAATATATAATAAATGAGTTAATCTAGGTAGACAAAAAAGCTGGAGAAACTCAGCGGGTGAGGCAGCATCTGTGGAGCAAAGGAATAGGCGACGTTTCAGGTCGTGACCCTTCCTCAGACTGATGTCGGGGGGGGGGGGGGGGGGGCGGGAAAAAGAAAGGAAGGAGCAGAGAAAGTAGGCTGTGGGAGAGCTGGGAAGGGGAGGGGAAGGAGGGAGACAGAGAGCTAGGGCTACCTGAAATTGGAGAAGTCAATGTTCACACCACTGTGGTGTAATCTACCCAAGCAAAATATGAGGTGCTGCTCCTCCAATTTGCGGTGGGACTCACTCTGGCCCAGGACAGAGAGGTCGGATTCGGGATGGGATGGGGAGTTCAACTGCTGTGCCACTGGGAGATCAGGTTGGTTATTGCAAACTGCGCGGAGGTGTTGGGCGAAGCGATCGTCAAGCCTGCGCTTGGTCTCACCGATGTAGAGCACTTGACACCTGGAACAGCGGATGCAATAGATGAGGTTGGAGGAAGTGCTGGTGAACCTCTGCCTCACCTGGAAAGGCTGTTTGGGTCCTTGGATGGAGTCGAGGGGGGAGGTAAAGCGACAAGTGTAGCATTTCCTGCGTTTGCAAGGGAAAGTACCTGGGGAGGGGGTGGTTTGGATGGGAAGGGACAAATTAGCCAGGGAGTTACGGAGCGAACGGTATCTGTGGAAAGCAGAAAGGGGAGGAGATAGGAAGATGTGACCAGTGGTGGGATCCCGTTGGAGGTGGCAAAAATGTCGGAGAATTATATATTTTATGTGACGGCTGGTGGGGTAGACAAGGGGGACTCTTTCCTTGTTACGAGTAGCGGGGTGCGGTGTGAGAGCGGAGCTGTGAGATATAGTGGAGACCCATGTGAAAGCCTCATCTATAGTCGAAGAGGGGAGAAGATAAAATTGGGCCGTGCGGGGCTGGGGAACAATGAGGTTGGAGGCTTGGGAGGGCATGGAGCCGGAAGCGATGAAGCCAGTGATGGTGCTTGAGATAATGGCCTGGTGCTCGTCTGTAGGGTCATGGTCCAAGGATAAGTGGGAGGAGGTGTCTGAGAGTTGGTGCCTGGCCTCAGACTGTAGAGGTCAGCACGCCAGACTACCACGGCATTCCCCAAAACCCACAAACTTGACTGTACTGGCAGACCCATTGTTCCTGCTTGTTCTTGAAACTTATTTCCACATACCTCGACTCCATCCTATATTCCCCCCCCCCCCCCCCCCCCCCGGTCAAATCCCTCCCTGCCTATGTCCAAGGCCCCTCACAAGCTCTTTGTCTCCTTCATGACTTCCGTTTTCCAGGCCCCCACTCCCTCATCTTCACTATGGATATCCAGTCACTCTACACCTCCATCCCCCACCAGGATGGTCTTAAAACCCTCCATTTCTTCCTCGACCGCAGAACCAACCAATCCCCGTCTACAAATACTCCCCTCCGCCTAGCGGAGCTGGTCCTTACCTTCAACAACTTTTCCTTTGACCCCTCCCATTTCCTCCATCCAGGATCGCGTAGCTATGGGCACAAGCATGGTCCCCAGTTATACCTGCCTTTGTAAGGTATGTCGAACAATGCTTGTTCAAGGCGTACCCATGGCCCTATCCCCAAACTCTACCTCTGCTACATTGATGGCTGCATTGGTGCTACCTCCTGCACCCATGCAGAACTTCATCCATTTCACCATTAACTTCCATCCGGCACTCAAATTCACCTGGGCCATTTCCGACATCTCCCTACCATTTCTAGTTCTCACCATCTCCACCGCAGGTAACAGACCACTGACCAACATCTACTACAAACCTATTAACTCTGATGGCTATCTGGACTACACTTCTTCCCATCCTGTTTCCTGGAAGGACTCCATCCCCTACTCCCAATTCCTCTTTCTACGCCGCTGCTGCACCCAGGATGAGGTCTTCCAAACCAGGGCATTGGAGATGTCCTCATTCTTTAGAGAACGGGGGTTCCCCTCTTCGACTAAAGATGAGCCTCTCACCAGGGTCTCCTCTATCCCGCTGCTCCGCTCTCACTCCCCATTCCCCAACTCGTAACAAGGACATTGTCCCCCTTGTCCTCATCTTCCACCCAACCAGCCGTCACATACAACATAAATCCTCCGACATTTTCGCCACTTCCAACGGGATCCCACCACGGCCACAACTTCCCATTTCCTCCTCTTTCTGCTTTCCGCAGAGACCATTCCCTGGTCAATTCATCCCTTCCCACCCAAACCACCCCTTCCCCTGGTACTTTCCCTTGCAACCGCATGAAATGCCCCACTTGTCGCTTTACCTCCCCCCTCGACTCCTTCCAAGAACCCAAACAGTCTTTCCAGGTGAGGCAGAGGTTCACCTGCATCTCCTCCAACCTCATCTATTGCATCCGCTGTTCCAGGTGTCAACTGCTCTACATCGCTGAGACCAAGCGCAGGCTAAGCGACCGCTTCTCCCAACACCTCCGCTCAGTTTGCAATAAGAAACCTGATCTCCCGGTGGCGCAGAACTTCAACTTCCCCTCCCATTACGGATCAGACCTTTCTGTCCTGGACCTCCTCCATGACCAGAGTGAGTCCCACCGCAAATTGGAGGAGCAGCACGTCATATTTTGTTTTGGTAGTTTACACCACAGCGGTATGAACATTGACTTCTCCAATTTTAAGTAGTCCTTGCTTTCTCCCTCCCCTCCCCTTCCCAGCTCTCCCGCAGCTTACTGCCTCTGCATCTTCCTTTCTTTTTTCCGACCCCCAACATCAGTCTGAAGAAGGGTCTTGACCCAAAACATTGCCTATTCCTTCACTGCACAGATGCTGCCTCACCTGCTGAGTTTCTCCAGCTTTTTTGTCTACCTTCGATTTTTCCAGCATCTGCAGTTCTTTCTTAAACAGTTAGTCTAGGTAAATCAGACCATGATAGTGGGAGCCAAAGTATGTAGTAAGTTTATAGTATAAACATATGTGTGGGGTTGTAGTTAGGACTGCAGGGTGATTCAAGAGCGCAATCATTGATGAGAAGAAGTTGTTCTTGAAGCTGGAGGTAATGGTTGTCAGGCACCTCTATTTTCATCCTGATGGTAGCAGCGAGGTGCGAGTATGGGCAGGTGGTTTAGGTCTTTGATGATATTAGCTGAATTTAGGAACATTGCAACTCCACAATGGGCCTTACATCACACAAATGGAAAAGGTAGGTCTTCTCAACAAGAATCCATGCATGATCGAGAACTTGTATTGAAATAGCATTTTTCCTGACCTCAGATTATGCAAAGGTTCTTTACAACCAACAAAGTTCTTTTGATCCATGGGGTATGCGCTTGTCAAACTGGATGCTGGAAAAAACACGTTGAGGCAATGATCACTTGATGTTGGTTGGGCTGGTTGGATGATGATGGTGAGAATAAAAATGGGGGATTAATGTACGGCTAATGTAAATGGGAGGTTGATGAAAGGCTTCGACACGATGGACCAAAGGGCCTGTTTCTATGCTAGATCTTTCTATGACTAACTTTACTACCATGGTTAATTGTTCCATAATTCCTATGACCTGTTATATCTCCCTGGTCAAATACATAATTGAGGCTCTGGTGATGTCCCCCTCATGGGTCAACGTATCCCTGACATCAACAACAATGCCTCTAAAATGCAGAAGTCGGATACGAGTTGAAGATCAGATCGCTCTGCAACTGATGTTCTGCACCACTACTGGAATCACCACTAAATCCAAAAATGTAATACTGATAGACAAAGCTCAGGGGTTTGATGCACCCAGACACTTAGCTTTACTTCAATCACAGCTGATGTTAGCAATCCAATGCCACCTATAGATTGTATCTAAATGTAGTCATCAGCTTTCAGTAAAATGGTCAGTGCAGGTACCCAGTTTATTCATTCTTCTTTGTTTTACTCTAAAAGTTTAACATTCATTTTTGGTAACACATGTGTTAATCTATTCAAACTACTTGAACTTTTATTTAAAGGTTACTGATGTTAAAATCATTTACAATTAGTGCAAAAGTACATTGATAGTAAAGAGCTATGAAAAAGCTATCAGACCTGTCATTTTCCTTGTGATTAAAGCCACTGAAACAACTTTCCAAATTTATTTTATTTCATGTTTATATTTCTTGCTTTTTTTTGTTAAAGTTTATTTTCCCAATCAGTTTTAAATTTTGATTCTAAACAATTCACATTCCTCTACGACGCCTTGTCCATTGCACTTAATTCATCGTAATTCTCCTTAATTTCTTCATTCATCCTTGAATGATACTACTTTTTAGGTTGTGATTGGATTCTGGTGGGTATATTTTTCTTTAAATTCTTTGATCACTGTTTTAAATATTTCCCATTACAGTAGTGGTCTATTTTTGTCAGTAGTATTTAGTAGAATTTCCTTGATTCTTTGCTCATCCCTTAAAATTCATTCTGTTAGCAATTCATGAATGTGTTCTTTATTTTTTGCTTAATCCATATTATGTTATGAATGCCATTGTTACGTATGTAACAAAATGCCTAACGTGCACAGCTCCCCAAAATTCTCTTGCTGAGAACAGTGGCCAGATCCTTTGCAACAATACCTTAATAAAAAATACAGATCCCATGATGTAAATTACATTACAGAGGGGAAAATGGGAGGTGGCGCCTATCTTAAATAGCTAAAAATAAAAGCTACAGATGGTTTAGCTGCAATATTGATTTTGCAGACCGTTTAAATCTTTCAAAAACAACAACAAAAATTACAAACATTTGAAATGGATTGAAACGGTAAGAAGGAAATAACAAATAGTTTGATTCTCATTGGTATTTCCTGTTTTAATGTCAAGTTACAGAATGTTCCCTGTTTGTATTTATAGGATATTTTCAGCATACTAATTAGCCATTTGACTATTGTGCTTCACAATAAAACCAGAATCTTTTCTTGGTCTTTCCCTTTATTTATTTTTCAAGCGCATTAAATGTTGGAGTGCACATGTATCATTGAACACATAGAAGATGCACAATGGAATACAAATTACATTTCTCAATGGGGCTGATCTGTCAAGTTAAATGGGTTATGGTCAACATTTTATTTTTTTCATTAAATATTCTGCTTACACCAGTAGTTGAAAAAGTCAATCTATTACTGCAACAAATGTGAGGTGGGAATGCAAATTTAAGTGGCTACACTAACCTGTGAAAATTGCCATGATTCTAATGAGATTACAAAATAACTTAATTTTTTTCCAAACTACCTTGTCTTAAATGTATTACTACTTCCCATGAAATATGTTAACTACTTGCAGACATGGGTGTGTGTAATACATGCCCAATATTTTTTAATTTGCTCAGGTTTAAGATGCAGGTTGCTAAATATGTTTTTCAGTTTCCGATACGTTCTTTCAATGTGCTTTCTACCTGTGTTTTTTTTTCTCTTTCCAATTAACCTAACTTTAATTTAAAAAACAGCTAAAGTCCTTACACAGAAGAAAACAACTGTGGCCACCAGCATTTAAGTTGAATGATTTTCCTATTGCTGTTCAGCAGTCTTTGAAGCAATCAAGATGTTTAAGCCTGGTCAATACTCATTAATAATGATATTGCTGGAGCTGACCTGCACATGTTTTGGACAAAGAGTTATGCAAACCCATGGACAATTAATGCTGATGTCAGTGGGCATACATTGTTGTACAGGTGCACAACCTTTTATCCGAAAGCCTTGGGACCAGACACTTGTCGGATTTCGGACATTTTCGGATTTCAGAATGGAAGATTTTTAGCGTAGATTAGGTAGGTAGCGCGGGCGGCTTGAAAAGTCTGGAGCAGCTGCCTCCTCCCCGGAGACCGGGAGAATCATTGCATAAATGTTAGTCAGTTAGTTTGGAGGGATTTTATGTGGTGGTGGTGGTGTAGGGGTGAAGGGGGAAACTTTAATTCTTAGTCCCCTACCTACCTGGTCGGCGACTCCCAACCTCGCGGAGCTGGGGGCTCCGTCCGGCCGCGGGCGGCGCCGGTTGTAGCTCCGACCCCGGCAACTCTACCCCTGGCTGCGAGGCGCTCCAAATCCAGCGCGGCCCGCGGCCGGACGTCCCAGCTCCGAGAATGTCGGGAGTCGGCGGCGTGCAGCGCTGGGATACCAGCGGGGAGCGGGCAATGCCTTACCGGGTCGCCGTGCGGCAAGCTCCGGAGCGCTGTGGCCGCCTTCTTCCAACATTCGCGGAGCGTCGCTGGATTTGGAGCCGCGGAGCTGGGGGCTCCGTCCGGCCGCGGGCGGCGCTGGTTGAAGCTCCGACCCCGGCAACTCTACCCCTGGCTGCGAGGCTCCAAATCCAGCGACGCTCCGCGATGTTGTGTGTCGGCGGCCACAGCGCTCCGGAGCTTGCCGCACGGCGACCCGGTAAGGCATTGCCCGCACCCCGCTGGTATCCCAGCGCTGCGACGTCGCCGACTCCCGACATTCGCGGAGCTGGGGCGTCCAGCCGCGGGCCGCGCTGGATTTAGAGTGCCTCGCAGCCAGGGGTAGAGTTGCCGGGGTCGGAGCTACAACCGGCGGCCCCACCGGCCACAGCGCTGCGGAGCTTACTGCACAGCGACCCGGTAAGGCATTGACCGCTCCCCGCCTCTCCGACCAGGTAGGGGACTAAGAATTAAAGTTTACCCCTTCACCCCCCTTCACATAAAAGCCCTCCAAACTAACTGACTAACATTTAAGCAATGATTTACAGATGTTTAAGCGTCTCCCGGTCTCCAGGGAGGAGGCAGCCGCTACAGTAGTACAGACCTGGGTTGACCGTGGGTCGTTTTGGGTCAGGTTTGGCGCCAAACGCGAGCTTTGGTGCGCAGACGACATCTGGAAAAAATGGTCGGTTTTCGGAGCTTTTCGGTTTCTGGAACACCGGATAAAAGGTTGTGCACCTGTATTGAGTCTTGGACCTCTCATATGACCAACTGTAACTTCTAGGATGGAATTCGATATGAGCAGAGAAGAACAATATAAATGGTCAATTGCAAACCAGTGTTATATAAATTTAAAAATCACAACTGTGGACGGCATGGTGGCGCAGCGATAGAGTTGCTGCCTTACAGCACAATAAACCCAGGTTCAATCCTGACTAAGGGTGCTGTCTGTTTGGAGTTTGTACGTTCACCCTGTTCCAGTTTCCCTCCACACTCAAAAAGCCGAAGGGCCTGTTTCCGCACTGTATCTCTCAACTAAACAAAAGTCACAAATGTCCCATACATTTCCTATGCTAACGTATGTATTGCGGAGTAGTCTTTTTATCAGCTTCAGGAGTGAGAGTCTACCAATTGGCATGCCCGTTGAATGTGTGGGCACAGATTTGTGTTGTTTGGCCCGAAGCTCAAGGAAGAAAACTCCACCAATGGAGGAAAAGCTTAATGTCAGCACAAATTAAATCCTTCACATCTGCTGTTTGTGATAAAACAAACAGCTATGTGAAAAACTAGCCTAATTTTGGCCTATTTCAAGCATCTTTCACTGGTAAACAGCTGCTCAACATTGAACATTAAGCAACTTATTAAACTTTTAAATTCATTTGGCGGGTCCTGAAATATAAATATAGCTAGACTCTGAATACACAGAGTAGGAGATTCAAGAACCATATGTTTAAAGTGAGGCGGGAAAGATTTTGTAGGAACCCGAGTGGCAACTTTTGTTTTTATACAAAGGGTGGTAGGTAAATGGAATGAGGTGTCAGAGGAGGTAGTTAGCCAGCTACTATCACAATGTTTAAAAAAATAATTTGGACAGGTACATAGATAGGATAGGTTTAGAAGGATATGGGCCAAACACAAGCAGGTGAGATTAGTGTAGATGCGGCATATTGGTCAGCATGGGCATTGGGCCGAAGGACCATTTTCCATGCAATATGCCTCAATGACTCTAGTCTCGGGAATCATAAATAAAGATCCAACACTCGTAACACAGAAACGTGAAAGAATCATTAATTCCAGAATCCAGACAAAACTGTAGTAGTCACTTTATTCCCCCCCCCCCCCCCCCCCTCCCCAAAGAATGGCTACTGTCCATCCTTCGAGAAGAATATTGTGAGCCCTACCTTGAAGCAATGCTGTTCAGGGAAGTACTTTCAGGATCATGGCCAACTGGTAATGAAGAAATAGCAATATTTATTTATGTCAGTAGAGCCTACAATTTAGTAGGGGATTGGTAAATGGGAGGACTTCCAGGCCCCTGTTGTTAATGGCTTTCTGTATGGCAGAACAGAACATTTCGGGAGATACTGAGGAAGTCTTGGCTAGTTACTACAGTGCTTTTTGTAATCGTGATGTATCAGTGATGAAGGAAATGAATGTTCAGGTATATAAAAGAGGATGCCAATAGGCCATGTGTATTAGAGACACAATTTTGCTGGAATATTGAGCAAGGAAATGAATTACAAACTGCTGCGTAAGTAGCTGAGTTCCTTCAGTCTTGAGGCTATGTATTTTGCCCAGCCCATACATAGAAATGTATATTTGTCAGCTCCTTAGTTCCAGAGACATTGTGCATAGAAGAAACAGTCACCACATCAGTGTAGATCGATGGGTCATAGAGTATTGACTTAGTATTGCCAGTTTCCTACAGTAACATTGTTTGTTAAGTCAGTCTCTACAATGAGAATTAGCAGGTACTGAAGATGAGTTTTGTCCCAGCTGCTACAAGGCATGCTCAGAAAATGTTTTCTTTTTACAGAAAAACATAAACTCCGTACAGACAGCACCCATAGTCAGGATCAAACCTGGGTGTCTGGTGCTGTAACGCAGCAACTCTACCATTTCATCACATCCTGAAATGCAATTGATATTTTTTTTTCAAATGTATATTGTAATTGAAAGTTGATGTTTCCAAGTGCAAAGGGTGAAATTATCCCTTTTTGAATTGTGTTGCCCCATTTTGAATATTAAACCATGGACTTCCTGGTGCAAGTTACCCTAATGGCTCCACTTTGATCTTCATGTTGGGAAAACACAAGGTGAAGTAATAGCCCATTCAACCTTTGCTTAGCAAGATACTTACTTGCATAATATTTCCTCCCCCCCCCCCCCCCCCACATCAAATATGCCTCCCCCAATGCCCCACCTTCAATATTCATGATATCCCAGGCCCCCAGGCCCACCTCTTCCCAAACCCTGCTTCATAACCAAAATACCCAGTACATACACGTGCCAAATTGTTTCTTCTAATGTCTATCTCCGGCGACCTAACTAATCTTGCGATTGACCTCCTGCGCCAGACTCAAGGGAACCTGGTAATGCATTGTTGAATCGGACAATAGATAACACTTGATTTGTAGTGATTTAGCCTCAATGTCAGGTCCAATTGAATTCTGATACTATCGGATATGAACAAAATAATTATCGTCCCACTACATTTCTGGCTTTCCAACAGAGTGACACACAACAGAGAAAAAGGCCCTTCAACCCGAGTCCATGCTGACCATCAACCATTTATTTCAAGCTAATATCTAGACCATTGGCAAATGAACATCTGACCTGTTACCCCTCAATTTGCATTTCAAAATCTTCCTGGCTTGTGTCCTATGAATTGGAAAAAGGTTTTGGGCATCCAAAGGCAAGCTGTTTGTTACAGATTTGTCCACACATATTCCTTTGTCCCAGGCAGAAATCAAGATTGTCCTCGGATCCAAACAATTTTGAGTCAACTACTGTATGCTGGGATGAAGCTTGAAAGAATCCAGGTATAACATTGCTTCCCTTTCAAATGGCTGGGAGAGGTTGGTAGTTAATTTGCAGACAGTTGGATTATTTACAATTGCAGCTTGCATTTTACACCAGAAGGTATCAGCAAATGATTGCTTAATATGTCAGTATTAAATTCTGTTTTTAATGGTGCTCACTCATTTAGTTAACTGATTCATGTTTAATTTAGTACAGCAGACACAAATTGGATGAGTTTTCAGTTTTAATACTGCTCTGCATAACCCAATTTTGAAATCCTCAGAATTGTTGTACATTTTTGTCAAGTAAGCCATGTATTAATGAAAATATTACTTTTTATAGAACTGAGACTTTAAACAATGCTTAAAAATAATTGAGGCACTATAATGAGCTGGAAGCAAAAATACTGTACCTAATGCTGTAATAAATCATTGATGACATGTTATAAATGCAGATACTTTTTTTCATCATTGGAAATAAACCTTTCTGAGCAATTAGAAACACAATTTAATCAATAAAACCTATGTCCAGATAATCTCATGGGAAAAAAAATCTCACTCCGCATAATTCAACATATTATTTTACTAAAGCAGAGTAATCTCTTGGAATTCACTCCAGCATCTGCAAACAAAACACACTCTCTTACTAGTCACCCTTACAAGATGCAAAAAAGAGCAGCTGGAGGTAATGAGTCAGGCAGCATCTGTGGAGGGTAATGGATAATCAATGTTTCAGGTGGAAACCCTTCATCTGGACTGAAAGAGCAGAGGGTAAATATCCAGTCTAAAAAGGTGAGGGAGCTGGGGTAAGAGCTAGCAAATGAAAGGTGAATACAGGTGAGTAGTGGAGAATTGGCAGATAACAGTTGGGGGGGGGGAGAAAGGGTGGAGATATTGTAAGATCATGTGATAGGAGTAGAGATAGGCCATTTGGCTCATAGTGTCTACGCAGCTATTCAATCATAGCTGATCTATCTCTCCCTCCTAACCCCATCTTACGCCTTTTCTCCATAACCTCTGACACCCCTACTAATCAAGAATCTATCTCTGCCTTAAATATATCCACTGATATAAGGGCATGGAGGTGATAAGTGGAGAACAAAGTAGACTGTTACCTGATTGGTGGCCGATTAGGAAAAGGGGAGATGCAACAAGACCTGGGTGTCATGGTACACCAATCATTGAAAGTAGGCATGCAGGTGCAGCAGGCAGTGAAGAAAGTGAATGGTATGTTAGCATTCATAGCAAAAGGATTCGAGTATAGAAGCAGGGAGGTTTTACTGCAGTTGTACAGGGTCTTGGTGAGACCACACCTGGAGTATTGCGTACAGTTTTGGTCTCCTAATCTGAGGAAGGACATTCTTGCCATAGAAGGAGTACAGAAAAGGTTCACCAGACTGATTCCTGGGATGTCAGGACTTTCATATGAAGAAAGACGAGATAGACTCGGATTGTACTCGCTAGAATTTAGAAGATTGAGGGGGGATCTTATAGAAACGTACAAAATTCTTAAGCGGTTGGACAGGCTAGATGCAGGAAGATTGTTTCCGATGTTGGGGAAGTCCAGAACCAGGTGTCACAGTTTAAGGATAAAGGAGACATCTTGTAGGACTGAGATGAGAAAAACATTTTTTACACAGAGTGGTGAATCTCTGGAATTCTCTGCCACAGAATGTCATTGAGGCCAGTTCATTGGCTATGGAGTTAGATGTGGCCCTTGTGGCTAAAGGGATCAGGGGGTATGGAGAGAAAGCAGGTACAGGATACTGAGTTGGATGATCAGCCATGATCATATTGAATGGCGGTACAGGCTCAAAGGGCCGAATAGCCTACTCCTGCACCTATTTTCTATGTTTCTAACATAAAGCTTCAGATTCGGAATCTAACAGGAAAGGGAGGTAAAACTAAATGAGGGTTGGTGGCTGATGAGAAGAGAGTGTTGAGCAATTGTGAGGGGAAGGGATCTATTGGGATGGGTGTGTGAAGGAGTGACGGGGGGGAGGGGGGGGGGGGGGGTGGTTTGGGAAATATAAACATGGTGATAAGGGTAAGGTAGCAAGAAGGGCTTGTGAAAGGTCTAGGGTAGATAAGAGGAGTGAAAAAGGGACTGAGAGTGTGCGGGGTACCTGAAAGTGGAGAATTCACTTTTCATACCTTTGGGTTGGGGACTTCTCAAATAGAATACGGAGTGCTGATCCTCACATTGGCAGACAGTGTGCAGGTGCTTGGCAAAGCAGTCACCTATTCTGTATTTGTTGTCACCATTGTGTTTTGTTCGATTCCCATAAAACATACCAAGTTGTTTCGGTCCCTGATATATAGTTTTATCTCCTGACTATTCACAATAAAGAGATTTAAAATGTTCAAACACCAACAGAAGCATTAAGGGAAGATTGGGAACAAGAGCTAATGATAAAGATCTCGAAGGATAGATGGGAAAAGTATTTGATGAATACACATAACTGTTCTATTAATGCAAGACATAATTTAATTCAATTCAAATTATTACATAGACTATATTATTCAAAAACGAGGTTGAATAAATGTTATCCAAACGTCTCTCCCAGATGCGATAAATGTTTGTTTCAAAACGCTAATATAACACACTCATTTGTAGGATGTACAAAGTTGAATAAATTTTGGAGTGATATATTTGATATATTCACAAAGATTTTCAAGTCAAGAATAGAACCCAAAACGGAATGGATTATATTTGGAATAATAGGAGAAGATACCAATTTAAATAAAGATCAAAATGTTTTTTTAAATTATGGGTTAATAATTGGAAAGAAATTGATACTTAAATTTTGGAAAAATACAACCACACCAACTGTTAAAATGTGGATTAGGAATATGATGGACATAGCACGCCTTGAAGAAATGAGACTCCGACTAATAGATAAATATGACCAATTCTTAAGGAGTTGGTCTCCTTTCATCGACTTTTTGGAATCATGTGATGCAGCGGTACCGTAAGGATTGCTGATTTCAGTTCATGACGCGGATAGATCTACATCTCCGAATACAGATTTGAAAAATTCTCTTTTAAGGGGCCTTCTCTTCTATTTCTACTTTCCACTTTCTCTCTTCCTTTTTTTTTTTTTTTTATATACACACTTCACGTTTTTCTACTCTCTACCATCTATTTTTCCACTTTTTCCCCTTTCTATTGTTTTCTTTTTCTTGTCCTGCTTACTTCCTTCTTATAACATAAAACTAGAGGTTGTACATAGAATGGATTACGGTATTACATAGTTGGCACCTAAAATTAGGTGCCACTGTACTGTTTTGTGCTGTATTAACTTCTAATAAAATAAACAAAAAAACAAAACAAAAAAAAAATGTTCAAACACAAAACACGATATGTACATTTTAATTACCAGGCTCCGAAATGCCAATTATTTATTGCAAACAATTTTTTTCCCATTTTAAGTTCACTCGTACTTTAACTTCTATCATTGCTTGCCTTCATCTGATTACCAGCAATAATAAACCACAGGTCTTGCCCAGTTTATGGACAGTTATGGAGTTATGGACACCTCATACATGGGACTTTGCATGCAGGAGGCAAGCAGGTTGGATAGAGATTGCTTTGCTTGTTGCTGCAGGCTGGGAATGGGCCATTTCACATGCCTTCTCTCCCAATCTACAACCCCCGCCCCCCCCCCCCCCCCTGAAAATTCAACTAGCAGGTGCTGGGTCATGCCGAGCAGAGCTGAGAGCACAGAACAGATTCACTCACTGAGTCAGTGAAGCCAGCTGACTGTAAATCTGCTTGTGCCTACTCGCTCTCCCAACAGTTGTTTCTGTTAATTTTCGACTTACGAACAGGTCGGGTTATGGACAGTTCTCAGGACCTGAACCCATCGTAACATGGGGGTGACTCGTCTTGAATATATCTTGCAATGGCCTACTGGCACCTCTGCCCATAACTGCAACCACTTAAAACAAACAACCACCTCAGCTGTCCATCTGAGGTGGGGTGGGAAGAAGTGGGGGGGAGAAAGGGGGGGGGGGGGGGGCGGGGCGGGGGGGGGGAGAAAAAGAGGGGGAAGAAAGAGGGGGCAGGGAGAAAGAAGGGGGGCAGAAAAGGGGGGGAGAAGGAGGGGGGGACAAAGAGAGGGGGGGGGAGAAAGAGAGGGGGGGGAGAAAGAGGGGGGGGGGAGTAAGAGGGGGGGGAGAAAGGGGGGGAGAAAGAGGGGGGGAGGTAGAGGGGGGAAAGGGTGGGGGGGCAAAGGGGGGGAGGGGGGAGAAAGAGGGGGGGGGGAAGAGGGGGGAGAACGAGGGGGGGAGAACAAGGGGGGGGAGGAAGAAGGGGGGGGGCAAGGGGGGGGGGGGGGGAAGAGGGGGGGGAGGGGGGGGGAGGGGGGGGGGAGGAGAGGGGGGGGGGGGGGGAGAGGGATGGAGGGGGGGAGGGGGAGGAAGAGAGAGGGAGAGAGGGGGAGAGAGGGAGGGAGAGGGAGAAGGAGGAGGGAGATGGAGAACAAGGGGGAGAGAGGGGGGGGGGGAGGGGGGGGGAGAGGGGGGGGGGGGGGGGGGGGGGGGGGGGGGGGGGGGGGGGGGGAAGGGGGGGGAGAAAGAGGGGGGAGAAAGAGGGGGGGAGGGGGAGCGGGGGGGGGGAACATTTTTATTCATCATTCATATTCATCATCATGGCTGAAACAAAGTAACTAGAAATTCAATCACACAGTGTTGAGCACCATTGTTCTTGAATGTTAATAAACTTCAGGTTCTTAATTTAGCTTCACCTGTATTACTTAAGCTTGGCAAATAATGTTCTACAATAATTTCAGTGTTGTTTCTGAGATTCTGAGATTTCAATTTTCCACACGTAGACTGGGACACACATTCTGTAAATGGGCTGGATGGTTTGGAGTTTGTAAAATGTGTGCAGGATAGTTCTTTGCAGCAATACATAAGGGGCGGTGCTGGACCTCCTGTTAGGAAATGATACAGGTCAGGTGGCAGAGGTATGTGTTGGGGAACAGTTCGGGTCCAGTAATCACAATACCATTAGTTTTAATATAATTATGGAGAGGGTCAGAACTGGACCTAGGGTTGAGATTTTTGATTGGAGAAAGACTAACATTGATGAGATGCGAAAGGATTTAAAAGGAGTGAATTGGGACCTTTTGTTTTATGGGAAAGATGTGGAAGAGAAATGGAGGACATTTAAAGGTGAAATTTTGAGAGTACAGAATCTTTATGTCCCTGTTCGGTTGAAAGGAAATAGTAAAAATTGGAAAGAGCCATGGTTTTCAAGGGAAATTGGACAATTGTTTCGGAAAAAGAGAGAGATCTACAATAATTATAGACAGCATGGAGTAAATGAGGTGCTTGAGGACTATAAAGAATGTAAAAAGAATCTTAAGAAAGAAATTAGAAAAGCTAAAAGAAGATATGAGATTGCATTGGCAAGTAAGGTGAAAGTAAATCCAAGGGGTTTCTACAGCTATATTAATAGCAAAACGACAATGAGGGGATAAAATGGTCCATTAGAGAGTCAGAGTGGACATCTATCTGCAGAGCCAAAAGAGATGGGGGAGATATTGAACAATTTATTTTCTTCGGTATTCACCAAGGAGAAGGATATTGAATTATGTGAGGTAAGGGAAACAAGTAAAGTAGCTATGGGAACTATAAGATTCAAATAAGTGGAAGTACTGACCCTTTTGAAAAATATAAAAGTGGATAAGTCTCCAGGTCCGGACAGGATATTCCCTAGGACATTGAGGGAAGTTAGTGTAGAAATAGGGGCTATGACAGAAATATTTCAAATGTCATTAGAAACGGGAATAGTGCCGGAGGATTGGCGTACTGCGCATGATGTTCCATTGTTTAAAAAGGGGTCTCAGAGTAAACCTAGCAATTATAGACCTGTTAGTTTGACGTCAGTGGTGGGCAAATTAATGGAAAGATACTTAGAGATAATATATATAAGCATCTGGATAAACAGGGTCTGATTAGGAACAGTCAACATGGATTTGTGCCTAGAAGGTCATGTTTGACTAAACCTTGAATTTTTTGAAGAGGTTACTCGGGAAATTGATGAAGGTAAAGCAGTGGATGTTGTATATATGGACTTCAGTAAGGCCTTTGACAAGTTTCCTCATGGAAGGTTGGTTAAGAAGGTTCAATTGTTGGGTATTAATGGTGGTAGCAAGATGGATTCAACAGTGGGTGAATGGGAGATGCCAGAGAGTAATGGTGGATGGCTGTCAGGTTGGAGGCCAGTGACTAGTGGGGTGCCACAGGGATCTGTGTTGGGTCCACTGTTGTTTGTCATGTACATCAATGATTTGGATGATGGTGTGGTAAAATTGGATTAGTAAGTATGCAGATGATACTAAGATAGGCGGTGTTGTGAAAAATGAAGTAGATTTTCAAAGTCTACAGAGAGATTTAGGCCATTTGGAAGAGTGGGCTGAAAGATGGCAGATGGAGTTTAATGCTGATAAGTGTGAGGTGCTACATCTTAGCAGGACAAATAAAAATAGGACGTTCATGGTAAATGGTAGTGAGTTGAGGTATGCAGTTGAACAGAGGGATCTAGGAATAATTGTGCACAGTTCCCTGAAGGTGGAATCTCATGTAGATAGGGTGGTAAAGAAAGCTTTTGGTGTGCTGGCCTTTATAAATCAGAGCATTGAGTATAGAAGGTACACAAAATTGCTGGAGAAACTCAGCGGGTGCAGCAGCATCTATGGAGCGAAGGTAATAGGCGACGTTTCGGACCGAAACCCTTGTTGGGATGTAATGATAAAATTGCACATGGCATGGTGAGGCCAATTCTGTAGTATGGTGTACAATTTTGAACGCCTTATTATTGGAAGGATGTCAACAAAATGGAGAGAGTACAGAGGAGATTTACTAGAATGTTGCCTGGGTTTCAGCAACTAAGTTACAAAGAAAGGTTGAACAAGTTAGGTCTTTATTCTTTGGAGCGCAGAAGGTTAAGTGGGGACTTGATAGAGGTCTTTAAAATGATGAGAGGGATAGACAGAGTTGACGTGAATAAGCTTTTCCCACTGACAGTAGGGAAGATTCAAACAAGAGGACATGACTTGAGAATTAAAGGACAGAAGTTTAGGGGTAACATGAGGGGGAACTTCTTTACTCAGAGAGTGGTAGCTGTGTGGATTGAGCTTCCAGTGGAGGTGCTGGAGGCAGGTTCGATTTTATCATTTAAAAATAAATTGGATAGTTATATGGACGGGAAAGGGATGGAGGGTTATGGTCTGAGTACAGGTAGATGGGACTAGGGGAGAATAAGTGTTTGGCACGGACTAGAAGGGCCGAGGTGGCCTGTTTCCATGCTGTCATTGTTATATGGTTATATGCAATGAACATGTATTTATTACATTATAGTGGGGACTCGCAGGAGTTCAGCCAAAATGTAAGCGAACACAAGTTGTGTGCTCGAGACTTGTTTTATTCGGTATATACAGCTCCCTACTCCTCAAATGGGCACATGCGTTGCCCGACCTTAAATACCCCTAAGCGCGTCCCACAACGAGACACCCAACTCCTCCCTCCAGAGCCAAGGGTTCGCTCTGCCCATGGCCTACCACCAGGTGCCGACACATGCAAACCCCTCCTCCCAGAACCAGAGGCACCAAAACGGACAGGACGCCGAATGAAGCGGCCAGATCACGTAGATACGTCCCCTCGCATAGGACACTTGCCCGGTCCGGAATAATTCTAGGGGTCCCGGACGGAGGGCGTCCGCGATGTGGAGGTTGAGCCAACTGTACTGGCTCACTCAGGTTAAGGCGATTCTAGCAATTCCAGCAATTCCAGTGCGCCCACTTGCTGCTGGTTGGACAGCCGCAGCTTCAGCGGATCCTTGAAGCTCTCCCCCGATAGCTGCCGGCGGTGGTCCCGCGGCAATTGCCGCAGATAAGTAAAATGGTGGTCGCCCAAGAGCGTGAGCATCTCACTCATGAGGGCCGAGGGCTTCCAGTCGCCGAGCCCATCCATGTTGGCGGCGCGACCGATGTCGCAGCGGCCTCTGCAGTCCGTCTGTCTTTATTTATTTATTTATTTATTTATTTATTTTATTTATTTTTTATTTTTTGTTTATTTTATTAGAAGTTAATACAGTACAAAACAGTACAGTGGAACCTAATTTTAGGTGCCAACTATGTAATACCGTAATCCATTCTATGTACAACCTCTAGTTTTATGTTATGAGAAGGAAGTAAGCAAGACAAGAAAAAGAAAACAATAGAAAGAGGAAAAAGTGGAAAAATAGATGGTAGAGAGTAGAAAAACGTGAAGTGTGTATATAAAAAATAAAAAAGAAAGAGAGAAAGTGGAAAGTAAAAATAGAAGAGGCCCCTTAAAAGAGAATTTTTCAAATCTGTATTCGGAGATGAAGATCTATCCGCGTCATGAACTGAAATCAGCAATCTTTACGGTACCGCTGCATCACATGATTCCAAAAAGTCGATGAAAGGAGACCAATTCCTTAAGAATTTTAATCTCAGGATTATTGAGGTAAGAAACGACCCGACCGGCCGTCTCCTGATCAAGGGCGCTTACCACATAGAGGTAACAGGTCTCATTGGCCCTTACGCCGTGGATGTAGAATTGGGACTTGGCCTGTCGGAACCAAACCCCCAGCTGCGAGGGAGATTCTGCCCAACCTTAAATACCCATGTGATGAGAACTGGCATGGTGGCGTAGCGGTAGAGCTACTGCCTTACAGGGCCAGAGACCCGAGTTTGATCCTGCCTATGGGTGCTTGTCTGTACGGAGTTTATACGTTCTCCCCGTGACCTGCTTGAGTTTTTTTCTGAGATCTTCGGTTTCCTCCCACACTCCAAATATGTATAGGTTTGTAGGTTAATTGGTTTGGTATAAATGTAAAATTGTATAAATGTATAAATGTAAAATTGTCCCTAATGTGTTAATGTGCGTTGTGTTAATGACTCGGTGGGCTGAAGGGCCTGTTTCCGCGCTGTATTTCTAAACTGAACTAAACTAAACTAAACTAAACTGGATTTAACCTGGAATAAACTGCTTTTTCAACCATTTCATAGTTGAATTGTGCCCAACACAAAAACATAATTGCCAACATTCAAAAGAGCAATGCCAGTTGAGATCCATGTTATGGTGTTCAACGCATAACTTCAGATGAAAACCTAATGACATTATTTGTTGCTAACTTAACTTGGAACTTGCAGGCTCACAGAAAGATTGTCATTTGGCAGTCAAAGAAAACTGGTCCCCAACCACATGTTATTTTAAAGCCACACAACTAAGAAAGAAAGACATAAGATGCCAACTATAAACATTGGTAGAAGATGTTAACACATTAAAAGCCTTTATAGTGTAATCTCCAACCACAATATAATGTTTTGCTGTCAAATTTACTTGGCAAAACAAATCGAATGAGTGTCTCTGTGGTTATACGACGGACAGTGTAATGTGCCTGGTAGATGACTGAAGTAAGATTGGTGACTCCAACAAAGGTGGAACAAAAGCCCTCGCACCCAGAAACTTCCACTTATCCCCCATCGACAATTCTCCAAGATATAGGTGTAGGAAGGAACAGCAGATGCTGGTTTAAACTGAAGATAGACACAAAAAGACCATCCCTCCCCCACCCACCCAAGCACCAGCTTCTTATTTCCACCAAAAAAAAGTTAACATTGGCGTGTTTCATTTATTATCATTACTTTTTTGCATATCTTTCATTCATTGTTCTATACCTCTCTACATTATCGTTTACATCTCTCATGTCCCTTTCCCATGACTTTCAGTATAAAGGGTCTCGACCTGAAATGTCACCCATTCCTTCTCTCCAGATGCTGCCCGCCCCACTGAGTTACTCCAGCTTTTTGTGTCTATCTCCAAGATATAGGATTATGTTGATCTCTCCAAAGTACATCTCTGCAAACTCAAGTTTACCATGTCAATCAATGCTGAGATATGCAACCTTCAATGGAAGGACCTTGACCCATGAGCAGAGGCCTAGATATGTCACTTGGCATAGGTCAAGGACACAGTTAGTATCTGCCTCTTAGCCTCAGAGAAATGATCATACTGCTTTCACTGATCTGTGAAAAATATCAGTTTGTTACTCAAGCAGTAATAAAAAACCCACCAATTATCTGCATGTCCCATCATAAAAGCGGAAGTGGTATTGCATGCACATTGCTTTGGCAAAATTGTACAGTTCCCTTAAATGCAGCTAGTGATTATTACATCTAGGAAGTGGTGGACTCACCTGAAGACCCTCTTGTTCTTCATGTGCATGAATGGTGTGTAATCTCTCACTTTTCGAGTTACAACAGAAAATAGAATTTCAAGTTCAACGCTAGGTTTTTTTATAGCTCATATGACTCATTAATTTTTGGAAACCTGGTTTGTAAGAAATCATTAACGATCAAAGAGCCACAAAAGGATAGATTTTAGGAGATAAGTGTTACTCATTGCTCCCATGAATTTTGCCACATGGACACATTTTGTCCACTCTAATTTGAACAATTACCCATTCAGCACTATGGCACCACCAGCAAAGGAATAGAACACCATATCAACCTTCTCAAGAACAAGATTCCACTATCTTCACCAGTCTTGGGTTAAATGGCAATGCCCACTTGCTGCAATGCCCTCTTGCACTAAATGTTATTCACTTTATTCCCTTTATCATGTATTTAGACATTGTGGATGGCCCAATTGTAATCATGTAGTCTTTCCGCTGAGTGGTTAACATACAACAAAAGCTTGTCACTGTACCTCAATACACGTGACAATAAACTAAACTCAAACTCAGATGTGGAAACTTTGCAATGATAACATAATTTCACCAACAAAATACATTATCAATTGCTTTAAGCAGTCTAGCCAGAAGAGGAAATACACAAGAGATTAATTTACAATACTAGAGCAGACTCCATGCAGGAGAGAGTTAATATCTGGTTAAGCTGTCAGAGATGGCAACTTATCAGGTTTTGTCATGAAGACCCAACAAGGTGATTAATCATCCCCCGACAATACTTTCTTTGCACCCCATTCCGTCCACATAATAAGAGATTAGAGTTCAATATACCAGAACATAGTTTCTTGAAGCACACACAATGACATTGATATCAGACTGCACAATATTAAATCAATTATCCCAGGTACATCCACTCACATCTATGCCATCTGAGTGTTTCAAGATGGTACATCACATAAACCTCTACACAAGATTATCTAATCTAAAACCCCTTCCATCATTGCTTCAACTACTCACATCAATAAAGGTTAACTAATACATAACCAGCAGCTAATATGTATGGGCCATTAAATAGGTACAGATGCATTGTCTTGGGAATATAAGGTGCTGCCGTAAGGAGTTAGCATTCAAAATCAATTAAGCCCATTCTCAATCAGGAATGAGAGATTGCTCACATAACTCTCATTAAACCCTGAGATTAAATGGAAGTCATTGATCCAATTGAGCCCTCCAAGAAACAATTGGTCAACTAATGATCTTGGTTGTGGACTGCCTTCATCAATTCTCACTCTCTTGCCTTAAGCATTTACTGCTGATTCTAACAAGCTCTATTCATTCTCACTGAAGACTACACAGTGTTAAGACTGATTATGTTCACTGGTAAGCAGATAAAGCACATGCTGCTGAAGCTTCCTTCTTGCTGGCTGTGACTGCCCCTGGTTCTCTGTAAGGGTTTTTTTGCCATTAAATGAGGAGGATCTAGCCTCCTCCTTTGCCTGTCAACCTTCCTTTGATTGCTGGTGACATTTCCTTAAAATAAGCAACTGAAAATGTTTGTATGAATGCCAGATGTTGGTATTCATGCTCACCTGTTACCTGAGTGGCATATGGATGTGCAATGGTGCTTGTGTTGTTTTAGGTGCAGTAGTATGAATGGGTACCTGTTGAAAGTGTTGATGAACTTACCTTGTCATATTTGCTGAAGATGTGATATATTTTCAGCATTTCCCCATTATATGGAAAGTCAATTCCTTGAAAGGAGATCCTCAACAGCATTTCTTCCCATGACTGCATCTGTTACTCTCCTGAACCCTGTGGATATTCCATGAGAATTTCCTGATAATTAACTGTGATCTGGGTGTTTTGCCCTTGCTTACTCAAGTGTTGTTGTTCTCTATGGTAATCTGTATCTACTGTATTGAAACCCTGTTGTGCTTGGTGTACAGTAATTGCACCGTTGCACTCATTGGAAACAATATCACCTCTGAACTGCAATGGAGATGTGACACTCTTGATTTTTATCATTCAAAAAGAAAGCAAGTATCTTTTTAAGCCTTGGTTCCTGATCATTGCAAATTTTTCTTGTGGGGCCCGTAAGCCGTATTTAAATTTGAAACTTTCCTACTTGATTAAGAGGAACTTATTATCTTGTCATTTAGGACAATGCTTGATATTGTACAGGTGGCGGTGAAAGTCAAAGAATAACAAACAGTTGCACAAGTTTCTAGCCTCTGACATTTTTTTGTTTGTGGGGTCAATAATTATACATTAAAAATTCTAATTATGATATTGCCCTGAAACATTAACTTTTACAATGCACATATGTTGCCTGACCTGTGGAAATGTTTTATTACCAACTGTTTTTAGTTCATTCGCGTACATATTGGGTCTACCCCCCTGAGAGCCATTTTAGTCATTGTTTCTTCTCCGTCTGAATATACAGTCATGATGAACTGCTGGACCAGCTACACATGGTGAAGGCATAATAGTTGTTTTCTGGATAATGGTTATTATCATGAATGATGATGTTTAGTCTTAAAGTACTACCTGAACAAGAGTTGAATGCAAATTCTGTTTGTATTTTTTTCAGCCAGGGGAAAAAAAAGTTAGCATTTTAAATTTGTTTTCGAATGCTCCAAAGCACTTTACAATTGATGATGAATGTTTACCGTTTTCATCTTGGAAACAAGGCAACTAATTTATGCACAGCCTCCTTCCACAAAGGTCAATGAAACATCATTTTGGTAATGTGAAGTGAACAATATTGACCATGATACCATGAACCCTGGATAACTCTCTGGCACTTATTTAAACAAGTATCATTGATTGGCCTTTTGCATTCACCTGAGATAGTAGGTGGTCTGGCTTAACATCTCATCTATTGGAAAGCACAATACTGCCTCCAGAATGTCAGTGTAGAATTTATTGCTAAAATGTCAGGAGTGAGACTTGATCTCACCCAAAGCATGAGAATGTTCCCGTCTGAATAGATAATTCCTTGTGCTGATGTGCGTGCCATTTTTGTTAGCAAGGGAGGTTGCCGTTGGTTAATTTATCTTTGCCCTATAAATCTGCTGTTTAATTTCCACGAGGGAATTAATAAATGTGATGCTTTTATTTTGCAAATGTGGCACTCTCATTTAGTTAAAAACAAGCTGAAGGAACTTGGTGAGTCAGGGTTGCATCTGTGGAGGGAAGTACATGTTCTGAGTTAGGATCCTTCTTCATACTGGGAAAGGAGCGAAGAAGTAGGTGAGAGGAAGGAGTAGGATAAGAGCTGGCAGGTGATGGGGGGGATACTTAACAAATGAGTCAATGGGGAGGGAGAGGTGGAGATAATAATCAAGAATGAAGGTAATAATTGGAGAAGAAAAATTGTCGAATTGGATAAGAAAGGAAGATGGGAAATGAAAAGTAGAATGAGAAGAAGTGGTGGTGTGTAAAGGGAAAAGAGGGAAAGTAAAATAAGGGACCAAGATAAGTGAGGAGTAGGTGATGAGCAGATGGAGGAGGTGCAAGAGGAGAAAGGAACTAGGTGACAAGGGTGAGTGAGGTGGACAGAAGCCCTCCCTACTCTAGGTTGTCTACATGGACATTAGCAATGCTTTTGATCATGCACCACGCGGTAGGTTGCTATGAGGCTGATCACCTGGGATCTAGGACAAGCTGGCCAATTTTATACAAATGTTGCTGGAGGGTAGGAAAAAGAGGATAATAGTTGGGTTGTTTTTCCGACTGAGGCCTGTAACAAATTGATGGTATAGTGGACAGTGATAAAGATCATCTAAGATCATCTAGGTGGGATCTTGATCAACTGGGCCATTGGGCAGAGAAATAGATAGAATTTAAAGCAGATAAATGTGAGGTGTTACAAGGGAGGATGTGCTTTAAATGTTAGAGATGGAGGAGTTCTGTACAATAGAGAACTTGATATGCAGTTATATAGTTTAGTAATGTTACAACATTTTGAGATTTAAAAAATCAAGTCTGCAATTTATCCTATCAGATAAAGCATAACAATAAGTTTAATTTGACACCCAATTCACTTTCATATCTCAAGTAATAAAAATGTTATGGCCAATTTCATACTCGGAAATTACCATCTTGTTCGCTATTGATTTTCTATGGACATAACAAAAAAGCTGTGATCATGGACAGTCAAAAGCCCATAACCTTCTTAAAAATTAAGAGAACTGAATGAAATTTTCAGTTATCATAGATTGAAGCATTCTGAAACAAATATAAAATAATCTTACTTGGATGACCTGAAATTAAAGCATATAATTAGTTAGTTACCCAATTGTAGCTAATTTCAAACTTCAATTACTAGATCTAAACATCTATCCATTTCTTAATAAATGATTAACATTTTTAAATTGCCTAAGTGTCCAAATAATATTCATAAATAATTCACAATAAAACATGATTTTTAAATCTCATTTACATTAATTTATAGGCCAAATGGAAGGAATTTAGTGTTCAATTGCTGTAAATTAAAGTCAATTTAAATCGGCTTTCTAGTGGGTTCCTTTGAACGCGCTGGTTTAGAACGTTCACATTGCGCTGGATTTGTGCCCTCAAATGCCCAGAAAAATACTGCGGGATATAAAGAGCCCAAAATGAACTATTCGCCATAGAAAACTTTATATACAGGGTTCTTAAGAAGCCCCTTTTAATGTAAAAATAAGGTACATACCTTTAATTTTTTGCTTTATAAAACCCTGGGGCTGCGAGAGGTCGCGGGTTTAGAGATTGATTTTTAAACTACTATAACTATTATACAAGGCCATAAAAACTAATAATACCCTTTGCGACGGGGTCTTTCAGCGATTTTCTGTTAACGATTTACTAGGCTGAACATTTTCGATTGCACCAGCCTAGTGAAAATCGCGTTTTAAACCCGCCCCCTCAAAACAGCGCCAAAATCACACACACGGGCTGGGGCAGATTCTCATCGACGATTCAGGTAGGTTTTGTAACTTACCTATATAGTTCCATGAAAATACCAACATCTGAAGACGGGGTTGTAGAGTGGTGGCGCCATCGAATGTGGCAGCCTTGCAAGCAGCTGTCCATCCTTTCATCCTTTTTTGTTATTTTTAGTCTAAAAGTTTGTTTTTGGAGGTCTTTTAGTCTTTTTATTATGGGGGGGAGGGGGAGGGGGAAACCGACGTCTCGGTCACTTCCTGGTCAAGGATACGCCTTTTCTCCGAGCCGCATCCCTCCCCCCCCCCCCCCCCCCCCCACCCCCCCTCATGAACTACCATCTGAATTGGTGCGGCCTTTCCTGCCGGAGACCAGCCAGAGGATCAGCAGCGGTGCATCATTGAATTACCATCGCAGAGCGGGCAATGCCTTACCGGGATTGCCTTGTTGGAGCTCCAGAGGGCCTGCCAACTTTAACACCGTGGAGCTGTGGTCTGCAGAGCTTCCAGCCGGGGGTGCAGAGCTTCCAGCCACGGGTGCGCTGACTTGTAACATCGCGGAGGCCTGGGATCTTTTGCTGAGGATCGCCAGCATTGAATCTCCGCCCAGCTTGGTCTGTCGACAAAAAAAAAATCAAGGTTGAGGTGACCTGCAACCTCCTCCCACCTCCCACGCATATGTTGAAAACCTTCCTCGACTATGGGGGGAAAAAAAACCTCCTCCTACTATGTTGAAAACTGGTTTCAACCATGTACGTTTTACTCGAGGAACTAAGTGGATGTTACAAAAAGTACATTACTGCTGTCAGCAGCAGCCAAGGCCGGATTTCCGTATAAGCTTCACAAGCTTAAGCTTAGGGCCTCGAGATCTAGGGGGGCCTTGACATAGGCTTCATAGGCTGAAGCCTAGGGCCTCAAAATCTAGGGGGCCTCCGGCCAAGGTGTTTTATTCCCAGAATTTAAAAAATCCTGAGAAAAAAAAAATTGGAGCGCTATCAGGGTTTCCACTTTGACGGAAATAAGCCGGTGACACAGTAGCGACGCAAAATGACGCTGTCTCTCCGCGCGTGCGCAGTGGGCCCTGGCGGGTTCAGATCTCCATTTGCACTCCACACAATCACCTCGATGCCTCGTGTCTACCAAAGATCCTAGGTGTCTACTCCAGGTAATATTGCATTGCGGGAGTGCCCGTTTCTCCAGGCCGGGGGGGCTGCAGTGTGTGCGGTGCCAAATCGGAGCGTCGCTGCATGGGAAGGAGAGAGAGGGGGAGGGAGAGAGAGGGGAGGGATGTGACAGGGGAAAGAGGGGGTTGAGCCAAAGGGGGGAGGGAGAAAGAGAGAGGGGGGGAAGAGAGGTGGAGACAGAGAGGGGAGGGGAGAGAGAGAAATGGGGACAGAGAGAGGTGGAGGCAGTGGAGGGGGAGAGGGAGAGGGGAAGGGGTGAGGGGGAGAGAGAGAGATGGGGAGGTAGAGGGAGGGGGAAGGAGGAGGGGGGATAGAGAAAAGGGATTATCTTTAGTGAGATTACAAAATGAAGGTAGGTTTTTGAACAAAATATTTTCTCCTCCATATGAGTTTTATCAAACAATTGGAAGTGCTTTATTTTCCTTGATAACAATATTGAAAATATGTATTCCATAGTTTGTGACTTTCATTTTGCATCATATTTTTAATGTGCACACACTAACACAGTCGAACAGTAACAGGCATTCAGATGAACACACAAAACATTTTCTAAAAAAGGTTTTATTTACTACAAAAACTTAGTTTTATTTGCAGTGTTTGCATGCTCCTTTATAACATTTTACATAACATTTTACAGTACAACTTGATTATTAAAGTGAGGACAGCTTCAAATCTTGATTTAAAAAATATGTATACAACAATGATCCCAACCACTCATTAGTCTTGACTCAACCAAAATTATTACTGAAATATTGGTCATACATTTGGTGCAAAAATGGTCCAAAATAAGGCTCAGAATGCACCAGAGAGCATCTAAAGCCCCAGAGCTTCTAGGGCCTGCTTAAGCGCCTTGGACCCCAGCCGGATGGGTCTTTGAGCTTTGCGCTTATGATATGCGCTGTCTGCACTTATTTCACATAACATTTTTGTAATCCTGTCATGCCACCCCCCTTTTTGAAAAGTTTCGGATGGGCCTGGTGTATAATATTTTTGGCACTGTCATAGGCCTAGAAGAAGCACAAGAAGAGGTGTCAGTGGGTGAAGCACCTCTTGCAAAGAAGATTCATGAAAAAATAGCAGCAACTAGATGAAGCCTCGACCATGTGCAAACCACTTTCGACCATTAGGGAGAGTGACCAAAACCTCCTGTGACCTCGTGAAAACCTTGGGTGGCAGGCAAGGTCACCAGAGGTTGCTGTTTAGGTCTCCTAATTGGGACAAGCCCTTAAGCCTTCAGGTTGCAGATTTAGGTTGTGATGCAACCAGTCAATATGCTCTCTACACTGGAGAATTTGGGGTACATGGAGGGTCATAGAGACTTTTCTTGTACCTCAAACCTTCTAGACCCAGCAACATCCTTGTAAATCACCTCTGTGTTCTTCCCAGTTTAGTGATACTCTTCATATAGCAGGGCAACTGAACTGTACACAGTACTCCAAATGTAATCTTGTTTTATTGCAACAGCAATGAATGCAGAAATAAAAGATACATTTAGAGTGCTATGTATAGTACCAGCATCCTTATTCAAAGATTCAAATATATTGGAACCAGTTCAGAGAAAATTTCATATATTGAAACCCAAAATTGGTGGGTTTTCATATAAGGGAACGTTGGGCAGAATAGGCCTCTGTGTGCTGGCATTTAGAAGTGAGGGAACTTGTCCAAAACACATTGGAGATCATGTCTTGAGAATCTAAACTGAGGGGACACTGATTAATAACAAATGGTCATCCATTTATAGGATTAAGTGTTTTGTACTGATTCTCAAACTCTTCTTCAATAGGCAGTGGAAGCAGAGTCTGAATTCTTCGAAAGTCGAGCTAGGTGGTGAAAGGTTTCTGAAGAAAATGAGATTAGGTTACAAGCTACAATGAGGTGCATGAATAAGAAAAGTTTTGGAGGACATGGGCCAAATGCAGGTAGGTGGGACTAGCGTAGATGGGTAACCTTGGTTGGCATTGACATTGAACCTTGGGGCCCATAATCAATAATTGGAGTGCATAGGTTTAAGGTGAGAGAGGAAAGGTTTATAAGGAACCTGGGGGGCAACATTTTCACACAGGGGGTGATGCATACAACAAATAAACTGCCTGGGGAAGTGGCAGAGGTGGGTACAATTACTGCATTTAAGGGCACTTAAACTGGTACATGCTGTAGATAGGAAAGGTATGGAGTTTCATGGGCCAAGCACAGGAAAGTGGGAGTAGCTCAATTTAGCAACTTGGTCAAAATGGACAATTTGAAGAAGAATGTGTTCTGTACATTCTGTGTGCCTCTGATTCTATGATTTTGACTAAGATGATCAATGAATTAGGGGGAGATAAGAAATAACAAGGAAAATATGTCACTGGTGACAGAAGACTATAATCCCATGTAAGAACTACAATGCGGGCAGCGATTAAACCAACAAAGGAAGCTTGAAAGAAAGGTACCGCAAGAAATCGAGCAAACTTTACAGGGCTTGAAGAAAGAGCAGAGGAGTGAGACTGTGAGGTCGTTGACAGGGACGTGATGGGCCAAATAACCTACTTTGATGTCATATCATTCTATGATTATGTGTTTCTGGTTCACAGTAAAAATAAATGTTTCTCTTTCTCCATAGATTCTGTATGACTTGCTGAATAGTTCCATTATTTTTGTACAATTGCAAAGTGCAAGCATTTTTTTTTCAAATCACTCACCATAACAGCAGAAATGCTGCTAAAATGTTGTTCAATGATAATAAAACTTTCTGGGGGATTGCCACCATTCTATTAAGTTTCAGTCAGCAGTAAGGAAACAAATAAAATTCACCATCCAGCTGGCATTTCTTTCCCTCCAAAGAGAGTAGGGCAAATCTCAGGTTTTGCAATACCAATTTTATATGGAAGTATTATGGACCTAAAAGGATTATAGCCAGTAGCCACCATTAAACATTTATTTCACTTTTTGGTATCATCGGTAAAATATATTGACCAGGAGCTTGTGGTGAGCTGCCGCCTTGAATCATGGCAGTTCATCCAGTGAGAGATTTTAATTTAGTTTGGAGATACTGCGAGGGAACAGGCATTTCGGCCCATCAAGTCCGCGCCAGCCATCGCACCTCACACACATTAACATTATCCTACACACACTAGGAAAATTTACACAAACACCAAGCCAATTTTACTTCGGAGTCACGTGAGTGACTACGTGAAGAACCCCGCTTACGACGCATGCGTGTCATATCGCTACACGCATTGCAACGAATCACACAAGGGGGAACGTCGTTCCCCAGCGGGAGAATTTGAAAGTCGGGAACAGCAGGTAAGAGACTCTGCGTTCCTTCCACTTACCTTTTAGGTGGAGACATGGACCGGATCCATGAAGGCTGAGGAAAGCTGGCGGGGGAGAACCGCGGACTGCGGGCAGCCGGCAGCAGCAGGAACGGCATGCCAATCTTCCGGAGAGGAAACACCTGTGCCCGACTTCGCTCCCGCACCGGCAAAATTCACTTCTCGGCCGGGTGGGAAGCGAAGCAAAGACGTCTCGTATGCCAGTCTCAAGCGAGTCTGGCTTGGAGTAGTCGCTAGCGGCCAGCCCCGAGGCTGGAGGACAGAGAACAACCAGCTGTAAGTACCGGGGGTACACAGGAGGGCTGGAGAAGCTCAGCGGGTGCAGTGGCATCTATGGAGCGAAGGAAGTGGGTGACGATTCGGGCCGAAACCCTTCTTCAGACTGTAAGTACCGGGGTTGGTCCGAGGGGTCCCTACGAGCAGCCGGGAGCGGCCAGTGCTGAGGGCATTTGAGCCGGTCTGACCGACTGAAAAACGACCGCAGAGGGACCAGTGCCGTGAGCACCGGGGTCCGTCCCAGGGGTTTAAGATTAACGAACAGCCGGGAGCGGCCAGTGCTGAGGGCATTGGAGCCGGTTTGACCGGCTGCAAAACGACCACAGAGGGACCAGTGCCGTGTGCGGGAGCGCCCAGAACTGAGGGCATTGGAGCGGGGTTGACCGGCTGCAAACGACCATGAGGGACCAGTACCGTGAGTACCGGGGTCGATCCCAGTGGTCTGAGATAAACGAGCAGACAGGAGCGGCCAGTACTGAGAGCGTTGGAGCCGGTTTGACCGGCTACACAGCAAAAAATCCCGACGACTCGGGTACAACCCCACGGACCCATTTAATTGAATGGCGGTGCAGGCTCGAGGGGCTGAATGGCCTGCTCCTGCACCTAATTTCTATGTTTCTATGTTGCTATGAACCTTACTATAGGTATGTGGGAAAATGGTGTAGACCTAAAAATGTTTTTTTTTTCATAGAATCTGTTTGTTAATCCTTTGGTTAAAGTATTAGATGGGTCCGAGGCGCTGGAAGTGCGGAGAGGGCGCATCAACGGCACTTCCGCAATGTGCTAAAAATAGCGACGAGCTGTCAGTGCCGAAGAGCACTGAGTACGAGTTGGACCCGCTAGCCCACGCTGGAAGAAGCCAGTACGAGTGGCTGCAGCATGATCAGCAGCCAGCACAGGTGCCTGTGAGTACCGGGACCGTGTGGAGTGGTGGACCTACATACAGGACCGGTGTGGTCAGCGGTGGGGCGTGGAAAACACGCAAACCAGTGCCCGTGTGTACGGGGGACGGGAACAGCGGAGGAAAAAAGGAGCTCCTTCACAGTGGCAGTCACATGAATGTGGAGACTAGCCACAGTGGGCAGGAGGTAAGCCCCACATGGGTACCCCGTGCGGAACCCCTAGAGATCTCTAACTCTTTAAAAAAGAGTGGGCAGGACCCTGATGGGCCAGACCCTGACCACACAGGATTACATAATCCAGAAGCTGCTGGATGGTGGTGACTGGGATCCAAGGATGGCAGCCAGTATAAATTACATGACTGGCCATCAATTACAACAAATTTTCACAGAGACCATCTCCGAAAAGGGTGGAAGAAAGAAAGAAATCAGCACCACCATCTCCGAAAGTGCAAATCACACCAAAACAGGTGGAAGTGGAGGAGCTCCTCCATGGTGGCAGTCCCATGAATGTGGAGGCTAGCCACAGTGGGCAAGAGGTAAGCCCCACAGCGGTACCCCGTGTGGGGCCGCAGAATATCTCTTACTCCTCGGAGGAGAGTGGGCAGGACCAATTTTGGTCAGACCCTGACCAAGGCACAGGTTTACATAACCCTGAAGGAGGGGAGACATCAGCTGTGCCGGATTTAAACCCCGCGCCGGGAAAAATCAAATCCTAGACCGGGCGGGAAGGCAAAGCGCAAAGTACATCACTGCGAAAATGATGTGGAGAAACAGCCTCCGGATAATACTTACTGATACCGGAGTAAGGATGAGCAGCTGCAGGATATAGCGCAGCCAGCAGTGGCCACTTTCGCGGAGCTGGGAAGCCGGTACAAGAGGCTGCAGCATGTTCGGCCATCAGCGACAGGTGAACCGGGATTGCGAGGAACGGCACAATTATATGTGGCGGCTGGGAGCGATCAGTGCCCGTGGGCATGGGGACCGGCTGCGGCAAAAAAAACCGTGTGCGACTAGTGCACGAGAGCATGTAGGTCGGCAGGAGCGGTTGTTGGAGGAACTTCTCCAGAGTGGCAGGCTCCAGGATATGAACGATAGCCACAGTGGCATAGGTGTAAGTCCCTCAGCAGATTACCATAAAGGGCTGCTTGACATTTCATCCTCCTCGGAAGAGGGTATTGAAGGGCTGCCTGTGTTAGATTCTGAACCAGAGATGGAGCCACATTCCCATATGGAGGACGAGGAACCAAGTTGCTGGACATGGTGGGGCAATACTTTCAGCAAAAACAGACTGGCAAAGATCTAGAG
This sequence comes from Leucoraja erinaceus, assembly GCF_028641065.1. NCBI lineage: Eukaryota > Metazoa > Chordata > Chondrichthyes > Rajiformes > Rajidae > Leucoraja > Leucoraja erinaceus. The sequence continues at coordinate 31,689,112 of NC_073382.1, read as the reverse complement.
GCCAGGATGGCTGCCAGCATTAAGTACATGTCTACACATCACCTGCAAGCCAATACCTTTGCTGAGGTGTTGGCAAGACATTTACCTCCGGGAACATAACAGGACAAGGTATTGAACCGAAAGAAAGTTCTAAAGTCCTATCAGCGGGATATTATCGGCCGCACTATTGGAAATAGACATGACACTAGTTCACCAGGATGCAGTGGCCTTGTATGCAAACCTGGAATCTCCCAAACCACTGATATAGAATGTGGAGGTATTCATTACTTGCTCCTTAGTTTAGCATGTACTGAACTGAACGTCATTCAGACAAGGGAGCAACAAATTGAAGCATTATTAAACTACGTACACACATTATAGATGTTATGGAGACATTAAATAAGAATCACAGAAACTCTTGTACTAAATATCCTTATCATAATCAGAGGTGGTGGCCACTTCATCTTGGTCATACTTATATTCTTTATGATGGGAACTTTGTGCCAGCTTCTGTATTGATCCGAGGGTACTATCTGGCGAGCATCGTACCAATTTGATGTACCCACAAATGTGTTAACTACAGGTAATCTGCAGTTCACTGCTAACACAGTTCTCATGGCACTGACTTTGCTGGCAAATATGGTACAGCCTTAATGGAAACTGGCAGGGAACAAACTATCCATCAGACTGCTAGTAGATTGGTATAGGGACTGTGTGCCAGCCATATAATATCAGACATTTTCCAATTACTGAACGCAGTCACGCGTCATTCAAACTTACTGGTTCTTTCTAGTAACATGGAGAGTTACCCATGTTACTATCTATATTAACCTATTTATTGTAGAATTGAAAGCACCTCTTCTACACCTAGGACTGACGGACCATAGGCGGAATTATTTCAGTGGGTCACAGACAGTCCACTCATTCAACAGTACTTGGTATCCTCTAGAAATAGGAAGTACGTTCATAACCATTATCATCACCCACAGATATATGAACAGCCATCTCTTCTGGAATTCCTGGCAAGCCTCCATTACGATGAGAGGCTTAGTCAGTACCACAATTGTGCCAGGAGTGCTCTGTCTACATACCTGTCGAAGGTACAGAGCGGCATTATGTAGGGACACACACACTGGTAACAAAACTCATTAGGGGCATGTTAAAATTAATCCCAAAGAACTAGGTACATTCATATATGGGATGTGAGTTTTGTACTGACCAAGTTAAGAAACTGGTCTCCAGCTACAGCTCTATCATTACAGAAACTGACTATGTAAACAGTCATGCTGATGGCCTTGGTCACGGCACAAAGAGTCCAGTCACTACAGAAACTAAGGCTGGACAACATGATGATTTCATCAGGGAATTAAACCTGCCACATTTATCATAGGGTCAAACGGAACAGACAGGGGTCAGCAGGCCTAAAAACAAAGTACAGAGCCTATACGACAGATGGTCGTTGCTGTATTATAACTCATTTACTATCATACATGAAGTATGCTAGATCATCAGAGGAAGAAATGTCACGTTTATCAGCTACTAATAGCCACTCAAAACAGTGACAGTCCAGATCATCTCTAAATGGTTAAGCAAGTCCTAACAAAGGCTGGAGTGGACGCTAAGGGAAACATTTAAATCTTACTCCATTAGGGCTGCAACTACATTGGCAGCTATGAAGTTGGACGTACCAATGTACAAAACCCTCAAGACAGTAGAATGGTCAGCGGAGGAAACTATCCAATGACTTTATAACAAACCAGTTATTAAACCTGGAAGAATTGCAGAAACAATTTTAAGTCTGCATATATAATTCACTGCACTATAGGGGCAATAATTGGATTTAATATTTTACAGTTGGGTTTCAATATCGTATTATGTTTAATGATGTTAACATCATTTCTCCCCACAACCAAGGCAGTTTGTGAAGCATGGACTCGTTCCACGGCATGCGGTCACAGAGCTTTGAAATCTTCACGTAGTCACTCACGTGACTCCAAAGTAAAATAGTAAGATTAAACGAGAACTTACCAGTTTGAGGTTTGATCTGTATTTTATGAGGAGGAACGTTGAGGGAATACGTGCCCTCCGCTCCCACCCTCTTATGATCATATCAAAAACTGGTATCTCTTTCATAATCTTACTATGTTAGGTCAATATAGGATATCTGTGACCTCACACCGCTGCTCAGAAGGAAGACACGCATGCGTCGTAAGCGGGGTTCTTCACGTATTCCCTCAACGTTCCTCCTCATAAAATACAGATCAAACTTCAAACTGGTAAGTTCTCGTTTAATCTTACTATTAACCTACATACCTGTACATCTTCTGAGTGTGGGATGAAACTCAAGATCTCTGAGAAAAACCACGCGGTCACGGGGAGAACATACAAATTCAGTTCAGTCAGCACCTGTGGTCGGGATTGAACCTTCATCTCCGGTGCTGCAAGCGCTGTAAAGCAGTAACTCCCGCCGCGCCACCATGCCACGCCAAAGTTCTGGCACAATACTATTGGGAAGGGAATCATGTTATTTCTGTGAAGCCGCTTAGTTACATACTGACGAGGACAGTGAATCTCACACCAAATAAATCCAGCATTGCAGTTGAAGCTCGATCACTATGCTGCAACAGAGGGATCAACCTTTTACTTTAAACTTTTTAATTTAATTAAAAAATTTCCGAAGAAGAATGTCAGTTGTTCTCTTCACCCTTTGAAATAGAAACAGGAATTCCCTTTTAACCTTGGTTCATGGAAAGTGCTACTGCTGATTTATATAAAGCACCAAGATTTCACCATGTAAGACCTATCTGCTCTCTAGTAATTAATTATTGCATATTTTCAGTCGGCATCACTTAATGAATTGTTCTGAATTTACAATACACTCCAAGATAATGAATGTTTCTATATTTGCACTCCATTACTGTTAGAGCATGATTTATTTTATGCCTACAATCTGCCTTAGTTAGGTATTGAATTATTCTATATTTAAACCACTGAAATGTTTGTTTTTAAATCTATTTTTTTTGTTGTTGCTTCACATTGCTAGTCCTTCGATTAACTGCTTTAGTTTTTATTATTTTCAGAATTTGCGTCATTTTTTCCAGTATTGAAGATTACATTTTGGTACATTAATGTAAGAGGATAAAAATTGCACGGAGAACTGTTATTTTATTTAATAAATAGTTGTACACGTGCATTTCTTTAGCACCACATTATTTATTTTTCTTTGTAATTTGTTACTTATAAATAACTAAACGTCTCATCTTGGCCACTTCCTGTCTGCGCTTTATATTGATTTTAGAGAAAACACTACCATATATTGCTATGTTTTTTGGTGAACTTACTCACAGTCCTCCTCCGCTGAGGCAACGCAGAGGATTTTTCCGATCGATGAAAAATAAAAACGTTATGAGTGTTTAAAGAATCTTGAGATCAGCTGATTGGTCCTCTCGCCTGTCAATCACCACGATGAAGGTAACACCCCTTCCGCGGGGGGGGTGGCAGGACTATAAAACCCCGGATGCGTGGACATCAGTCACTCTGGAAGATCGTGTGGAAGAGTCCACAACTGTGATTCTACGCTGTGAATCAACTGAACTGTAAGTCTGCAACGTACTTGCAATAAATGATTTGTTAGCCCTAAATGACAATGCAATGAGTTGTTTGGCAATTTGATGGCCTGCACTCTGCTTGAAATGCTATGAAATTAAATTTGATGGCCTGCACTCTGCTTGAAATACTATGAAATTGAATTTGGTGGCCTGCACTCTGCTTGAAATGCTATGAAATTGAATTTGGTGGCCTGCACTCTGCTTGAAATGCTATGAAATGTAATTTGGTGGCCGGCACTCTGCTTGAAATGCTATGAAATTGAATTTGGAGGCTGAGTGACTGAGCTGCCAGCCCACCAGCCCTGAGTGACTGAGCTGCCAGCCCACCAGCCCTGAGTGACTGAGCTGCCAGCCCACCAGCCCTGAGTGACTGAGCTGCCAGCCCACCCGCCCTGAGTGACTGAGCTGCCAGCCCACCATCCCTGAGTGACTGAGCTGCCAGCCCACCATCCCTGAGTGACTGAGCTGCCAGCCCACCATCCCTGAGTGACTGAGCTGCCAGCCTAAGTATCCATTCGGCCCACAACGTCCATACTAGCCCTCTGGAAATCCGTCTCTTTGGCCCACAACACCCATACTAGCGCTGCAGTGCTCCCCTCCCTCCCCCCCCCCCCCCCCCCCCCCCCCCCCCCCACCCCCCCCCCCCCCCCCCCCCCCCCCCCCCCCCCCCCCCCCCCACTGGCCATCAATATTAGAATTGGTGGCGAGGTGGAATATAGCATCTGGGGACCAGCCCTCCCGTGTGAACATGGGACCCCACTTAGTCTAGATTAATTATAAAGTTTTATATTGGTTTACGCACTGTCTTATATGACAAGTTAATATTGAACGCTTCAATAACATGTTGTGTCTGTTCCGGAAACTTTTCCTCAATTCTCCTCTCATCTCTTTTCTGGGATCTCGCAACTCTTCAAGCTCTCTGTTGATGACTTGATAGATTGTGATTAAGAATATATTGTTACATGTCTCAATTGAGGCATTTAATATCTAAGTTATAACACTCATGACTTTAAAAATTCCAAGAACAAACATTTTGGAACTCTTCTTCCAAACAATCACCAGATTTTCCTACTCTTAAATGCCTGGTTTCCATGATGGTTAATGTACCCAATATACTAGATCATTGTGCTCACCTTAAATCAACAATGCATTAAGATTGAAATTGGGATCTGAAAACTTGAAATATTTGTCTAATTGAGGCTTGTGTTGTCATGTTAACTAAGTTACTGGGTGCAATAAGCTATTGGGTGCAAAAACATGCAGTGGTGATTTGCACAGAAAGTTGGAAGCAAATTGTCTCCAGTAGCATCAAAGCAATGAGTATTAAGCGTTCCAATTTGGTGCTGTCTTCAAGAGTTGGAAATACAAAATAATGTTCTAAACATGTTTGATATAAAGATGACAGATATTTTCTCAAGAATAATGAACTGCTGAACAACAAGAGTAAATACAGGCTAAGAAACATTAAAAATGTACAAATTGGAGCCTCGATAGAACTTGTTTACTGTATATGGAGAATGGACATAAAATGCTGGAGCAGCTAAATACTGAAGAAGGGTTCCGACCCGAAACTTTACTTACCAATGTTCTCCTGGGATGCTACCTGGCCCACTGATTTACTCCAGCATTTTGTCTACCTTGGCTATAAACCAGTATCAGCAGTTCTTTGTTATTGCATTAAAAGGCATTATTAATGTGGTTAAAATGCTTTAATTTGGGATCAAAGGTTAAGTATTTCAGATCAAAGAAATTTCCAGCCGTTCAATACTTGAACTCTTATTTATCTGCACAAATAACTAGATTCAGAAACTAATTGTAAGCTTGTAAACAAAATTAAATTATGAGTGAAAAATTGGTGTTGTTAGCAGTACTGACCTGCAGAAAAATGTCATAATAACCAATGAAAATTTGTAGATTAATTGAAATGAAATGAAATGTTGACATATTTCATTTTGGGAGGATGAAACTACATGCTGGCATTTTGGAGGGAATCAAATTAGCATAGGATGACTTTGAAAATGATCTTGGAATGATGTAAAATGCACAATGTTAACACCAAAAGAAACTACAATAATCAACCTATTGGGATTACAGCCAAGTAAATGTGTTGATTTTAATGTTCTCTGGGATTCAGAAATGCAAATCAGCATATCAACAAAATATTCTGTCAATTACTCATGAAAATTATGCACGACCTGGAGGCTTAAATTCTCAATATATTTTCCCATCATATGACGTGTAAACCAGTACTACGCTCTGGAGATTGCACAAAGTTCCATGAAGTGTTAGACTAAATTTATAAATTGTACATGCTATTCCATTTATTTCATATTTAGAAAGCCATTTCCAAGTTCGGGAGACAATTCCCAGAACTTCAATAACTGAGTCTTGGCCACTGATGTTATAGGATCTAGCGGCCCTTGGAGCTGCACAGGGTGCAAGTCTTAAAATAAGTTAACAACATGTAAAGATGGGAGTGACAGTGACTGCATATGAGTGTCTCAAATGTTAAACATAATTATTTTGTTTTCTGATCACATGGCACATTTGTTGATCATTGCATACCAGCAAGGTCTTCATCTACAAAAATGCAGTGGATATGCCCATGATGATAAATCAATGTACAGGGAGGAAGTGAAACAACTAGTGGACTGGTGCGGCAACAACAATTTAGCATTAAAAGTCGACAAAACAAAGGAGATGATTGTCGATTTCAGGAGGTCACAGCCAAAACACACACCCCTCAACATCAGTGGCACCACGGTGGAGAGAGTGAAGAGCATAAAGTTCCTCGGAGTGCAAATTATAGACAATCTCACCTAGTCCAGGAACAACACTGCGATTGTCAAATGGGCCCATCAGCGACTGCACTTCCTGAGGAAACTCAAACAGGTCTCACTCCCCACCAACAACCTCAGGACTTTTTATAGGGGCACGGTGGAGTCTGTACTCGTATACTGCTTGAACACGTGGTACTCCAACTGTGATTGCTCAGACAGGAAGGCTCTGCAGAGGTTAGTGAGGGGAGCAGAGAGGATCATTGGCGTCTCCCTACCTTTGGTACAAGAACTGTTCCAGAGCTGCTGCCTGAATAAAGCTCTGAGAATAGCTAAGGCCAAACTGCACCCCCTCCACACACATCTGGATCTCCTGCCATCAGGCAAGAGATACCGTAGCATCAAAGCCCGGTCTACCAGACTGCTAAACAGCTTCCTGCCACAGGCTGTGAGGCTGCTAAACAGTCACTCCACCTGATTCTGCGGCTTAGCACTGACATTTTAATAACTCTGGCACTGGCCACTCAAATCAGCTGCCCTGGACATTTTAATGACTGTTTTTACTGTATTTTAATGTTGCTGTTTTAATGTTGCTGTTTTACCTGCTTTTAACTATTTATACTGTTTCATCAGGGACTGGATTGTTTTTACTGTTATTATGTGTGAAATGTTTAAGTTTTATGTGCGATGCTCCGGTATTCCCAGGGAAACGTCTTCTCATTTTGCACTGTACAATTGTTGCTTTGCAAGATGACAATAAAGGTTGATTTGATTTGAATGATTTTGATGGAAGGGGTGTTGTTTATAAAACAGTCCCACTGAGGTCCCGTATGCACCATGGAATTAGATAATGAGGAGATGGAAATTAGAAAGTTTAAGTTTTGATTGCATTTCCAGGGTTTGGAATAAGTCAAGTCAAGCCAAGTTTATTCGTCACATACACATACGAGATGTGCAGTGAAATGAAAAGTGGCAATGCTCGCGAATTGTGCAAACAAAAAAATCACACAAACAAACTACAAACAGAATGGAACAGAATCACATATTCACACATTACATATTTGTGGGAGGGAAGAAAAAGGGAAAAAACCCCAGCAATTTTAAAAAGACACCACACAACAGTAAAATGGTACAGTAAATATAGTCCCTAGAGAGATTGGAGTTTACAGTCCTAAAGGCCTCTGGGAAGAAACTCCTTATCTTCTTTGTTCTCATAGCATGGCAACGGAAGCGTTTGCCTGACCGTAGCAGCTGGAACAGTCCGTTCCTGGAGTGGAAGGGGTCTCCCATGATCTTGTTGGCTCTGGAGTTGCACCTTCTGATGTATAGTTACTGCAGGGGGGCGAGTGTAGTTCCCATAGTGTGTTCGGCCGAACACATTAGTCTCTGCAGAGCCTTCTTGTCCTGGGCAGAGCAGTTCCCAAACCAAATTGTGATATTTCCGGACAAGATGCTTTGCACAGCCGCTGAGTCGAAGCACTGGAGGATCCTTAGAGACAATCTGAATTTCCTCAATTGCTTGAGGTGGCAAAGGCGCTGCCTTGCCTTACTCACGAGTGCTGCAGCGTGTGATGTCCATGACATATCCTCAGAGATGTGGACCAACAGGTATTTAAAACAGCTCACCCTATCCACAGTATCCCCATTTATCTTCAATGGTGTGTACGTCCTCGGATGATGTGCCCTCCTAAAGTCCACGATCAGCTCCTTAGTTTTTTTGATATTCAAAAGGAGGCTGTTGTCCTGACATGAGAGTGCCAGAACAGTCACCTCCTCTCATCATTGTCTGAGATCAGGCCCACCACCACAGTGTCATCAGCAAACTTGATTATCGAGTTGGAGCTGAACCTAGCCTCACAGTCATGTGTGTACAGGGAGTACAATAGGGGGCTGAGGATGCAACCCTGGGGGGTCCTGTGCTCAGGGCGAGGGACTTCGATGTATTTCCCCCCATCTTGACTACCTGGGGCCTGGCGGTGAGAAAGTCCAGGACCCAGGCACACAGGCGGTATTGTCGATAGTCGGCAGACCTGGGGTGATGTTGCCCGTCTCGAAACGAGCGTAAAAGGAGTTCAGGTCATTAGCTAGGGAGGCGCCGGCACTTCCAGTTGAGGAGGGACTGCTCCGGTAGTTGGTTACAGTCCGTAGCCCCTGCCACAGGCGCCTGGTGTCCTGCTGCTCCATATGTGACTCCATCTTGTCTGTACCTATTTTTGCGTCCTTCACTGCCCTTTGCAGTCGGTAGGACTCTACCTTGTATTTTTTTTTTTTTTTTTTTTTTTTTTTTATTAGAAGTAAGTACAATCATATGGTACCAAAGTGCCTAATATATATTTTCATAATACATTTTATGTACAACTTTTTATTTTTGTTACATTGAGAAATGATTAGAATAAGAAAAAGAAGTTAGATAGTAAAGGATAGAAAGATGTGAAATATAGTGTGTGAAGAAAGAAAACGAGTAAATGAAGAAAGTTGAGAAAGAGAAAATAGAAAAAATAAAATAAAATAAATAAAGGAGATCATTATTTATAATCTTGACCGACCCTCGTCCAGTCCTGAAACAGTTATTTTTTACAATTGTGTTGCACCATATGATTCCAAAAAAACGACGAATGGAGACCAACTCGTTATAAATTGATTTGATTTATCCATTAGGAGGAATCGCATTTCCTCAAGATGAGCGGTGTCCAACATACTTGCAATCCACATTTCAAGCATTGGTATTGATGTACCCTTCCAAAATTTAAGTATTAATTTTTTTGCTATTATTAAACCATAGTTAAAGAATAGACTTTTGGATTTGTTCAATTTATTCCCATCTTCCATTACGCCAAATATAATCATTTCAGTATTAGGTTCCATTCTTGTCTTGAATAATTTTGTAAATATTTCAAAAATATAATTCCAAAATCTACAAAGTTTTATGCAGGAAACTAAGGAGTGTGTTATAGTTGCATTTTGGGCTAGACATTTATCACAAGTGGCGGATATATTTGCAATGTGACAGCGGTTTTCAGCAGTCTCCAGAGTGAGTTCAGTATCATGTAAAAGTTCATCATGTACCATCTCCAAGTTTGCGGAAGACACGAAGCTGGGGGGCAGTGTTAGCTGTGTGGAGGATCTAGGAGGCTGCAAGGTGACTTGGATAAGCTGGGTGAGTGGGCAGATGCATGGCAGATGCAGTATAATGTGGATAAATGTGAGGTTATCCACTTTGGTGGCAAAAACAAGAAAGTAGACTATTATCTGAATGGTGGCCGATTAAGAAAGGGGGAGATGCAACGAGACCTGGGTGTCATGGTACACCATTCATTGAAGGTAGGCATGCAGGTGCAGCAAGCAGTGAAGAAAACGAATGGTATGTTAGCATTCATAGCAAAAGGATTTGAGTATAGGAGCAGGGAGGTTCTACTGCAGTTGTACAGGGTCTTGGTGAGACCACACCTGGAGTATTGCGTACAGTTTTGGTCTCCTAATCTGAGGAAGGACATTCTTGCCATAGAGGGGGTACAGAGAAGGTTCACCAGACTGATTCCTGGGATGTCAGGACTTTCATATGAAGAAAGACTGGATAGACTCGGCTTGTACTCGCTCGAATTTAGAAGATTGAGGGGGATTTTATAGAAACGTACAAAATTCTTAAGGGGTTGGACAGGCTAGATGCAGGAAGATTGTTCCCGATGTTGGGGAAGTCCAGAACAAGGATAAGGGGGAAATCTTTTAGGACCGAGATGAGGAAAACACTTTTCACACAGAGAGGGGTGAATCTCTGGAATTCTCTGCCACAGAAGGTAGTTGATGCCAGTTAATTGGCTATATTTAAGAGGGAGTTAGATGTGGCCCTTGTGGCTAAAGAGATCAGGGGGTATAGAGAGAAGGCAGTTACAGGATACTGAGTTGAATGATCAGCCATGATCATGTTGAATGGCGGTGCAGGCTCGAAGGGCCAAATGGCCTACTCCTGCACCTATTTTCTATGTTTCTATGTACCTTGTCATTTAGAATTCCATAAACCAGTCTGTCTCGTATCAGACTATCACACAAAATGTCAAACTTGCACCTGCTGGCGATACGTTTCAATGAACTGACGTACGCTTCGACAGGTTCACTGCGCCTTTGGCTTCACAAAAAAAATTTATAGTGCTCCATCACAAGATTAAGTGCCAAAACACTCCACTGCGGCAAGCCTCAACGACTTCCGCCCAGTTGCACTTACCCCCATCATCACCAAGTGCTTCGAGAGGCTGGTCCTGGCACACCTCAAAAGCTGCCTACCCCCCACACTGGATCCCTATCAGTTTGCCTACCGCAAGAACAGGAGTACGGAGGATGCCATCTCAACGGCACTTCACTCCGCCCTCTCCCACCTTGACAACAGAGACACTTATGTAAGAATGCTGTTCATCGATTACAGCTCAGCATTCAACACCATTATTCCATCAAAACTGATCACCAAACTTGGTAACCTGGGCATCGACCCCTCCCTCTGCAACTGGATACTGGACTTTCTAACCAACAGACCCCAGTCTGTGAGGTTAGACAAGCACACCTCTTCAACCCTCACCCTGAACACCGGCGTTCCTCAGGGCTGTGTGCTGAGCCCCCTCCTCTACTCCCTCTTCACCTATGACTGCACACCTGTACATGGTACTAACACCATCATCAAGTATGCAGATGATACAACGGTGATTGGCCTCATCAGCAACAACGATGAGCTGGCCTACAGGGAGGATGTCCAGCACTTAGCAGCATGGTGCGCTGACAACAACCTGGCCCTTAACTCCAAGAAGACCAAAGGAGCTCATTGTAGACTTCAGGAAGTCCAGAGGCGGCACGCACACCCCCATCCACATTAACGGGACGGAGGTGGAACGTGTTTCTAGCTTCAGGTTCCTGGGAGTCAACATCTCCGATGACCTCTCTTGGACCCACAATACCTCTACTCTGATCAAGAAGGCTCATCAGCGTCTCTTCTTCCTGAGGAGACTGAAGAAGGTCCATCTGTCTCCTCAGATCCTGGTGAACTTCTACCGCTGCACCATCGAGAGCATCCTTACCAACTGCATCACAGTATGGTATGGCAACTGCTCTGTCTCCGACCGGAAGGCATTGCAGAGGGTGGTGAAAATTGCCCAACGCATCACCGGTTCCACGCTCCCCTCCATTGAGTCTGTCCAAAGCAAGCGCTGTCTGCGGAGGGCGCTCAGCATCGCCAAGGACTGCTCTCACCCCAACCATGGACTGTTTACCCTCCTACCATCCGGGAGGCGCTACAGGTCTCTCCGTTGCCGAACCAGCAGGTCGAGGAACAGCTTCTTTCCAGCCGCTGTCACTCTACTAAACAACGTACCTCGGTGACTGCCAATCACCCCCCCCCCCCCCCCCCCCGGACACTTATTATTTATTTATTGTTTTTATTCAAATCATTTGCTATGTCGCTCTTCAAGGGAGATGCTAAATGCATTTCGTTGTCTCTGTACTGTACACTGACAATGACAATTAAAATTGAATCTGAATCTAAAGCGTAACTTACATAGCTGCCGGAACTTGTTAAGCAGGCACTCAGGGTCTTGAATAGATTCAGCTGGAACAATCTGGACACCCGCAGCATTGAACTGCGCCAGTTCATAATGAAATCTTCTGGCACGTCGAGCAGCTTCTGTGCCGGCCAAGTTTTTTAAAAAAAAAAAATTTTTTTTTAATTTTTATTAGAAGTTAGTACAATACAAAACAATACAGTGGGACCTAATTTTAGGTACCAACTATGTCATAACGTAATTATACATTCTATGTACAGCCTCTAGTTTTATGTTTTTGAAAAGGAAATAAGAAAGACAAGAAGAATGGGAAAAAAAGAGAAATTTGAGAAGAGAAAAAGAGGAAAAATAGATAGTAGAAAATAGAATCTCATGATTCCAAAAAAGTCGACAAAAGGGGCCCAACTCCTTAAGAATTGGTCATATTTATCTATTAGTCGGAGTCTCATTTCTTCAAGGCATGCTATGTCCATCATATTCCTAATCTACATTTTATCAGTTGGAATAGCTGTATTTTTCCAAAATTTAAGTATCAATTTTTTCCAATTATTAACCCATAATTAAAAAAAAAACTTTTTGGTCCTTATTTAAATTGATATCTTCTACTATTATTCCAAATATAATCCATTCCATATTAGGTTCTATTCTTGACTTGAAAAGCTTTGTAAATATATCAAATATATCCGGCCAAGTTAAGGAGAATAGAGGCAAGAATATCTGGAGCGGCGGCAGCGTGCGCTGCATGCACATACACAATGAAATCCTCTTCAAAGACGTGCCAATGCTCGGCAAGTTCGCCACAAACACTAAGGGCTCTGGCCTGCGAAGTAAGTAAGTAATTTTTATTGATATAGCACTTTTAAATCAAATCATGTTGAAGCCAAGGTGCTTTACAAAGAAAAAAATTAGATTACCATACATCCATATAAGAAAAAGAAGATAAAAAAGACACAATACACTATAGGATTCAACATGAACATCCCCAACAGGAGAATGAACACATTCTACTGTGAGGGAAGGCACCAAAAAATCCAGTCCTCCTCCTCCTCCTAGTCCACCCGAGGTTGGGGCCTATTTGAGGCCTCCACAGCCAGTCGCCGCAACGGCGGCCCGATGTTATAGGCCCTCCTGCCGGGAAGATGGAGCACCGGCATCGGGTGAACAGTCCTCAGCGGATAGGAAATGTCTGGATCGGCCGCTTCCTACCCGGAGTCCGCAGCTGCCGAAATTCTCAGGCCATGCTGGTCGGAGCTCTGACTCTGGCAATCTCGGATCCCAGGCTCTGCGGTGTTTTAAATCCAGCGCCACCCGTGGCTGGAAGCCCGCAGCCACAGCTCCTCAGATGTTGGAGTTGGCGATCACAGCACGGCGACCAGGGTAGGGCATCGCCCGCTCAGTGATGGTGTCCCAGCACTGTGCCACCGCCGAAGCTGTAGTCCCGGCTAATCCCAGCGGGAAACGCCGCTCCTGTCCTGACTGTAGGCCGCACGAGAGGACGAAGATGCGATTCGGAGGAAAACAGCAGAAATAAAGTCTCCCCCTTCCCCTCCCCCCACCCACCACATAAAAGAAGACCTCCAACAAACATTTTGTTTTAACAGGACTAAAAATAAAAAAAGGGTGAAAGGACGGACTGCAGGCAGAGCAGCCAAACACAACGGTGCCCCACACCTGCAGTCCACCATCTTTCTGTGCTGAGTGCTGAAGTGCTGAGGCTATTGTAAAAACACAAACTGAACAAAAAAACAAACTAAGATAAACGAAAACCGACTAGGCTAGGAGAGGGTTCGAATTGTCTGACACTATGTTGGAAATGATCAGACACACAGTGATTAGAATTCATATCAGCAACTCTGCATAGGAAACACAAGGTGCTTTCATCTCAACATGCATACTACTAGTCTGCCAAAGAGAGAGAGCGAGAGAGCTCTCTAATAAGCCTGTGGGTAGAGCCACAGTATGAGTGACACTAATCTAGAGTGACTTGGACAGGTTGCATGAGCGGGCAGATGCGTGGCAGATGCAGTTTGATGTGGATAAATGTGGTGGCAAAAACAGGAAGACAGATTACTATCTAAATGGTGCAAAGTTGGGAAAAGGGGAAGTACAACGGGATCTGGGGGTCCGTGTTCATCAGTCACTGAAAGTAAGCATGTAGGTACAGCAGGCAGTGAAGAAAGCAAATGGCATGTTGGCCTTCACATAACAAGAGTATTGAAGCAAAGAGGTACTCCTGCAGTTGTACAGGGCCCTCGTGAGACCACACCTGGAGTTTAGTGTGCAGTTTTGGTCTCCAAACTTGAGGAAGGACATTCTTGCTATTGAGGGGGTGCAGCGAGGTTAATTCCCGGGATGGCGGGAGTGTCATATGTTGATAGATTGGAACGACTGGGCTTGTATACTCTGGAATTTAGGATGAGGGGGGATCATATTGAAACATATAAGATTACTAAAGGTTTGGACTTGCTAGAGGCAGGAAACATGTTCCCAATGTTGGAGGTGTCCAGAACCAGGGGCCATAGTTTAAAATAAGTGGTAAGCCATTTATAATGGAGATGAGGAAAAAAAAATTCACACAGAGAGATGTGAATGTGTGGAATTCTCTGCATCAGAGGGCGGTGGAGGCTGGCTCTCTGGATGCTTTTAAGAGAGAGTTAGATAGAGCTCTTAGGGATGGCGGAGTTAAGGGATATGGAGAGAAGACAGGAACGGGGTACTGATTGTGGATGATCAGCCATGATCACATTGAATGGCGGTGCTGACTCGAAGGGCCGAATGGCCTACTCCTGCACCTATTGTCTATTGTCTATTTTGGATAGTGTTGGAGGAGATGTTTTCATAGGGGTTGGCCACCAGTGCTATGTTCATAGTGCATTTGCACTGGCAAGGGAGGCAATGAAGTGTGAGAGCAATAATTACAGGATATTTAATCTGCAAAGGGGACAGATGGTTATTACTGCTGCCAGAAACATGATCCCAAGATGGCATCTTGCATCGCTGGTGCTATGGTTCATGGTTGTGCTGATATAGCAAGTCATTCTGGACATGCATCTTGCTCAAGAATGCCAATAATGAGAAACAAATAAATTGATATGTTACATATTTTGTATAATTTCATTCATCTAGGGCACCCTGGAGAGGGAGAGGTACCAGACAATCGCTGTGTTATATATTGGCACCAATGACAAGGTACAAATGGGGGTGAGGTCCTGCAGGCTAAATATCAGGTGTTGAGATCTGCATTAGAAAAAAGGACCTCAAAGGGTGTAATCCTAAAATGTTCTGCTGATCCAGGTGAGAGTAAAAGTAGACACAGAAGAATAGATTTGATGAATATACAGCTGGAAGGATGGTGTACAAGGATGGGATTTCGAATCCTGAAGCACTGGATTTGATTCAGGTGAAGTTTGGACATGTATAAAATGGCCATGTTACACCCAGGACTGGAACATAACCTTTGCACATGATTGCTAGTGAGAAAACTTTAAACTGGTATAGCAAAGGTTGGGTATTTGAGCAAAGAGTGAGAGGAGAGGGAAACAAGAATAGAAATGAAAGGCAGAGCAATAAAACGAATAAGGGAAAAGCAGGGAAAGAAGAAGCAAATAGGATGTCAATGGACACGACAAATGGTGCTCACGGAAGAAATTATGGCAAAAAGACAAAAATAAGAGCTGTATATCTAAATGTACCTAGTATCTGAAACAAAATCAATGAGCTAACAGCACAAATAGAGATAAATGGTTATGATCTGATGATCATTAAAGACATGGTTAGAAAGAGAAAAACTGGTAACTCAATATTCAGCAATATTTGACTGCAAGAAGAAAAATGTAATAGAATGGTTCTGCTAATATAGGATGAGGTAAGTACACGTGTGAGAGATGATCTAAGCCAGGAAGGCATGGAGTCTGTTTAAATGGAGAGGAAAAAAACAAGATAAATAATCAGTCATTGTAACATCCCTCACACACCCCTGATCAACAGCCACTCTATGGACAAGAGATATCCTCAAAAATAATGTTGAGGAGGGGAGGCTGAAAAAAATAAAGAGGAGATTAATTTAACTTGGTCTCGTGTTCAGCACTAACATTGTGCGCCAAACGACCTGTTCCTGTGGTGTTCTGTTTTCTTTTGTGGAAGAGTTGTGTGTGATGGAGTCAGGTGAGTAGAGGACCTTTGATTTGCAGAATGTTGAGTCAAAGACACATTTTTTCATGTTATAATGAATGACTTGACAAAGGCTTGGACTTCGCCTCAGAACATGTGCATAGGCAAATATAATCTGCGTACACCACTCAATTTTGGATGTTGGGGTAATCTTGGATCTGAAGTTGAGGTACCAGAGGTTGCATAGTTTTCCGATTTGTCCCATAGATTTCCTTTATCCCAGTTGGAAATTTATCAAAGCTAAACCCAAACAAAGTGTTATTAACATTGAAGATTATTGTGGAGTACTCCAGGTGCTTTAAAATGAGCATAAATCACAAACACCGAGTTAATTAAGAAATTATTTTTTAAGATAACTATTTAACAAATGTTATTTTCTTTTGCAAAAGGTAAGTGACCAAGATTAATTCTTGCAAATAAACCAAAGAAATGGAGATGCAAACGGTGTGACTGATAAATAATCTATCTCTCCATACTGCCACCTAGATAATAATCTGTAGCTGGTGTAGATCAAGGCCACATTCAAGAAGGAACTGTAGATGCTTGAAAATTGAAGGTAGACAAAAGTGCTGGAGAAACTCAGCATCTATGGAACGAAAAAAATAGGCAACATTTCGGGCCAAAACCTTTGTTCAGACTGATGTAGGGTGGGGGGGGCGGGAAGAAGAAAGGAAGAGGAGGAGCCAGCGGGCTGAAGGAGAGCTGAGAAGGGGAGGAGACAGCAAGCGCTACCGGAAATTGGAGAAGTCAATGTTCAAGCCGCTGGGGTGCAGATTGCCCAAGCGGAATATGAAGTGCTGCTCCTCCAATTTCCGGTAGTGCTCACTCTGCCCATGGAGGAGGCCCAGGATAGCAAGGTCGGATTTGGAATGGGAGGGGGAGTTGAAGTGCTGCGCCACAGAGAGATCAGGGTGGTTAATGCGGACCGAGGGGTGGTGTTCGGCGAAACGATCGCCAAGCCTGCACTTGGTCTCACCGATATAGATCAGCGGACATCTAGAGCAGCGGATGCAATAAGATGAGGTTGGAGGAGGTGCAGGTGAACCTCTGTTGCACCTGGAACAACTGCTTGGGTCCTTGAATGGAGTCGAGGGGGGAGGTAAAGCAACAAGTGTAGCATCTCCTGCGGTTGCAAGGGATATTCCCCCTTCCCTCCAACTCTACGACCACATCCTAACCCAGATCCGATACCACAGCCACAATTGCTTCCTCGGGACTTGCCAACGCCTCCATCTTGTACCTCATGGCTTCCAGCTCCAGTTCCCTATCTCCCAGTTCGGACCCAAGCCAGACATTCAATACCGACTGGCTATCTGCCGCCATACACAGCAACTCTACTTCCGGCCACTGAGATCTACTCTCGCTGTGATGCGCTGGCACCAGAAGGACCTCGCTTTGATTCTCCCAAAACTTTGGGCCTCATTGACACAGACCTGCAACGGACCCCAATTTTACTTCCTCCTCCGGGAGATCCATGTGTTCAATCAACGGTTCCTGGCCCACCTAACTCCACTAAGGACCTGAAATTAGCCCACCTCCTGGCTGCTCCTGCCACCGACACTCCGCGACTCGACTGTCTGCAGGCCCTGGGACCCAACTGTGGCCCATGCTGCCTGCCCGAGTCCCGCAACACCATCTTGGCCATGAGGAGTTTCATTCGTAGACACTAACCGAAGGGCCATTTATTTCTTGCACTTTCAATTTTATATGTGGAGAAATGTTCTGATGTGAACATTTGGAATTTGAAATGGGAGTCATTAAGAATCCATATTTCTCAATTTTCTCACCAATTTGTATTTGACTTAAAAAGAGAAGAAAATATGCTGATAAATTTCTCAATAACATGAGGTATGAACTTGGGAAGATATTGAAGTGGTTTTTAATTAGTGTCTTAATTTGGAGAATAAGGAGGTAAGATTTATCCAGGGAACTCTAAGAAATGGGTCTGAGGATTAAGAGTATGCACGTGGCCTGAAATAAAGGAAAGGATAATTAAATTTGTGTAGCAAGCAAGGCATTATGGATTTGCAAAGATAGATATGGGTGAGACTGTGAATTGATTTTGAGAAAAGGCAGAATTTTGTGTTAATACATTAGGAAACTGAGATTAATGTAGGTTAATGAGTCCAACGGTGATGTGTTGGCAGGATATCACAGGGTAGGAAATTTGAAAAGACATAGAAACATAGAATCACAGAAAATAGGGGCAGCAGTAGGCCATTCGGCCTTTCGAGTCTGCACCGCCATTCAATATGATCATGGCTGATCATCCAACTCAGTATCCCGTACCTGCCTACTCTCCATAACCCTTGATCCCCTTAGCCACAAGGGCAACATCTAAATCCCTCTTAAATATAGCCAATGAACTGGCCTCAATTACCTTTTGTGGCAGAGAATTCCAGAGATGAACCACTCTCTGAGTGAAAAATGTTTTTCTCATCTCGGTCCTAAAAGACTTCCTCCTTATCCTTAAACTGCGACCCCTTGTTCTGGACTTCCCCAACATCAGGAACAATCTTCCTGCATCTGGCCTGTCCAACCCCTTAAGAATTTTGTACGTTTCTATAAGATCCCCCCTGAATCTTCTAAATTATAGTGAGTGCAAGCCAAGTCTATCCAGTCTTTCTTCATATGAAAGTCCTGACATCCCAGGAATCAGTCTGATGAACCTTCTCTGTACTCGGTCTATGGCAAGAATGTCTTTCCTCAGATTAGGAGACAAAAACTGTACGCAATACTACAGGTGTGGTCTCACCAAGACCCTGTACAACTGCAGTAGACACTCCCTGCTCCTATACTCAAATCCTTTTGCTTTGAATGTTAACATACCATTTGCTTTCTTCACTGCCTGGTGCACCTGCATGCCTACTTTCAATGATTGGTGTACCATGACACCCAGGTCTCGTTGCATCTCCCCTTTTCCTAATTGGCCATCATTCAGATCACAGTCTACTTTCCTGTTTTTGCCTCCAAAGTGGATAACCTCACATGTATCCACATTGTACAGCATCTACCATGCATTTGCCCACTCACCCAACCTATCCAAGTCACCTTGAAGCCCCCTAGCATCCTCCTCACAGTTAACACTGCCCCCCAGCTTTGTGCCATCTGCAAACTTGGAGATGTTGGATTCAATTCCCTCATCCAAATCATTAATATATATTGTAAATAGCACCGAGCCTTGCAGAACCCCACTGCCTGCCATTCTGAAAAGGACCCGTTTACTCCTACCCTTTGCTTCCTGTCTTCCAGCCAGTTCAGTATCCACATCAATACTGAACCCCCAATACCGTGTGCTTTAAGTTTGTATAATAATCTCTTATGTGGGACCTTGTCGAAAGCCTTCGGAAAGTCCAGATACAACACATCCACTGGTTCTCCTTTATCCACTCTACTAGTTACATCCTCGAAAAATTCTATAAGATTCGTCAGACATGATTTACCTTTCATAAATCCATGCTGACTTTGTCCAATGATTTCACCACTTTCCAAATGTGCTGCATTTCCATCTATAATAACTGACTCTAGCAGTTTCCCCACTACTGATGTTATATTAACTGGTCTGTAATTCCCTGTTTTCTCTCTCCCTCCCTTTTTAAAAAGTGGGGTTACTTTAACTACCCTCCATTCCTCAGGAACTACTCCAGAATCTAAAGAGTTTTGAAACATTATCACTAATGCATCCACTATTTCTGGGGCTACTTCCTTAAGTATTCTGGGATGCAGCCTATCTGGCCCTGGGGATTTATCGGCCTTTATCCATTCAAATTACCTAACACCACTTCCCGGCTAACCTGGATTTCACTCAGTTCCATCTCATTTGACCCCCGGTCCCCTGCTATTTCCGGCAGATTATTTATGTCTTCCTTAGTGAAGACAGAAGCAAAGTATTTATTTAATTGGTCTGCCATGTCCTTGTTCCCCATGATCAATTCACCTGTTTCTGACTGCAAGGGACCTACATTTGTTTTAACTAATCTTTTTCACTTCACATATCTATAAAAACTTTCGCAGTCATTTTTATATGTTTTCTTTCATAATCTATTTTCCCTTTCCGAATTAATCCCTTTGTCCTCCTCTGCTGGAATCTGAATTTATCCCAGTCCTCTGGTAGGCTGCTTTATCTGGCTAATTTGTATGCCCTAATTGTTAGACATAACTTTAGAATGGAAATAAGGAGGAATTTCTTTTTCCAATGGGTGGTGAATCTGTGGAATTTTTATTGCCATAGACAGGTAATTTGGGGTTTTTTTTAAGCAGAGATGGATAGGTTCTTGATTAGGAAGGGTGCCAAAGATTACAGAGCGAAGGCACGAGAATGGGGTTGAGAGGGAAAAATAGATCAACCATGATCAAATGGTGGAGTAGAAGATGTGTATCAAAATTCTGCTCCTATCTTAGAATCTTATGATCCATTTTAATTTAAGGTTACACCAATTTATTTGTGCATTATTTTAATATTCATTAAACTTCCATAAACCTTTTTATAATGACTAATTACCATTACGTTATTTTCAGAATGGTTCTAACACAGTATGATCATGAACATGTGTTTGTTGGCTTCTTGGATTCAACTGATATTTCATCATTCTTGATCTTCTGCAGCTGAAAGTTTACTGCAGCTACAATGTTATAAGGTTTCCTCTACCAACCCTCCAAAATGAACATACTAATTCGAAAAAGTGGCAGTAAAATAGCACTAAAGCAAGAATCGGAAAAATCAAATGGATTTTATTCTCAGCTGGAGAGGAGCAAGCTTTTTAATGGAATTTATTTGAATTATGTTCCTTGTGTTACTGCACAAGAAGTTGCAATTTTATTTACAGTATATTGATTTGATACAACTTTGATGCAGTTGCATCTGTATGGAATTCTGAAAGTATCAAAAAACATCAAGACATATATAGGATGTGAAATTGAAAATGACCAGTGGTATGGATGAACCTACAAGTTTTTGAAATATGTTTATAGGTGAGGCACAAAGAGAAAATGTGAAGCTTTGTTGGAAGTGTCTCATAGAATATATGAGCACAAGTATACATTTAATAACTAATTGCAGTCACTTTAGATGCATTTTGACACAAGCTGCTTCTATCAGCTGTGATTAAAGTGCCTTGAATTAAGAATGTTACTTGCCTGAATAAATGCAGCACCAGAGACTCCACAGACACTAAATTGGTGATGGGTTTGGGATGCTGCTGCTCCGAGTAGCAAATGGATAATCAAGCATGGTTAATAGAGAACAGGGTTCTCTTGAGAAATGAGCAATGGTGTCAGGCAGTATATATGGTGGATGTTTAGTTCAAAGATACAGCATAGAAACAGGTCCTTTATCCTATTGTATCCAAGCTGACCATCAATCACCCATTTAATCTAGTCCGAGGTCATCGCTTCGCACTTTTTCTTGTAGTCCCTACACATTAGGGACAATATTACAGAGGCCAATTAACCTACAAACCTGCACATCTTTGGGAGTGGGAGGAAACTAGGGCACCCAAAGGAAACCAACACTGTCACAGGGTGAATGTACAAACTCCTCACAAACAGCACAAGGTCAGTGCAGAAACGGGTCCCTGGTGTTTTGAAGCAACAACTCACCTTTGGCATTGTGTTTCCCAGGCTTGAGGTATATGACCACATTCAACTATTTATTTTATTTATATAATGTGACAGTGTTTCAGAGCTTTAGTGATATGATCTAGGTTAAGATCTCAAGATAGGAGAAAGAGCAAAAAAAATTTGACAATATATGAAAAGAAGACAGTGGTACTGTTGTTGTCAGTAGGGCTGAACTTGTATATGTGTCCGGTGGAGTTACAATTTATGTAGAAGGTTTCCTTTCAGAATGAACCCATGGACAATATATAAAGGTTGAGTAAAGTCACAGGATGGAATAAATTATATATTCATTCATCGTATCCCTGCAAGTGGGAACTGATACCATGTCTCTATTAATTTTGCCAGGTAAGATGTATATGAGCAAGAACAGCAGGACAAAGATGGAAAAAAATACATTAAGTGCTGGGGTAACTCAACGGGTCAGGCAGCATCTCTGGAAGACATGGAAGTGTAACATTTTGGGTCGAAACACTTCTTCAAACTTATTGTAGGAAGGGAAAGAAAGCTGAGAAATGAAATGAGGACAGGACAAGGCCTGATAGGTGGATACAGGTACAAGATACAAGATACAAGATACATTTAATTGTCATTTGGACCCCTTGAGGTCCAAACGAAATGCCGTTTCTGCAGCCATACATTACAAACACATAAACCCAAGACACAACATAATTTACATAAACATCCATCACATCGCTGTGATGGAAGGCCTAATAAACTTATCTCTCCACTGCACTCTCCCCCCCCGATGTCAGAGTCAAAGTCAAAGCCCCCGGCTGGCGATGGCGATTGTCCCGCGGCCATTAAAGCGACGCCGGGTGGTGCGAGGTCGCACACCGGGTCTTGGTGTTAGAGCCCCGGTGTGCGCTCGCAGAGTCCCGCGGCCATTCCAAGCCGCGCGGGGCAGTGATGTTAGGCCCCGCTCCAGGAGCTCTTCAACCCCGCAACTCGGGCGGGGGAAGTCGCCGTTGCGAGAGCCCTGAAAAGCGGTCTCCCTCCAGGGAGCCGCGGGCTCCCGGTGCCGCCGTCCACAGACCTGCCGTTGGAGCCTCCGACTCTCCGGTAGCAGCAGCAGCAGCAGCAGCAGCAGCAGCTCCTCCACCGCTCCACCCGCTCCGGACTCGGCCAGCCCCGCGACGGCGACGGTGAGTCGTAGCACCAGAGTCCCCGGCTTCTTCCTGTTGGAGGCCGCTCCTCGTTGCGGCCCCAACGACAACGGAAACCCGACGAGAAAGGTCGGGTCTCCAGTGCAGGGAGAGATTTAAAAAGTTTCCCCCCCCCTCCCACCCCCACACACACACCCCAACAAAAAATAACAAAAACTACATTAAAACACAGACAGAAAATAATAAAACTCGGACAGACTGCAGAGGCCACTGCTGACCAGAGTCGCGCCGCCCACCGTCAGGTGAGGGGGAGGGGATTGATTTGTAAATACATGGACCAAAGTCAAAGATAAAAATAAGTCAAGGCTGTAAGAGGAAGAGACATGGGTGGAAGCAGGTTGGGGAAGAGGGAACGGGGCCAGGATAGTGGGAGAAATGTGTGTGCATTCGTGTGGGGGTAAAATAATGGGGTTGCTTGTTGATGATTAGGGCATAAGGAGAGTATCTTTGCAAAAATAGTATTTCAGAGCAGAAGCACATGGTGGATGTCCCATGGAAATGGACAACAGAGGGCAGCATGGTGGCACAGCGGTAGAGTTGCTGCCTTACAGCGCCGAGATCAGGGTTTGATCCTGATGGAGTTTGTACGTTCTTCCAGTGACCGCGTGCGTTTTCTCCAGGAGCTCTGGTTTCCTCCTGCATTCCAAAGATGAACAGGTCTGTAGGTCTGTTGACTTTTGGTTAGTTGCCTTGGTAAATTCTCCCTAGTTTGTAGATAGTGTTAGCATAGGGGGATCACTGGTTGGCATGGACACGTTGGGACAAAGGGTTTGTTTCCATGTTATATGCATAGGCACACATTTTGCAGGTACTATTGACAATCATGGAAAGGCAGAGCTATAACATGCCTGGCAGGAGAAAGGCCATTATCAAAAAGGAGGTTCACCTTTGATGAGGCTAGCCCATTATTCTTCAGGCATGTTGATACATGCGATGTCCCCAAATACAGGATACTTGACTGCAAAATTTGTGGTAATGGGAGACTGCATTTGCTTTCTCCTTCCAATACAGAATTGGCTTCATGTTAGGAAACAGAGGGTAGTGATGGAAGGTTGTTTTTTGGACTGGAGACCTGTGGTTAGTGGTGTGCCTCAGGGATTAGTGCTGGGCCCAATGCTGTTTGTCATCCATATCAATGATTTTGATGAGAAAGTACAAGGCAGGTTAGTAAGTTTGCAAATGTCACAAAAGTGGGTGGTATGAAGATGGTGAAGATGGTTATTAAGAAATACAGTGGGATCTTCGCAGCTGGGGCAAATGGGCTAAGAAATGGCTAATTGCTTAATTTGGATTATGTGACATGTTCCATTTTCGGAAGTCAATCCTGGGCAGGATCTTCACAGTGAATGGTAATGCCTGAGGAATGTTGCAGAGCAGAGGGATCCAAGAGTGCAACTATACAGTTCCTTGAAAATGGCATCACAGGTAGATAGGGTGGTCAAGAAGGCTTTCAGTACATTGGCCTTCATCAGACAGGGTATTGAGTACAGAAATTGGGATGTTATGTTACTGTTATAAAAGATGTTGGTATTTTGTTTAGTTTTGGTCACCCTGCTACAAGAATGATGTTGTTAAGCTGAAAAGGGCACAGATAAGATTTACAAGGATATTGCCAAGACTCAAAGGCCTGAGCTATCGGGAGAGATTGAGCAGGCTAGGACTTTATTGCTTGGAGCGTAGTGCTGGAGCGCTATCGCGGAGCAGAGCGGGCAATGCCTTACCTGGGTCACCGCGCTGGATCGATGCACTGGAGCTCCGGTGAGCTGTGATTGCTGAGTTCAACACCTCCGGGCTGCGGGTCTGTGGAGCGGAGTGGGCGGCACCGACTTCAACATGGGGAGCCTGGGAGCTCCAAACCGGCGGGGCCTTGTCGGCTTCAGAAGCCGCGGTCTCCAGTAGGGAATTGGCCGTTCCAGGTGGCACAGCCACTGAGTGGACTCTCCCGACGCCGGGGCAATAGAACCCGGTGAGAACGGCCAGCAACATCGGGCCTCCATAGACGCAATAGCGGAGGCCTCAATAGGCCTGCCTTTGGGAGAACTGGGGATGGGGACTGGACATTGTGCCTTCCCCCACAGTGGTAACCATTGTGGGGGGATGATGTTTGTGTGTAAGTGATTATTTTAGTTTGTATCTAAGATGGCTGTCGGAAGGGAGAGTGTACACTGGCGCGGTTTAGCTGCCGCTGCTCTCTCTTCACATTGTGTTTTTGATTTTTTTTGTCTTTGGATCGAATTCTGTCTTTAATTTGTGTATTGGTGATGTCTTTATTATTTATTTTACTCTGATTATATGTTTTTAACTCTTGTTAAATTCTGTAAGGTGTCCTTGAGACTTTTGAAAGGCGCCCACAAATAAAATTTATTATTATTATTATTATATAGAAATTTATAAAATCACAAGGGAATAGAGGGGATGAATGTACAGATTTTTTTCCCAAGGGAAGTGCAATCAAGAAATTGGTTTAAAGTGAGTAGAAAAATAATTAATAGGGAACTGAGAGGGCAAGTTTTTCACAGATTGTGGTGGGTATATGGAATGAGCTGCCAGAGGAAGTAGTTAAGGAAGTTACAATAACAACATTTAAAAGACATTTGGACAGGTAGGTATATATATATATATATACATGTCCATATGGGTATTTGATTTGGAAGGATATGGGCCATATGTGGGTAAATGTAAGATGGGGCATTTTGATCGGCATGGACAAATTGGGCTGAAGGGCTTGTTTCTGTGCTGTGTGACTTTATGATTCTGATTTATACATTGTGCAAATAAACAGTGCTGGGGGATCTTGGCAGTCCTGGTAGCATCAGTAGAGGGAAATGGACAGACAGCATTTGGGGTTGTGACCCTTCTTCAGATTGACATGTGCATTTTGTTTTTTCAACTGTCTTATCACACTGTGCACATGGGCATACATCATTCACATGCCCAATACATTTAGATGCCCCGTAATGTCAATGGGATATCTAATTCACTTTGATCTTCTCAATGGAGATCTGTAATACCCAGAATGTGCAATGTGCAACTCTCATAAACATATATTTGCTGCTTATTTCCAATGACAAATTTGTGTTTGGATTTGAAATAACTTTGTTTTATTGTTGTTATTAGTTTTAATATGGTCTCAGGTCTTCATCTATATATATTTCTAACCATGAATTGTTAATAAAGGCTTGTGGTTCTTGATGATACTTCCATAGGCATCAGGTTTTCACATAAGATCAATGAGAGATTTTATGTGTTGAAAAACTTTGTTTGAATTTCCTACTTGATTAGACCACCAGCAAACTGGCATCTCATCCAAGATGGTGCCATACATTGTCTACAGAACCTCTAACACTTCACTTTACACTCTCTAATGTCTGCTTTCTTTTTCCCAGTGCTAAATTGTGTAGCTCTACACAATCTGAGGGTTTTGTATTAAAATTGTAGCTTCTGTACAGTTTGCTAAGTGAAATACCATTTGCTTTCTGTGACACTAAAAGGTTTGCTTACATAGGATATATTTAGAAACCCATTTGGCCAAGTCTAAAAGCTTTCTACCCATAACATGCCACTTTTTGCATGGATATTCTAGCACTCCTAAACAATTCCCACTGTGATATGTGTTCCAAATAATATTTGCATCCATTTGTGGATAAACTGCGAGGCTTCCATTCTTTAATCACAGACACCAATGTTTCCAGTTGGAGAATGAGAAATCTAATTGACCATAACCAAAACTGCTAGAACATGCATTTCTTTGTTATTGGTTTATTAATATCGCTTGCACAGATGTACAATGGAAAATGTTGTTTGCATCATATCCAGGCAGATCATACCATTTATGAGTGCAATTATACCATGTATGAGTACAACAGGTAGTCAAAAATGAAAGAAAACTGTTTGCTATATAAAGTTACAGCTACAGAGAAGGTGCAGAAGGAAAACAACGAAAGGGGCACAACAATGTAGATTGGAAGATTGGAAATACATCCTTAGCATATTAGAGAGGTTTGTTCAAGGGTTGAACAGCAGGAAAGAAGCTGTTCTTAATAACAGCATGTAATCACTGGTCACCAACATTTTCACCACCTCCAATGGGATCTCACTACTGGCCACTCGTTGCTTCCCAACTCGTTGCTTCCCAACCAAACCACCCCCTCCCCAGGTACATTCCCCTGCAACCGCAGGAGTTGCAACACATGTCCTTTTACCTCCCCCCTCGACTGCATCCAAGAACCCGGCAAACAGTCTTCCCAGGTGAGGCAGAGGTTCACTAGCACCTCCTCCAACCTAATCTACTGTATCTGCTGTTCCAGGTGTCAACTTCTCTACATCGGCGAGACAAAGAGCAGTCTCGGCGATCATTTCGCTGAAAGCCTCCACTCAGTCCATCTTATCATACCTGATCTCCCTGTGGCTCAGCACTCGCCCTCCCATTCCCAATCTGACCTTAGGTACAGAAAATTGCTGGAGAAACTCAGCGGGTGCAGCTGCATCTATGGAGCGAAGGAAATAGGCGACGTTTCGGGCCGAAACCCTTCTTCAGACTGATGGGGGGTGGGGGGGGGAGAAGGAAAGAAAAGGGGAGGAGGAGGAGCCCGAGGGCGGGCGGATAGGAGGGTGGGAGGAGACAGCTAGAGGGTTAAGGAAGGGGAGGAGACAGCAAGGACTAGCAAAATTGGGAGAATTCAATGTCAATGCCATCCGGACGCAAGGTCCCCAGGCGGAATATGAGGTGTTGTTCCTCCAATTTCCGCTGTTGCTCACTCTGGCAATGGAGGAGACCCAGGACAGAGAGGTCGGATTGGGAATGGGAGGGGGAGTTGAAGTGCTGAGCCACCGGGAGGTCAGGTTGGTTATTGCGGACTGAGCGGAGGTGTTCTGCGAAACAATCGCCCAACCTACGCTTAGTCTCCCCGATGTAAATCAGCTGACACCTAGAGCAGAGGATGCAGTAGATGAGGTTGGAGGAGATGCAGGTGAACCTTTGTCGCACCTGGAACGATTGCTTGGGTCCTTGAATGGAGTCGAGGGGGGAGGTGAAGGGTGTGTTCCAGGTGCGACAAAGGTTCACCTGCATCTCCTCCAACCTCATCTACTGCATCCTCTGCTCTAGGTGTCAGCTGATTTACATCGGGGTGTCAGCTGATTTACATTGCTGTCTCCTCCCCTTCCTTAACCCTCTAGCTGTCTCCTCCCACCCTCCTATCCGCCCGCCTTCGGGCTCCTCCTCCTCCCTTTTTCCTTCCTTCTCCCCCACCACCCCCCATCAGTCTGAAGAAGGGTTTCGGCCCGAAACGTCGCCTATTTCCTTCGCTCCATAGATGCTGCTGCACCCGTTGAGTTTCTCCAGCAATTTTGTGTACCTTCGATTTTCCAGCATCTGCAGTTCCTTCTTGAACACCCAATCTGACCTTTCTGCCCTGGGCCTCCCCCATTGTCAGAGTGAGGCCCAGCACAAGTTGCAGGAACAGCACCTCATATTTTGCTTGGGTAGTTTACACCCCAGCAGTATGATCATTGACTTCTCTAACTTCAAATAGCCCTTGCTTTCTCTCTCAATCCCCCTCCCCTTCCCAGTTCCTTCCACTAGTCTTACTGTCCCCACCTACATTCTATCTTTGTCCTGCTCCCTCCCCTGACACCAGACTAAAGAAGGGTCTTGACCCGAAACGTCGCCCATTTCTTCTCTCCAGAGATGTTGCCTGTACTGCTGAGTTACTCCAGCATTTTGTGTCTAAGTTGTTCTTAATGTTTTATTCTTCATATCCACTGTTCATGCACGGATTTGTCATGCATGAATATTGGGTATTTACATACTCTATAATCTAGCACTTTGCTGGAATATTGATGAACCAAGGTAGTATTATGAAATGTCTTATAATTTATGATTACAAGTGTTATGATATATTCCTGCATTCTCTGACATGCCTGTGTTAATATAAATCTGCTTCATGTTATTTTGTTCTCTGTCTATTCAGGAATGTTTCTGTTACTGAGCCTGCTAATAGAGGATATTAAAAGAGCTTGCAAAGGTTTTGTTGGGCTTGCGACCATGATCTTTCATTAAAATAGCAGACTAATCCTCTGAGCTTAATTTTTAAATAGCAATGTTCACTGGTCACCTTACCCTGACACTATCGACTTCCATCAGAAAGGAAGCAAATATAATCGTATCATTTTAACCATGTGTGTCTTAAGAAAACCAATAGATGCGATAGGATATATATTTTTACACCCCCTGGGTTGGGTTTCCATGAAAAGTAAACTTGTCTGAGATGCAACAAGGATAGTTGACTAGGACCATTGATTTCCCATTGGGTATTTAAATTAAAATTCCCCTTCCTGCCATACACCTCATCACAAACTGTGTTAACAGTATTTCAAAGCAGTGAAAAACATTCCAAAAACTGTAGAATCATAACATAATGAATGGTTGAGCCTTGGAAAGTGTTGTAGAACAGAGTGATCTGGGAGTACAGGTGCATGGTTCCCTGAAAGTGGTGGTTCAGGTAGACAGGGTGGTGAAGAAGGTGTGTGGTACACTTGTCAATATTGGGATGTGTAATGAGTACAAAAGTTTGGACATCATGATGGAGCTGCATAATGGTCTCAACTATGTTAAGTTAGGCCCGGTGCGGAAAAAAAACTGCCATAATGTTACCTGGGCTTGGTTAACAAGGCCAAGTTGGGCACAAGGATCTAGTTCCAAGTCAAGTCAAGTAAAGTCAAGAGAGTTTATTGTCATGTGTCCCTGATAGGACAATGAAATTCTAGCTTGCTGCAGCACAACAGAGTATTGTAAATAAAAATACAGAACAGTTCCATTAAATATACACATAAATAAATAAATAAATACATAAATAAATATATTGCTCTTTGATTAACCAGTTACCTGCCTGCAATTCCCCACACCCTAATACTATTTCTTTCCCAAGTCTTCTCAAGGCTGAGAATATGTTGCTAGTAGCTGGGTATCCATGACAACCCACTCTAAAATTCAATTTCAGGTGTAAATTCAAGAAACACCAAAGACAAAAAGAGCATTATTCATTATACAATCAATTTAATGACCTTGTCTAGTGTGATTTTTTTTTGGACCTTGCCATTCTTAAAGCATGCTCTTCTTTATGAATTTCCTTGAAATACACCCAATATATTCTTTATTACAGAACAGGGGTTCCCTCTCACAGAAATATCCTGGGGGTTGTACTATGTCTCTAATAACCTCTCTCTCCTTAAATACGGGGAGCTATCTTCTTAGTTTTACTCCTGGTACCGTTTGCTACTGGACTATCTGCCAATAGTGGAGCGGTTGGAGTCAAAGCATCCTGTACTAGTGTTCAAGAAGGAGTTGGTAGTGTATGTCGGTCAGAGGTCTGTCCCCTGCGATGGAGATGGTGAGGTCAAGGAATGGTAGGGAAGTGTCGGAAATGGTCCAGGTGTATTGGAGTGCCGGATGGAAGTTGGTGGTGAAGTGGATGAAGTCAGTCAGTTGTGTGTAGGTGCAGGAGGTGGCCCCAAAGCAGTCGTCAATGTAACGGAGGTAGAGGTCGGGGATGGGGCCCTGGTACGTATTGAACAAGGATTATTCAACGTACCCGACAAAAAGGCAGGCATAGCTGGGGCCCATGCGTGTGTCCATAGCTACGCCTTGTGTTTGGAGGAAATGGGAGGAGTCAAACGTAAAGTTGTTGAGGGTGAGGACCAACTCCGCTATGCAGAGGAGAGTGTCAGTGGCTGGGTATAGGTTGCTCCTCTGGTCGAGGAAGAACTGGAGGGCTTTGAGGCCATCCTGGTGGGGGATGGAGATGTAGAGTCACTGGACATCCATAGTGAAGATGAGGGGGTGAGGGCCTAGATAGTGGAATGCATGGAGGCGGCAGAGAGTGTCTGAGGTGTCTAGAACATAGAAGGGATTTGACCAAGGGGGATAGGATGGAGTCAAGGTATGTGGAGATGAGTTCGGTGGGGCACGAACACGCAGAGACAATGGGTCTGCTGGGAGAGCCGGGTTTATGGATTTTGGGGAGAAGGTAAAAACGGATCGTGCGGGGCTGTGGAACGATGAGGTGGGAGGCTCAGTCGGGCAGGGCGTGGGAATTGATGAAGTTGATGATGGTGCTAGATATGGTGGCCTAGTGCTCGTCAGTGGGGTCATGGTCCAAGGGTAAGTAGGAGGAGGTGTCCGAGAGTTGGCGCGTGGCCTCAGCTTTGTAGAGATTGACGCACCAGACTACCACGGCACCTCCCTTGTCAGCTGGTTTGATGACCAAATCTGGGTTTTTGCGGAATGATTCAATGGCAGTGCGTTCAGATGAGGAGAGATTGGAGTGAGACGGGGGAGTGGGGAAGTTGATGCGGTTGACGTCGCGACGGCAGTTCTGGATATAGAGTTCAAGAGCCGGAAAGTTATGAGGGGGGTTCCACGAGGTGGGGGTGCGTTGGAGACGGGGAAAAGGGTCATCATTGGGTGGAGAGGACTCCTTCCCATGGAAATGCGCTGTGAGGCGGAGGCGACGGTAGAAGTGCTCCAAGTCATGGTGGGCGCGGAACTCATTGAGATGGGGACGGAGGGGGACAAAGATAAGACCTCTGCTGAGGCAGACCGTTCGGTGTGGGAGAGGGGGAGGTCGGGGGAGATGGTGAATACCCGGCAGGGATGGGAGTTTGGGCCAGAGGAAGGCAGGTGGGTGGACTGGGGACGGGGCAATGTGTCGGGCGGGGGGGGGGGGGGGGGGGGGGGGGGGGGGGCTGTAGTAGTGTTGCTGCTGTTTGTAAATCAGGCTTTATTGTGGAATCTGAGTGTCTGTTGTGTGCGCAAGCTATACAATGTGTAGATGGAATACGGGGAACGCTAGAAAAATAAGGTGGAGGCTGCGAACTTCTCCTAATCCTAACACTTTCGCAATCTTCCAAATAATCGTTTTCTCCACTTTCAAAACCAATGCTAACCACCGGGTCCTTGAATTCTAGATCTACTGGTGCTGGTTTCCCTTCAGGAGATTTATTTCTCTCCCGCTCTCTAATACATCCACACCCCTTTCTCAAGGTATCTGGTTTACTTTATCATCTCTTAGTTCTATTCCAAGCTTTGAAGCTGCTTCCTGCCAATTTGCCATTCTCACATCTTCTTTACTCGCTTTCTGCTCTTCATAGTATTGTCTCCATTATCCAATCAGCTCCATTGATGCATCACTATTACTTCATTGCCAAATAATCTTTTCGATATACTTCACTTCCTTCAATGTTCAGACCCCTCCTTCGGGCCACAACTCATCTCCTAATTCCTTATTCAGTGCTCTTGAAAAGTTCTTTAACATCTCAGCCTTTTGTGGGAACTCGCTACACACTCATTGTAGCGGGCCCTCCGGGTCCTCCATTGTATCTCGTGCAACTCGATTTCCCATTGTTGACAACAATAGACACAATCTCTCAAATGATTCACACAATATCTCAACAATTCACACTCCACTTGCAACCTTCTAGACTTATCAAACTTGCTTTCAAACAATGGCCAAAAGTTCTGCAGTGTGTCAGCAAGTCTTTCACTCAATCACCACACAATCACACAATCAAAATCTCCTTTCAAACTGGGCGCCCCAAAAATTCCTTCACAGTCTCACACAAAAATTCACACAAGCTTTAAATCCGGTAAACAATTTAAAGTAACAATCCTTGGTCAATAGACAAGTTAAGGTGCTTCCACAAAACAATCAAACACACTTCAGCAGCAAATCTCCTACACTCGAAACACCTTAATCTATACACAAACAAATAAGCTCATAACATGCAAGCAAAATCATACTTAGACAAGAAATTATACCACTTAGTATTATCATGCAAAAACACACTCTAATATAAAGCACACGCATTCGTCCAATATCACAATTGTTAACTGTACAGTCCAAAAAACAAATCACAATATATTTAAAACCCAAATCGTGCTGTTTTCAATCAACGGAACCCCTCCCTTGGATACAGGAGACTTTCCCTTCAAAGTATTTGTTCGCTGAGTGGTACGTTCCCTTCAAGATACTCTTCTCTAACAGGTACTCTTTTAACTTCTAAGTTTATATGCTTAGTGGTACAATACTCTTTTCTAACAGGTACTATTTCCTCTACCTCAGTTACTTTTTCCACCAACAGGTATTGATCAATGGATCCAAAGGATACAAACACATGATTGAACAGCCACGATTCGGACACCAATTATAACAGTCGTCTTAATCACAATATATTAACATACAGTCATGATTCGAACTATGATTATAACAGTGTATCTAACACTCAAAACTCATCTAACACATCCACAAATCATCCACAAGACACAGTAAATACAATAAACAAAGGCAACATTTTAAACACACTTTGAACTGTAAATCAACAAAATCTTAACAATTCTAACAATATTTTTATTACACGCGTTAAGCAACGATCTAATATATACATCTTTATTAATGTACAGTAGCCAATACCCTCAATATGAAAGCCCAGAATAGATCAATGAAGTATCTCTATACAATAGCCAGTCCTTCAATATGAAGCCCTGAATTTGGTAGAATTTGAATAGAATTTAGACCTTTACTTTTCTTAATTACCGTACCCGACTATTGTAGCTCCCTTCTCGCTAATTCGAGTAATTATAATAGATGCGTCTTTCAATTTCAATCAATCCTCAGTGTTGCCCTCCGAGTATTTTCTTCAGCCAATTATACTCCAACACTGGGTTCCCAGTACCGTTATGGAGTCCTCAACTTATCCAAAGTTCTAGTACTACTCAAGCAGGCGGGTCCTTCAACCCCCTAGGCTCCTTCCTTCCAACCTGCTAGGCACTGGGCTTCAGCACATGTCCGCTTTGCGCTGGCGTTCGATGCCGATCTTTAAAGTGCCTTTCCAATCGCACCCTCAGCGACGATACAGTACTTCTCCTCTTTGTACTATTCCCTACTCAGCCCTATCTCTTAAGATACCCCAACCAATTCAGACATCCCAGTCTGAGTGGGGCCTCTAACCGCTGAAATCTGCTCTTTGTTGTCAGTCCAACTCAATGGTACCTGACTGCAACAGCTGTTGACTAACCAGGTGTGGGGACTTTAACCCACTAGAGAAAAGCCTTGTGAGCCTAACCCCCACCTCACCCTTAGGCAAGGACTCTATCTCTCTTTACCCTAAGTGCTTGCTAGACTACTGTTCTTGGGTCTTGTTGGGATCCCCAACACAAGTGTGTGAATGATTGATTCGTCCCAATCAGCAAAGTGGGGAAATCTGATGCGAAAACCACACTGTGGCGCCGATTTCTCCACTCTCAATCTGGAACGACTCAACTCCCGAATGGCAAACTTCTGTCTGGGGCTCCATCGAGATCGCGGATGAGCCCCGAATGTAATTATGCTCCTAAATCTTACTTCAGTAAAGCACTCAGTCAAGCAATGGATCAACTAACTCTTAATACTCTCCCACAAACGAACTTCCGGTACGATACCTAACCAACGCTGTGGGTCTGATCCTATGTAATGGTTGAAATTGCGCTTGCAAACTCGCCAACGTCCAGCGATGTCGGAGACAAAAATTAGAGGGTCAGCCTTGCGGAGTGAGCTGGCCATGGCAACATGAGAAGATGGAAAAACGGGTAAAAACAAAACACAGGGAATAAAATACAAACCGATATACTTCAACACGGAGTGGGTTAACCACATCTGACACCATGTTGAGTAAATCTGACCTACTCACTGATCTGGTACAACAGTACTGATTGTAAACTTTTATAACACACTACAGCATGTTGCTTCAACTGTATAGCAGCATTGACTGTCGGGTTGCGATGACATGAATAGTGTGGTAGTAGGTAGAGCTTATGATAACAAAGCATTACATTGGTTAGAAAGTAAAGTGACCAATCTATACCCTAGACCTTTCCTTCCACCCCATCAGCAATCGCATACAACACATAACCCTCCGAACATTCGGTCACCTCCAACGGGATCCCACCACTAGCCACATTTTTTCCATCTCCCCCTCTTTCCGGTAGGCGGCGCGGCTCTGGCCAGCAGCGGCCTCTGCAGCCTGTCCGCGTTTTTATTATTTTTTGTCTGTGTTTTCTGTGTAGTTTTTTGTTATTTTATGTTGGGGGTGTGTGTGTGGGGGGGGGGGGGGGGGGGGGGGGGGGGGGGGGGTGGGTGGGGGGGGGGGAACTTTTGAATCTCTCCCTGCACTGGAGACCCAACCTTTCTCGTCGGGTCTCTTCAGGTGTCGTTGAGGCCGCAACGAGGAGCGGCCTCCAACGGGAAGAAGCCGGGGACTCTGGTGCCGACTCACCGTTGCCGTCGCGGAGCTGGCCGAGACCAGAGCGGGTGGAGCGGTGGAGGAGCGCTGTCGCTGCTGCTGCTGCTGCTGCTGAGTCGGAGGCTGCTACTGCGGGTCTGCGGATGGCTCGGACGACCCCGCGCGGGTCCCTGGAGGGAGACCGCTTTTCGGGCTCCTGCAACGGCGACTTCTCCCGCCCGTGTTGCGGGGTCGAAGAGCTCCTGGAGCGGGGCCTAACACCATTGCCCCGCGCGGCTGGAACGGCTGCGGGACTTTGCGAGCGCACGCCGGGGGCTCCAACACCAAGACCCGGTGTGCGACCTCGCACCACCCGGCGTGGCTTCAATGGCCGCGGGACAATCGCCATCGCCAGCCGGGGGCTTTGACTTTGACTGTGACATCGGGGGGGGGGGGGGGGGGGGGGGAGAGTGCAGTGGAGAGATAAGTTTTTTTGGCCTTCCATCACAGTTATGTGATGGATGTTTATGTTAAATGTAATTATGTTGTGTCTGGGGTCTATTTGTGTGTAATGTATGGCTGCAGAAACGGCATTTCGTTTGGAACCCCAGGGGTCCAAATGTCAATTAAATTGACTCTTGACTCTTGACTCTTTCCGCCTTCCGCAGAAAATGATCCCTCTGCAACTCCATGGTTAACTAATCCCTTCCCACCCAAACCACTCCCACACTATATTAACATACAGTCATGATTCGAACTATGATTATAACAGTGTATCTAACACTCAAAACTCATCTAACACATCCACAAATCATCCACAAGACACAGTAAATACAATAAACAAAGGCAACATTTTAAACACACTTTGAACTGTAATATTTTTATTACACGCGTTAAGCAACGATCTAATATATACATCTTTATTAATGTACAGTAGCCAATACCCTCAATATGAAAGCCCAGAATAGATCAATGAAGTATCTCTATACAATAGCCAGTCCTTCAATATGTTAATTTTTTCACACAGAGAGTGGTGAATCTCTGGAACTCTCTGCCACAGAGGGTAGTTGAGGCCAGTTCATTGGCTGTATTTAAGAGGGAGTTAGATGTGGCCCTTGTGGCCAAGGGGATCAGAGGGTATGGAGAGAAGGCAGGTACGGGATACTGAGTTGGATGATCAGCCATGATCATATTGAATGGCGGTGCAGGCTCGAAGGGCCGAATGGCCTACTCCTGCACCTAATTTCTATGTTTCTATGTTTCTAATATGAAGCCCTGAATTTGGTAGAATTTGAATAGAAGAATTTAGACCTTTACTTTTCTTAATTACCGTACCCCACTATTGTAGCTCCCTTCTCACTAATTCCTTATTCAGTGCTCTTGAAAAGTTCTTTAACATCTCAGCCTTTTGTGGGAACTCGCTACACACTCATTGTAGCGGGCCCTCCGGGTCCTCCATTGTATCTCGTGCAACTCGATTTCCCATTGTTGACAACAATAGACACAATCTCTCAAATGATTCACACAATATCTCAACAATTCACACTCCACATGCAACCTTCTAGACTTATCAAACTTGCTTTCAAACAATGGCCAAAAGTTCTGCAGTGTGTCAGCAAGTCTTTCACTCAATCACCACACAATCACACAATCAAAATCTCCTTTCAAACTGGGCGCCCCAAAAATTCCCACCCCAGGTACCTTTCCCTGCAACCGCCGAAAGGGAAACACCTGTCGCTATACCACCTCCCTCAACCCTGTCCTGGAACCCCGGCATCCTTTCAGCTAGGCAGAGGTTCACTTGCACCTCCTCCAACTTTATCTACTGTATCCATTGTTCAAGGTGTGGACTCTTATACATCAGCGAGACCAAACGCAGACTGGGCGATTGTTTCGCGGAACACCTTAGCTCAGCCCGCGTGAACCAACCTGATCTCCTGGTTGCTGGACACTTATTCTCCTTCTCATTCCTATACAGACCTTTCTGTCCTTGGTCTCCTCCATTATCAGAGTGAGGCTAAACAGAAATTGGAGGAGCAAAATCTCATATTTTGCTTGGGCAGCTTACAGCCCAGTGGTATGAATATTGATTTATCTTACTTGAGGTAGCCCCGGCATTCACTCTCTCTATCCTTCCACCACCCAAGTTACACTAGCTTCTCATGTTCACCCTACAAACAGCTAACAATGGTCTGTTTCTTTTATCATTGTTACTTTTTTTGCATATCTTTCATTCATTGTTCTTTATCTCTCCTCATCACTGTCTATATCTCTCGTTTCCATCATACCTAACCAGTCTGAAAAAGGGTCTCAACCCGAAATGTCACCCATTCCTTCTCTCCAGAGATGCTCCCTGTCCAGCTGAGTTACTCCAGATGTTTGTGTCTATCTTCAGTTTAAACTAACATCTGCAGTTCCTTCTTACACACCCAATATATTGGTCACATGTG
The DNA here is from genome assembly GCF_028641065.1 of Leucoraja erinaceus. Classification (NCBI taxonomy): domain Eukaryota; kingdom Metazoa; phylum Chordata; class Chondrichthyes; order Rajiformes; family Rajidae; genus Leucoraja; species Leucoraja erinaceus. The sequence goes on along the minus strand of NC_073382.1, from coordinate 31,651,551 downwards.
GATGTGGCTGGAAATTTAGGTCATTATCTTCAAATTACTTTTTTAAAGTGTCCGAACTGATCTCCCACTGAAACTGTCATCCATGTATTTTGTTAACTCATTTTAAGCATTGAAACGATTCCCTGGCTGGACTCGCACCTTCCACCAATTGTAACATGAACACAACAACAAATTAGTAAAGCTGTGTATAGTCTGGAAGAAATAGACGTCTGACCCCGAAAAATAGAAAACATAAAACATAGAAATTAGGTGCAGGAGTAGGCCATTCGGCCGTTTGAGCCTGCACCGCCATTCAATATGATCATGGCTGATCATCCAACTCAGTATCCCGGTACCTGCCTTCTCTCCATACCCCCCTGATCCCCTTAGCCACAAGGGCCACATCTAACCTCCCTCTTAAATATAGCCAATGAACTGGCCTCAATACACCTCTGTGCCAGAGAGGTTCAGAGGATTCAACCACTCTCTGTGTGAAAAAAAAAGTTCTTCTCATCTCGGTTTTAAAGGATTTCCCCTTTATCCTTAAGCTGTGACCCCTTGTCCTGGACTTCCCTAACAGTCGGGAACACATCTTCCTGCATCTAGCCTGTCCAACCCCTTAAGAATTTTGTAAGTTTCTATAAGATCCCCTCTCAATCTCCTAAATTCTAGAGAGTATAAACCAAGTCTATCCAGTCTTTTTCATAAGACAAGTCCTGACATGCAAGAATAAGCATGCCAGGAATCAGTCTGGGGAAACCGTCTTCTGCACTCCCTCTATGGGCAATAATGTCCTTCCTCAGATTTGGAGACCAAAACTGTATACGCAATACTCCAGGTGTGGTATCACCAAAGACCCTGTATACAAACTTGAAGTAGAACCCTCTCTTGCTCCTATACTCAAATCTTTTGCAATGAAAGCTAAACATACCATTCGCTTTCTTTACTGCCTGCTGCACCTGCATGCCTACATTCAATGACTCGTGTACCATGACACCCCAGGTCTCGCTGCATCTCCCCCTTTCCCAATCGGCCCACCATTTAGATAATAGTCTGCTTTCCTGTTTTTGCCACCAAAATGGATAACCTCACATTTATCCACATTATACTGCATCTGCCAAACATTTGCCCACTCACCCAGCCTATCCAAGTCACCCTGCAGTCTCCTAGCATCCTCCTCACAGCTAACACTGCCCCCCAGCTTAGTGTCATCCGCAAAACTTGTAGATATTGCCTTCAATTCCCCTAATCCAGTTCATGAATATATATTGTAAATAGCTGGTGACTGGGTCCCAGTACCTGAGCCTTGCGGTACCACCCACTAGTCACTGCCTTTGCATTGTGAAAAGGACCCGGTTTACTCCTACTCTTTGCTTCCTGTTGGCCAGCCAGTTCTCTATCCCCATTAATACTGAACCCCCGAATGTCGTGTGCTTTAAGTTTGTATACTAATCTCTTAGGTGGGACCTTGTCGAAAGCCTTCTGGAAGTCCAGATACACCACATCCACTGGTTCTCCCCTATCCACGCTACTAGTTACATCCTCGAAAAATTCTATAAGATTCGTCAGACATGATTTATCTTTCGTAAATCCATGCTGACTTTTTCCAATGATTTCACCACTTCCCAAATGTGCTGCTATCCCATCTTTAATAACTGACTCTAGCAGTTTCCCCACTACCGATGTGAGACTAACTGGTCTGTAATTCCCCATTTTCTCTCTCCCTCCCTTCTTAAAAAGTGGGGTTACGTTTGCTACCCACCAATCCTCAGGAATTACTCCAGAATCTAAAGAGTTTTGAAAGATTGTTACTAATGCATCCACTATTTCTGGAGCTACTTCCTTAAGTACTCTGGGATGCAAGCTATGCCCTGGGATCTGGACCTGGGGATTTATCGGCTAACCTGGATTTCAATTTACTCAAAGCACTTCCGGCTACCTTAGAAGACGCTTTGTCACGGCAAAGGAAAAGAAAAAAGAAGAAAAAAAATTTCAAATAAGAGCAAAATTTGACCCGCGGGGTGGGGGGGGGTGCTATTTAGGAAATTGAGGAGAAAACGGCAAACCTTATTTAAAAATGTGAAAAGTCTCGGAAAAATGAAACGGAGTGAAGGACGGAACCACATAAATTGTACAGTTTATGACTCAATTGGATCAGCCATATCCATGTTGGAGAGAGAAATAAAATGATCCTCTCCTTGGTCACTGTTTATGGAAACGCATAGAAAATGAACAAAAAAAAAAAGAGATGAAAAACTCCTTTGCAGAAAGGGGTGGACTGCAAGGGTTCATAAATTTCTTAAACATAATGAATTTCTGATTTAACAATCTACATAAAAGAACTGTTTGCAGAGCATTTTTTGTTCCATGAAAAAAGTTTTTTCATAATCAAAAGGGAAAAAAAGAGAGAAAAAGAAGAAAGAAGGGAAATTAAGCCCATTTTGGAAAGAGAAAAGAGAAAAGAAAGAAGAAGACAAAAAGAGGGAGAAAAAGGAAAGACAAAGTAAAAAAGATGAGGGATCTTTGAAGTCCTCCTGAAATGCTGGGGGGGAAAAAAAGACTGAGATTGGCTCCCGCGTTCCTCCACTATGTTCCGTCTTCTTTGTTTATTTTTTCCTTCTGAAGACTAAGTCTTTTATTCAATTGGTCCGCCATAGTCCTTGTTCCCCATGGACTCCAACTCACGCTGTTTCCTTAGCTTTGATTTGGTTTTTAAATACAATCTCTTGCTTTTTCACCTCTATAAAAAAACTTATCCATGGATGTTTTCTTTCATAATCTATTTTTCCTTCCTGATTTAAGGGGCCCTTTTGCCAAAACTTTCTCTCCGGATGAACAATTTTTCTTCTGGCTAATTCATCCATCGCAGTCTTTAAATGTTCTTCCTTGTTATTGCATACTACCACCGTTCAACCCTCATTAGAATGAACAATTTTGTCCAGTCCCAATCCATGCAGTCTTAAATGTCCAATGCATATCACCGTCTCCCTACCAATTTCCTGTTTGACATCGCCCATTCCTTCTCTCCAGACATGCTGCCTCACCCGCTGAGTTACTCCAGCATTTTGTGTCTACCTTAATTTAGTAAAGCTGTTATATATCTAAAATAATAACAGGAACTGCTAGGAATGCTCAACAGGTCAGGCAGCACCCTGAAAGAATGGTACCACATTTAATATTTCTAGTCAATTACTCTTGAGAATAGGAAAAAGGTTTGAACCACAGATAAAAGGGATGAGGGCTAACCAGAAGGGATGTTCTGCCATAAGCAACTGCATGTGTTGGAATCTTGATGAAAAAACACAATGCTAGAGGAACTCAATGGATCAGGCAACATATGTGGAGGAAATGTTGCCTAACCTGCTGAGTTCCTCCAGCACATTGTGCTTTTCTCAAATTCTGCCATGACAGATTCAATAATGAGATTAATAGAATCAGAAATGGGATTCTAAACTAGAAAATGATGGGAACACACAGCATGTCAGATAGATTCAATAAAGAGAAACAAAGTAAAAATGTCAAACCAATAAGCTTTCATAAAATGGGATGATGGTGCATGAAAAGATGTGATAATGGGACAAAGAGCTAAAAATAAATAGGCTGAGAAGGGTGTAGATACTGTAGAAATAGCAGAATCATTTCATTGAGGCGGTAAACTCAATTTAAAGTCCATTGAACTTGTATTGTCTGTCCATTGAACTTCATTAGAGTAGTGTAGGAGGCCAGAGATTGTGGAATGGTCATGACATTTAAAAACTCATATTCTAGCTCTTTAAGATGTTCTTATTTTATACTTGGTTGACAAAATCCCCTATTACTGCAAACATTGGTTTCTTATCTCATCATAGAACACCCCAAGGTAGACGTTCATCATAGAATATGTGATGTAGCATTATTTCTGTGGTACTGAATAAAGAAGCAGCTCCAATGCTATGTGTTTAGCGCATACAACAAAGGACAAATTCCTGCCCTACAGCCCAGATTTTCTTATTTAATGATTATTCATATTGCGTTGGATGTAGTTCAGAGAAGGTTTACTTGACTGATATCTGCAATGGATAGGATGGCTTATCTATATAATTAAAAGTCTCATCTTGACCACTTCCTGTCTGCACTGTATATTGAATTTAGAAAAAATGCTACCCTGTATTGCTGTGATTTTTGGCTATCTTACTCACAGTCCTCCTTTGCTGAGCCAGTCCTGAGGATTTGTCTCATCGATGAAAAATAAAAAAGTTAAGCGTGTTTAAAAAATCTTGAGATCAGCTGATTGGTCCTCTCGCCTGTCAATCACCTCGATAAAGGTAACAACCCTTTCGTGGGGGTGGCAGGACTATAAAACCCCGGATGCCTGGACGTGAGTCAGTCACTCTTCAAGATCGCGAGGGAGAGGCCACAACTGTCATTCTAAGCTGCGAATCAACTGAACTGTAAGTTTGCAATGTACTTGCAATAAATGATTTGTTAGCCCTTAATGTCAATGCCATGAGTTGTTTGGCCTGCTGCCCTGCCTGTGCTTGAAACTGCAATGCTTTATTAGTTCCAACTGTGTTTGGAAGGAATAAATGCTTTATTCGGCCCGACTGTGTTTGGAAGGAATAAATGTTTTATTAGGTCCGACTGTATGGAAGAAATAAATGCTTTATCAGGTCCAACTGTTTTGAAAGGAATAAATGCTTTATTAGGTTCGACTGTGTTTAGTCCAAAAGTCGAACTCATTTTGTGACTTCTGCTTAGTGGACAGGTCACGTTGATTGCGTAATTTTAGGTGAGTGCAGAGGTCGCACTGAATGCGGAAGTGCCACTGACTGTGGAAGCCCACAGTGGAGAGGCCGTGCTCAGCCGTGTTAGTAAATTCAAAAAAGTTTACTGTCATATATATGGTGTGTGAGTCAGTGTGTGTGAGTGTGAGTGTGTGTGTCTGTGTGTGTGAGAGAGTGAGTGTGTGTGACTCTGAGTTTGACCATGTGTGAGTCTTTATGAGTGTGAGTGTGTGTGAGTATATGTGTGTGAGTGTATATGTGTGGCTGTGTGTGTGTGTGTGTGATGTGTGTGTGAGTGTATGTGTGTGTGAGAGTGTGTGTGTGTATGTATGTGTGCGTGTGAGTGTATGTGTGTGTGAGTGTGTGTATGTGAGTGTGTGTATGTGTATCAGTGTGAGTGTGTGTGTGAGTGAGTGTGTGTATGTGTGAATCTGAGTGTGTGTGTGTGAGTATGTGTGTGTGTGTATGTATGTGAGTGTGTGTGTATATTGGAATTGGTGGATAGGTGGAATATTGCGTTGGGGGACCAGCACCCCGTGGGAAGCTGGGACTCAACAGGTGCCACTTAGTCTAGTATACAATAATTTAAAGGAATGAGAGTAACTTAATTGGACCAATCAACATCAACCAGAAGACTTGACAGGGTAGATGTGGAGTGAATGTTTCCTCTTATGTGAAAGTGTACAAATTTATGCTTTCTATTTGAGGCAGCTACATGGCCACCATTTAAAAGACATCTGGACAGATAAATGGAAAAGAAAGGTTCAGAGGGATAGGGGCCGAAAGAGGACAAATGGGACAAGCGTAGATATTGGCCAGCTTGGACAAGTTGGACTGAACAACTTATTTCCAAGATGTATGACTCGATTAACTATGTCCTTATTTTGAAAAAATAAAGCATCACCGATTTAATCCAGAGATGACCCAAGGCCTCTCAAAGGGCTGTGAGTCATTGGAACCTCGTTTCTCAATGGATAATGGAACCAAAGTATTTGAATTTTTTAAATGTTTCAATTGACAGGTAATTGATGGGTGAAAGCTTGCTGTGGGTGGGCAGAGATTACAAGCAGACATTGGAGTTATAAAATGGCAGTGCACACTTTGAGGTTCCCTAAACTTGATTCACATTTTGTATGCCATTGGCTCTTTTTATCTGTTTAGCCTGAGTACCTATACCTAATATCAAGTCCTACACTTTCCTTGATGCCTGTAAGGGTGTGTTAATTAGGTGCCGAAGGAACTCCAAATGGCTGTAGGTCTATCTTTTAGAAATTCAATAACTTTCAAAGCAGATGTTGCTGAATTAAGGGAAAGTCAAAGATTTGGTTGAGAAGGGAGATAGAGAGGCCTAGGTCTTGGAGCTCGATAATGAGTTTAGTGTGGATGATAGCATTGAACATTAAGACCATATCATAAGTGATAGGAGCAGAATTAGGCCATTTGGTCAATCAAATATACTCTGCCACTCAATCATGGCTGATCTATCTCTCCTTCCTCACCTCATTCTCCTGCCTTCTCCCCATAACCTCTGACGCACGTACTAATCAATAATCTATCTATCTCTGCCTTAAATATAACCACTGACTTGGCCTCCACAGCCTTCTGTGGCAAAGAATTACACAGATTCACCACCCTCTGTCTTAATAAATTCCGGCTCATATCCTTCCTAAAAAAACGTCCTTTAATTCTGAGGCTATGTCCTCTAGTGCTGGACTCTTCCACTGTGGAAACGCCCTCTATACATCCGCTCTAACCAAGCCTTTCACTATTCTGTTCATTTCAATAAAGTCCCCCCTCATTCTTCTAAAATCCAGCGAGTACAGGCGCAGTGCCGACAAACACTCATCATAGGTTATCCTACTCATTCCGGGGATCATTATTGTAAACCACCTCTGAACCCTCTCGATAATCAGCACATTTTTCCTAAGATATGGTGTCCAAAATGGCTCACAATATTCCAAATGTGTCATGACCAGCGTCTTATAGAGCCTCAGCATTACATCCTTGTTTCTGTATAGAAGACCTCTCAAAATAAATTAAGCTGTAGTTGATGAAAATAAATTAAGCTGTAGCAGCCTGATGTATGTATGTATGTCAGCCTGAGGTAGGGCCGAGATGGCCTGTTTCCGTGCTGTAATTGTTATATGGTTATATATGGTATGTGTTCCTGTTATCCAGATGGTCCAAAGCTGAGTCCAGAGTGAGTGGGTTAGCATCTGCTGTTGACCTGTTGTGATGGTAGGCGAATTGAAGCCGATTTGGGTAATTTGAGGGAGAAGTTGATTTGCACCATGACCAACCTCTCAAAGTATGTAATTATAATGGATTTAATTGCTCCAAGATATGAGTCATTGATACAGGACAATATGCTCTTCTAGCTCTTCATTTTTAAAGCACTCAAATGGGGAAAATAAAGAGTTTAGGGAAGCTGCATTGATGATTGATTATTTTTCTTATTTTATGTCTTATACATGTCAAACTTGATCAGTAGACAGGATTGAAATGTGCCAAACTTGAATGTACAAATGTACAAACCGAGGTTGCCACATTCAAACAGCTGGAAATAGATTAAATTCTCATTGACTACAGAGTCGCAACAGCAAATTAAGCTGAAGTTTGATTGCATAGTTGGCATCCCAAACATCTGGGGAGCAATAGATCATGTAAACTTTGAGCTACATTTCCCTGCTGTTCTGGAGCTGTTTATTATAGATCCATTCCTTCAAATGGCAGGTGGTTGGTGATATAATGGACCAAATTGTGAATGTCATTTTTAAGTACTCTGAGCTTGCGTGAGACTTGCAGATTATTATGAATTATCATTTATTTTTTCTGGTAAATGGTGCAATCAGTGGTGGTAGAGCTGAGGTTAAGAAATTGATTGGTGAATTGTTCTCGATAAACAGCTGGGTTTACATAGTTTTTTTTTCAACGTCAGAGAGTTGGAAAAAGGCATTAAAAACTAACATAGCAAACCCATGAAATATATAGAATGATGTAACCACTTATAGGATTGAAACCATTTACTTTGAAACGCACATTGTAATACCCTTCACCAGGGACGTCAAGTACAATATATATGTGTGTGTGTGTGTGTGTTTGTGTTATTTATGTATATGTATGTATATATGTGTGTGTGTGTGTGTGTGTGTGTGTGTGTTTTTACATTTATATAGATATATATGCATATATATGTATACATGTATATAGCACATCACATTAGCTAATTATATATACGTGCGTGTGTGTGTATATATTTGTGTATATATATGTGTATATATATATGTATATATATATATTTGTATATATATATATATATAGTATGTATATATATGTATGTATGTGTATATATATGTATGTGTGTGTATATATATATGTATGTATGTGTGTGTATGTCACAATGCCCAATGCTCACAGATGTCCAATCGGAATGGATCCATTTACGTATGCCTTTGTACCAACCCCAACCCCTGGTGAACGTTCCATCGTGTGATGTCACAATGCCCAATGCCCAAAGACATTCTTGCCATAGAGGTAGTACAGAGAAGGTTAACCAGACTGATTCCTGGGATGTCAGGACTTTTATATGAAGAAAGGATGGTTAGACGCGGTTTGTACTCGCTAGAATTTAGAAGATTGAGGGATGATATTATAGAATCTTATGGTTCTATGTTTCCTTCTCCTCACCCCTCTCCCTCTCCCACCCATCACTCTCTCCCCCACCCTCCTTCACTCTCTACCCCACCCCCTTCCCTCTCCTCCTGCCCCCTTCCCCCTACCCCTCTGTCCTCTTCCACCACTCCCCTTACCCCTCCCCTCCCCACTCTTCCACTTCTCTCCCCCCTTCCCCTCCACTCTCCCTCCCCACTCTTTCCACTCTCTCCCCCCCCACCCCTTTCTCCCTCCCTCCCTCCCTCCCCCCCTCCCTCCCTCCCTCCCCCTCTCCCCTCCCTCCCTCCATCCCCCCCTCCCCCACACATCTCTCTCCCCATCCCCCTCTCTTACCCCCTACCCCGCTCTCCTTTCCCTCCCAAATCTGACCCATTTCCTACTCCTCCTCTCCCCTCCCTATAACCATATAACCATATAGCAATTTACAGCACGGAAACAAGCCATTTCGACCCTTCTAGTCCGTGCCGAACACGTATTCTCCCCTAGTCCCATACACCTGCGTTCAGACCATAACCCTCCATACCTTTCCCGTCCATATAACTATCCAATTTATTTTTAAATTATAAAAACGAACCTGCCTCCACCACCTTCACTGGAAGCTCATTCCACACAGCCACCACTCTCTGAGTAAAGAAGTTCCCCCTCATGTTACCCCTAAACTTCTGTCCCTTAATTCTCCAGTTCCCTTGTTTGAATCTTCCCTATTCTCATTGGGAAAAGCTTATCCACGTCAACTCTGTCTATCCCTCTCATCATTTTAAAGACCTCTATCAAGTCCCCCCTTAACCTTCTGCGCTCCAAAGAATTAAAGCCCTACCTTGCTCAACCTTTCTCTGTAACTTAGTTGCTGAAACCCAGGCAACATTCTAGTAAATCTCCTCTGTACTCTCTCTATTTTGTTGACATCCTTCCTATAATTAGGCGACCAAAATTGTACACCATACTCCAAAATTGGCCTCACCAATGCCTTGTACAATTTTAACCTTACATCCCAACTTCTATACTCAATGCTCTGATTTATAAAGGCCAGCACACCAAAAGCTTTCTTTCCCACCCTATTTACATGCAATTCCACTTTCAGGGAACTGTGCACAGTTATTCCCAGATCCCTCTGTTCACCTGCATTCTTCAATTCCCTACCATTTACCATGTACGTCCTATTTTGATTTGTCCTGCCAAGATGTAGCACCTCACACTTATCAGCATTAAACTCCATCTGCCATCTTTCAGCCCACTCTTCCAACTGGCATAAATCTCTCTGTAGAATTTGAAAATCTACTTCATTATCCACAACCCCACCTATCTTAGTATCATCTGCATACTTACTAATCCAATTTACCACACCATCATCCAGATCATTGAAATACACGACAAACAACAGTGGACCCAACACAGATCCCCGTGGCACCCCACTAGTCACTGGCCTCCAACCTGACAAACAAACATCCACCATTTCTCTCTGGCATTTCCCATTCAGCCACTGTTGAATCCATCTTGCTACTCCTCTATTAATCCCCAACCATTGAACTTCTTAACCAACCTTCTGTGAGGAACCTTGTCAAAGGCCTTACTGAAGTCCATGTATACAACATCCACTGCTTTACCCTCATCAATTTCCAGAGTAACCTCTTCAAAAAATTCAAGAAGTTTAGTCAATCATGACCTTCCAGGCACGAATCCATGTTGACTGTTCCTAATCAGACCCTGTTTATCCAGATGCTTATATATATTATCTCTAAGTATCCTTTCCATTAATTTACCCACCACTGACGTCAAACTAACAGGTCTATAATTGCTAGGTTTACTCTTAGACCCCTTTTTAAACAATGGAACAACATGCGCAGTACGCCAATCCTCCGGCACTATTCCCGTTTCTAATGACATTTGAAATATTTCTGTCATAGCCCCTGCTATTTCTACACTAACTTCCCTCAATGTCCTAGGGAATATACTGTCCGGACCTGGAGACTTATCCACTTTTATATTTCTCAAAAGGTCAGTACTTCCTCTTCTTTGATCCTCATAGTTTCCATAGCTACTCTACTTGTTTCCCTTACCTCACATAATTCAATATCCTTCTCCTTGGTGAATACCGAAGAAAATAAATCGTTCAATATCTCCCCCATCTCTTTTGGCTCTGCAGATAGCTTCCACACTGACTCTCTAATGGACCAACTTTATCCCCCGTTATCCTTTTGCTATTAATATAGCTGTAGAAACCCTATGGATTTACGTATAGCTGTAGAAACCCTTTGCATTTTACCTCCCCTCTTCTCCCCTCTTCTCACCCCCCATCCCCCCACCTGTGTGTTAGGGGGGTGGTTAATGTGATTGTGATGCCACAGCCCCACTCCCCACAAACGCTGTTGGGGAAACAGACCCAACGGGTCTGCTCTTGGTCTAGTATATAATTAAAAGTCTCATCTTGACTACTTCCTGTCTGCACTGTATATTGATTTTAGAAAAAATGCTACCATATATTGTTATGATTTTTGGCCATCTTACTCACAGCCCTCCTCCACTGATCAGGCCCCTGGGATTTTTCCCATTGATGAAAAATCAAATATTTATGCGTATTTAACAAACCTTGAGATCCTCTCGCCTGTCAATCACCGCAATGAAGGTAATGCCCCATCCTGGGGGAGGGACTATAAAACTCTGGATGCTTGGACATGACTCAGTCACTCTGCAAGATTGCTAGGGATAGGCCACAAATCTCTAAGCTGTGAATCAACTGAACTGTGAGTCTGCAATGTTACTTGCAATAAATGATTTGTTAGCCCTTAATGAAAATGAAATGAGTTGTTTGGCCTGCCCTGTACTTGAAACTGCAATGACAATGGAAGTGAAATGAAAATGCAATCAGCTGTTCGGCTTGGCCTGCCCTGTCCTTGAAACTACAATGGCAGTGGAAGTCAAATGAAAATGGAAACAGCTTTGGCCTGGCCTGCCCTTTCCTTGAAAATATAATGGCAGTGGAAGTGAATGAAAATGCAATCAGCTGTTTGGCTTGGCCTGCCCTGTCCTTGAAACTGCAATGGCAGTGGAAGTGAAATGAAAATGCAATCAGCTGTTTGGCTTGGCCTGCCCATTCCTTGAAACTGCAATGGCAGTGGAAGTGAATGAAAATGCAATCAGCTGTTTGGCTTGGCCTGCCCAGTCCTTGAAATTGCAATGGCAGTGGATGTGAAATGAAAATGCAATCAGATGTTTGGCTTGGCCTGCCCTGTCTTTGAAACTGCGATGGCAGTTGAAGTGAAATGAAAATTTAATCAGCTGTTTGGCTTGGCCTGCCCTCTCCTTGAAACTGCAGTGGCAGTGGAAGTGAAATGAAAATGCAATCAGCTGTTTTGCTTGACCTGCCCAGTCCTTGAAACTGCAATGGCAGTGGAAGTGAATGAAAATGCAATCAGCTGTTTGGCTTGGCCTGCCCTGTCCTTGAAACTGCAATGGCAGTGGATGTGAAATGAAAATGCAATCAGCTGTTTGGCATGGCCTGCCCTGTCCTTGAAACTGCAATGGCAGTGGAAGTGAATGAAAATGCAATCAGCTGTTTGGCTTGGCCTGCCCTGTCCTTGAAACTTTAAGAGTTAGTCTGGCCAATGACAGAGATTGAATTGAATTGAATACCTTTATTGTCATTCAGACCTTACGGTCTGAACAAAATTTCGTGCCTGCAGTCATACATACAATCATACAATAATAAACAAAAATAAACACAAATTAACATCCACCACAGTGTATCCTCCAAGCTCCTCCTCACTGTGGTGGAGGCAAACATCTTAGGGTTACTGTCTCTTCCCTCCTCTTCTCCCTCTGCGCTGAGGCGATTCCGCACCGGGCGATGGCACAAACAGTCCCGCGGCTCAGTAGACGGAGACAGAGAAGGGGGATACGACAAAAAAGTCGTATTCCCCCGAAGGGAGAGACAGCAAGCCCTGTTTGAACAACCCCCCCCCCCTGCATAAACACAACTAAAAACCAAAGGCGTAATAGACAAAACGAAATAAACCAACACAAAAAAGTAAAGACAAACGGACTGCTGTTCACCAGCGCTGCCACTTCCGGATGTTGCTGGAGCCCATTGGCGAAGTAGGGTTTTGTCCCATTCCTTGCACAGGTAGGATGACAAGGCACTCCTGGCACTATTTGATGGTGCTATAGCTTAGTCGCTCATCAAAATATAACGTGGAAAGAAATTCCAATACATCAGGTATGCTTGCCGTATGATATGAAATATTTGACTGCAAACAGAACATCTCCCATTTTTTTATATGAGAAATATATTGATTCTTAGTAATGTCTCTCCAAGCTGCAGTAATCACATCCACCGTACGCTCTGATAATCCGAGCTCCAGGAACGGTATCCTCAGAATCTGCAAATCAACAGATTAATATGGTCATGTAACACATGATTTTCCCCAGTTACAGGATGAACCAGCAGGTTACTGCTTTTTTGGGGATAGCCATAAAAGGCTGTCTTTTTAATCTTGAAACCAATGGGAACCATGGCTGTGTAGGCCAGTCGGGACCTACCAAAATGCCTGAAGCAGTGCTGCTTGATTTTGAGCAAACACCGACTGATGAGGCAGAATGGAGGAAATGCATATAAAAACATTCCACCCCAGTGTAGCGAGAATGCATCCACCACTACTGCCCCTGGGTCTGGTTCCCATGAAACATATTTTGGCAATTGGTGATTCAATCTGGACACAAACAAATCAATGCCTGGTACACCATACCGAGTTACAATCTTTTTGAATATTTCACGATTCAACATCCATTTAGTGTTTTCATTGAACTTTCGTGCCCTGGTGTCTGCCACCATGTTAAGTCTACCTGGTAGGTAGATAGCTGAAATCCAGATATTTCTTGTAATACACCAGTGCCATATAAGGTTAGCAAAGTTATCACATGATACTGATTTGATTCCACCCATGTGATTAATATATGCTACTGCTGTAGTATTATGAATCTGAAGCTGCACATGTAAATCATGCATATTAGTACAATATGCTATAGGACATAGAGTGCTCCCAATAACTCAAAATAATTAATACCATGTGATTGAAGAAGTGATGTCTCATGCATATCCCATCTGTCACCACAGCTGGAGACGGTATCGGTAGCTCCCCATCCTGGAGCATTAACATCAGTTTGTAAAACAACTGAATGTCTATCAATCCGCATTTTCCCGGTGCAAAGCCAATGGTTTGATATCCACCATTGTAATTCCGCAATGGCTTCAGCTGGTAACTGCATAGGTCTATTGAAATCCCCTGCATGACTTTTGAGTTCATGCTCCTTTGCACATTGCAAATATTGATAATGTAGAGGTCCAAATTGTGCAGCTGGAAAAGCTGCCACTAATTTCCCAATTACACTGTCAACCTGCCAAATAGAAGATCGTTGGTCATCAACAAGCTTACTACAGGCTTTGACTAACTCTGACCTTTTGCCTGGAGGCAGTCACAGACATGTTAGTTGAATTAATGGTGAACCCCAAATAATCCATGACTCTGTATGGGATCAATTTTGATTTAGCTGAATGGACGAGAAACCCCAAACTCTCAAACAGGCATTTGGTAGCTGAGACAGATGATTCAGCTGATTCCTGAGTCTTGCTTATGATTAGGATATCATCCAAATAAGCCGACAATATGATTCTGGGTCCGAAGTGCTTAATCCAGCTAAAATTCAAATATCGCCAATGATTGTGATGAACGGGTACCGAATAGTATGCATCTTTGAGGTCTATGCATGCCATGTATTACCCTTTAGAAACCGGCTGTTTGGCAGTGAGAAAAATTTCCATTTTGAAATGTTTATAATAATAATAATAATAATAATATAAACTTTATTACAGACTCGAGGTCCAGACAAGGGGCAACATTACATAAAAATGCATTGCATATTAAAAAATACCATAACGCACATATAAAATCTTAGTATATCACTTATAAAAGCATCATAAATTATATATTTTTAAAAAAGAAAAACACAATACATGAATTAAAAATCCAGATACTGCACATAGGAGTTAAGTCTAGTTAGATCAAGATTGATACGACATCCACCATCCTTCTTTTCTCTTGGAAATATGTTAGAGACAAATTGGTGAGTTTGATGAAAAGCTTTCTGAATTACCCCTTTTTTAATTAATGTTTGAATCTCATTTTGTATCTGTAAGGACTCTTGTTGTGAAAAAAAAAACAACGTCTGACTAGGTGTATGCTGTGTAGGTGGACATAATTTTAAAATAAATTCAATCCGGTACCCTAGTATGCTGTGCAGTATAAACGAGTCTGATGTTATACAACACCATTGACTGAAAAACAAACAAGATCTCCCACCAGGTTGGAATTGGCTACCTACCTCCATGACTAGTGGAAATTTTTGGCCTTGTGTCTTGGAGAGAAAAGGTGGTGTTCGCCAGCTGCGCATACTTGGTGAGACCCGGCTTGGTCCTTGACCTGAACTAAATTCAGCAGGACGTTTGTAAGGATGTCGTCGGAGGGAAGTCTTACTGACTGGTTGAGCTCTAATGAGGCCCACTGTTTTTGCCTCATCATCCAGTTTTTTGACTTGCTTGGACAAGTCATCCCCAAACAACAAATTTGGTGTTTGTATGCTGCTTGTTTTACACAATGCTGCAAATTTGGAGTTCAGCATTGGCCGAATCGCAGTCTTCCTTAAACAATTTATTTCAAATTGAGCATTGCACATATGTGCAAGCGCATCCTGCTGGACTGGAGATAGAGGCTTATCTTCGACTGACCTGGCGAATGCTGTTATCCCTGTAGCCAGGAGCTTCAGGATTTTCTGGAATCTTAACTCCTGAGCTCTGATTCCTGCTGCCATGTGACCCCAAATTCGGTGGTTTACAGCCGGAACCTTCAGCGATGTACAATTGCCGGGGGTTTGATATTTTTTACAGGTTTCTTCAATAGTGAGGTCCTGTAGTTGGTGGGATACCATGTAATTAATGGTGCTGGCCAGGTCCTCATTTATTGGTTCGCCCGTTCCTGCAAGAATAGCAAATCTGCTTGCCATGCTTGGCACTCCTGACTCCTGGTCTCCTTGCCTGGAGACATGCTCCTTGGCTATGCCTCCAGCTTCGGAGTCAGAACAAAACTGACTCCGGAAACTCACCTCCTCCAAGAGGGAGCTATCATGCAGCCCTGTTAAAGGTGCTGCTGCCACGGGCTCACGAGGAGACTCACGGATAAACAGCTCGTCTTCCTCGAGCCTTTGTTGGTGGAACATTCTTTCCATGAAATGTTCCATTCTTGATAGCCGCCCAAGAACGGCATCCATTGTAGGAGGACTATCCTCTGGGCCCGACTCATCAGAGTCAACGGGCCCATTTGATTTTTTTAGTATACCGGTTTAGCCACGGTGCCTTCTACCGGCAGCAAGTCGGAAGCCACTGGCTGCGCCGCCAGTGACTCAGAAGGTGAGAGAGCCGGCCGCCAGCTACCCGCACTCCAGCGGACTTCCGTAGCTGTTTTTACCGCGGACCGCTTCGACCTTCCCTTTCCTGCTTTTTCCATTGCTCCTGTAACACAAGATATCACGCCCGGAAAAAGACCGCAGCTAAGTGTTAAACTTACCTTGGGTTTTTAACATACCACTGGAGGAGCTGCGCTTTGCCAGCCCATCAGTGCGCCATGCGTCAGACGTAATGACGTGCATGCGGACTGGTGGGGCTTCTTCATGGAATCACTCACGTGACTCCGAAGTAAAACAATGGTCTCAAGTTCTTAGTTTAATAATCATTGTTTTATCATTGTCAAAGAAGGTGAATGCAGCCTAAAGTCCAGCTGCGTTATACCGTTCAGGTCAAATGAACATGATTGCCAGCTGGGATTCGATCTGAGGATGGAACTAAAATTTGCCTTAGCATTTACATTAGCACATGGAGGTGGCGTGGAACATCACCCTGTGACTTCAGCTGGAAGATATAATTAAATGTCAATGCTTTGGATGGTATTCTATTTGTTGTGAATTCAACATAACTAAAATAGGTTGCTGAGATGCAGTGTGTGTTTAATCAAGGGTGGATTCTGGGCATAAGTCTTGTGAAATTTGGCAAATGCTCTCCCTGAACCTTTTGTCAACTGCCTAGCATCTCCAGAATTGCCTACTGGTAGATGCTGGGAATGCATAAAACATTTGCCAATGTATGTTTAGATGTACTGTGATGTCCTACTAATGACCTCATAGTCCCACTTTTCTTTGGTAACCAGAGGATCAATGTTTATAATTTTTAGTGGATTCAAAACCCACTATGGATGTTTTGTGGCTTTCGTTAGATGCATCCAAAATCTCAAAAGCTGTTCATCATGTGACACACAGCTAGCTGATGTCAGATCAGATCCTTGTATCAAAAGGACTCTTACCGTTGCAAGCAGAGAATTTATATGGCAGGAGATGAATTTGTGATATCACATCTCACTACCTGGATGGTGGGCTCAAACAAAAACTGCAGACATTCTAAAGGGTTTACTTTACACTTTAGAGATACAGTGTGGAAACGGGCCCTTCAGCCCAAGTCCACGCCAACTAGCAATCACCTTGTACACTAGCAATATCCCACACACTCTCGGGACCATTTACAATTGACGTAAAAACTAATCTGTTAATTAATCTACAAACCTGTTTGTCGTTCGATTGTGCAAGGAAACCAGAGCTTCTGGAAAAAGCCGACGCGGTCACAGGGAGAATGCACAAACATCGTACAGACACCATCCATATTCAGGATCAAAACCGGGTCTCTGGTGCTGTAAGGCAGCAACTCTACAACTGTGCCACTGCCAAGGAGGTTCCAGGACTGCATTAAATAAACAAGAAGGGCAGGCTCCATCAAGTAGTTCTTTGTCAGCCTTTGGCTGATGCTAAAAAGTAGTATTCAGAAATTCAGGAAAACAATCATTGTTATTGTTTAGGCCAGTAACAGTGCAGACAACCTTGGAAGACATTACCATAAAAGGAAATACATTGTTCTCAATCTGAAAATCACAATTTAAAAGAGAAAATTTTTTGTGAAATTTACAACAGCAGTTTGGATTTGCTTTTTGCTTTGAATCCAGAAAATGTTCTCTCAGCAATTCAGCGTAGCACAATGAGGCATAAAATTGAAATTTATTAATGGAAAAGATATGAGGACGCATTTGCTAGTGACCCAAATCAGGTTTGATTTCAGAAAATTGCTGTTACGGCACAATGGAAGAGATGGGACCAAGAACCGAATTAAACTCATCCTTGAGCTTTATCATCAAGATCAGTGTTGTCTGTGATCCAGAAACACAAAAGTCATGTATTTGCGTTTGCAACTGAGCTGCACGAGGACCGTTGGAATTATTGATTAGGCACCTTAAGCCCCAGAAATACTAAATGGAGTTTGCAAACGTTGACTGCATGCAAATTAGTCTAATCATATTTGAAATAGTCACAGGATCTTTTGTATTGAAGAACAGGCCCTAACCATCTTAGTCATGACTAGATAAGGTAAGGATGGTACCAATTAATGAATCTGATTGTCCTAGAGTTTTTTTATGCCTCTAAATTGCATTAGGAAGGTTAATCAATAATCTTTATTTTGCTGTTTAAAAAAGTGAGAATGTACAAACATCGTACAGACACCATCCATATTCAGGATCAAAAACCGGGTCTCTGGTTGCTGTAAGGCAGCAACTCTAACAACTGTGCCACTGCCAAGGAGGTTCCAGGACTGCATTAAATAAACAAGAAGGGCAGGCTCCCTCAAGTATTCTTTGTCAGCCTTTGGCTGAATGCAAAAATCAGTATTCAGAAATTCAGGAAACACAATCCCAGTGTTACTTGTTGAGGCCAGTAACCAGTGCAGACAAACCTTGGAAGACATTACCATAAAAGGAAATACATTGTTCTCAATTCTGAACCATAATCACAATTTAAAAGAGAAAAGTTTTTGTGAATTTACAACAGCAGATTAGTTTTAGGATTGTGCTTTTGCTTTGAATCCAGAAAATCGTTTCTCTCAGCAATTCAGCCGTCAGCACA
Source organism: Leucoraja erinaceus (assembly GCF_028641065.1). NCBI lineage: Eukaryota > Metazoa > Chordata > Chondrichthyes > Rajiformes > Rajidae > Leucoraja > Leucoraja erinaceus. The sequence continues at coordinate 31,633,093 of NC_073382.1, read as the reverse complement.
ATGAGAGCATATAAAATTGAAATTTATTAATGGAAAAAGATATGAGGAACGCTATTTGACGCCCCCTAGTGACCCCAAATCAGGTTTGATTTCAGAGAAAAGAAAATTGCTGTTACGGCACAATGGAAGAGAGATGGGACCAGAGACCGAATTAAACTCATCCTGTAGCCTTACTCATCAAGAAGCAGTGTTAAGTCTGGGATCCAGAAACCACAAAAGTCATGTATTTGCGTTTGCAACTGAGCTGCAACGGGGGCCGTTGGAATTATGATTAGGCACCTTAAAGCCCCAGAAATAACTAACATGGGAGTTTGCAAACGTTGTTGACTGCATGCAAATTAGTCTAATCATATTTAGAAATAGTCACAGGATCTTTGTATTGTAATGACACAGCAGCCCTAACCATCTTAGTCATGACTAGATAACGGTTAAGGATGGCCTACCAATTAATGAATATCTGATTGTCCTAGAGTTTTTTTATGCCTCTAAATTGCATTAGGAAGGTTAATCAATAATCTTTATTTTGCTGTTTAAAAAAAGAAAGAAAAAAGGAACAGAACATGTGTCAAGCAAGATAAGTTACGAATCTCCTGAGGAAAGAATGTCCCAACTACCCCAAAAGCTAAACACTGCCAAACATATATACAAAAGTCTGAAATTTTCTTAAAAAAAAGACCAAAGCGAATACCCGAGAGACCCCAGCTGCTGGAGCTGCATGGGTTACCATGGCGGATTAGATGTATAGATCGACTCACCAGTTATGATTAATGCAGAGGCGCAAGTTAAAGGATTGGTGTACAAAACTAAATCAGAAGCCCCTATAATACAATGAAATGAAGCCGTGGGGCACATGCCCCTGGTTGTCCCCCCTTACGATGAGAGGAAAAAAAGAGCCTAAGACCGATATCACATAGCTGACTTGGTGATAGGCTTGGGTTACAAGTTCAGTGCCCGTCAAGTGAATTCAACCAGGATTTATGTCATGTGTCCCTGTGATCGGACAGGACATTCTTGTTTGTCCTTAAGACACACAGAAAATAGTGGCATTTACTACAAAACAGAGAAATGCTGCTCCATATACCATGATATAAATTATACACACATTGAATAAATAACTGATTAAAGCGGCCAAATAGGCAGAAAGAGGTTATTCATAATCAGCAGATTTGTCCGCTGCAGGCCAGCCTTTTAATAGAACTGGAGGGCACTGTGGCGGAAGAGCTACTTACCTGACCATGAGTTGTAGCAGTGCGTCTTCAGGCTCACGGTTGCCCCCGTTCTCCCTTCCTTCCCTTCTAGCTTCTAATCTACCTTCATGACCTGCCCAATCAGAGAGGTAGCAGGGAGATGAAGATGTGTCACGCTGCCCGCCGCCCCCAGGGATGATGTGGGTAACCTTTGATGATAACTGCCAGCCTCATTTTTGAACGAATGCGACGGCGCGAGCTGCGATAAATCCCCTCGATGCGGAAAGCATTAAGGAAGAGTACCAGTAGCCGAATGATGCGATAATCTCTCTAGAGGCAGTGCTTTAGCTAACTTTAGTAGTTCTTTTCCACTCCAGGGCCGCCAAATTGCCGACAACCCAAGCCATGATGCGAATTCCCGGGCAGCATGCTCGTCTACTACTCCCTAATGTGGTCCAGCCGGCGCGCAAGTCGGAGGAGCAGCGAACGATTTCATCCAACGATGATCTGTGTGTGGTGGTAACGCCTGAACTGGCAGATGGTGTCCAGGGATTTTTGTCGAACAGGTAGGATGTGATTTGCTCCACTTAATCAGCCTCCAAGCCACTCATCACCACCGCGCGTATAGTGACAACTGCGCTCGATAGTCAGTTGAGAGCATGTCAATCGATACTCTATCTTACAGCTGCGCCACCGCAGTATCCTTATAATATAGATGCCCTTTTACAGCAGCCGTGGAGACCTTGCGACAACTCAGAATCGTGAGAGCCGTAATGCAAAAGTATGAAAATGTCCGTAAAAACTCCCGACAGTCGGTGGCACGCGACCACAGCGTTTTTAGAAACACGACGCGAGTATATCTATCAGCGTTAAGGCCGTTTCGCGCGCGTTCACCCCTACTGAAGAAATTTACCTGACGCTGTCGGCCTTCTGTCGCTGAAGAGACTGAAATGCATCACAGCCGAATGAGCGCGGTATCGGAAGGCACTATCAGTATTCTACGTCTATCAAAGCATCGTGCGTAAAAAACCGCATTGAGCTCATCAGGGAGAGATAGCTTATCCCCACCGCATTATCAGGCTCACCTGGTATTTGCTTATAGGAGGGTGATTGCTTTCAGGCCCACGCTCACAGCTGCCCGACATCTGTTCATCCTACCAGTTTGGAGCAGATAGATCCTTTTGGCCTTTTTGCATGGCGCTTAAACAGGTCGTCATTGGATTTCATGATGCGCGCACAACCACGTATATCGGACATGAATGTCCCCTGTGTCTGGACTTTTGAGAATAAGGAGTGAGATCATAAAGTTCATACCAATGTTTCTGATTGGGAGAACACTCGGAAGGGTTTTGTATGAGCATGCAGTACCTCACACACATTTCGAATATGAAGCTCTAGCTAAGCTGTAGCGCGCTTATTCGTTTCAATGTCCGACTTGCTGAGTCCTTGAAACATTGCCCAGTCTACCAGATATCCTAAACAACGTCCTGGAGTTGTTCTTCTGCCCCCCACCGACCAGCCTCCTGTGCTGTCCTCAGCTGCTGGGAGGTGTGCTCTTCAAATGCTAGCCGTAAGGCAGGAGAAGCAGACCACCGCGGATATGGTTTGACGGGCTTACCGAATGTTGAAGGGGGAGAGGATTGAGAACGATAGGCTTCTTGATGGCTGGTGCTAGCAGTGCCGTCCATGGGTAAGACTCCTAGCGTCCTCCTGTGTGCCAGCAGGGAGACATGTTGGTGACGAAGTTGAGAGCTGATGTCTTGAGGTGCGTCTTCTTCGTCCCATCAACTTATTGCAAGCTCCACAAGCAATGCCGTAGGTTAATGCTCCTCGGGGCATAAGACGACATTGCCGCTGTTTGCACCCCGAGACACGGCCGTGCAGATCCTCCTGTGCACCAGGAAGGACGTCTGCCTGGCAGAGGTGGAATGTAGACAGGTGGGTCAGGATAACGCCGAGCGTGAATTATACTTGACGGAAGGGTAGGAAGCGACGAACGGCACTTACATGAACCAGATGCTTCGAGGTGTAGACCAGCAGCAGCATGCCGAGGTTGCGACATCAGGACTGCACAGCTCGCGCAAACAAAGAAAACCACGCCCAGATACGTTAAGCACCATGAGGCAGGACGCCCCATCATCTAACCCTTTCCAGATGACCAGGGTTTGCTCATTAGGATCCATACGGTCGGATGGATGAACCCTCAGGCTGGATAATCGCCCCCTGATCTGAGAGGAGCTGAGAGGTCGTGAGCTCATTTCTCTGCGAAACAGAACACAGAGCATATTCCATCAGCTCCCTTTGATAAAGCATGTCTTTCCCTTAAAGTCCTCAACTTGTATTTTCAAGAGGACCTCGTACATTCTTGGCAGTAGAATAGTAGGGCCAGAGGGGGCCGAAGGTCCCCCTGCGCTTATTATGACTCGAGTAGTCACATAAGCCCGTCTGAAGCCACGTTTCACGGACACAATCGGAGGCTTACCCCTTTGATTTCCAGAGTACTGTACTGCCTGCCCCTACACTGCCCCTTTTCTGGTGGCCTGCGCTGAAAGGAAAGGCCAATCCCCCGCACAGACGCAGCTCCAGCCTCCGTAGACGAACGGGGCCCCGTTGGCCTACAAAGTCGGCAGCTCCATCTCCGTTGCGTTGTTCCTGGAGATCCAGCCAGTCGACCCTACGGGGGGTTCACCCACGGTGGACTCTCAGGCCCACTACCGTACCTGGGCCATCCTTCTAGTAGGGGTCGGAGTCCACAGACCAAGCCGTGGCAAAGATTCTAAAGTCCGGGAATTCCGCCAGCTGCCCGGATAGGAGATGGATCGCCAAATTGTGCCAAGAGCCTTGAGAGTGCTCAAGCAGCATTGTCCGAAACGCGCACCACCAATTTTGCCATTTTTCTGATCCAGGTAAGTTGATCTGAGACAGAGTAGAGCCAGCATTTTATTTCCGCGAGCTCCGCAAAAGTCGCAGCGTGTTTTTTTTTTTGGGGAAGGCAGGCCCGCCATCTTGTGAAAAACAGCGGATGATCCCGCGAGGCAGAGTGCAATGAAAGCCCGAATGCGGCATGTTGAGCTAGCCCTCATAACACGCGGAGTTGCAGTATCAAGCCACGCAGGCAAAGAAGCCGTCCTCTGCCAGATTGCGTATAGGCGACACTAGTCGAGACCACACCTGGGGGGTATTGTGTGACCCAGCTAGTTGTGGTACCCCTAAAATATGAGGAAGCGACCTCTTGACCCCCCTCATTGCAATAGAGTTGCCAAGGTTTACAAGCTTAAGCTCCCGGGTGGCGCGCCGGCCGACTGTATTATGCATGAGAACAAGATAGACGTGGCAGCGCTTGTATACTTGGAGTTTTTGAAGGATGATGAGGGCTATACCTTATTGCAAAGATATAAGAATTATTAAGGGTTTGGACAGCACTAGAGGAACAAGGAAACATGCTGTCCCCGAATGTTAGTGGGCGAGCTCCAGACCCAGGGACCACCGGTTTAGGATAACGGGGTAAGCATGTACAAAAGAGACAAGGAAATCCTTTTGTCTCAATATGAGTTGTGAAGCTGTGGAATTATATAGCCTCAGAGAGGCGGTGGAGGCCGATTATCTGCGCTACTATTCATAGAGAGCTAGATAGCTCTTAACGATTTTAGCTGACACGTCAGAAGGGATATAGCGAGCCAAGATGAGCGAGCGAACGGTTGGCGGCGCCGGTACTGATCTGGGGGACTCAGCCCATCAGCCATAATCACATTTTTTTGTTGAAATATGTCGCTTTTCTTTTTTTTAGGTGCTTTTTGCCGCCGATAGGGTCAAAGTGGCCTAATCCTGAACCATCCTATTGTCTATAGAATGACAAATTTTAAGCAATACAATGTGAAAGCAAAGTAATTGACCCAGTTGTGAATTATCAGAGGAACGGCAATATGGGCTCATGATCCACACAAGAAAAATATACAGAGAATTAGTTTAGAGTAGGGATGGAGAATACAGAATTAAAAATTGGGCAGTCAAAACGAGTCTCAGGATCACGCCTGCAGACAGAATATGCCACTGTTTCTATTTGTTTTTGTTTTCTTTGGCTGCTATAGAGGCATTCCCAGCAGCACGCACTGGTGAAAATAAATAGTTACTCCCCTCAGTTTGCACTTGAAGCTTTTCCACGGAACATTGAAGAAGCGCCGTTACCACGGAATGGTACACAATTACTATTGCACTAATATCCTAGACACGCAGCCAGGCGTCCTGTGGATGTATAGTATGAATTAGCCCTAGAGTGAACTGAATTGGGCCACAGGGCATTATGCTAAACATTTATAAAACAAGTGATCAGTAATTAACTATTCACCAGCCCTTTAACCAACCAAAGCGGAGTTAAATCCTTTCTTTGCTGGTACATATGCACGGTCCTCGTTAGGGAAGTTTGATAGTATCTAGCTGCATAGACCCTATGAGCTGAGGGCCAGTGATGTATTATATTGACCAAAAAAATGTGACAACACAGAAATGGGGAGAAATGGAGCTGCTATCAATAATGGGTGCGAAAATAAGCCTTTAACGTCTCACATCACCTTGCACTTTCCTTACATATTTCATAGCTCCCAAAGAGCCACAAAAATTGCCCCAGTACTTATTTTTATTTCTGATTTATAACTCCCATAGAACAAGCCTGGACCCTCCCCTAACATAAATAGCTACCTCTTATTTTTCCTACTGCGAAATATTGTATCTGTACTTTTGAACGGTCCGCCGTTGGTAGCGATGGTGTTGCACCAATGGATATAAAATGTCGTGGCAAACCGGAAGTGTAAAGATTAGCGAATGAATTGAGGCAGGCCAGCAGGTCGACGCGACATGGGAGTGCCCCGCCCAGCCTTGTTAGTTCGGGGTTAGGGCCGCACTCCTCAATGAATTGCTTTCCACCCATGCGTAGGAAGACAGACTGCAGTATAATATAGATAAATTGTGACAGGTTATCACTTTGTGGCAAAAAGAAAGGCAGCGCCAGATTAATTATCTCAATGAGCGAGTTAAGTTAGGTCCTAAAAGCCGCGGAAGTAACGCTTAGCAGCGCGTAACTTGAAGGTGGATGTCCCTTAAGCTACACCGGTCAATGCAAAAGTTGGCTTACAGCAAGGTAAGCCAGGCAGTATGAAGCAAAGCAAATGGAATGTTGGCCTAATTCATATACAAGGAGCCGATCTCAGTATAAGCCGAGATGAAGTTGAGATCTTCTGCGTTGTATAGGCGGCCTTCTGACGTGCAGACCACTTCTAGAGTATTGTGTCTACAGTTTTGGTTCTCCATAAATTTGAAGCGAAGCGACATTCTTCGACTGCTTGCCAGGGCCAGTGCAGAGCTCTAAGGCTTGTTAACGCCCAGATTGATACCCTAGGAAGATGGCGGACTGTCATAGCAGCGAAAGATTGAAAAGCAACTAGGCCCATTGCCCATTCCTGGAGTTTAGAAAGCATGACGCGCCCGGGTTTATCTTACTGAAAGATTAATTCAAATTGTATAAAAGGGACCTGGACAAGCCCCTAGAAGAGCAGGACAAAATGTTACACCAAAATTGTGCAAGGAGGAGTACAGAAACCAGGGGGTAAAAGTATTTAGAAATTAAAAGGGGAGGTATAGGGTAAAGGGGAATGAGGTGGGAGAAAGAAAAATCTTTGGATCACCAAAGGAGAGGGTTGTGGGAAATTTTAGGGCATTTCGTTTCTGCCACAGAGGGGCCCAATAGAATGGACCAAGTCACTGAAAGTGGATTTGTAAGGAGAGAGTTTAGATAAAGGAGCTCTAGGGGGGGGCTAGGGAGGGTAAACGGGATATCATGGGGGAGGCAAGGCAGGCGAGGGGGCAGGCACGGGTAGTGATAGGGGGGGGGGGGGGGAACGATCAGGCCCGATCCAAAATTAATGGTGGGTGGTTGGGGCTCGGCCCGGAAGGGCGGGAATGGGCCCTCGCACCTGCACCTATTTTTCTATGTTCTTCGGGTTTTATGATGAAGGGTTCTCTCTTGGTTCCAACTTATACAATTACTGTTTTTCAGGAAAAAAAACGAAAAACAATTGCCTAACCTTCCCAAGTATGCAAAGTTAAAAATCCCTTAGTTTTTCTGCCATGATAAACCGTTTCTCTGATATCCAACTCAAAACAAACCACTAAATATTCTTCTCCCAAGTTTCCCAGTCAGTTTCCAGGGAAAAAAACAAGGGAACCATAATTTTGTAGGTCACATGTTGGAACCCTCCCCTTTTCCGTTAACTTGCTGGACACAGGATAAGATTGTAATTTATGGCCTTTTCTTTTGTTTTATTGGGCCAACAAAATTGGGATAAAAACCTTTCAAACATTTACTTTCACATTATACTGGCATCTGCCCACTCACCCCCAAAACTCCCCTTCACCTCCCCTTCTTAACGTCTAATGTTTCAAACGGTCCAGCCTTGCAGCATCTCATAAAAAAAACATCCTCCCTCGTATGAACTTTTTGCCATTTTTCTCAAAAAACTTAAAAGCATGACCTGAAACTTTTTGTGGCCCAGTTTGTTGTTCGCCCAAATTTCAGGGTTTGAGGACTTTAGTAAAAATTCGGATTTACAAACATGGAAAAAATAGAAAACCCACCAAATTAGAAAATTGGGTAGGAGAGGAGCGCCCATTCCGGGGCCCTTCAGAGGCCGGAGCACCACCATTCATTGTGTTTTACGTGATCATAGATCGTCCCCTAGTCAATAATCCCATGCCTGCCTTGGCTCCCCAACTCCCATTGACTTCCACTAGCACCCTAGCAGTTCTATTTATAACACTCTCTCTTTAAAATCCATCCAGGGATTAGGACTCACCTGCCCTCAAGTGGCAGCGGAATTATATAAACTGAACCAGTTTTTTATCTCAGGGAAGTCTTAAATGTACCATTAAAAATGTCCCCACCAAACTTTTTTTCTCACCCAACATCAGGAACATTTTCCTGACATGTAGATGGTGGGGACCCCCCCCCTTTATTCCAAAAACACTGGGGGAAATACCCCCTATGCGTTTCTGGGGGCTCAACCCTCATCATTCTAAACGCCAGGGAATAGCAAGCCTAGTTTTCCAATGCATTCCTCATATGGAGTGTCGCCCAGCCTAGCGGAATCAATCCTCATGTAGCCTACACTGCACTTGCCTCAATCACAAATGAATGTGGTTGTTCCTCCAAAGCTATTAGGGACCCAAAACTGGTAAACACAACATTGCCAGATGTGGTTCCCTCCCTGTCCCAGAGCCTACATACACCTGCAGAAGAAATCTCCTTTTTACTCATTACTGAAATGCCTCCCTTATTATGAAGGACAACATTCCATTAGCTTTTCCTTCACTTTCTTGTTCTTCCATGCCTTGCTTGTCACCGGTAGCAACTTTTCAGTGACTGATGTGTACAAAGGATGCCCAGTTTCCTCCAATGCGTGCTTACACCTTACAAACGTACCAAACCTAACCCCCACATTGAGATAATAATCAAGCCACATTCCCTTGTTTTTTGTGCCTGGATAACCTCACCATTTTAATGTTATATTATAAACTGCAATCTGCCCCACGCATCTTGCTTTCCTCTCATTTAACCTGTCCCCAGGTCTATTTTTAGACCCGCCCTAACCCATTTTGCCTTTTTTCATAGTTCATTGTTTTCACATTGACTGCCACCTTTCTTTTTTGTTGATCACCAAACTTGCTATTTGTTTGCTTACTAATTCCCCCCTTTTCCCCCAATTGACTTAATATAGAATTGTACCCAGTTGCGACCCCAACACACCTTTCCCCCACCCCTTCTTGCTCCTCTCTACTCCCCCCTAAAACCCCACCCCCCTGCCATTCCGAAAATTCTGCCCGTTTTTTTGCCGGCCTTTTTTTGGAAATAACTTTGTGCCCGAAAAATAAGGGGATAAAAACATCAAAGATTATGGTATATTTAACTTGCAAAATCTGGCCACGCATTGCCGCAACTAACTCAAAATGTTGGTCCAGAGTCACCCTGCAACCTTCCTAACATCTGTTCATATTCAACACTGCCAACTAGCTTTGATCTGTCTCATCCACAAACTTGCTAGTGTTTTGCCCTTTATCCATAGAAGGATCAATAGCATTTTCTGAATCCAGCTGTCTGATCTGTTCTTCTAATTGCAGTTGTTCCATCCTATTTTTATTTTGATATGCTTGATATGAAATATTCGAACCTCTAATAAAGGCCTTAAATGAATCGCATAATAACAAAGCCAAAATACCTGGTGTGTCATTTGTCTCGTGAAACATTTCCATCTGTTGGTCCCCTAGGCAGGTGTTCCCTGTGGCCATCTCCCTCCTAAACAGATATCCATTTTGGGGGAGATGGCTCATCAGGGGAAGGCAGCAGCAGCCAAGTTCATGGCACCATGGGTGGCTCTGTGGCACAGGAAGGGAGGAAAAAGTGTGGAAGGGCAATAGTAATAGAGGATTCAATTGTAAGGGGAATAGATAAGCGTTTCTGTGGCCGCAAACAAGACACCAGAATGGTATGTTGCCTCCCTGGTGCAAGGGTCAGGGATGTCACTGAACAGCTGTAGAACATTCTGGAGGGGGAGGGTGAACAGCCAGTTGTCATGGTGCACATTGGCACCAACGATATAGGTAAAAAAGGGGATGAGGTCCTACAAGGCGAATTTAGGGAGCCAGGAGATAAAAGTAGGACCTCAAAGGTAATAATCTCTGGATTACTACCAGTGCCACGGGCTAGTCAGAGTAGAAATAGGAGGATATTGCAGATGAATACGTGGCTTGAAAAATGGTGCAAGGAGGAGGGATTCAAATTTCTAGGGCATTGGAACCAGTTCTAGGGGAGGTGGGACCAGTACAAACAGGACGGTCTGCACCTGGGCTGGAATGGAACCAATGTCCTTGGGGGAGTGTTTGCTAGTGCTGTCGGGAGGATATAAACTAATGTGGCAGGGGGATGGGTGCAAGAGCAGAGATACAGAGGGGTGTAAAATGAGGGTAGAAGCAATAGGTAGCAAGGTGAAAAGTAAAAGTGGCAGGCAGACAAATCCAGGGCAAAAATCAAAAAGGGCCACTTTTCAACATAATTGTATTAGGGGTAAGAGTGTTGTAAAAACAAGCCTGAAGGCTTTGTGTCTCAATGCAAGGAGCATTCGTAATAAGGTGGATGAGTTGAATGTGCAGATAGTTATTAATAAATATGATATATTTGGGATCACGGAGACATGGCTCCAGGATGATCAAGACTGGGAGCTGAACATCCAGGGATATTCAATATTCAGGAGGGATAGACAGAAAGGAAAAGGAGGTGGGGTAGCATTGTTGGTTAGAGAGGAGATTAACACAATAGAAAGGAAAGACATTAGCTTGGAGGATGTGGAAATCGATATGGGTAGAGCTGCAAAACACTAAGGGGCAGAAAATGCTAGTGGGAGTTGTGTACAGGCCACCCAACAGTAGTAGTGGAGTTGGGGATGGCATCAAACAGGAAATTAGAAATGCGTGCAACAAAGGTAAAACAGTTATAATGGGTGATTTCAATCTACATATAGATTGGGTGAATCAAATTGGCAGGGGTGCTGAGGAAGAGGATTTCTTGGCATGTATGCGGGAAAGTTTTCTAAACTAACATGTAGAGGAACCAACGAGAGAGCAGGCTATTCTAGACTGGGTATTGATTAATGAGGAAGTGTTAGTTAGCAGTCTTGTTGTGCATGGCCCCTTGGGCAAGAGAGACCATAATATGGATGAGTTCTTCATTAGGATGGAGAGTGACATTGTTAATTCAGAAACAAGGGTCCTGAACTTAAATAATGGTGACTTTGAGGGTATGATACGTGAATTGGCCAAGATAGACTGGCAATTGATTCTTAAAGGATTGATGGTGGATATGCAATGGAAGGCATTTAAAGACTGCATGGATGAACTACAACAATTGTTCATCCCAGTTTGGCAAAAGAATAAATCAGGAAAGGTAGTGCATCCATGGATAACAAGGGAAATCAGGGATAGTATCAAAAAAAAGATGAAGCATACAAAGTAGCCAGAAAAAGCAGCTTACCAGGGAACTGGGAGAAATTCAGAGTCCAGCAGAGGAGGACAAAGGGCTTAATTAGGAAAGGGAAAATAGATATGAAAGAAAACTGACAGGGAACATAAAAACTGACTGCAAAAGTTTTTATAGACATGTGAAAAGGAAAAATTCGTTAAAACAAATGTAGGTCCCTTGCAGTCAGAAACAGGTGAAATGATCATGGGGAACAAGGACATGGCAGACCAATTGAGTACCTACTTTGGTTCTGTCTTCGCTAAGGAAGACATAAATAATCTGTTGGAAATAGCAGGGGACCTGGGATCAAATGAGATGGCGGAACTGAGTGAGATCCAGGCTAGCCGGGAAGTGGTGTTAGGTAAATTGAATGGATTAAAGGCCGATAAATCCTCAGGGCCAGATAAGTTGCATCCCAGAGTACTTAAGGAAGGAGCCCCAGAAATAGTGGATGCATTAGTGATCATTTTTTAAAACTCTTTAGATTCTGGAGTAGTTCCTGAGGATTGGAGGGTAGCTAATGTAACATACATCGGAGCAGGAGGAGCCATCTTGGGGAATGGCTGCTAGCCAGCAGCCGTCTGTTTTAATTCACATTTTTAAAAAGTTTTTAGTGAGTCCTCTTTAATGATGTTTGGAGATATGGACTGTTTAATGTGGGGGGTAGGGGTCAATTTTACTTCTAGGTCCCTACCTGGTCTGTGAGGCAGCTTTTTCCCCGGGCTGCCCGTCAACTCGTCCTCACGGCCTACCAGCGGGCTTGGAGCGCCGTTTCGTGGTGGGGACCGCCCAGCACCTCGGTCTCGGTGGCGGCACAGCGCTGGAGCACTATCGTGGAGCTGAGCGGGCGATGCCTTGCCTGGGTCGCCGCTGGATTGATGCGCTGGAACTCTGGTGAGCTGTGGCCGCCGTGTTCAACACCTCTGGGCTGCGGGTCTGCGGAGCGGAGCGGGCGGCGCCGATTTCAACATCGGGAGCCTGGGAGCTCCAAACTGGTGCGGCCTTGTCGGCTTCGGAAGCTGCGGTCTCCAGCTAGAAAGCGGCCATTGCAGGTGGGCCAGCCGCTGAGAGGACTCTCCCGACGCCAGGGCAACACCACCCGGTGAGAACGGCCAGGAACATCGGGCCTCCGTAGAGGCAATTGCGGTGGCCTCAATAGGCCTGACTTTGGGGAAACTTGGGGTTGGGGACTGGACATTGTGCCTTCCCCCACAGTGGTATCCATTGTTGGGGGGATGATTTTTTGTCTGTATGGTAATCCTGTTAGTCTTTGTCCAAGATGGCTGCCGTGAAGGGAGAGTGGACGCTGGCGCGCTTTAGCTGCCGCTGCTCTCTCTTCACATTGTGTTTTTGATTTTTTGTTTTTGGACTGAATTCTGTTTTTAATTTGTGTTTCTGTGATGTCTTTATTAATTATTTTACTCTGATTATATGTTTATATTCCTGTTAATCTATGTAAGGTGTCCTTGAGATGTCTGAAAGGCGCCCAATAAATAAAATGTATTATTATTATTATACCATTACCATTAGCAATGTGAATGGTATGTTAGCATTCATAGCAAAAGGATTTGAGTATAGGAGCAGGGTGATTCTACTGCAGTTGTACAGGGTCGTGTTGAGACCACATCTGGAGTATTGCATATAGTTTTGGTCTCCTAATCTGAGGAAAGACATTCTTGCCAGAGAGGGAGCACAGAGAAGGTTCACCAGATTCATGGGATGTCAGGACTTTCATATGAAGAAAGACTGGATAGACTCGGCTTGTACTCGCTAGAATTTAGAAGATTGAGGGGGGATCTTATAGAAACTGACAAAATTCTTAAGGGGTTGGACTGGCTAGATGCAGGAAGATTATTCCCGATTTTGGGGAAGTCCAGAACAAGGGGTCACAGTTTAAGGATAAGAGGGAAGTCTTTTAGGACTGAGATGAGAAAATCATTTTTTACACAGAGAGTGGTGAATCTGTGGAATTCTCTGCCACAGAAGGTAGTTGAGGCCAGTTCATTGGCTATATTTAATAGGGCGTTAGATGTGGCCCTTGTGGCTAAAGGGATCGGGGGTTATGGAGAGCAGGCAGGTACAGGATACTGAGTTGGATGATCAGACATGATCGTATTGAATGGCGGTGCAGGCTCGAAGGGCCGAATGGACTACTCCTGCACCTATTTTCTATGTTTCTATGTTTCTAACCCCACTTTTTAAAAAGGGAGGGAGAAAGAAAACGGGGAATTACAGACCAGTTAGTCTAACATCGGTAATGGGGAAAATGCTGGAGTCAGTTATTAAAGATGGGATAGCAGCACATTTGAAAAGTGGTGAATTCATTGGACAAAGGCAGCATGGATTTATGAAAGGTAAATCATGTCTGATGAATCTTGTAGAGTGGATAAGGGAGAACCAGTGGATGTGTTATATCTGGACTTTCAGAAGGCTTTCGACAAGGTCCCACATAAGAGATTAGTATGCAAACTTAAAGCACATGGTATTGGGGGTTCAGTATTGATGTGGATAGAGAACTGGCTGGCAGACGGGAAGCAAAGAATAGGAGTAAACGGGTCCTTTTCAGAATGGCAGGCAGTGACTAGTGGGGTACCGCAAGGCTCAGTGCTGGGACCCCAGCTATTTACAATATATATTAATGATCTGCATGAGGGAATTGAATGCAACATCGCCAAGTTTGCAGATGACACAAAGCTGGGGGGCAATGTTAGCTGTGAGGAGGATGCTAGGAGGCTGCAAGGTGACTTGGGTAGGTTGGGTGAGTGGGCAAATGCATGGCAGATGCAGTATAATGTGGGTAAATGTGAGGTTATCCAATTTGGTGGCAAAAACAGGAAAGTAGACTGTTATCTGAATGGTGGCCGATTAGGAAAAGGGGAGATGCAACGAGACCTGGGTGTCATGGTACACCAGTCATTGAAAGTAGCCATGCAGGTGCAGCTGGCAGTGAAGAAAGCGAATGGTATGTTAGTATTCATAGCAAAAGGGTTTGTGTATAAGAGCAGGGAGGTTCTACTGCAGTTGTACAGGGTCTTGGTGAGACCACACCTGGAGTATTGCATACAGTTTTGGTCTCCTAACCTGAGGAAAGACATTCTTGCCATAGAGGGAGTACAGACTGATTCCTGGGATGGCAGGACTTTCATATGAAGAAAGACTGGATAGACTTGGCTTGTCACCAAGCACTAGCTTGACTAGCAACACCTCTTCTTCTGCCTCAATATGTTACGGCCTTCCGGGTTCATCACTGAATTCTACAACTTCAGGTAACTGAAGTTTTCAGTCTCCATCAGTTGTCCATCTGTAATATTAGCTCAGCTCTTTTTCCTTTTTTTCTTTCTGGGAGTGGAGGACATGCCAGGCTTGATTTCATGGGCTTGTCTTCCTTCTCTGCATTTCACAATTCCCACCTTGCTTAATTCAGCATAATTTGCCTATGTTCGCACCCTCCAACTTCTCTCATGCACTCCTTAACCAGATTATCAAGTTTACAGCATTTAACCATGGTTGTCCTAGTTTTACGTTTTCAGAGATAAATCTCTTCTCCCACATTCCTTCAGGTTAATGCTTCTTTTGTCCCTCTTTCAGTTCTGACAGGTGGTCTACAACCTGATCATTGACTGTTTATTTCTCCCAGATGCGATCTAACCAGCTGAGGTGAGTATTTTCATTGTTTTCTGCATTTGATATAACCATGTGTAAATGAACAGAAGGAGTGCAGTATCTTTACGAACAACCTACTTATATACCTTATCAGGTTTTGTATGCCCATCTGCTAAGAGATTGTGACTCCCACAATGGACTGATAAGTCCCACCAGAACTCACAAAACTAAAATTAAGTAAGTAATCCCGATCGTGAGACGTTACTGAAATATGAACTGAAATTTGGGCCCTTATTTGTCAGTCATCATCTTTGGATGATTAGTGTAGTATATTTTTCTGCTGGTCTCCATGTCCAATCTGTCATGAATATTCAGCAAAAAAAACAAACTGCTATTGGAGCTCAGTGAGTCAGGAGACAAAATTGTGGAGGGATGTGGACAGATAATGTTTTACATCAGGACACTTCTTCTAAAGTTCATGTCTTGAAAATGGATCCAGTCCTGAAACATTGCATATCTCCTTCTCTCCGTAGTTGCTACCTCCTTCACAAGGTTTCTCCAGAAAATTGACACAAAGAGCTGGAGTAACTCAGCAGGTCAGGCAGCATCTCTGGAGAACATGGATCAGTGGCGATTTGGGTCGGGATCCTTTGTCAGATTTTCTCCAGCAATTTGTTTTTTGCTCGAGGTTTCAGCATCTGCTGTCTCTTGCATCTGTCATGAATATATCACAGCTTCTGACAAGATCAACACTGCATGAACTTTACTCCTTGATAATGTTAACATAATGTAAATATTGCATGCATCCAAGCCCAAAGTGAGTTGAGTACTATATTTACCTGAAGGGAGAAGTTTTGCAAGGTTAAGGGCCTGTCCCACTTAGGAGACATAAACAGCAACCTCTGGTGACCTTGCCCGCCACCCAAGGTTTTGGTCACTCTCCCTAATGATCGAAAGTGGTTTCCGCGTGGTTGAGGCTTCATCTAGGTTGCTGCTATTTTTTTATCATGATTAAAACCGGCCTCGACTAAAAATAGATTGCGGTTATAAAAATCGATAATTTTTTAGTCGCAGGTCTTGTCAAAGCCTGTTGTGATGCTAGTCGAAGGTAGTCAAGGGAGGTCGAAGGTAGTCGAAGATAATACCTGCGGGATGGAAAAAATTAGTTGAAAAAAAGGTCAATGTAAACATAAGCATGTGACCTCTGTCACTCCTGGGCATGCTCAATCACAGTTGGAGAGTTCTTTTAGCAGAGGAAACTCCCAAAGGCAGTCTCGCAGGGGTAGGGCACAACCCTCCAAAAAGCCTGCCATGCATGCGTTGCACACCCAGGAGGAGGAGTTGCAGGAGGACATGCCACAGGAGTTGATAGCCCTGCATGAGAGACCCCTGGAAGAGGAGAACAGATAAAGCAAAAGGGCTGCTGCTGACAGCAGTAGATGTACTTTTTATAACATCCACCTAACGAGTTCATTCCCGGCTCGTATAACCATATAATATCATATAACAATTACAGCACGGAAACAGGCCAACTCGGCCCTTCTAGTCTGTGCTGAACACTTATTCTCCCCTAGTCCCATCTACCTGCACTAAGACCATAACCCTCCATTCCTTTCCCATCCATATACTTATCCAATTTATTTTTAAATGATAAAATCGAACATGCCTCCACCACTTCCACTGGAAGCTCATTCCACACAGCTACCACTCTCTGAGTAAAGAAGTTCCCCCTCATGTTACCCCTAAACATCTGTCCCTTAATTCTCAAGTCATGTCCTCTTGTTTGAATCTTCCCTACTCTCAATGGGAAAAGCTTATCCACGTCAACTCTGTCTATCCCTCTCATCATTTAAAGACCTCTATCAAGTCCCCCCTTAACCTTCTGCGCTCCAAAGAATAAAGACCTAACTTGTTCAACCTTTCTCTGTAACTTAGTTGCTGAAACACAGGCAACATTCTAGTAAATCTCCTCTGTACTCTCTGTATTTTGTTGACATCCTTCCTATAATTAGACGACCAAAATTGTACACCATACTCCAGAATTGGCCTCACCAATGCCTTGTACAATTTTAACATTACATCCCAACTTCTATACTAAATGCTCTGATTTATAAAGGCCAGCACAACAAAAGCTTTCTTTACCACCCTATCTACATGAGATTCTACCTTCAGGGAACTGTGCACAATTATTCCTAGAACCCTCATTTCAACTGCATTCTTCAACTCACTACCATTTACCATGTACGTCCTATTTTGATTTGTCCTGCCAAGATGTAGCAGCTCACACTTATCAGCATTAAACTCCATCTGCCATCTTTCAGCCCACTCTTCCAAATGGCCTAAATCTCTCTGTAGACTTTGAAAATCGACTTAATTATCCACACCACCACCTATCTTAGTATCATCTGCATATTTACTAATCCAATTTACCACACCATCATCCAGATCATTGATGTACATGACAAACAACAGTTGACCCAACACAGATCCCTGTGGCACCCCACTAGTTACTGGCCTCCAACCTGACAAACAGCCATCCACCATTAATCTCTGGCATCTCCCATTCAGCCACTGTTGAATCCATCTTGCTACTCCACCATTAATACCCAACAATTGAACCTTCTTAACCAACCTTCCATGAGGAACCTTGTCAAAGGCTTTACTGAAGTCCATATAGCCAACATCCACTGCTTTACACTCGTCAATTTCCCGAGTAACCTCTTCAAAAATTTCAAGAAGATTAGTCAAGCATGACCTTCCAGGCACAAATCCATGTTGACCGTTCCTAATCAGATCCTGTTTATCCAGATGCTTATATATATTATCTCTAAGTATCCTTTCCATTAATTTGCCCACCACTGATGACAAACTAACAGGTCTGTAATTGGTAGGTTTACTCTTAGAACCCTTATTAAACAATGGAACAACATGCGCAGTACGCCAATCCTCCGGCTCTATTCCCATTTCTAATGACATTTGAAATATTTCTGTCAAAGCGACTGCTATTTCTACACTAACTTCCCTCAATGTCGTAGAGAATATCCTGTCTGGACCTGGAGGCATATCCACTTTTATATTTTTCAAAAGTGTCAGTACTTACTCTTCTTTGAATCTCATAGTTTCCGTAGCTACTCTACTTGTTTCCCTTACCTCACATAATTCAATATCCTTCTCTTTGGTGAATACCGAAGAAAATAAATTGTTCAATATCTCCCCCATATCTTTTGGCTCTGCAGACAGCTGTCCACTCTGACTCTCTAATGGACCAATTTTATCCCTTGTTATCCTTTTGCTATTAATATAGCTGTAGAAACCCTTTAGATTTATTTTCACCTTACTTGCCAAAGCAACCTCATATCTTCTTTTAGCTTTTCTAATTTCTTTCTTAAGATTTTTTACATTCTCTATACTCCTCAAGCACCGCATTTACTCCATGCTGCCTATAATTATTGTAGATCTCTCCCTTTTTCCGAACCAAGTGTCCAATTCCCCTTGAAAACCATGGCACTTTCCAATTTTTACTATTTCCCTTCAACCGAACAGGGACATAAAGATTCTGTACTCTTAAAATTTCATCTTTATATGTACTCCATTTCTCCTCCACATCCTTCCCATCAAACAAAATATCCCAATTCACTCCTTTTAAATCCTTTCACATCTCCTCAAAGTTAGCCTTTCTCCAATCAAAAATCTCAACCCTAGGTCCAGTTCTGACCCTCTCCATAATTATATTGAAACTAATGGTATTGTGATCACTGGACCCGAAGTGTTCCCCAACACATACCTCCGCCACCTGACCTGTCTCATTTCCTAACAGGAGGTCCAGCACTGCCCCTTCTCTAGTAGGTACCTCTATGTATTGCTGCAAAAAACTATCCTGCACACATTTTACAAACTCCAAACCAACCAGCCCATTTACAGAATGTGTTTCCCAGTCTATGTGTGGAAAATTGAAATCTCCCACAATCACTACCTTGTGCTTTCTACTAATATCTGCGATCTCCTTACATATTTGCTCTTCCAATTCTCGCTCCCCATTAGGCGGTCTATAATACACCCCTATAAGTGTTGCTACACCTTTCCCATTTCTCAGTTCCACCCAAATAGCCTCCCTAGATGAGCCCTCTAATCTATCCTGCCAAAGCACTGCTGTAATATCTTCCCTGACAAGCAATGCAACACCTCCACCTCTTGCCCCTACAATTCTATCACACCTGAAGCAACAAAATCCTGGAATATTTAGTTTCCAATCACAGCCCTCCTGCAACCATGTTTCACTGATCGCCACAACATCATACTTCCAGGTGTCTATCCAGATTCTGAGCTCATCCACATTTCTTACAATGCTCCTAGCATTAAAATATACACATTTAAGAAACCCACCCCCTCGTATTCTCTGTTTATTATCTTTTTCTTCTTTCTCCCCTACATTTTGTGTCCGAGTGCTACCCTTCTCAGCCTCCTGCCTCACACACTGACTACTAGCTTTCCATATTTGAGTCCCTCCCCCCAACCGTTCTAGTTTAAAGTCTCCTCAGTAGCCTTTGCAAATCTCTCCGCCAGGATATTGATCCCCCTCGGGGCCAAGTGCAACCCATCATTTTTGTACAGGTCGCACCTTCCACAAAAGAGGTCCCAATGATCAAGAAACTTGATTCCCTGCCATCTGCAACAGTTCTTCAGCCACGCATTTATCCTCCACCTCGCTCCGTTCCTACTCTCACCATCGCGTGGCACAGGCAGTATTCCCGAGATTGTTAAATTTGCGTTCCTTCTCTTTAACGCTCCTCCTAACTCCCTAAATTCTCCTTTCAGGACCTCTTTTCTTTTTCTACCTATGTCATTTGTACCTATATGTACCATGACCTTGGGCTCCTCTTCCTCCCATTTCAGGATATCTTGGACACATTCAGACACATCCCAGACCCTGGCCCAGGGAGGCAAACTACCATCCAGGCCTCCCGACTGCATCCACAGAATTGTCTGTCTGACCCCCTAACTATAGAGTCTCCTATTACTAATACCCTCCTCTACTTTTCCTTACCCTTCTGAGCAACAGGACTGGTCTCTGTACTGGAGGCCCGGCCGCTGTTGCTACCCCCAGGTAGGCTGTCCCCCCCAACAGTACTCAAACAGAAGTACTTATTGTCAAGTTGTACAGCCACCAGGGTACTCTCTAGTCCCTGCCTGTGCCCCTTGTCCCTCCTAACCGTGACCCACTTGCCTGCCTCCTGTGGTCTTGGAGTGACCACCTCTCTGTAACTCCTCTCAATGACTTCCTCGCTCTCACTGACCAGACGGAGGTCATCGAGCTGCTGCTCCAGGTTCCTAATACGGTCCCTTAGGAGCCCCAATTCGAAGCACCTGGCACAGATGTGGACGTCTGGAAGGCTATCAGATTCCTTGACCTCCCACATCTGACATCCAGAACAGTAAACTGCCCTGGCACTCATACTCCGCTCTTACCTATATATATACAATACAAAGTACAATACAATACAAT
This sequence comes from Leucoraja erinaceus, assembly GCF_028641065.1. Taxonomy (NCBI): domain Eukaryota; kingdom Metazoa; phylum Chordata; class Chondrichthyes; order Rajiformes; family Rajidae; genus Leucoraja; species Leucoraja erinaceus. Next base: position 31,612,740 of record NC_073382.1, on the reverse strand, counting down.
GTACAAAATAAAGTACACTACAAACTGCTACAATACAATACAATCAGCAGGTATCTGACTCCCAATCAGCTGCTCCCTCTAGTCTGCTTCCACCAGTCAGCGGCCTCCTCAAGCCCACTCGTTTTGAAATGCGAATGGAACACTCCGACGGCTCTCGGGCCTCTGTAAGCAACAAGCCCCACACTCGAGTTTAAATCCTACCGCTCGGGTGTAGCTCCTCCCTCTGCGACCGCTCCGACAGCTCTCCTTATGGTTCAGAATGATTTTTTTTTTAAACCTGGGAGGCTGTTATTGTAAGAAAAAAAATGTATTCTTGACATCATTTTATCAAGTGATCATCTGAGCTGTAACCAGTCGATGCTGGTCATGGTTGGTTTTCAGTTTGGTTGTTTGAGGTCTAAGGGGTTGTTCAATCACGGACCAATTTAAGAGAGACCATCCTTGAGTAAAACGTGCATGGTCGAAGCCAGTTTTCTACATAGTCGAAGGAGGTCGCTGTAGGTCGAAAGAGGTTTTCTTCATAGTCGAGGAAGGTTTTCAACATATGCGTGGGAGGTGGGAGGAGGTTGCAGGTCACCTCGACCTTGATTTTTTTTTTGGGTGGCAGGCAAGGTCACCAGAGGTTGCTGTTTAGGTCTTCTAAGTGGGACAGGCCCTTTATTAAGAAAGAATGGTGGAATGGGACTGATGAGGTACATTCTTCAAAGAACTGGCACACACAAAATAGCCCCAATGGATTGGTACTTTGCCATGGACATTCTATTATCCTCAAAGCTTTTGGACAAAAGCAGAAGGGATTCAGGTCTTGATAATTAGCATGCTTGTAATTATGTGGATGATATGTGGCAAAAATATAACTAAAATTCATTTTTGCATCTAAAACACTTTGTGCAAACAGAGACAGAATACCCTGATATACACATTACCACTATGATGCTATAAAAATGGGAAACTAAGGGCTTACTTTTAGACATATCACAGAGATTAGTCAACAGTCATGTTGACATTTTGGGATTACCTGGGCTTGTACCATTGTCATATATCCTTTTGTTAACCTGTTTAGAATTCCACAGTATAGAAAAATAGTTATTTGTTATATTCGCCCTATTTTTTGTAGTAGGTGGGATTGATTTCAATTCTGTTTATGGTTTCTGTTAAACGTTATATTTTAAATAGCAATAAAATTGATGCCAATTTATCACTGTAGTTAATAATGATCAGATCTAACAATGAATTTGGGACATATTCCCATTAACGCTCCAGTCTGATAATAGCATATCATAGCAGTAAATTACTTATTTTAAGCAATCAAAACATTTCCACAGATTGCGTCTCAGTTTCTTCTGTATTTCAGGCAAATCTATTGCAGCTAGAAATAACACTGTTTCAAAAGTTTCTTGCTATTTCAGATATGATTAGTACATCTCTTGAATGTTTTTTTTCTGCAGTAGTTGTGTGAGGGGCGAAAAAGAGAGAATTCATAGCGGGCTAAAAATAACCTGTTGATAGAGAATTGCATATCTCCCTAGAAAGGGACTTTGAAGCTTAAAAATGGCATTTAAATTATACATCAAGTAAACACAAGCTGTAGGCAATGTAACAGTGAATTTGCATTCCCAGTTCAGATCCCATGTTATTTATTAACATATAAGGAATACCAAAGATGTACTTTGGAATACAGAAAAGCATTTTCATTTGGCTACAATTATCAGTGTAATTATCAATAAATGCACATAACTTTGGGCCTGATCAGTATTTTCCTTTCAAATAGCTTGCCAGATTTCACCTGGTTTGAAAATTATGTTTTCATGTTCGGTTCTGAATTTCTACAATTGAGTGGATGTCAAATTAAATATTTTGATTTAAATTTTTTAATTATAAAATTATATACAACATTATAAAACCTACTGTTTTGTAATTACAAATCACCTTAATGTGATGTGATAGAATTTAATTGTATTATGATAACAAAGCAGTTGTACATTAATAATAAGTATAAATGTCACTGACTGATTTTTGAATGATTATAGAATCATCTTGTGCTTCAACATTCTTATGTGTTGATATGATCTACAAGTTGTACCTTCAAGACTATGTTAACAAAGGCATATTTAAGGATTCAAGGGGTGGGGCATGGAATTCATGACGGGAGGTGTAAGAGATATTGTAGGGTTGATGAAGCAGACAGCAGATGAAAGATAGACACAAAATGCTGGAGTACAGGGCCTGTCCCATTTGGGAGACCTAAGCTGCGAGTTTAGAAGAGTTTGCCCTGGCCTCCAACTCGCAGCATGGTCGACACAAGGTCCTAGGAGGTCGTATATGAGGTGGCTGGAACTTTCCTGCATGCTCGAGGGAGGTTCCCACCTACTCGCCGCCTCAGCTACGTCGTGGAAACATTTTCAGCATATTAAACAATTTTACGCGAGTAAAATTTGGTCGGCATGGGGCTTTTTTATTCATAGTGCAGTGGAGTGGGGTCGCTATTTAGTTACAGGCAGTCGAGGGCAGCCGTAGGTCATCTCCTCACTGACCAGACATTTTGATTGGCTCATTGGAGTTCCACGACCTAGGAAGACCTACCGGTAGGTAAAATGCCCACTAAACGTTATTAAACTTCTTAAAAGTGTCTCCACACTTCTCCTCCCCTTCTCTCCCCTTCTGCCCCCCCTTCTCCTTCTCTCCCCTTCTCTCTCCTTCTCTCTCCTTCTTCTCTCCCCCTCTCTCCTTCCCTTCTCTCCCCTCTCTCTCCCCTTCTCTCCACCCCCCCCCCCCCCCCCCCCCCCCCCCCCACCCCACTCCACGCTCTCTAAAGGATACGGTACTCTGTGACAGCCACTTGCTTTCCTCTTCATCGCGCAGACAGCATTCCTCCATTAACCCTGGTCCCCACCTTCGCATTGTGTTTGTGTGTGCGGTCGTTAGATGCAGCTCACGGTTCGGTCGATCCAGCTCGCGGTTTCAACGTGGCTGGTCGATCCAGCTTGAGGCTTTCCAGGCGAGTGCCCTCGAGCTTGAAGGTCGAAGGCACTCTTCTGGACTCGCGGATTAGGTTGCCCACGAGAGACCTCCACCGCGAGTTCTGGTGACCTTAAGCAACTAAAAAAAAATCAAGGTCGCGGTAACCTCCGACCTCGTACGACCTTCCTCCGACTATGTGTACGACCTCCTACGTATATGTTGAAAACCTCCCTTAACTATGAAGAAGACCTCCTTCGACCTCCTTCGCCTATGTTGAAGACTGGCTTTGACCAGGCACGTTTTACTCGAGGATGGTCTCTGGCAAATTGGTCCATGAATGAGCACAAACACCTTCCACTTCAGAGGACCACACCGTATACCAACAACAACCAGTGACGAGTGTCTCTACAGCTCAAATGATTACCTAATCAAATGATGTCATGTCTGCATTTTTTTCTCACTAAAAAATGCTTCCCACGTTTTTTTTTAAATCATTCTGAACCATGCAAGCAAGGAAGGAACTAATTTGGAGGATGTTAGTAAAAATACAACTACTGCTGTTTGCAGTAGCCCTTTTGTTTCAGCACCCTTTTAAGAAAGGCAAATAGGGACGAGCAAGGGTGAACTGATCATGTATTTAGCCTGTCATTCCAGTGTAGTACTTAGGGAGCACTAGAAAAGATATTTGCCTCATGAATGAGATATTAAACTGAGTTTTTTTTACTACTCTCAAGAAGATCCAGAGACATCCTTTAATAGCCCTGTCCCACGTTGCGAGTCCACCCACGAGTTATCCAGAGTTAAATAAAAAATCAAACTCGTGGTTTTCTACAAGATTCCAAGTTTATGTTCAAGAGTTTCATAAAAGTTCACATGTGTATTTCTAAGTTTGCCGTTTACTTCTCATTTCGGTGATGTACCAATTTTCTCTCCCGAGCTACCAAGTTCCTATCCCGAGTTGCTCTTGAGCCAACAACGACTACCGACGTGTGGAAAAATCATCACATGATAAAAATGATGTCATGCAGTTTTTTTTTACTATAAAAAGCCACCCATGTTTAAATTTCTTAGGGTTACGGAATCAAGGGATATGGGGAGAAAGCAAAAACTGGTTACTGATTTTGGATGATCAGCCATGATCATATTGAATGGCAATGCTGGCTCAAAGGGCCGAATGGCCTACTCCTGCACCTATTTGCTATGTGTTTATACTTTTTAAATGTTTTGACATGCGTTTCAGGATTCCAGCATCTTTCTTTTCCAAAATCCCTTTCCCTGTATTTCTCTTGGGCTTTTCCTCTCTTTCTCCAACTATCTCCTCCATCTGCCAGTCCATCTGAGTGTAGATATGAAGTTCTTCTTGGCTGTCTATCTGTATGTGTGGACTTTCCATTAAAAGTCATCCATGATCATTATATCACAATCCTTCAGGTCTTTTTGTTACTCCTTTCTCATCGAGTCATGGGTTCATGCAACACAGAAACAGGCTCCTCCGCCCACCATGTCCATTCCAACCATAGCCTTCCTGAACGTTATTCGAGTTCTGGCCCATATACTTTGTAAACCTGCCTCCGTCGCGTTCTCAGATTAAGACTACAGTACTTACTGGGTTGAAAAAAAAATCTTCAGATGCCCTCTATTTCGACTGCTGCTCACGTTAAATCTGTGCCCTTTGATGAGATCAATTAATCTGATTATTGTCTGTCCTCATTCATTTCATTATACGTTCACTTGAACAGTGTGTGTCACTGCTTCAGGGACCCGGGTTCAATTCTAACCTCCGGTACTAATTTATGGCGTTTCCCCCAAGTGCTCCCTTTCGCTCCCCGCACGCTACTTTGTTGTATGAATGCTCCCCGCAACACCTGCTATGTTGTATGAACCCATGACTCGATGAGAAATTAATGGCAAAAGCACCTGAAGGACTGTCACATTCCCTCGATGTGTCGGTGAGTGGCCGAATGGGGCTCAGGTGGGAAATTGATGTGAATGCGGGCAGAAATGAGTTCGAGGTAAATGGGTGTTTGATGGCTGGCTAAATGGGCCAAAGGGCCTGTTTCCGCCCCTTTGGGACATTTTCACCAGGTGTGTGTGATGCCATACGCGAAGCTTCGCTATTTGTAAAGGTTTTTTGTTTAATGTACTTTTTTTAAATTACTGAACCCAAGTTTTGGGATTTTTCAGTATATAGGCTAACGGTTAGTACATTTCTCACCTCTGTTTATTCATCGCTCGCCAGACTGTATTTCGGGGATCTCGCCTCACACCTGTATCATTGGCCACATTATCATATCCGGTTTAAGAAGGAACTGCAGATGCTCGAAAATCGAAGGTACACAAAAATGCTGGAGAAACTCAGCGGTTGCAGCAGCATCTATGGAGCGAAGGAGATATGTAACGTTTCGGGCCGAAACCCTTCTTCAGACTCAAATTATCATATCCTGCACTGTTTTATCCGTGACTGCGGATGGTAGAGAACGACCCCAAAGGATATTCCCCTTCGTGTTGGCAAAGTTTTGCAATTGGTTTATTTTTCACCAAAATGCGATTTAGCTTTAAGAGTTGGTGTGGATCATTTCATTTTCAAATAATCTTATTCAAACAAGAGATGGGCACAAAAAACTGGAGTAACTCAGTGGGTCAGACGGCATCTCCGGAGAAAAGGAATAGGCGACGCTTCAGGTCGAGTCTCTTTTTTTCAGCGATGCCGCAAGATTCGCTGAGCTACTCCAGCTTTTTGTGCCTGTCTTCGGTGTAAACCACCATCTGCAGTTCCTTCCTACACTTATTCAAACAGGAATGCATTCACTCCACCACCCCCCCCCACCCCCCCCGAGAAAGGTTTAACTCGCTTTCCTAAGAAAACCAGGACAATTCAATGAAGCTGCATCAACTCAACATTGCCTGCATTGAATGTTTGGTTTGATTGAGCTGCATAACTAACTGATCCGTGCCCTTCCCTTGGAGTTAGTAATACTAAAAGCCATGCTGTGCTAAGGCAATGGGTGTCCATTTGAACTGCATTGGTTCAAGGTCTGGCATCAATCATTGAATGGCATTATAGCCCTGTCTCACATTGCGAACTGACCCACGAGGTACCCCGAGTGAAAGACTTGTGGTTGTGTACGAGATTCCAAGTGTATGATCAAGATTTTAACCGAGTTCCCACATGTGTGTATAAGTTTGCCGTTTACTTCTCATTTCCGCGATGTATCAAGTTCCACTCCCGAGTTACCAATTCCTCTCCCCGGGTGAACCTCCCACTCAGCTAAACTCTCCCGCGTCTGTGTCCGACTCTCCTTCTAACCACAAAATGTGTTATTCTTCTGTGCAACATTTAAGGAAAAAATAGTGAACTCAATATGTAACGGAGCACTAATTTAAAACACCCGTTGGTCCGGCAACACTAATGCTTCGAATTAAAGGTGTTTTACCTGTTCACTCTTGCTTCCAGGCTGCTGTTTTACAATGAAACTCCTTTAATTCTCTACACTCGTACCACCTGGTACTGGACTAGCTATCGTGTGTAAACGTTACACGGTAGAATGATAATTATTACTATCAGCCCTAAGTTTCAAGAAAGCGCGGGGAAGAGAGGAAAAGATGCGAGACCCCAAGTGTTTTCCACACGTTGGAGTGGGCGTCTGGATTCTACTGCCAGGGAATGTGATGCAAGCAGACGCAATATCAACTTTTAAGCGGCATTTAGACCAACAAATGGATGAGCGGGCAGGGAGTAGAGGCTCATGTGCAGGCAGGTAGGGTACATTTAGATTGGCATCAAAATGGTACAGACATTATGGGCTGAAGGGCCTCTTTCTGTGCTGTACTGTTCTTTATAACAGTGCCCTGGTAAATGTAAAAAGTGTGCGGGACACGGAACCAGGTGAATTTCTAAAGCAGGAACGGGTGCCCCAGCGAATAGGAAGGGGCCGCAGGGATGAGGCCCTGACGTGTGGTCAGGATCATCTTCAGTTGGGAGCCACAAGTGCTGCCTTCCAAATGGCGTTAGTTTGCAAAGCATGTGTATCCCGTTGCCTCTTCTCTTTCAACATAGTCCAATGGAGAACTATCAAAATATCCAGATAGTGGATTATCAAAATTTTACAAATCCCTAAAGACTATATCATCCATCCAGATATCTGTAATCGAATATTAGAAGACAGCGGCACCTGCGACAGATCACGTCCTTGAAGTCTGCATTCCAGAGACCAGAGCAAACGTATTACCTTTACCTGTCAAGTTGGGCTTAAAACAACGAGTTCAACCGATTAATTCCCCAGTTGGAGTTGAGACTATCCTTATAATAAGCAAAACTTGCACTGGAAGGATAGTTGACTGAATGGACACTTACTCCCATCCACTGACATTAACCCCTGCCATGTTATCACCAATGGTTTCAAGACGTCTATTACGTGTCCTACCATTATGGTCCTTGACATACTTCAGTTCCCTAACCCTAGCATATCTAAAGTACATAAGGTCAATTTTATTAAACGCTAACTTTTTAATAATCGTAACGATGAACAATTTAGGGATATCAAGGCCCAAATACGAACCCTGCAGGACAAAAGACCATCTGGAACTAACTGGAAGATGTAATATATCTTTGACAAACCTTCTGGAAACGTCATCCAAACTTGGCGACGGGTTTTGCCAAACCTCAGTCAAGATTAAAGGATAAAATAGATATATCACAAACTCTTTAGCAAGCTTAGCTTTCTCATTAGGTTTAAGCCTGGTCTTGTCCAACCAGATGGCTAATTGCACTGGGCTCTCGCTAAATCTTCCTCGTACCCAGATATACTTCAAAAGATCCTGCTCTATGAACACTAATGCTGCCTGCCCGCTGAGTTAAAGAGTTCCCACGGTAGACTCACGCGACACTGAGGTAAACGCATGGGCCACTATGTTCTTAAAACGAGTTTAAATGTTTCAATTTTTAACTTCAGCAGTACATTTTACTCGTGGAAAACTTTTAATATGTTTCAATTTTTCCAAGAGTCACCAAGTTTCACGGGTACCTGCCGTTAGCGCCACGAGTTGTTAAGTTGCGTCCACGAGTGCCGACGTTCCCGCTACGTTAATTGTACGTAGTTACCACGAGTTAAATTAGTTTTAAACTCAGGGTACATAGTGGGTCAACTCGCACCGTGAGACAGGGGGTTTACTCACTGAAAATGAATTGTTAGATCACTGTAAAATTTCCCATTATGATCTGGCTAATATTCAACATGTCACTTCTGGCACTCAGGCCAAACCCACGAGTTAATACGGTAAATTCACGAGTCACTACGGTAAACTCACGGGCTACTATGGTATTACAACGAGTTTAAAAGTATCAACATTTTCCTTCAAGAGTATATTTGACTCGAGTCAGCGCTGCGCCGCAGCTGAAGCCCCGGGCGCGTCTCCGAGAAAGGCCGCACCAATCCTCGATGCCCCCCCCCCACATCACACCCCACACAAGACACACAGAGAAACATTAAAAACATACATTAAGACACACTAAAAAAACTAAAAAAAGTAGAAGAAACAAACACGCTGCCCCACCGACCCCAAACTTTATGTTCTACTCACTATTTAACTCTGAAACAACACCTAAAAATAAGTTATCTACTCCTGAGACTACAGACAACTTTTGTTGACAATTCGCTAATACCTTTTCTGCATTAAAACAGATACTATGTTACCGGTTGCAAAATACTTTGGATATCTTGAAAGATGATGTTTATGCCGTTGCTTCCTTTGAGGTGTCCTCATGAAAAGCAGGATGCAAGATTGTAATGATACAACATTAAAATTGATGAATTCAGATATATTCTGCAACTGAATGCATATAGGCTGAGGGGAGAGCATCAAAAATGTGTCTAGAAATCCATTTTTGTGACCCACCTCTCGGAACTACATGAAATTTTGCACAGATTTAGATGAAATATAATTGAGAAGCAAGTCATAACTCATTAATGCAAAACGTTGCACATTAAATAATTAAACTAATGAGAAAATGAGATCGGAAAAGTAAGCGCCATCTAGTGTCCAATGCCCATATTACACCATGGGGAAGCCTATTTCCATGTTGCAGTCTATTTAAACTATATATTATTATACCATCTATATATATATATATATATATATATATATATATATATAATTTGTGAATATGACTGTAATCATATATAATTCTCTATAATTGTATTCTATAAAAATAATATAATGAATGTAATTGTGAGGTTTATTTTTAATGAACTGCTGCAGACGTCCTTTGAACCAGTCTAATTAATAGGTCAGGGCGGTTCTTCTGGGTTCCCCATTTACTGAACCCCACTGACAGCCAGTGTACAGTGGGGGTCACGGCCATAGTGGGACTGGGGCATTGCCAGGCTGGGGGGAGGCTAAGGCAGTAACATGCCTAACCCTAACTCTCCCCCCTTCCAGAGCTGCCCAAGGCTGGAGCTGCAGCCGCATTGGGACCGGCTGCGGGGTCCATACTGTGGCCCTGCAGCGCGTCCATCTCGGCCGGCATGCCCTTCTGGTGGTGGCGATGGTGGGGAGCAGTTCTGCCCTGCATGCAGCCCCGGCCGTCTTCAGCACCCAGATAGCGAAGGCTCCATCAGACCGCCCACTCACTTGCTGCAACACCGGCCGGCCAGCAGACAGCCCGACCGACTCTTCGCAGCACTCATCGGAGGCCCGGCCCAAGGATCACCTCCCGGCCGCGCAACCCTCACCTCCTGGTGGAGGCCCGGCCCAACCCGCACTCCCGGCGGCCCGAGGATCACCTACCAGCGGCCCAACCCTCACCTCCGGGCGGAGGCCCGGCCCAACCCACACTCCTGGCGGCCCAAGCCTCACCTCCAGGCGGCCCAACCCTCACCTCCTGGCGGAGGCCCAGCCCAACCCGCACCTCCCAACGGCCCAACCCTCACCTCCCGGCGGCCCATATTACACCATCTCCCACCTCCCAGGAACCCAACTCCCACCTCCCGCCGGCCCCACCTGGCGGCCCAATGCTTACCTCCCGGCGGAGGCTCGGCCCAACGCTCACCACCGACAGCCCAACCGACAGATTGACAGACAGACAGACTAACAGACAGACTGACAGACAAACTGACAGACAGACTTGCAAACAGACTGACAAACAGTCTGACCCTAATCCTAACCCTAGCTCTGCATTTGTTATTTATCATTTTTATTTACCAGTACACATTATTATATTGTTTAGTATTGTATTCAATTTATTATCATTATCTCATATTTGAGACAATGAAATGAATTTTCCTTGCAGCCAAGTATCATAAAAAATAATCAATTAATTAATTAATAAAACATATTAAAATGAAAAAAAAAGCACAAACACAGAAGTCCACGACACAAAATAACCACAACACAACACAGTGGCACCAAAGTTGAGGAAGGTACCATAGTCCAGCCAGCCTCCCCTCCGATCTTCCCAGATGTTCACCCGTGGTCGGGGCCTCCCAAGCACTCGCAGTCGCCGCCAGATGCTCAGGCCGTCACGCTGAGCTGATGGAACACTGACACCGAACCACGACGGAGAACATCCTCAGCGGCCTGGACCTCCAGATCCGCGGCTCCCGATCCACAGGCCGAGCCGGGCGGAGTCGCAGGACCACTATGTTGATCAGCCCTGCCCGCGTTGGGAGCTCCACGAACCACAGCTCCGCGATGTTGGTGCAGCAGGCCCAGCACTCCGGGACTCCAAACGGAGATCCCCGGTAATGCATCGCCTGCCTCGCGATGCATCCAACGCTGCGCCGCTGCTGCTGGAGCTCTGGTCCGTCCCGACAGGAAGGCCGCACCAATACAGTAGGTAGGCCGCCTGGCGGGCGCGAAGATGTGACTCGAATAATAGTCGCATCATCTCCTGGCAGAGACTGAAGGACGGTATCCCCCTTACCAAACCCTTTTCCTTCACAAAAAGACATTTAAAAAAAACACAAAAAACGCACTTCAACATAAAAAAAACGCAAAAAGATACCGGACTGAAGGTGGAGGCAGCTAGCACCAGCGCCAATGATCAGCAAGGTTAGCATTACCTTTATCCTTGGAAACCTTGCAATTGATGTAATGAGGAGACAGCCATGATCCCAGCGTCCTCGCTGCCTAGCAACCATAAAGCAAAGTGCGGAATTGGTCAATTTGCGTCTTACCTCAATGTCAAACGTGCATTGATTGGGCAATTACTACTCAGATAATTTGAGGTTTTTCTCATATTTCATAATAAAGTGCAGGTTTTGTGCTTGACAAGTTCAGGTATGATTTATATAATATTTTTACACAATAGGTTAAAAATTCAGGTATTTAACAAAAATTCTGTGAGTTGGGTCACAAAACTAAACAAAAAAGCTCCTCGGCTCACAGCCTAATAGGATTTACAAGGATAAAATATATGGCTCAATAACCATATAACCATATAACAATTACAGCAAGGAAACAGGCCATCTTGACCCTTCTAGTCCGGGCCGAACACGTATTCTCCCCTAGTCCCATATACCTGTGCTCAGACCATAACCCTCCATTCCTTTCCCGTCCATATAACTATCCAATTTATTTTTAAATGATAAAAACGAACCTGCCTCCACCACCTTCACTGGAAGCTCATTCCACACAGCCACCACTCTCTGAGCAAAGAAGTTCCCCCTCATGTTACCACTGAACTTCTGTCCCTTAATTCTCAAGTCATGTCCCCTTGTTTGAATCTTCCCTACTATCAGTGGGAAAAGCTTATCCACGTCAACTCTGTCTATCCCTCTCATCATTTTAAAGACCTCTATCAAGTCCCGCCTTAACCTTCTGCGCTCCAAAGAATAAAGCCCTAACTTGTTCAACCTTTCTCTGTAACTTAGTTGCTGAAACCCAGGCAACACACTATTAAATCTCTTCTGTACTCTCTCTATTTTGTTGACATCCTTCCTATAATTAGACGACCAAAATTGTACACCATACTCCAGAATTGGCATCACCAATGCCTTGTACAATTTTAACATTACATCCCAACTTCTATACTCAATGCTCTGATTTATAAAGGCCAGCACACCAACAGCTGTCTTTACCACCCTATCTACATGAAATTCCACTTTCAGGGAACTGTGCACAGTTATTCCCAGATCCCTCTGTTCACCTGCATTCTTCAATTCCATACCATTTACCATGTACGTCCTATTTTGATTTGTCCTGCCAAGATGTAGCACCTCACACTTATCAGCATTAAACTCCATCTGCCATCTTTCAGCCCACTCTTCCAAGTGGAATAAATCTCCCTGTAGACTTTGAAAATCTACTTCATTATCCACAACCCCACCTATCTTAGTATCATCTGCATACTTACTAATCCAATTTACCACACCATCATCCAGATCATTGATGTACATGACAAACAACAGTGGACCCAACACTGATCACTGTGGCACCCCACTAGTCACTGTCCTCCAACCTGACAAACAACCATCCACCATTACTCTCTGGCATCTCCCATTCAGCCACTGTTGAATCCATCTTGTTACTCCACCATTAATACCCAACAATTGAACCTTCTTAACCAACCTTCCATGAGGAACATTTTCAAAGGCCTTACTGAAGTCCATACATACAACATCCACTGCTTTACCCTCATCAATTTCCCGAGTAAGCTCTTCAAAAAATTCAAGAAGTTTAGTCAATCATGACCTTCCAGGCACAAGTCCATGCTGACTGTTCCTAATCAGACCCTGTTTATCCAGATGCTTATATATATTATCTCTAATATCCTTTCCATTAATTTGCCCCCCACTGACGTCAAACTAACAGGTCTATAATTGCCAGGTTTACTCTTAGACCTCTTTTTAAACAATGGAACAACATGCGCAGTACGCCAATCCTCTGGCACTATTCCCGTTTCTAATGACATTTGAAATATTTCTGTCATAGCCCCTGCTATTTCTACACTAACTTCCCTCAATGGCCTAGGGAATATCCTGTCCAGACCTGGAGACTTATCCACTTTTATATTTCTCAAAAGTGTCAGTACTTCCTCTTCTTTGAATCTCATAGTTTCCATAGCTACTCTACTTGTTTCCCAAAACAAAATTAACAATTGATGGGAATGTAGAGTGAAGACATTAAACATTTGGGGTGGAAGATTGCAACCTTCACGTGGTCTGCCCTGTCTCCGGTAGGCGGCGCGACTCTGGTCAGCAGCGGCCTCTGCAGCCCGTCCACGTTTTTATTATTTTCTGTCTATGTTTCTATGTAGTTTTTGTTATTTTATGTTGGGGTGTGTGTGTGTGGGGGGGTGGCGGTGGGGTGGGATGGAGCGGGAAACTTTTAAATCTCTCCCTGCACGGGAGACCCGACCTTTTCTTGTCGGGTCTCCGTTGTCGTTGGGGCTGCAATGAGGTGCGGCCTCCAACAGAAGAAGCTGGGGACTCTGGTGCCGACGACTCACCGTCACCGTCGTGGAGCTGGCCGAGTCCGGAGCGGGTGGAGCGGTGGTGGAGCGCTGCTGCTGCTGCTGCTGCTGCTGCGGCCCGACCTCCGGAGTTTAGGAGGCTGCTATTGCGGGTCTGCGGACGGCGGCACCGGGAGCCCGCAGATCCCTGGAGAGAGACCGCCTTTCAGGGCTCCTGCAACAGCGACTTCTCCCGCCCGAGTTGCGGGGTCGAAGAGCTCCTGGAGCGGGGCCTAACATCACCGTCCCGCGCGGCTTGGAATGGCCGCAGGACTCTGCGAGCGCACGCCGGGGGCTCTAACACCAAGACCCGGTGTGCGATCTTGCACCACCCGGCGTGGCTTAAATGGCCACGGGACAATCGCCATCACCAGCCGGGGGCTTTGACTTTGACTCTGACAATTAAATTGACTATTGACTATTAAATGCAATCAACCCAACATGCACAATCAAATAAGATCAAATTGAACTAGTTGTCCTACAACTTTAGGCTGTGCACGCCATACACAAGAAGAAGACTAATCATTTCTAGAGATCAGAGGAAGGATATTATTGCGGCTATAAAATCGAACAAAGATGATAAGTTTCATCAGAGAAGCAGGAGGATAAAGAACGCAGTGAATTAAAACTTTCAATATTGTAACAGCATGAGAATGCAATAGTAGGGATGAGAACCATTAATAAAAAACATAAAATGCTGGTATTGCTCATCTGGTTGGATAGCACCTCCAGAGGAAGAAAGAGAGATCACACTTTCAGATTGATGAACTTTCATCAGAACTGGGAAGTTCATAATATCTAGGAGCAGAATTAGGCCATTTGTCCCATCAATTCTACTTTGCCATTCAACCATATAACCATATAACCATATAACAATTACAGCACAGAAACAGGCCATCTCGGCCCTTCTAGTCCATGCCGAACACTTATTCTCCCCTAGCCCCATCTACCTGCACTCAGAACATAACCCTCCATTCCTTTCCCGTCCATATAACTATCCAATTTATTTTTAATTGTTGAAATCGAACCTGCCTCCACCACCTCCACTGGAAGCTCATTCCACACAGCTACCACTCTCTGTGTAAAGAAGTTCCCCCTCATGTTACCCCTAAACTTCTGTACCTTAATTCTCAAGTCATGTCTTCTTGTTTGAATCTTCCCTACTCTCAGTGGGAAAAGCGTATCCATGTCAATTATGTCTATCCCTCTCATCATTTTAAAGGCCTCTATCAAGTCCCCCCTATGGCTGATCTATCTTTTCCCCCAACCCCATTCTCCTCACTTCACCTGGTGCCTTTACTTATCAAGAATTTGTCAATCCCCACCTTAAAAATATCCATTGACTTGGCCTCCACAGGCATTTTGGCCTCCACAGGCATTTTGGCCTCCACAGGCATCTTGGCCTCCACAGGTAATGAATTCCACAGATTCACCACCCTCTGATGAAATAAATTCCTCCCCATAGGAAAAGTTGAGGCAAAGTGTGTTTAAAGATGTAGAGAAAGGGGGAAAGTGAGGAGAGAACAATTAAAGATAGAAGATAATGATAGCATGCTGTAAAGGTTGCAAATTCATTTGCTCCCTTAACTTTTAACATTTACTTGCCACTCTTTCAATGTTACTTGTTATTACCTGACTTCAAGGCATGGTCTAACTTTTCTTAAAGTGTTGATAACACTTTTATATGCTTTAATCATGTAAAGAATTGAGACAAGAGGGAAAGGAGCTTCTCCATTGAAGGAACGTGGAAAAGGCACAGTATCAGACTCTGAAATTAAAACAAGATTTTGCTGTTTGGAAGAAATGGTGAAATAAATTTTGAGCAAATTGAAGGAAGTTCAAGACAAGCTGATTATGTTACAAGATGAATCTCGTGAAGAGAAGGAACAAAGTGATAACTTGCGAACCCTTGGCCCGGAGAGAGATTTGAAGATTGAACAACTGGAACGGAGAATGATTGAAAATACTCGAGCATTAATACAAGATTAAAAACATGGATCAGAAAAACAGAAGCCCTCGACTGAATTTGCGAATTGTTGGTTTGCCGGAAGGTCAAGAAGGAGATAATGTTTTAAGAAATATGCTTCTAAAATGATAAACGAGGCTTTCAAAATCGAGCATAATGAAAATCTTCAATTTTTGGATAATGTACACAGGATTGGAAAGATATATGGTCCCCAAGATAAACCGAAACATTTGATTGTTCAGTTTCACTTCATACAGATGAAGGGGAATATTCTCCAGACAGCAAAAAAGTTGGGCGTGGTTGAATATGTAGGATACAAGTTTTGGTTTGTTCCTGATTATAGTTACAAGCTTTTGGTAATAAAAAAGTATTAGTTGTTTAAGAAAATGTTGTGCCCAGCCTTGCTTTATCCAGCTAGACTGCGGATACGACTCTTTAATGGTAACATTTGATTTTTTAACATCCTCAGGACGCTTCCAGCTTTCTGGAGGATTATGAGGGTGAAGCCGCCACCGGGAGCTATTGATAGCTGATTAAGTTATAATTGGAGATTTATTGGAGATTGAAAGTAGGCATGCAGGTGCAGCAGGCAGTGCGGAAAGCGAATGGTTTGTTAGCATTCATAGCAAAAGAATTTCAGTATAGGAGCAGGGAGGTTCTACTGCAGTTGTACAGGGTCTTGGTGAGACCACACCTGGAGTATTGTGTACAGGTTTGCTCTCCTAATCTGAGGCAGGACATTCTTGCCATAGAGGTAGTACAGAGAAGGTTCACCAGACTGATTCCTGGGATGTCAGGACTTTCATATGAAGAAAGACTGCATAGATTCGGCTTGCACTCTCTAGAATTTAGAAGATTGAGGTGGGAATCTTATCGAAACTTACAAAATTCTTAAGGGGTTAGACAGGTTAGGTGCAGGAAGATTGTTGGGGAAGTCCAGAACAAGGGGTCACAGTTTAAGTATAAAGGGGAAATCTTTTAGGACTGAGTTGAGAAAAACATTTTTTACACAGAGAGTGATGAATCTCTGGAATTCTCTGCCACAGAATGTAGTTGAGGCCAGTTCATTGGCTATATTTAAGAGGGAGTTTGATGTGGCCATTGTGGCTAAAGGGATCAGGGGGTATGGAGAGAAGGTAGGTACAGGATACAGAGTTGGATGATCAGCCATGATCACATTGAATAGCGGTGCAGGCTCGAAGGGCCGAATGACCTACACCTGCACCTATTTTCTATGTTTCTATGTTTCTAACATAAAGCTGCAGATTCGGAATCTAACAGGAAAGGAAGGTGGAACTAAATGAGGGTTCTTATTTTGACAATATATTGTTTTGGAATGATTCGGGCTTTGCATGGGTGGGTGGGGGGGGAGGGGTCTTTTGCTTTTAGCTTAGCTTTTTTCATCTATGCAAAATCTGAACTACAAACATGTCTGAAATGTCGTCACTTCTGGCTCTGCCCTAGATTTTTCTTCTTCCAGTCTCATGAACTTTTATGCTTTAATATATTAACCCTTTATATTCCACATGATTTTTACAAACAATATGGATATGTTTATTAACTTCCTTTCATGGAATGTGAATGGTTTGAACCATCCTATTAAGAGGAATGTTTTTTTTTTAAGTTCTTCGTAGACTATATGCTCAGATTATTTTTGTTCAGGAAACTCATGTAAGGCAAGATGACAATCAACGATTTTTCAAGTTTGGGAGAGGACAGCAGTTTCATTCAAATTCACAAGGTAAGGTGAAAGGGGTCTCTATTTTTAATGACTCCTCAATTCCGTTTGTTCATTATGAAACAATTTCTGATCCATATAGTAGATTTTTGGTGATTACTGGTGTTCTTCATAACCAAAAAGTTGCTATAGTGAATGTTTATGTACCAAATATTGAGTATTTTAAACAGTTAATTGCATCCTTTCCTAATTTAAATTAACATTTTTTAATAATGGGTGGAGATTTTAACTGTTGTTTGAACCCCTCGATGGATAGATCCGCATCTGATCATGTGCTTCCAAATAAATCAGCTAGTTTTATCAATTTTCTTTAATTTAACTCTGGAATGTAGAAGTTTGGAGATTCTTAAACCCGAATGACAAATAATTGTATTCTCTCATGTATATCATAGTTACTCTAGGATTGACTACATTATAATAGATTCTCGGCTAGTTTCATTGGTCACTGCATGTGAGTATGATGCAATTGCTATTTCTAATCGTACACTATTGACACTATCAAGTAAGAAATACTTACAAAAATTAAAAAAAAAAGACAGTTGTTGGGCACTGCCGAACCTTAGATTCTACTATTGGGCAGTTAATGTTCATTATTTAACGTTTTGGACAAAAGATTTAGAAGATACCCAATGCCAAGGATGAATAAATCTTGAACATGATTCTATGCAAGGGCTATCATTGGCTTCTATTCTAGGGACCTCGTTACCTTTTACAATTACGAGATTGAATAAATATATGACTAATCCAATAATGAGACATACATTTCGAATGTGGTTTCAATTACGTAAGTTTTTTGGATTGAATGATTTTATCTTATCGAGTCCTATCATATCTAATTTTCTCTTCCAACCTTCTAGTACTGATCAAGCCTTTTGTTATGGAAGAGGAACGGGTTAGTAGCTTTCGTGATTTGTTTTTGGATGGTTGTTTTATGTCTTTTGAACAACTCTCCAATAAATATAATTTACCTAACTCACACTTTTTTTAGATATTTACAAATTAGACATTTTTTGAATGCTACTTTCCCCTTTTTTCCGTTACCACATCAAACAGAAATTTTGGAAAAAAATTACATTTGAACCCTCATCAGAAAGGCTTAATAACGACTATTCATGAGTTGATTTTGAAATTACAAATAAATACGTTTGATAAAATTAAGAATGACTGGGAAAGAGAACTCCAAATTTCTCTAACTATAGAGAAATGGGAGAGGATTCTTCAATTAGTTAATACTTCCACAATGTGTGCCAGACACGCTTTGATACAATTCAAGGTGGTTCACCGAGTTCATATGTCAAAAGATAAGTTAGCTCGTTTTTATGGCCATATAAATCCTCTGAAGTGGCCTCACTAACCCATATGTTTTGGTCTTGACCACTTTTGGAAAAATATTGGAAAGACATTTATGATAGTTTCTGTAGTTTTAGGTATTGATTTACAACCTCATCCTATTACAGCAATTTCTGGGCTACAATGTTAGATTCTATTCATTTGTCCCATTCTGCCCATCGGCTGATTGTTTTTACTACATTAATTGCCAGAAGATCTATTTTATTTAAATGGAAAGACTCTAACCCTCCGACCACACTCCATTGGTACTCTGAAACGATATCATGTTTAAATTTAGAAAAAAACAGGAGTGACATTGTTGAACCCTTGGTTAAATTTGATAGGACTTATAGGGGAAGATTTATTCAACATTTTCATAAAAATTATTTTACCTTTATACGGTGGAACGGACTTGATGAAAAACAGCGACTTAAATTGTTGAAATTCTTTGCAGCTCAGATTCTGTTTTGCTTTTTTTTTCTCTAGTTTAAGGGGGTTTTGTTTTTTCCTTTTTTCCCTCTTTTTTTCTTTTTTTTTTTTTTTTTTTTTTCTTTTTTTTTTTTTTTTTTTTTTAATATATGTTTTCTTTTAAACATTCAACTATATTTACATAGAGACGGGAGGTCTATATTCAATGTGTATTTTGACACTGCACTCATATTTAGGTTATACCTTTTATTAATGTAATCCTGATCCCTATGTATCAATATCATTGTTATGTTTATCATTATTCTTTTTTTTTGCTGTTTTGTTTTTATTTTTGAAAAAAAAAGGTAAGAAAAAGATTTTAAAACAAAGAAAGAGAATAAAGGTTTGAAGAAAAAGTGTTAATTATTACTAATGGAAATTTGGAAGAAAAACACTAGCAAGTTGGAATATCTGATTGTTTAAATTAATGTTGAGTCTGCAAGGCTGTATTGTGCTGTAGTTAGAGACTGAGAACCAACAATGATCAGAGTGGAATTGTGATGGTGATTCAAAAACAGAGGCAACTAAATGCTGAAGATCCGAGAGGATGGTTACCTAATCTGCAAGGGTATCCACACTGTAAAATAAACAGACCACATTGTAAGCAGCTGATGCCAAACAGAAAGAAGTACAAGCAAATTGTCACTTTATGTGAAGAGAAGACAGTTTGCAATTATGTGGGAAGGTGTTATGACAATGAAATTGGTAGACGGAAGAGTAAGAGAAACATAGCAGTAGGAACATACTTTTTTAAATGTTGTACTGGATGGAGAGGAGATGCATCTTGAGAGAATTGTAAACATAAAAATTAAATAAAAAAAACAGTTACTGGAAATCTAAAACAAAACAGAAAAAACCTTAATCATTCACCAGATCAGACAGCATCTATTGAAAGTTGTAGGAAGGAACTGCTGATTTAAACCAAAGATGGACACAAAATGCTGGAGTAACTCAGTAGGACTGGCAGCATCTCTGGAGGGAAGGAATGGATGATGTTTCGGGTTGAGACCTTTCTTCAGACTACTCAGGGAAAAGGGAAACAAGAGATATAGAATAAATGAATGAAAGATATGCAAAAAAGTAATGATAATAAAGGAAACAGTTAGCTGTTTGCTAGGTGAGAACAGGAACCTGGTATGAATTGGGTGGGGGAGGGATGGAGAGAGAAGGAATGCAGGGATCACTTGAAGTTAGAGAAATCAATATTTATACCACTGGGTTGTAAGCTGTCCAAGTGAAATATGAGATGCTGTTCCTTCAATTTGCATTGGCCTCACTCTGACAAGGCCTAGGGCAGAAAGGTCAGTGTGCGAATGGGAAGTGAAGTAAAGTGGTGTACCATACCAGGACATCCGCAATGTCCTCATTATTTAGAGAATAGGGTTCCCTTCTTCCATCATAGATGAGGCCATCACATGTGTCTCCTCAGTACCCTGCAGCTCCGCCCTTGCTCCACCTCTCCCCAGTTGCAACTGAGCAAAGTCCCCCTAGCCCTTACCTTTCACCCCATCAGATGTCGCAATCAACACACAATCCTGTGACATTTTTGCCACCTCCAACAGGATCCCACCACGTCACATCTTCCCATCTCCACCCCTTTCCGCCTCCCACAGAGACCATTCCCGCCACAACTCCCTGGTTAACTCATCCCTTTCCAAACAAATCACCCCCTCTACAGGTAGATGTCTAATTTTTCAGGTTTTGGGATTTGATTGGAAAAAAATAATTGTTGACCATATATCGGTTCTTCAGATGATACCATAGAATATTTTGTCTTCAATTAAAAGGGCTAAGAGCATCTCAGTTCAATATCTCATGTGTGTGTCAGCACTCCAATCATGTAGCTTTCCCTCAGTACTGCATGGAGATTCAGAATATATGCTCAAATCTGTTTAGTCTTTGGCTCACTGACTCAAAAGGCAAGAGTTTCTAGCTGTGAATCAAACATGCTTAGTTCAACAAAACAGGAGATTTGTGAGCAAAGAACTAAGGAAGTCTCTGATCACTTGGAGGATTTAGTTGATTTGCAAAAGGTTAAGGTTGTGTCTATAGTTATAAGGGGTGGCAAAGCAGATAGAAGCAGCTACAAACCCATAACTCCCACTTTCACACACAAGGATACAATGAAAATAGTTATCAGATAACCTATATTGCACCGTCAATAAGTTTATACCACAATCCAATAAACTATCAATGTGGATGCAGATGTAAAATGAATGCACCCTCTATTTTAGCAGTTGTTCTGGTAATTACTTTCTTTCAATAATTATTATCTCAGGCCAATTTTAGAGAACAACATGGCCTGACAAATTTAGATTTTCTTACAAACATTTGGGTAGGTCAATCAAAGGATTATTAATTTCAATAACATCAAATACGAGAAGATTCAGGATTTAATTTGAGATTATCAGAAAGAACATTATCTGTACTTATTATCTAGCAGGGTATAAATTGATCATTCTTATCAGCACTTCTTGCACTTATCTTTCTAGCAACTGCATGTCAAGTATTAATCATTAAAGGAACTATTCAACACTTCATCATATTACCTTTTTAATTTACACTCCCTCTGTCATTCTTGAGGATATGTTAAATTCTTCAATTTCAATTTATACCTGGAATGTTCCTTTATGGAATATTCCTGGATATATCTTAAAACCACTTCTTAAAATCAGTTTCAAATGATCAATATCAGGAATGTTTTTACAATAATCTAAATACTTCCATTCTGCCTTTTATTTTCCTCTGGGGTAGGTCAAGGTAGAGTTTCCATTCTCTCCCTACAATCCCTTGGGTAGATCTTGCATTATCCTTTCCTCTTACCGCTTGAAGTTGAACTCTTACACTTGGAAGCACTTACAATCAGTTATCATTCATATTAATTGTGGCTCTACCTTTTACATCATGATTGACAAGCAAATGTCATAATCAACAAATCACCACAGTATGTGATGTTCGCAAATTACAATCGATTAATAAATGAAAAATTGTGATTCATCCTTCATTAAAAATACAATTCTCAAAATGCAGTGTAGACTCATTAATTATCTATTTTAATATGTCCTTTTTTAAGTGTTATCTTGGCTTAATAGGGTGATTCTGAGTAGAGGTATTAGGTTCAAGTCCCATCAGGGACTCAAGCATATATTTCAGGACAACACTGCTGTGCAGTACTCTGGACGAGACACACAAACAGAAAATGTGTCTCATAAAACAAAGAGTAAACACGAGGAACTGCAGATGCAGGTTTAAAAAAAAATGGAGTGACGGAATTGAAAGTGATGGACGTGTTGAAGAGCATTTAAGGTGTCTCAGATTGATGTCGAACGAGACTTTACAAGGGGGGGGACAATGTGGGTTCAAGAAATTTGGTGTTAGGTTTAGTTTATTATTGTCACATACAGTATACCAAGGTACAGTGAAAGGCTTTGCTTTGCATGATATTGAAACAGATTAGATATACCAGGAGCTCGCAGAAACAATGGGTCTGCCAGGGCAATCCTGCTTGTGAATGGCAGATGTTCCCCTCTTATAGCAGAGAAGCATTGCACTGCGGATACTGGTTTACAAAAAGAGACTCAGTGAGTTGGGCAGCATCTCTGGAGAAAATTGACATTTGGGGCAGGAATCTTCTTCAGTCTGATTATTATAAGGGGGAGAAAACTGGGAGAGAGCTAGGGATAGGTCAAAGCCTGCTGCGTGATTGGTGGTTACAGATGAAAGGTGTTTTGATCAGCAGAGCTCCAGACAAAGGCTATAGACTAAAAGCCAAAAGGTAGTGAGCTAATGGAAAGCCAGAAGACAAAATATAGGTGGAAGGGAATGAGGGGAAAGGAAGAAATGGGTATGCATCCAGGTAGGGCACAGGGAAGAGAGTGATGAGAAGTGTAGTGGGGGTTGTAGGTTAGCTGAGGATTGAAAATTCAAAATGGATAACAAAATGGTAGGGTGTCCAAGCAGAAAATAAGGTGCTGTTGCTCTCAGTTGTGGGGTCTCACTCTGGCACTGGAGGAGGCACAGGACAGAAAAATCAATATATGAATGGGAAGGGCAGTTAAAAAGGTTAAAATCCGGGAGATCCATCAGATCTTCATAGACCATGTGTAAGTGTTTGACAAAACAAGAGTGTGTAGTAGAGGGGATTAGATATACCAGGAGCTCGCAGAAACAATGGGTCTGCCAGGGCAATCCTGCTTGTGAATGGCAGATGTTCCCCTCTTATAGCAGAGAAGCATTGCACTGCGGATACTGGTTTACAAAAAGAGACTCAGTGAGTCGGGCAGCATCTCTGGAGAAAATTGACATTTGGGTCAGGAATCTTCTTCAGTCTGATTATTATAAGGGGGAGAAAACTGGGAGAGAGCTAGGGATAGGTCAAAGCCTGCTGCGTGATTGGTGGTTACAGATGAAAGGTGTTTTGATCAGCAGAGCTCCAGACAAAGGCTATAGATGAAAAGCCAAAAGGTAGTGAGCTAATGGAAAGCCAGAAGACAAAATATAGGTGGAAGGGAATGAGGGGAAAGGAAGAAATGGGTATGCATCCAGGTGGGGCACAGGAAAGAGAGTGATGAGAAGTGTAGTGGGGGTTGCAGGTTAGCTGAGGATTGAAAATTCAAAATGGATAACAAAATGGTAGGGTGTCCAAGCAGAAAATAAGGTGCTGTTGCTCTCAGTTGAGGGGTCTCACTCTGGCACTGGAGGAGGCACAGGACAGAAAAATCAATATATGAATGGGAAGGGCAGATAAAAAGGTTAAAAACCGGGAGATCCATCAGATCTTCATAGACCATGTGTAAGTGTTTGACAAAACAAGAGTGTTAGTAGAGGGTAAGCAGTGATTGGAGAAGTGTTGAAGAGCATGTGATGTGTCCCCGATGTAGGTCAGAAGAGATTGGACAAGCGGGGATAAAATAGGTTTGTGGAATTTGGAGATGACTTCTGTGGGGCAGGAGCTGGCAGAAACAATTGCTCTGCCAGGGCATCCTGCCTGTGGATGGCAGATCCGTTTCTCTCTGCTAAACAGAGATAGAAGCAATGCACTGCAGATGCTGGCTTACCAAAAAAGACACAAAGTGCCGAGGCAGCATCACTGGAGAACATGGATAGGTGAGGTTTCGGGTCGGGACCCTTCGTCAGACTGATTGTGGAGGGGGAATGGGTGCGAAGAAAGCTGGAAGAGAAGTGGGGCAGGACAAAGCCTGGCAAGCAATAAGTGGATACAGGTGAGATGGGGTTTGATGGCTGGACGAATGCCAGAGATGAAAAGACAGAAGGATGTGAATACAAAAGGATTTAAAAATTGCAAGTTGTGAGACCAGAGGACAGAATATAGGTAGAAAGGGAGGGGAGAATTAAGTGTGAATCCAGGTGGGAGATAGGGGTGAAGGTAAAGGAAAGGGAAGAAGTGGGGGAGGGGGAGTGGGAGGGGAGGGAAAGGTTGGTAATTACCTAAAATCAGAGAATTCAATATTCAATATAGAATTTATAATTCATCCTGTTGGGATGGAAGCTAGCAAAGCGCAATATGGGATGCTGTTCCACCTTGGTGGAGACATCGGTCATCAAGTCTACGGACATCATTGAAACTACCCAGGCTAAGTAGCCAAATGAACAGAGTACATTTTGTGGATATAAAGTGATGTAGTAACTCTGCGCATCAAGCAGCATCTCTTTGGAAAATGGATAGCTGGCTCTTCGGGTTGGAACTCTTCTTCGGCCTGAAGAACGGTCCTGACCCAAAACATCACCTATCTTTTTTCTCCAGGGATGCTGCCTGACCCACGGAGTTACACCAGCACTTTGTGTCTATCTTTGGTATAAACCAACATCTGCAGTTCCTCCCATGAGTATGTTTTGCTCTGGCTCCTCAGCTTTAAGTGAAAGATGCTCTTGATCATCATCAGAAAATAAATGTAGGTGAGTAGTTTTGGTTGCTTATTTTAATTCATGTAAATGTTTTCTTTCACTTACATTAATGAACTACTCTTAAACAAATGCATTATATGTTGTTATCCAGCCACTGAAACACATTTGAAATGCAGTCACTATATATCAGAGAAATACAGATGCTTTTATGGAGCAAGTTGTCGAGGACAAAGCAATGTACCAGATCACTTAAAAAAAAAAAAAAATTGTCCATTTCTAAATATTGCTCATCTAGGGAAACACTTGGAAAACACAAGCTGTCAGATGCTATCAGTGCGGTCTGTTGGTGGGCTCTCAGTTGGGTCTCCCTCAGATTTAGCTAGCTCTTATTATCCGATCCACTCTACATGACCGTAGTGGTGCGTGGAATCATCAGGAGCCGCGCATCGATACAGATGCAAAAGGGGTTGTCCCACGGCAGCAAACTAATTGGCGAGTTTAGAAGAGTTTAGGAGAGTTTGAAAAAGTGTCATGTTGAAGACCTCCTTCGACTATGTTGAAGAGTAGCTTTGACTAGCTTCGGGAAAATTGGACACCAAATTATGGAGAGTGAAGATGACCTCCTTCGACCTCCCTTCGACTATGTTGAACGCTATCTACTACTACCTTCGGCTACCTTCGATTACCTATGAATAACATGCCGACCTACTATGACCTACTTCGACTAAACCTACGAGAAAAAAAATATTGATTTTTCCCATGGCGACCTTTTTTTACTCGTGTGCATTTTTCAGCATGTTGAAAAATACGCTGCAACCTAGCTGAGGCCTCGAGTACGTGGGGACTACTCTCGAGCATGAAGGAGAGTTACAAAAACCTCCTAGGCCCTCGTGTTGACCATGTTGCGAGTATGAGTTGAGGACAATCCCTTCTAAACTCGCCAATTAGGTCGCCGCAGTGGGACAGTCCCTAAAGGTTAGTGTGGCCACAAAGTTAGTGCAGGGAGGGGGAGGGAGAAGAATAGAGAGAAGGAGAGAGTGGCGGGGGGAGGGGAGGTGACCGCAAGGCTTGAGCTACGTCCTCTGAGATAAGGTATTTTTCACACACATTGAGGCTGCGGGAGTCACGGAAACATTCTGTTCATTCCGAATTTCATGCAACAGAATAAAGGTCGTAGTTTTGTAGCCGTACCGAGGTAGAAATTCGGAGCCTGTATCAAAGAGACTAATATGAAATGCATGTCTAACTTCGTCTGTTGGCAATCATCGATTGTGCATCACTCAACATTGAACGAAGGTAGCATTCTCAAGTAAATGAATGTTAAGTGGCTGTGTGAATAACTTCCCTAAACATCTGCCATAATAATTTTGTTATGCAAGTTTATTGCATAAAACTGTTCTCTTGTTCAGTTGCAGGAGGAATAATGCTGGAGTCATTAACATCTCTGTTGCCGTGGCCAGGTCGTGGCAGCCAAATTAATGATGTAGGATATTGGTAAATGATTGTTGCTCCAGACATGATGCAAATGTTTCAGCTTGTAAGTATTTGAATTAAACATTTGAGTAATAATAAACATTTGCAATTAGTTTATATAGTATTAGACATTTATGTAAACCTGATCTCTCTAATCCATTCCCATTCCCTCAATCAGTATTACATCTACATCCTCAAACTGCACTTGATAGACTAATCTATAGAACTTTATTACTTCTGAATGAACTGAGGATGCCATTATTTCCTTACTTTGGCCTTGTTTGTTTACTCAGTCACTGATAACTTTTATTAAGTCACACAAATGACTAAAAAAACACCAGCCTCTTATATTTTGTGGGATTATGTGTACTGCTTTAAAATACTATCAAGACTGATAAAGAAAAGGGATATTTTGAAGGAATCGACTCTTTCCAATATAATCATGAAATACTCAAGATTATCCATAAAATAAACCCAAAAAGCTGGAATAACTCAGCAGGCCAAGCAGCATCTCTGGAGAGAATGAATGGGTGATGTTTCGGGTCAAGACCCTCCTTCAGACTCAAGAAACTCAAGAAACTTCTCCTTTTTACTCAAGATTATTAATTCAATGGAATGAATGTTCAGTCTCTCAGTCTTGATAGACATGGCTAGACACTTCTGTGCAATCCCAAATACACCGGATAATGCAAACACCATACAAAAAATAAGATCAGTTCACAATAAAATGACAGTGGCTGAAAAACAGTTCAAATTAACACTGTGGGCATTTGAGCATGGCGAAAATCTACCCGGATGTCCAGAATTACAGTCATTTATTTTGTTTTGAAATGCCTTCAGTTTACAGTCAGAAAACTGGGATTATTGGTCCATTCCTTCTTAGTGGCATATCCTCCAGCATTTTCTAAGACATTTTTAATTAAGGGAAAATTCACCCTACCCACTCACAATTGAAAGAATATAAAGACACAATGATTACTAAGTCTATTCATGTGTTTTATCTCCAGGATATAACAATCAAATAATGTATGGATATGCTTGAAATGCCTATTCTGCGAAGTTGTACTTTCACAAGACATAACCATAAACTTGTCTTCAGTTGTTCCTCTGCAAAGGCAATTTTTTTAGAATTTCTGTATCTGCAAAGAATATTTTTGAAGTTTATTTTTTATTTTTTATCCACATGGTGGTATACAACGGACAGAATTAAACCCTCCTTTGGAATAAACAAGATTCAGTACCTAAGTGTTATATTTCTTACTGGTTTAAGACCTACAAGTATTACCTTTTCCTGAAGCATGTGTATAGAAGCAAAATGAAACAGCATTGTGTAAGAGACATCGGCAAATAAAAATACATCAGTCAAACCACAATGCCCTACTCTATGAGGGCATTCCATTACAACATGCAACTGAGCTCATTAGTGAACGGCCAAGCTGTCAGACCAGATGAAGTGATATGTCTGAATTATGGTTGGAAATCAATTTGTGCAGATGGAACTGCACTTTCCTATCATGGATTCCATCTGATTGCGAATGTTGCTGGTGACCCAACCCAAGTCACCAGCACAATATGCACAATATGCAAGATTGTGTACTTCAACTGGATAATTGAAATCTAGTGAGGCAGTAACAAAGGGTATAGAATAATTCAATACTGTACCAACATAAAATTTGCAAACCCAAGGTACAAAATTGCAGCAAGACAGATTGAGAACTGAAGTTGATTCTAGTGAGGTCATAACAAAAGGGTAAAGGGTAGGTTGGTTCAGTACCAACAGAAAGTTTGTAGACTCAAGGTACACAATTGCAGCAAGACAGATTAAGAACTGAAGCTCTGTCTTGCTTGACAACAGATTGTACTGCTTGATATGTTTCTTCAGATCACCATCCGCATCACTTGAAAAAGCAGATGCAAGATGGAGATGTGTTTGTGCAGGCAAATACATTCAAAAAAATGTTCCACAGCCCTATCGATTGTGGTAAAAGAAGGTCATGATTGTGGATGTGCAGTGCTGCACTTTTCTTTCGGGGAATGTTATGATGGTGACTCGAGGAGTATAGAGTTCCACATTGCAAGTTAGGGAGTATCTCTTTGGTGGCTGGGAAGATGCAGTGAAGAAAAACCCTGGTGATGTCATTCTCCACAGCAAAGATCAGGGAGACTGCCTGGGGGAGTCTCTGCCCTTATATTAATGAAAATCAGATTTGTCTCTTTTGATCTAATTATGTTCAGTCAGATTTGCTGTACAGGCCATATTGCTTGCATGGCCAACAGCAGGCTCTATTCTCTCTCAACAAATGGGCAGAGGAAATTTTAAGGGTATTTTCAAAGCTCCTTGAAATAGTCTAATACCCCTACTGGCATATACATCCTTGGCACATGACTATTCAAACTGGAAAACAAGCATTTGGGATGGCATTTTGAACTTTAAGATTATATTCCAGGTATTTCTTGGGGAAGCTTAGTGTGTATGTGAGAAAGAACACACTACCTCCGATCCACTTATCCCATCAAATACCTTCTGGTCCTCCTGTGGCAGAATCGTGGCTACATCACTGTCCTCTTCGCAATCCACAGAATTGGAGTGCCACAAATGAATCGCGCAGCACTGACTAAGAAGACATCTAAATAGGGTTACATATTTAAACAAAAGCACATATTTGTCACAAGTAATCACTATGTATCTTCATATTTGCTATAATGATTTTGCATCAATGTACTCTACGGATTAGGGGCAATGAATTTGCCAACTCGGTTATCTGTGATAGAAACAGATAAGGCTGGAAACCTTCAGTAAGTCAAACAGCCACCATGGAAAGAGAAAAATCTGAGAAAAATAAAATCCTTCTCATCACCATCTGAGAATGGGTAACCATTCATGTTAAGTTCCTTGGTTTTAGATACTCTTTTAGGGAAAACTTCCTATCAGTCATTCAATCAATTCCTCTATGAATCTTATATGATGCAAGGAATTCACCAAATGTAAATACCAAAAGCCTTTATTTATTTAACCATGGAAGCACAGAAGCGTTTTTATGCAGAATATTATGAAACCATCTGCTCTCCTCCACCATGATCACCATTTCCAAGATCCTCATTACCTTTTAATTCTCTCTTAACCATTCCTTCTCCATCTGATTTTACTTTGGAGTCACGTGAGTGACTACGTGAAGAACCCTGCCAGGACGCATGCGTAATCATATCGATTTCATGCTTGCAAAACGACAGGCGGGGTGGAGCGTTCCCCCGCAGCGGTAAGTTTGAAACCGCGACCTGCAGGTAAATGATTTACTCTGCATTAGTTTTTGTCCTGGCTCTGTTTTTACACAGGGGGAGGGAAGCTGGACAAAATAGTGTCCACAAGTGCAGCGAGTGAAGCTGGTTGGGGAGGATCGCGAAGTTGCGGGAGCCAGCAGCAGCTGAAGGCACAAGCCCACTAAGGGATCAGCTGTGCCGACCTTTGGTCCCGCGCCGGCCAGAACACCACGGCCTGGTGGGAGACTATTCAGAATGGGGCCGTCGACTTTTGACAAGTCGAAACGGCAGGAGGCGGAGTGGAATGACATTCTCCCGTAGTGACAGTATAAACCAGGACCTGCAGGTAAGAGCTGCGGTCTTTTTGTGTTTCCCATGCTGATTACAGGTGGAGAAATCAATGGGCTGCGACAAAGCTGGTGGGCTAGCAGCGGCCAGCGGCACTTGAATCACCTATAATGGGATCAGCTGTGCCCAATGTCGCCTCCGCACAGGCCAGATCCACTCCGCGGCCGGGCAGTAAGGCAAGACAAAAAAACCATCAAAGTCGTGGACTCAGAGGGGTCCGACTTTGAGCAGCCGCGGGCGGCCAGTGACCGTGAGCGCTGGAGCCGGATGGAGCGATGTGTGGAGCATTTGCTCCAACGTGACAGGCTCCGGGAGATGGAGTCGAGTCACTGTGGGCTCTATGTAAAACCCACGGCAGCACCTCTTGTAGGGCTGCACAGTGCTTCTCCCTCGTCAGAGGGGAGTACTGGGGGTCAGTTCTGGGCTGATCCTGAAGAGCGGTTTGCAGAACAGAAAGCAAGTGTGCAGGGGGTGCAGGAACGTGAAAATCTACTGGACATGGTGTCCAACTTCATACAGCCAGACCAGACTGGCCAAAACCTGGAGGACACCTGACACCAGGTAACTGTATATCTCGGAATGTTTCCTGTAGTAAATAATTGTATATGGAAACTCCTAAACAGCGGGGATAACAGCTTTCACCCGCACAGTGGATGAGAAGGACATGTCGCAGGACCAACAGGATGCACTGGCACTGCTTTGCAACACACGACCATAGACAGCACCCTTAAGCACCCACCAGTAGAACAAGACCGACTGGTGAAAGCTCAAAGGTCCGGTACACCAAACATGAGTCTTCCTTAGGTCATGGCCCAGACCGGCCTTCTTGGAAGATACGCAAACCTCCAACATCAACCAAACCACAAACCCAGACACCGACGCCTCAACATCAACGAAGGATTTACAAAAAGAAGTAAACCTGCCACTGGTAACTATGGAGGTAGGTGGGTCAGGTTCCCTACAAATTGCAGGGAGCATGGAGGTTGGGGGGGAGATTACTCTCCTTTCTGGATGCATGGAGTATGTTAACTACCGACACTTATATTTTAAGCGGTATCCAGGGATATACAATAGAATTATACACGTACAGCCCTCCAGTTCAACATATACCGAACCGAATGTTCGTACTTTCTGGTAAAGAAAAATCAGAAGCGCATGCTGAACTGGAGCGGCCTTATGCAAAAGGGGTAATTGAAAAATCCCAACACGAACCGCTAGAATTCGTGTCCAATATCTTTGCCAAAAACAAAAAAAGATGGTGGTTGTTGCATCATCATAGATCTGACCAAATTGAATACATTTGTACAATATATTCATTTTTAAAATGGAAACCTTTGTTACTGCTAAACAATTGATTTCCAAAGGTTAGTTCATGGCTAGCATCGATTAAAAAATGCTTACTATTCAGTGCCTATACAAGGTGACCACAGATGTTACTTAAAATTCCACTGGATGGGACAGCCCTGGAAGTATAGAACACTGCTAAATGGGTTAACATCAGCTCCAGGCTGTTCACTAAAATTTTGAAACCAGCCCTAGCGTTTCTACGGAAATGAAAACACATGGTCATGGCATATCTAGATGACATACTTATTGTGGGCAAAACTTTGGAATTGGCCAAACAAACTGTAACAGCCACAAAACAGTTATTTGAAAAACTGGGGTTTATTGTCCATCCAGTTAAATCTAAATTAACGCCTTCCACTACTATGGACTATTTGGGGTTCACCATTGACTCAGCTCAGTTCTCAGTTTGACTTTGCCAAAGGGAAAGGCTATAGACTTAATAGAGGCTTGCAATAACCTCATGGACATCAGTAACCGTCCATCAGATTGGTAGCAAAAGTAATTGGCAAAATGGTGGCTGCTTTTCCAGCCACACAATTTGGACCTTTACATTACCAAAATTTACAGAGAGCAAAAATACAAGCACTCAAAATCAATGCTGGTCATTTTGACAGACCAATGAAGCTACCAATCAAAGCTATAATGGAACTAAAATGGTGGATAGATAACATTTGGCTTTGTTTCAATCCAATCATTATCAGCAACCCTTCTATGGTGCTACAAACTGATGCCAGTGCACTTGATTGGGGTGCCACCAATTCCATCTCCAGCTGTGGAGGTTGATGGACTGCTCAGGAGGCATCATTATTACTAACACTGGGCATAAACTACCTGGAAATGTTGGGTGCATTCTATGTCCTAAAGTCATATTGTACTGGGTCATATCACCAGCATGTTAGACTACAGATTGACAATACCACCGTGGTAGCATATATCAACCACATGGGTGAAAACAAATCGACATCATGTGACAATCTGGTTAATCCAATTTGGCAGTGGTGTATCCAGAGAGATATTTGGATATCAGGTACTTACCTACCAGGTAAACTAAATTTAGTGGCAGACACCAGGTCACGCACATTTAATGAAAACACCGAATGGATATTGAATAAAAAGTATTTGCTGATATTACAGCACGATATGGAACATCAAATATCGATCTATTTGCATCCAGGCTTAATCACCAGTTATCAAATTATGTTTCATGGGAACCAGACCCTGGGGCAGCAGCGACAGATGCATTTTCGCTGCATTGGGGGGGAAATTGATTATTTATGCATTCCCTCCTTTCTGCCTCATCAGTCGGGTATTAAGGAAAATACAGCAGGACTCTGCGTCTGGTATTTTGGTAGTACCCGATTGGCCTACTCAACCATGGTTCCCAGTGATAATGAACATGGTATTAGAACCATGTATCACCATCCCGAATAGACCAGACTTGTTGGTTCATCCCATATCAAGGGATAGCCACCCATGCCATAACTATTTGAATGTATTAATTTGTAGAGTTTAAAAATACCTCTACTACAGCTGGGACTGATGGACCGAACAGTGAACATGACTTCGGCGGCCCAAAGACAGTCCACCAAAAAACAGTATCTGGTCTATATCAGGAAGTGGGATATGTATTGTAAAGAACATCCTGTCTGTTCTGGAATACCTGGCAGGCCTCCCTTATGATGAGGGGCTCAGTTATAGTGCAATCAACTGCACCAGAAGTGCCTTATCGACTTATCTATGGCAAGGAACAGAGTGTCACTCTGTTGGAACTCACCCTCTGGTAACAAAACTTATGAGGGGAATTTTTAATACCAATCCCCCAAGAACCAGGTACTCCCAAATATGGGATGCGAGTATTGTCCTGACGATGCTCAGGAATTGGTCTCTAGCAACAGCTCTGTCCCTACATAGACTGACATTAAAAACAGTCATGCTAATGGCATTGGTCACGGCACAAAGGGTACAGTCATTACATAAATTAAGACTGGACAACGTGACTTCTCCATCTGAAAACATTATGTTTCATATTTATGAATTAGTGAAACAGAACAGACAGGGATCAGCGGGCCTCAATATTGAATTTAGGTCTTACCTAACAGATGATCGCCTCTGTATAGTAAAACATTTGTCGTTATATATGGAGAAAATGAAAATCATCAAAGGCAATGAGAAGGCACTTTTAGTCAGCCATAAGCAACCACACAAAAAAGTGTCGGTCCAGACCATCTCAAGATGGCTGAAACAGGTTCTAACACAGGCTGGGGTGGATACTAATATTTTAAATCTCATTCCACCAGGGCTGCAGCTACATCGGCAGCTATGCAGTTGGATGTACCAATGGACCAAATCCTCAAGGCAGCAGGATGGTCAGGGAAAAAAACATTCCAACTATTTTATCATAAACCATTCATTAAACCTGGAACATTTTCAGAAACAATTTAAGTTCTGTAATTTAATTACCCCATAAATAGGGGCTATAATTTGTGTTAATCAATTCATGGATTTCAATGTCGGATTCATGTCTAAAATATGTTGACACAATTCCTCCTACAGTCATTAAGGCAGATGTGATGCATGGACTCGTTTCCACAGCATGAAATCACAGAGCTTTGAAATCTTCACGTAGTCACTCACGTGACTCCGAAGTAAAATAGTAAGATTAAACGAGAACTTACCAGTTCGAAGTTTGATCAGTATTTTATGAGGAGTACGTTGAAGGAATACGTGCCCTCCGCTCCCACCCAAGATCATATACTCAACTGGTATTTCTTTCTCTAATCTTACTATGTTTAAGTCATTACAGTTATCTGTGATTTCACACCGCTGCTTTGAAGAATGACACGCATGCGTCCTGGCGGGGTTCTTCACGTATTCCCTCAACGTACTCCTCATAAAATAATGATCAAACTTCGAACTGGTAAGTTCTCGTTTAATCTTACTATTTGTACTTGTTCCCAATGTTATTTCTGGGGATAGATATACTATGACATTATCTTTAACTGTGAGGCTTCTGGATGGCCACGACTGGGTGACAATATATTTAAGATGCCTGAGCATTTTTAATGAGTCTGGGCCTTTAAGACCTGGCATACAGTCCTGCAATGCCAATTATTTCTGAGCTGAGCCAGATCTCCTCTGGTCCGCATTTACATCCACCAGCAAAGTTAAATTCCTTATCTAGTTATCTGTTTCATTGCTGTTTGTGGACTTTCAGCGAGCAACATCAACATCACTAAACAAAACATTTTTCAATCCCATAAAACCTTTAGATTCCATCATCAGGAAGGACTGAAAAGCACTCTTCAGATTGCTTCTGTCCACAGAAACTGGACATCCTTACATTTGCATCATAAAGGCATGCAATCCATGTTGCCAACCAATTGGATTACAACAGCGAATCTCTTTGAATATAAAACAATTTTTTCAACATTTAGTTCCATAATTCTGTACTTCACTTCTAAACTCCTGTTGGTAGTAGCTAATCTTCAGAACAAATACGAGCCTGTGGAACCTTTGGTGGCTACAGCCCAGAAGCAAGGTCACTCAAAGTTCAGCCATTGAGCTGCATTATGCAAACAATGCTTGCTTTTGTGCAGACTTAGAAGCAGAGCTCACAAGTCATTGACAATCCATTGACTGAACCACTCATGAACATGGGTCTTACACTTAGCATTTGTAAGACAAAGGTCCTCCCAACTACCCCTGCCGTACTTTACCATCCTGCAATAATGAAATCCAAAGCAAGTCTCTGAAAACCAACATTAGTTATCAAATCTTGGGAATCACTTCTTGACGAATGCAGACATCAATGATAACATTCTCCACCATCTTCAAAGTGGTTGCACAGCTTTGGCTGATTAAAGGT
The DNA here is from genome assembly GCF_028641065.1 of Leucoraja erinaceus. Classification (NCBI taxonomy): domain Eukaryota; kingdom Metazoa; phylum Chordata; class Chondrichthyes; order Rajiformes; family Rajidae; genus Leucoraja; species Leucoraja erinaceus. Next base: position 31,577,672 of record NC_073382.1, on the reverse strand, counting down.
CCCTGTCTCACTTTCCCAAGTCACTCACAAATTCTCCCGAGTTTTCCCCTTGATTCAAACTCGGAGAATGTCTGTAACGAGTCCGTAGGAGGACGTGGGAGTCTGTAGATATTTCGTAGTGACTCGTAATGCCAGCCGTAGGTACTCGGGGCATCAGGTAAGTCGGGACGTGTTTTCAGCATGTTGAAAAATATCCACGTAAAAAAAATAGCCCCGAGTACCTACGGCTGCCATCTCCGAGTTTGAATCAAGGGGAAAACTTGGGAGAATTTGTTAGTTACTCGGGAAAGTGAGACAGGGCCTTAAGGAAAAGTTTCTTTGAAAATCACGACCTCTGATCTGATTAAAACTCATATTTGACTTGAACCTTTAAATGATTTTGAGACCTGGACAAACTATAGCTGATACTTTAAACATTGGCTTTGAGACATCTCTGAATCAAGACACCAGAATGGAAGCAAGTCATCCTCAATCCTGAAGAATTGCCTCAGGAGAAGAAGAATAATCAAGCTATCACCTAATGTGACACATGCCACAATTATGGCCATACTGCTGAAACTTTCACCTGTTAAATTTTGTAATTTTTGTTCAATTTAGTTACTAATTTTAAAACATTTAATTTTAAACAAATGTCAAATGTACATCATCATTTTCTTACAGCCAACAACCCTGTTTACAAGAATTGTAGACCAAGGTCTTAGGAGTCTTGCAAAGAAGTAATAGGACACACACTTCATTTTAATGAAACAAGAACTCAACTGCTCAGCAATTGGGATTATGCTTTGAATTTTGCAGAGTTAGATGCTGGATGGTTAGCAGAACGTATTAAGTGTGCTTAACAGTGGACCTCAATATCTCCGGAATTAGACTGAGAATAAATAATCTTGTTGCTATTCAGTGACTTCCACCAAAAACATTGAACTGTTAACACTGTGGAGGGAGTCTATATCACAACAGTGACTCCAACTGCAAAAGTAGTTGATTCGATTCAAAGATTCTTGGGATTTCATGAATTTGAAGAGGGTTAATACTTTCCATCTTCTTTTTGAATTTATAGTATTTTCTTTTCTGCTACACTTTAGACGTGGGAAATAATCCACATATTTCACTGCAAAAGTACCACATGAAACTTTGAAAATTACTATATCTGACAAATGTCAGTATCTTTGTGAGAGCCGAAAAGGGAAATCATTTGTAATAAAACTTACATAAATTTAAATATTATTTGAAAACAGAAGTTTGGTTGTGTAAACTATATGCGACTACCCATCATCATAATCCCACATGTACATTTGAAACATAAAATGAGGAAAGTATCTTTTATGGAATATAAAAATATCTTTAAAAAGCTCTTTGCCGCCAATGAAGAACCACATTTGTCTCTCGCCTTAGGCCTGGAATGATTAGAGTAATTTACAACAATGCCAACTGTGATATCTTTAATTCAATCTTGGAAATATTCTCCCAGTCTTTCATTTCTGTCTGGTGGTTCCTTTAGATCACGACTGAGACTGAACTGAATTCACATCCAGCCGCAGTGGAGCATGCCGCATAAGACATATACTGTAAGACATGCATTATGACTATTCTTCGATTTAAACCAGCATCTGCAGTTCCTTCCTACACATTATGACAATTCTGTGATGTAGTGACATATGCACCTTGTGCACTGCTTCTGAATGTAAGCTTCATTGACTCCATTCTCTTAATGGATGTAACTGAGGATACATTCTGTCTCAATATTTTACAAAGCAAGTCAACATAATCATTTATTTAAGGTACCAATTTCTCAGCAGAGAGATAAAGCTAATTTGGACGGCACACCAATTTTGTGTATGATTTCAGATATCAAATCACCTCTTGAGAAGTGGAAATACAAAGCATTATAAAAGTCCTGAAACTTGTTATTCAACATTGTTTCGATAACCTTATGTCTAGTAAGCTAATGAGTGGGGGAGGTGGCACAGCTGGTACAGCTGCTACCTCACAGTGCCAGAGATCCGGGTTCGATCCTGACCTTGGGTAATGTCTGTATGAAGTGCGCAATCTTTTCCTGTGACCACGTGGGTATCTTCCAGGCACTCCAGGTTCCTCCAACACCCCTAAGATATGTGGGTTTGTAGGTTTTAGATTTTAGTTTTAGAGATACTTCACGGAAACAGTGTCCTTCTGCCCCTCGAGTCTGCACCGACCAGCGATGCCCGCACATCACTATCCTACACACATTAGGGACAATTTACACATATACCAAGCCGATTAACCTTGAAGAAAACCCATGCGGTCATGGCGAGAACGTACAAACTCTGTACAGACAGCACCAGTAGTCAGGATCGAACCCGGGTCTCTGGCGCTGCAAGTGCTGTAGGTAGCAAGTCTATCGCTGCACCATTGTCCTATTTGGCCTCTTTATAATTGCCCCTAATATGTAGGGAGTGAATGAGAAATGGAATGACATAGAACTAGTGTGAACAGGTGATCGATGATTGGTGAGGTCTTCATGTGCTGTTCCCTGTTTCCTTCCACTTATAACCCTTCCTCTGGCCTCACATGTCATGCCTCTTCAATCCTTATCTCACAGCCTTTTGTCTTCTTTTCATCTCTGGCCTTTGTCCATCCATCTACCAATCAACCCCCTCACATGTGTCCTCATTTTACTGTCTCTGGTCCCCCAACTCTCTTCCAGTTTTTCTTACCACCCCAGTAAATCACTTTGAAATAGGGTCCCAACTTGAAATGCCACCTATTCATGTCCTTCTGAGAAGTTGTTTCAGTTCAAGTTTTGCTCAAGATTCCAGCATCTGCAGTTCCTTGTGTACAACGGGCTAAGATATATGTGTTCATTAGAGTAAAGAAAAAAAATAAATCAATTTTAAAATAATTTGAGTAAGAAAGAACTGCAGATGCTGTTTAAATCGAAGGTAGACACAAAATGCTGGACAAACAGTGGGTGAGGAAGCATCTCTGGAGAGAAGGAATGGGCGATGTTTCGGGTCGAGACCCTTATTCAGACTGATGTGAGGGGAGGGGGCAGGACAAAGATAGAATGTAGGCGGAGACAGTAACGAGCCTGTCCACTTAGGCGATTTTTCAATGGATTTCCGGAGACTGCCAAGTTGCCGGCAGTTACCTGAAAAACCGGCAACTGGAACGGCGACTGTCAGAGTGGAACACACACACACACACAAACACATTGCTTCCTTCACCAGCCTGTTATGCAGGCAAGGGGCAGGGCAAGCGGGGGGAGCGCTGTCTGAAAAGCTCACACAGTGCAAAGCCAAGGTGAAACAGCTACACACCGCGATGAACAGAAAGATTGGCGCTGTAAAAAGATGGCTAAAGCACAGTTTAGGTAAGTCCTTTAAAAGAGGGGGGAGGGGGGAGAAGGGGGGAGAAGGGAGAGGGGGGAGAAGGAGGGGAGACAACTTTTAAGAAGCCAGAGATACATGGCTGTGAAGCTCGGCGGACATTTACCATTGCCGGTCGGTTATCCTTGGTTCTGAAAACTATTGCTCACTTTTTTTTCCCAATGAGCCAATGAAATTCACCGGTCAGCACCGACTACAACCTATGAGAACCTCCGAGACCTTTCAACCTCCTGGAAACCCATTATGACCTCCTAGCGACCCAGCTATGGCTCAAGAATTCTCGCTACTCTCCATGGCGGCTTCATTCTAGTCACCGCTAATTTTTCAACATGTTGAAAATTTCAGGGCGACCATAATGAGGCCGTGACTAGTTCCCAGAATGCAGGAACTCCTCATGACCATGAAGGCGACTCCCCGGCAACCACTCGCAAACACGTGGCGACCATGTGGTGAGTGCACAGTTTCCTGCAGTCGCCTAAAAAGTCGCCTAAGTGGGACAGGCCCATAAGGCTAGTGGGGGAACTGGGAAGGGGAAGGGATGGAGTGAGAAAGCATGAGCTGAAATTAGAGTAGTCAATGTTCATACCGCTGGGATGTAAACTACCCAAGAAAAATATGAGGTGCTTTTCCTCCAATTTGCACTGGGCCTCACTCTGACAATGGATGAGGCCCAGGACAGAAAGGTCAGATTGGAAATGGGAGGGGGATTGAAGTGCTGAGCCAATGGGAGATCAGGTAGGTTAAGACGGACTGACCGAAGGTGTTTAGTGAAACGATTGACGAGCCCGCGCTTGGTCTTGTCGATGTAGGGAAGTTAACACCTGGAACAGCGAATACAGTAGATGAGGTTGGAGGAGGTGCAAGTGAACCTCAGCCTAACATGGAAAGACTGTTTGGGTCCTTGAATGGAATCGAGAGGAGAGGTAAAGGGACAGGTGTTGCATCTCCTGCGGTTGTAGGGGAAAGTATCTGGGGAGGGTGTGGTTTGAGTGGGAAGGGATGAGTTGACCAGGGAGTTTTGGAGGGAACAGTCTCTGTGGAAAGCAGAAAGGGGTGGAGATGTGAAGATGTGGCCAGTAGTGGGATCCCATTGGGGGTGGTGAAAATATTGGAGAATTATATGCTCTTAAAATAATTTGAACCATGTAGACAAAACCCACATTTTAAGTAAAAGATTAATGTTTTTTTCTGTTCACAAGACATTTATGGTGTTGAGGCCACTATAACCATATAATAACCATATAACAATTACAGCACGGAAACAGGCCATCTCGGCCCTACAAGTCCATGCCGAACAAATTTTGAACCCTTAGTCCCACCTGCCTGCACACCATAACCCTCCATTCCCTTCATCCATATGCCTATCCAATTTATTTTTAAAATGATACCAATGAACCTGCCTCCACCACTTCCACTGGGAGCTCATTCCACACAGCCACCACTCTCTGAGTAAAGAAGTTCCCCCTCATGTTACCCCTAAACTTCTGTCCCTTAATTCTCAAGTCATGTCCCCTTGTTTGAATCTTCCCTACTCTCAGTGGGAAAAGCTTATCCACGTCAACTGTTTATCCCTCTCATCATTTTAAAGACCTAGGTCCCCCCTTAACCTTCTGCGCTCCAGAGAATACTAACTATGTTTTTTCAATCCTTAGCTTGAATACTTTCACTATTTGTAAAGTGTTTTCGATTTCCTTTTATTTGAATCTCCACAGAGTGATGGTGTTTGTGTGTGGATTGGCAGCAAGTGACCTTCTATGCCATTCCTTCAATGACCTTCTCTGCTGTTGACCACAAACAGCCGAGTGTCCGTGCCTGACTAAAAATGCTGCCCGTCTCATTGGTGATGATGAAATCTGCTAATTTGCATGAAGAGTCATTAGCGAGGGAAAGAATTATAATATGTTTATTAAAAGCTGTTTTCCTAGTGTATCATGACAGCCAAGTTAAATTTGAGTTGTATGCAACCCAGTGCCACAGCTAGACGAGCCACTGCCTCACAGTATCTGAGGCCAGTTTGAACAATCTCCCTTTGACACTTGTTTCCTCCCACATCCCAAAGGTTGGTAGTTTCACTGGTGCAGTGTATAGTGGCCCGAGTGTATAAGGGAGAGGTCAATCTGAGTATTTTATGAGGATGTGGGAAGAATTTAAAAATGGAATTAATGTAAGGTTAGTATAAGTGAGTGATTGATGTTTCTAGTGGACACGGTGGGTCTGTTTCTGTGCTGTATCTCTCTATGACTCTGTGACTGAACATCAGAGCAATGCACAACAATGTAACTGTAAATCTGCATGTTCTTAAATTAATATATTAAATGTGATGATTCCCCAATCTAAGCTCAAAGCAAGCATACTTTTTGCATTACAGCATTCCAAACCACATTCTTCAATCATTCTTCCTACGCTCCTGAAGATCTTTGACTTCAAATGTTGACTTTTTTTCTCTGCCGATGCTCTGATCAACTTTTTTTCCATAGCATTTTGTGCTATAATTTTGCACATGCTGCAGCCAAGCCACTCTTTGAAAGGTGGAGATATTCCATCTCTTATTTTGTCATGTTTTTATTAAAGTTTAAGTGAATCAGCAAATATTTATGTTACCTCTGTTCCATTCCATAGAAGATAATAAGGAATAATTTTATACTTATGTTCTATGGACAGTGTTCATTCCCTGGGCATTGACATGGAAATAAATAACCTAATGAAAGGTGAAACTGTGCCTTCAGTTACCAGTGTGAGATGCTAAAGACTACACCTATGACTTTTTGCATCCAAATTCTTTCAGTGTCCAAAATGAAAATTTGTAACTACAGAGAAAATTACTGGAGGCGTTTGTTGCTTCTGATCATTATGCATGAAAAATATAATTTAGTTTCTTCATTTCATCTTGGTAATTTGTATCCTTTAATAAACTATTTTATGCTCTTTGAGAAAACAATAAAAAACAGTGGTTCTGTCAACTGAAAATTAAAATAAAAAATGTCAGAAATACTCCACCGATCAAGCAGCATCCATGAAGGCAGAGCAGAGTTAATTTACATACAATTTGCTTACATTATCAGGGGTGTTTTGATAGGGATATATTTCCAAAAATGATAGGTTATTTGTTTGCAGTAAGCTGCATTTCCTCAACCTGCACCCCTTATCTTAAAAATCAGAATGTAATGGTGCCAGGAGCATTCAATTGTCGCTAGAAACATTCTTCACAAATGCACAGTGAGCCATTGGTCTATGGCTGTGTTCACAGGTCTTAAAACATGAAAGCAATTCTGACCACTCCAAATACTGGGTGTTTGAGCTAGACTCATGCACTTTGCAGTCCATGTTCAAGTCATGCAAATGCCCAGACATTTAATGCAAGCCAAGCTTCTTTTACTTAACCCATCTCTTCACATGCCTAAACTCGGAGGGATACTGTGTTGCTTTGCCAGTCACCAATCAATAACTGGAGACAAGTGACTCCAAAACATTAACAATGCTCACAGAGCTTTAATCAACTGAAAACAAAAGAAAAGGGCACAGTTTAGGTTGCATGTATGGGATGAGGTTGAAACTTGACTTGTTTGATACTTGGAAACACCTTATTAAAAACTTGATGACTGTGGATTAAACGCTATGAATACAGAAATGTTTGTAGTGCATTACAACTAACACAGATTCCCACGGGTATATTGCTGAATAACAATGTCACCAATCTTGATTAAATGTAATTAATTATTTTTGGAAGAAGGAATTAGGAGCAACACTAGCAAGTTTGCGGATGACACAACGTTGGCTGGCAGTGTGAACTGTGAAGAGGATGTTAGGAGGTTGCAGGGTGACCTGGACAGATTGAGTGAGTGGGCAGATGCGTGGCAGATGCAGTATAATATAGATACATGTGAGGTTATCCACTTTGGCGGCAAAAACAAGGGGGCAGATTATTATCTCAATGGGGTTAGGTTAGGTAAGGGGGAGGTGCAGCAAGACCCGGGTGGCCTTGTACATCAGTCACTGAAAGTTGGCGTGCAGGTACAACAGACAGTGAAGAAAGCTAATGGAATGTTGGCCTTCATGACAAGAGGATTTCAGTATAGGATTAAAAAGGTTCTTCTGCAGTTGTATATGGCTCTGGTAAGACCACACCTGGAGTATTGCGTACAGTTTTGGTCTCCTAATTGGAGGGACATCCATGTGATTGAGGCAGTGTAGCATAGGCTCACGAGATTGATCCCTGGGATGGTGGGATTGTCATATGAGGAAAGATTGAAAAGACTAGGCCTGTATTCACTGGAGTTTAGAAGGATGAGGGGCACACAACTCTGTGGAGCACTAGTGTTGAGGGTTTGGATGGAGGAAATATTATGACCAAATCTAACTGACTTAGGTCTGCTGATCAGGAAGTCTACAAACCAATTGCAGTTGAAGGTCCCATAACCAAGATCCCAAAGTTTAGAGACACAAGGAACTGTAGATGCTGGTTTACAAGAAAAGTGCTGGAGTTGCCAAGAATCGTTCAGGGAACCATGCACCTGTACACCTCGTTGAGTTAAAAGAGAGTGAAGAAACAATAGCTTCAGTGACTGTAAAGATACCTAGTAATCGGGGATTCAGTAAATAAAAAAGGATTATGAGAATGACTGCACAGCGAGTGGACAGGGAGAATGGATACCATTGGAAGAATAACACTCTGATTAGTACAAGGTGAAATGGCAGCTGCAAGCTTTTCAAACCCCTCTCACTGAATCAGAATCACTCTTTATTCGCCAAGTATGTTTTGCAACATACGAGAAATTTCATTGGCCAGGTCAGTCATACAATTAAAAGTAAATGATCACTTCAAAAACACATTTTAACATGAACATCCACCACAGTGAATCCTACACATTCCTCACTGTGATGGAATGCGAAATAAAGTACAAGTCCTTCCCCTTAGTTCTTCCTCGGTCGTGGGCCTCGAGTCCCCGTTGACGGGATGATCTTTACTCCCGTAGCCGGCGGCGTATGGGCCCCCATGTTGAGGCGATCTGCTCCTGCAACGGGGGGATATCAGCTCCCCCGCACTGGATTATCGAACCTCGCATCGGGGCTGGTGAATCTTCCGCGACGTTGGAGCTCCCGACTCGGCCTCACCTGAGACTGCGAGCCCTTGATGTTGATTCCGCGGTGGTCACAATCCCAGGCAAGGGATCAGCTCCGATGTTAAGTCTGTACCCCGTGATAGGGCTCAGTCAGACCGAGGAGGCTTCCAGCTTCATCGGTGGTAGGCCACAGAACCCGGAGGATGTGATCCGAAAATTGATCACATCTCCGGGAAGGTGAGAAACTGAAAAAAAAAGTTTCCCCCGATCCCCTCCCCCCTCCCCCCACATAAAATAAACAGAAGAACATTAAAACAAAACTTTTAAGAAACTGAAAAATAACAAAAGAGTGAAAAGACATACAGAATGCCGACAGGGCTGCCATCTCCCCGGCACCCCTGGGAATAGTAAAGGTCTTTTGTTTTTAACACGTACAAATAACCATAGCCTACAATTAATGTAGTTTTACCCAATGATCTTTCTGTGGAAGATCAAAGTGAGCTTTAGAGCTAAGCACAGGATAAGTTCAGTACACTAAAAGGAGTGAAATCAATTTTTTAAAGCAATTATGTGCAATGCTTAATAAACATATATTAATAATTTTCTCTCCTCTAAACGGTTGCGGTATTCAATTCAATACTTTTTAGGCCATTTTGTAAAAATATAATTACGTGATTCAGGTAAACAAAATTAAAGAAGAAAATCAGATCCCATTGAGTGCTGAGTGAAAGTTGTAATAAAGATTTTGCTGCAGGCATGACTACCAATTTGAGTGTAAGACAGCACAAATCCTTTTACAATTGAGATTGCAAGCTTTTTTCCAATTATGGACAAAAACTAAGGCTATACAATTACTAGCAGTTCAGCTCTAATATAGATGATTTCAGGGAACACAGTTCTCTGCTGATATCCAGGTCTAAAGCAGTGATAAAAATAGATAAGTACTTTGAAGAAAGATATCCACATTATTTTGCCCTTTGACTGGGTATTTGACTGGAGTTATTTCTGTGGAATGCCAGGGTTGCAGGAATGAGGTTATGTATCTACATTGAAAGAAAATTAAAAAATAATACAGATGCTGGAAATCTGCAATAAAGACACAAAATGTTGAAAACACTCGGGTGAAACATCACATGCGGAAAGAAGAAAAGAGTTAACATTTCAAATCCAAGACACTGACATATGATTTCAGACCCGTTTCTCTGTCCATTGATGCTGCCTGACAGTCTGAAGAAGGGTCTGGACCCGACACGTCACCCGTTCCTTCTTTCCAGAGATACTGCCTGTCCTGTTGAGTTACTCCGCTTGGGAAAATATTTGGATTATGGCTGTTCTTGTTTAGGCCTGTGAAAAATTAAATAACTTCCAACCAATTATGCACCATATATAGACTGATAACTGGCAGCTTTCTAATTGTTAAAAGATTAGTTTAATATACATGTTCAGTCAACAACCTGCGTAAAATGCATAATTAGTTGAAAATAACATTAATGTTATCAGAACTTTTATGTTCTATCGCCATTCCAGTAACACAGCAAATTTCTAACCACTGTTCAGTACATTATTTGCAAAAATGTTGCAATCCTTTATTTATTGTGATGCAACAGAAAAATGCTCTCTACAGAAACTCCTGTTGCAAGGCTAGATAGCAACTGTGGCTCAGTTGATGTCACTCTCACCTCTGAATCATATGTTTTGGATGGAGATCTTATCTCAGTGACTTGAAAGCACAAGTTCGTGGCTGACAACCCACGAGAGATTGCCGCACTGCTGGTAGGTGCTGTATTTTGGAATAGATATTGAGCCAGAACCTATTATCAGCAGTCTCTGTATCCCTGCATTCACAGCTGACCAATGTGAAAAATACAAATTAACCTTTTGTGGCTCTGTCAGAGTTGACTTGCTGCCCAAAAGTATTGTAATCCTAAATAATGAGACATGTGCAGGTAGTGTAAGCAGAGACATCTTTAAAAGTTGTTGAAGTGATGCTCTCTGCCTCACACAACTGTCAAGATACATAAAGACTTTTGAATTTGTAGAGGCAAAGGGTTAGTCGATATTTCAAGTTGAGACCTGATTCAGGGTCTGAGCCTAAACATCAACTTGCCTTTTACCTCCCTAGATGCTGCCTGACCTGCTGAGTTCTTTCAGCAAAGTGTTTTTTTCTCTTGATTACAGCACTGCGGTCTCTTGTGTGTCCATACATTTTTGAATACTTAACTGTATTTTAAAAAATCATAATTAGTGTTAACAAATAAAATAATTTAAATAAATGCATTGAATTAAAACATAAACCAACCCGTTTCTTTCCCTTCTCCCATTGATTAATTTCTCTCTGTTGTACCAAATTTATGGAACCTCATTATCTGCAAATTAGTAAATTCTCCTGCAAGGCAATAGTGGCTGCATATCAGGTGTGCAGTATTGTTACTCTAGTGCTTAGATACATTCTGGGGATGAGAAATGTTCCATAAAATACGTGCTTTGTTTTCTTTGTTTTTCATTTTTAAATAAAGATTAACATCACTTTTATTACCATCTGATGAATCCATGCAGCTTGATTCTACAACATTTTGTCACAGTCCTTTAACTACTTATGCCATCCAGCATATTGGGAGCTGAGGTAAGGTGGGTGGTTACTTCAGCATGGCTAATAGCCCAGTTATATATGTTTGCTAAAACTAGTTTTATCCCCCTATAATGAGTTGCACACTTGGATAAAACAATATTTGGCTTTGAAGCATAGCATTTCTCATGTTAGTACATTATACATAATGCATGATGTGTTATAATGAATGAAAAACCTTAAAAATACTTATGATATTTAATGTTCATCCTGACAGATCTTTATCAGAAAACCCTGCAGCATCTTGCCCAACAAGTTGCTTGCTGTTGCTGCAAACAGGGGAGTTGGGATTGAGTTATGTGTGTTCAACTGAATGAGACTCTCAGATGTAAAATGCTAATTAGGTGGCTGAATTAAAAAGCCATCAGCACTGGTGCTGAAATACTTCTTGGTTTCCCTTGGAATTTCACTCACATCTTCCACCTCCTCCCACGCTCTCTCTCTCTCTTCATAGTTGCTCCCACATCTGCACATCACCCAATTAATAATGTAAATGTAATAAACCAGTGGGAAGAGCAACAATAGAATTTATTAAACCCGACAATATAAAAATATTCAAAATTAAATTTGTATATGATTCTGGAGATTATTGAGCACAACAATGAAAATGGAAATATAAGAAGTAAAATATATCAAGTGGGATGCCACCAATTCATGAACACTTCTTGTTTCTTTTCTGACTGGAAAGGGACCAGAATAGGCAGTCAATTTCTAGCCAAGAACAGTTACATTTCAGTGTGTACAATATTATGTTTTTTTTGTTAAAACTGCTTGATTGAACATTTTGCTTTTAATTTGGCAGGCTAATTGCTATTTATTTGTTTTAATTCCTTCACATATTTGAAATTCTGTTGTAAGATTGTGTGATTGGTATTAGTTTATTCTGATTGCATGTACTAAGAGAGTGAAAAAAAAATTTGTGCTATCCAGGCAAAATCACACCATGCAAGAGCACATCAGCATTTACACAAGAGAAAATAGAGTGCAATATATAGTGTTGTAGCTACAGAGAAAGTGCAGATAAAAAGAAAAGTGCAAGGGCTACAATGAGGTAATTTGTAAGATCTGGAATTCATCTTGCGCATTTAAGAGTCAGTTAACACCAGGGAAGGAGCTGTTCATAAATAAGGCAATACCTTATTTCAAGCTTTTGTATTCTCTACCTAATAGGAGAGGAGAGATGAGAGAATTGACTAGGGTGTGAGGGTCCTTGATTAAGTCAGTTACTTTCCTGAGGCTGTGTGAAGTATAAATGGAGACAATGGAGAGCTGAGACTGGTTTGCATGATGGATAGAGCTTCTTTCGTAACTCAATAATTTTTGCAGTCTTTGGCCGAGCTGTTGTCATAAGAAGCTGTGATGCATCCAGACAAGACGCTGTCTTTGGTTTCTGTGGTGCATCTGTAGAAGTTAGTTCTTCTAGCATGCTGTAAAATCTGAACAATTCTCTAACAGTGTAACCATATAACCATATAACAATTACAGCACGGAAACAGGCCATCTCGACCCTTCTAGTCCGTGCCGAACACATAATCTCCCCTAGTCCCATATACCTGCGCTCAGACCATAACCCTCCATTCCCTTCCCATCCATATAACTATCCAATTTATTTTTAAATGATAAAAACGAACCTGCCTCCACCACCTTCACTGGAAGCTCATTCCACACAGCTACCACTCTCTGAGTAAAGAAGTTCCCCCTCATGTTACCCCTAAACTTCAGTCCCTTAATTCTCAAGTCATGTCCCCTTGTTTGAATCTTCCCTACTCTCAGTGGGAAAAGCTTTTCCACGTCAACTCAGTCTATCCCTCTCATCATTTTAAAAACCTCTATCAAGTCCCCCCTTAACCTTCTGCGCTCCAAAGAATAAAGCCCTAACTTGTTCAACCTTGAACAAAATCAATGAGAAAATTGTGACATATGCACTGGGGAAACAAAGTAAACGTATTATACTATAAATGAAAAAAACTTGGCTCCAAAGAATGCCGATGCAATCTTGATTGAATTTTGATGCACTCACTGCAACTTTATATTTATTAACATTCAACTACAAACGTTCTCCTAAACTGTTCATTACACTGAACGTTGTGGCTTCTAAACTGACGTTGACATTTTCTTTATTGTACTGTTGTAATAGTTTGAGGATAGCAATTTTAGTAAGCAAACTTTGTGAAAATAATGGCTGAACAACAATGGCATCACCAGTTGGAGAAAAACAAGTAATAATTTGCATAAACACACAAGGAGATGCATGTTGGTAGAATGGTAAAGTTATTTTGTACAAGTAAGCTGCTTAAATATGATTGTGATCCATCACTTTTACCAATTGCTCAATCTTGCTTGCTGGCTGGCAAATGTTGTTTTCCATTTTGTGAAGTTAAATGATTGATACTATTATTGCTGGAGCTTCTGAAAGGGAAGACCAGAGGCTTGCAGCACTGCTTTGATTAAAGAAAGCAAGAGTGGTTCTTGCCTGCAGTTAATAGGCGCACTGATGGGTTCTACTTTAATCTTACAGAAATGAAGGTACCAAGGCCACAAAGTGTACTACTCATTGTGCAGTACCTACAACATTTTCCTGTTCCACTACCCATTCCACAATTGTCCTCTTCCTACTCTGTGGATTTGTTCTTGGGGGTTCGGTGCTGTGTTTCTCTCATGCACAGCTTGACCTCACTGCTAGGCCATACTATACAGAGCACAGCACAATGTTATCGCTATGTACCCCTTCTGTTTTGCAACATTACAGAACAGAGACTCAGACAACACACAATTGTAACATATCAATTAGACTTAAATTACATATAAATTGTGCAAGATTGTACAAATAAATTTCCATGGTAGTGTAAGTGTGGAAGTGTTTTGTTGCGAAGGTACGATTAGAGTTGTGCAAGTTGGCTCTAGCATCTGACAGTTGTACAAAGGTTCCTGCTTCTGATGGTGTGGGATTTCAGACTTCAGTATCTCCTGCCCCTCCCTGGCCTTGAGGAAAGGGCAAGGCCCAAGTGGTGGTGATCCTTGATGATAGATGCTGCTTCTTAAGAAAAAAACTTTCTTTAAATGCTTTTTATGGAGGAGAGAGCTGTGTTCCTGATGGTGTGGGCTGAACCTACCTCTCTCTGAAGTCTCCTGCATTCTGGTGCCTTGGAATTATGACGGCAGGTGGAGAGATGCTGTGAAAAACGAGAGCACACCAGGACAAGTTGAATCAGTTGTGATCTTATTGAATGACAATACTAGTTCAAGGAACCAATGAGGGTACTTGCGCTGACACAGGAGTAAGCTCCACCACCCACTGTCCTGTTATCCATCGCCTGCTGACCCGCTCCGCTCTATGATCTTTGCTCTTGAAAAACACGGAACGGTCAGTAAATACCATGCAGTGTCACCCAACGCAGCAAGTGAGGCCATGTCCTGCTCCCTGTGGCAGTCTGAATTTAAGGATTTGCAGGAAGCGGCTGACCGACGAGCGAGGCCGGCTAGCGACAGGAGAAAGATGTTCAGATGGAGAGCACTGCCAGAGGTGAGCGGGCCAGCAGAAGGCGTGAAGGTGGTGACCGGTTCTGCTGTCCGGTCCCGGTGCCCGCTCGCAGCCACCCGAGCTACTTCCCTCCCCGGCCCCAATATGGTGGCTCCGTGCCCGGAGCGCCGCGGCAGCGGTGAGTGGGTGAGCTGCTGGCATAATCCCCAATCTCCAACCCCTCTCCTTCTCAACGCTCCTGCCCATGCTGAACTGGTCCAGACTCCCCACAAACTGTGAAAGGAACTCTTTCCACCTCCCCCACCCCCAATCCCCCCCCAGCTGAGCTGTCCTTTTACAGCCGCTTCCCAGCAGCTGCCAGCAATGAAGGGTAGACTTGGCTATCCCTCAGTACATCAACATCGTTCTTGATGTTGCTGTATTGAGGGATAGCCAAGTCTATCTTTCTTGGCTAACAACCTAACATTCGGCCTCCAAGACGCAGGTAAATTTTCGTGCCTTATTTTTGGGTAAAAAATTACATCTTCATTGTCGAGAAATACAGTAACTATATGTAAAGAGGAGTCATAAAACACTGTGTCTTTACTACTGTTTATTCATGATACACATACGTTGCTGCCGTAGCTGTTCGTGGTCTGTCACCAGAACTAGGGAGTGGGATCAATGGGTGGGAAGGTTGTAATTATACTTGTGATGTGCGGAGTGGTTAGTAGTGGTGAGGTCACTATGTTAAAGGTACATGCACATGTCATCTACATCCTTCCCCTTGGAAATGAAAAGCAATACAGTAGTGACAGGGCGACCACGTCTCATACGCTATGAGCAGGTAAGCAAACAGTTAAGCAAAATCACCATAACGGACAGGCGGCTTGACCACCCGCCCGGACCGGGTACGCAGCTCGCCATCTCCCCCCTCTGCAGGAAGAACAGGAGTAGGAGCAGGTGCGGGTGAGTGAACCGGGGACCCGGGAGGATAAGGAGAAGACAGAGACGGAGGAGGGGAAGCAGGCGCAGCAGCGGGAAGACGGGCAGGCGAGGGAGGACTGGCTGTTGGAGAGCGGGGCTGATAGAGCTGAGAAGGCAGGGACCGAGGCATGCGTGGAGGGGCAGGCAACGTGGCAGAGAGCGGGGGGGCAAAGGGGACGGCAGGCGGTGGTGGGGGCTCGTTGACAAGCCGCAGATGTTGGCGGGACTGGCGGTAAATGGTAACGTCATGGTCGACTAGATAGGACCGCGAACCAGCAGTACCGACGACGATGGCAAGCCTGGAGTGACCGGAGGGGGGCTGCATCCGGACGACTTGGCCAGGGAACAGACGCGGGAGGGGAAGGCAGGACTTGTCATGGGAGCGCTTTTGGATTTCTTGCTCGAGGGCAATGCGCTCCTGGACGGCAGGGACCCGCTGGGTCACCAGGATCGGAGGTCTCGTAGTGCAAGACATCAGCCGCTGTGCTGTCGAGCCCAAGGCAGGATCGCGGGAGATGTTTCGAAGGTTGAGGAGGGCCAGGTAAAAGTCAGAATGGGACAGTCTACAATGTTCCAGCAAGTGCTCAGCACTGCAGACAGGGCGCTCTGCCAAGCCGTTGCTTTGCGGGTACTCTGGGCTGCTGGTATAGTGTCCGAAGTTCCAGCTGGCAGCGAAATTCCGAAATTCGGCACTTGAGAACTGGCTGCCGTTGTCCGATTGAAGACTTGCCGGGGAGCCAAAGGTTGCGAAGTGGCGGCGCAGCTTCCCGATAACAGCCGAAGAGGTGAGGGAGTGCAGCTGGTCAACCTTGAACCAGCTGGAGTACGAGTCAACAAGGACCAGGAAGTGCTTGTCACGCCACTCGAAAATGTCAGTGGCGATGGCCATCCAGGGCAGCTCGGGGGCAGGCTGTTGCAGAAGCGGCTGCCGTTGCTGATGGGGAGCGAGGCTATTGCAGATAGAGCAGGCAGAGACCCTCTCCCGGATGTCTTGGGCCATGCTGGGCCAGTAGAACTGACTCTGGGCCTGAGCCAGAGTGGCCTCGGCCCCAGGATGACCGCGGTGGGTGGTCTGAAAGTATTGGTCCCACAGCGCAGCAGGCACAATGACCTTGTGTCCCTTCATGACCACGCCGTCGTGCAGCAGGAGCTCGTCACGGACCAGGAAGTAGGGCACATCACCAGCCGGCAAGGATGAACGACGGTCTGGCCAGCCCTGCCGGATGACGTCGGCAAGCTGCTGCAGGGCAGGATCATTGGCAGTGTTGCTGACCAGGGACTGCATCTGCTGGGAAGGCACAATGTTAACGTTAAGCACCATCAGGTCAGACGATTCATAAGGATGGCGGTCGGTGGACATTAGCGGTGCGCGGGACAGCGTGTCGGCCACAAACATGTCCTTGCCCTTGCGATATACAATTCTGAACGTAAAACGCTGGAGCTGCAGCATCATGCGCTGCAAACGGGACGAGGCAATGTGGATGGAGACCAACAACTGGTGGTCGGTCTCAATCATGAAGCTGTTGCCCAGAATATAGTCCTTGAACTTGGATCAGGCAAACAACACAGCAAGCAGCTCCTTCTCTATCTGAGCATAGCGCTGCTCGGCAGGGGTCATGGTGCGGGATGCGTAGGAAACAGGCAGCTGCAGGGTAGCCCTCCCCACCGGAACGAGCACGCCTCCCCTATAGGCATGCAACAGGGAGTTGTCGGGAGTAACTTTCTCATCAGTCCTTATCTTCCTGAAGAGGCTTGTTGACATTACATTGGCCACGGCCCCCGTGTCGAGTTTGGCGGTGAAGGTCGAGCCGTTGACAGTAACGCGAACCGAAGGGTCCGTTATCAGTGCAGGTGCATCCAACAGTGAAAATATGCTGGTATCCCCCTGGGAGGAACTTGTATCAAACAAAGGGAGTTCGTCAGGCTGGTACTGTGAACCTAGCGCGCTATCAGCTTGAGCAAGGTTGTTTAACATTCGCCGTGGAGTAGGAACTGGCTTCCCATGGGAGCGGCAATCGGCAGAGAAATAGTTTAATTTCCTGCAAAAGTTACACATTTTGCCCACTGCAGGGCACACATTAAACTGATGGGAGGCAAAGTTGCAGTTGGGGCAACGCTGTGGGCTGCTAACCCTGGGTGCAGGGGAACCCCGTTGCCGTTGCGGGCCAGCATACCGCTGGTGGCCAGCAACACTGATAAAGTTAATGTCATGATCGGCAGAAGACACCGCCGAGGCGACAGCATCAGCCATGTGGGAGGCGTGCAAGCCTCGTCCAAAGACAGATCATGCTTCCGCAGAAGTTCAGCCCTTACTTTTTCATCCTGAAGGCCATACACTAGAATGTCCTGGATCAGTTGATCGGGGGTCAGCACGTCCAGGCGGCAATGCCTGGCCAGGTGCCGCAACGCGGCGATATAGTTATCGATTGACTGTCCAGGGATCTGACGCCGGGTGAACATTTTAAAACGCTCTAGAATGCAGTTTTTAAGAAGGAACTGCAGATGCTGGAGAATCGAAGGTACACAAAAAATCTGGAGAAACTCAGCGGGTGCAGCAGCATCTATGGAGCGAAGGAAATAGGCAACGTTTCGGGCCGAAACCCTTCTTCAGACTGATCGGGGGCGGGAGTGGGCGGGGACAAGAAAGGAAAAAGGAGGAGGAGCCCGAAGGCTGGGGGATGGGAGGAGACAGCAGGGGGACTGAGGAAGGGGAGGAGACAGTAAGGACTAACAAAATTGGGAGAATTCGATGTTCATGCCCCCAGGATGCAGACTCCCCAAACGGAATATGAGGTGCTGTTCCTCCAATTTCCGGTGCTGCTCGCTGTGGCCATGGAGGAGACCCAGGACAGAGAGGTCGGAGACGGAGTGGGAGGGGGAGTTGAAGTGCTGAGCCACCGGGAGGTCAGCTTGGTTATTGCGGACCAAGCGGAGGTGTTCGGCGAAACGATCGCCCAACCTCCGCTTGGTCTCACCGATATAGATCTGCTGACATCTAGAGCAGCGGACGCAATAGATGAGGTTGGAAGAGATGCAGGTAAACCTCTGTCGCACCTGGAACGATTGCTTGGGTCCTTGAACGGAGTCGAGGGGGGAGGTAAAGGGACAAGTGTTGCATCTCTTGCTGTTGCAAGGGAAAGTGCCCGGGGAGGGGGTGGTACAAGAGGGAAGGGAAGAATTGACAAGGGAGTTATGGAGGGAGCGGTCTTTGCGGAAGGCAGATATGGGGGGAGATGGGAAGATGTGGCGAGTGGTGGGGTCACGTTGGAGGTGGCGAAACTGACGGAGGATTACTTTTTGTATGTGACGGCTGGTGGGGTGAAAGGTGAGGACTAGGGGGACTCGGCCCTTGTTGCGAGTGGGGGGATGGGGAGAGAGAGCAGTGTTGCGGGGTATGGAAGAGACCCTGGTGCGAGCCTCATTTATGGTGGAGGAGGGGAACCCCCGTTCCCTGAATAATGAGGACATTTCAGATGTCCTGGTGTGGAACGCCTCATCCGTGGAGCAGATGCGGTGTAGACGGAGGAATTGGGAGTAGGGGATGGAGTCCTTACAGGAAGCAGGGTGGGAAGAAGTGTAGTCCAGATAGCCATGGGAGGCAGTGGGTTTATAGTGTATGTCGGTCAGAAGTCTATCACCTGCAATTGAGATAGTGAGGTCAAGGAATGGTAGGGAAGTGTCGGAAATGGTCCAGGTGTATTTGAGTGCCGGATGGAAGTTAGTGGTGAAGTGGATGAAGTCAGTCAGTTGTGTGCGGGTGCAGGAGGTGGCACCAAAGCAGTCGTCGATGTAGCGGAGGTAGAGGTCGGGGATGGGGCCCTGGTATGTATTGAACAAGGATTGCTCGACGTAACCGAGAGTGCAGTTAGTGGGGATGTCGAACATTGCGGTAAACTTAGCCATAAGACATACCGGGTCCCGAGCATCTTCACCTGCACCATAGACAAACGACTCAGACCGTTCCAGGGCATCGGGACCAGCCAGGTTGAGAAGCAGAGAAGCCTGTTGCAGGGGTGGCAGCAGGATGGGCGATCGTGACATAGTCTTGGAAGTCACGTCTAAAGTCACCCCACCGATGGGAAATGTCTGAGTCGAAGACAAGCATATCGGGTTTGTGCAAGAAGTAGCCATGGCACGGGAGATACCAAAAAAACACAATGGGGAACTGGGTCAAAAGTAAAGAAAACCCGACAAACGGGAGGCGCAAAGGTACGATTGTGACACCATGTAAAGAGGAGTCATAACACACTGTGTCTTTACTACTGTTTATTCATGATACACATACGTTGCTGCCCTAGCTGTTCGTGGTCTGTCACCGGAACTAGAGAGTGGGATTAATGGGTGGGAAAGTTGTAATTATACTTGTGATGTGGAGAGTGGTTAGTAGTGGTGAGGTCACTATGTTAAAGGTACATGCACATGTCATCTACACTATAGGCAGCATTCAGGTATGTTCACTTTGAATCCAAGCAATGTTTGAGGACAAAATGGTTTGACGGATCAGCTTACTGAATTGATTTTTTTTTTAAGCCTGTACCTCACAGCTTGTATCCTTCTGCTTGCTTTTTTTTAATTTCCCTGTCTGTTTGGCCTTTAAATTTGTCTTTGCCATATCTATTTTGATCTTCCTGCATTTATCTTTCTTTCCCACATTCTTACCTCATCATCTACCTCTACTTGTCCCTATGAGCTTACTTTTTCCCCCAGATCACTGCATCAACCAATAGTTCTAGCCACTGGTCTTTGCAAAAATAGAAAGTTTTACAAAACTACCCAACATCACTAATAGTTGAATTTATGTTAAAATAGTTTTATGATGAATTCTATTAAATCCCATTTCTTATCGGTATTTATACTACCACTGTAATCAGGAATAACATTAGGCCACTTCCTCTTCCTCTGACCCCATAAAAACTGATGAAAGCACAATTTTGATTCTCTGGGCATCAACTCAATTTATTTTCCCTGAATAGCAAGGCATAAATATTTGTCCTCTGTTGTTTGCACAAAGTGAAAATATACATGCATTGAACTATGTTGTATGAAATTTGGTCATGTTGAAATGATTGTAACCAAATATTAGCAGTGAAGCTAGATGCACATGAAGTTCATACAACAGAAGACACATATGCACACCAAATACATTGGATGCAACCATAAGAATAATTTGAAATAATATTGAACTGAGATGATCTGAATTAAATTACATTTAACTGTGCAGTCACTTCAGGTAGAAACAAGGAACTGCAGATGTTGGTTTATGAAAAAACCCATAAAGTGTTGGAGTAACTCGGCAGATCTCACCTTTCTTGATTTCTCTGGCTCAATCACAGGGGACAGAATATCGACTGATATCCACTACAAACCTACCAACTCCCACTGTTATCTGGTATACACTTTCTCCCATCTTTCTCCTGCCTCTTGCAAAGATGCTATCTCCTATTCACAATTCTTCCAGCTCCACCACATCTGATTTCAAGATGAGGCTTTCCAAGCGAAGACATCCGAGATGTCCTATTTCTCCAGTAAACTTGGTTTCCCCCCTGCTGTCATTTATAGATCCTTTACCCATACCTCTTCTGTGCCCCAGAGTTCTGTTCTTGTTCCCCCTACAACTAGACGGAACAAGGATAGAGTTTCCCTAGTCCTCTCTTTTCACCCCACCAGATTCCAACATTACCGTTACCTCCAACGTAATCACACTATCAGGTACATATTCCCATCTCCTCCCCTTTCCATCTTACACCAGGACTGCTCCCTCCACAACTTCTCGGTTCACTCATCCCCATCCAATGCACCCCTTCCCCAGGAACTTTCTCCTGCAACTGTACACATGCATTTCCCCTAACCTCACCTACTGCACCTGGAGTTCCTGATGTGGCCTCCTGAATATCAGTGAGATCAAGTCTAGACTCGGTGACTGCTTTGCCAAACACATGCTTTTGGTCTGCCAAAGGCCTACCGGATCTCCTGGTTGCTAATCATTTTATCTCTCCTTCCCTTGTCCATACTGACCTGGAGTGCAAACAGGAGGAATAAGACCTCTTATTCCACTTGGGATCTTACAATCCAATGGTATGAACATTGAATTCACCAATTTAGATCGCATACAACAAACCGCCCCACTCCCCTCCCCTTTCTACCCCACTCCCACTTTCTCCCCCTCCGCCCACCTCTCCTCCATGTCCCACCAGAACTCACACCTGATTCTCCCCTCCCCTTCCCTCATATTCCTTCTCTGGCTTCACAATTCACAACGTTTCAGTCTGCTCCACATTTTAATTGGGTTAAGGTTAAGCTGATGTAACTTCAACTCTGCATTCCCATCAAATTTCTGAAATCTTTTTTCTCTTGGTTTATTATACGTCTTTCTACTTAAAAAAATGCTCGAACATGCTGCTTCCACCACCTTTTCAGCTTAAAAGGGTTACAACTAATGTCAATCTGAAATAGGAAGAAACAAAGAAAGCATTCTTTATGTTAAAATCATTGAAACATAGAAACATAGAAAACAGGTGCAGGAGTAGGCCATTCGGCCCCTTGAGCAGCAACACCATTCAATATGATCATGGCATATCATCTAAAATCAGATACAAAATCGGTAACATCTTTTTAAATAATGACACTAATTCTAGGTTCTCCCACAAGGAGACACGTTTCTCACATCAACCTTTTCAAAACCACTTAGAATTTTATATATTTCAACCACAGCTCTTATTGTTATAAACTCCAGCAGATATAAGACTTCCCTCTTTGACCTGTCCTCAATAGAC
This sequence comes from Leucoraja erinaceus, assembly GCF_028641065.1. Lineage (NCBI taxonomy): Eukaryota > Metazoa > Chordata > Chondrichthyes > Rajiformes > Rajidae > Leucoraja > Leucoraja erinaceus. The sequence continues at coordinate 31,555,401 of NC_073382.1, read as the reverse complement.
CATCCAATCCAGTAATTATTTTGGTAAAACTCTTCTGAACTGCTTCTGATGTATTAGCATTGATCTCTAAATAGGAGACGAATGCTATACACACTGTGCTGGACCATATTCTGTTTACACGCATTAATGCCACCTGCTGGAAATTCCGGTTCCTACAGCTTTGAGTTACGTTTCCTGTTATACAGGAAGTTATCATAAATCAGCTCAGAGAGGGTACCTCATGGTTTTAGACAGTGTAACCCAGTGTGTAATCTATCGCCATCCTACCCCACAGAATTTGTTAGACGCAATGTCTGTGAGTAATTATATTTGTTAACAGCATCTTTATATCCCCACAGGGCTGTGTGCTAAGCCCCCTCTTATACTGTCTCTACACCTACGACTGTAGTCCGGCCCACAACAACAACCGCATCGTCAAATTTGCTGACGACACTACTGTGGTCGGACTTATTTCAAAGGGAGACGAGGCAGCCTACAGAGAGGAAGTCCTGAAGTTGACAACCTGGTGCTCAGAAAACAATCTGGCTCTGAACACCAGGAAAACAAAAGAGCTCATTGTCGACTTCAGGAGGCACAGCACCGACTTAGTCCCCCTACACATTAACGGCGAGTGTGTGGAGAGGGTCAACACCTTCCGGTTTCTCGGCGTCCATATCGCGGCTGACATCTCCTGGACGGACAACACGACGGCGGTCATCAAGAAGGCTCAGCAGCGGCTGCACTTCCTGAGGGTCCTCAGGAAGCACAACCTGGACTCTAACCTGCTGCTGACCTTCTACCGCTCGTCCATCGAGAGCCTGCTGACATACTGCATTACAGCATGGTATGGCAGCTGCACCATGGCAGACAGGGAGAGGCTTCAGAGGGTAACCAGGACAGCGCAGAGGATCATTGGTTGCCCTCTCCCCTCCCTGATGGACATCTACACCTCCCGCTGCCTTAGCAGGGCAAAGAAGATCACCAAAGACAGCTCCCATCCTGCGTTTGGACTGTTCGACCTGCTGCCCTCTGGAAGGCGCTATAGGTGCATCAAATCCAGGACAAACAGACTCAGGAATAGCTGCTTCCCGAGAATTATATCTACCATAAATTCAAATCCACACATGCACTGACTACACCGCCCAACACGGACTTCCATCTGTATATATGTATATATGTATGTAGCGCCGTAGAATTTGTGCACCTATTCCCCCCCCCCCATCTCCCTTCTGTTTTGTTTTTCTGTTTCTTGTTTTTTGTGTAAAATTGTATGTATGCACTGAGTACGAGCAGCTTTCAGTTTCACTGTACATGTATAGTGACAATAAATGGCATATCTATCTATATCTATATCTATATGTTATAAACGTTATTGAGCAGGATTGTTATTAATGTTTCCTGTACCCTGGCTGGCTTCTCACATAACAGCACTGTATTTAGTGGTGGCATCATAGTTCATCCATATCCATATATCCAGTGTATAACGTAACTAAATATGCTGTTTCCTTTTCTGCTTGTATGTTACAGTTTCACATTTTAATACAGTAAAGCATCAATGACATCTTGTGTCTACGGGTCTTTATTGGATTAATTGTTTAACTTGCTAGATAGCTGGATGGTGACTTCAGAATTAAGGGACAGATGTTTAGGGGTAACATGAGGGGGAACTTCTTTACTCAGAGGAGTGTAGCGGTGTGGAATGAGCTTCCAGTGGAATTGGTAGAGTTGGAAATGGTTTGTTGGTATCATTTAAAAATAAATTGGATAGGCATATGGATGAGAAGGTAATGGAGGGTTATGGTATGAGTGCAGGCAGGTGGGACTAAGGGAAAATAATTGTTCAGCATGGACTTGCAGGGCCGAGATGGCCTGTTTCCGTGCTGTAATTGTTATATGGTTATATGGGACATTCAGCGAATCCAGTATACACACCATTTCAGATAAAAATGTTACCAATGTCCCGTGCAACTGTCGTAAACTCACTCCACCTTTATATTTCAATCCCCTAGCAATAAACAGTCATATTCTGTTAGAATTCCAATTACGTGAATTACCTACACTTGCTGTACTTGTTGTGAATCATGCCTCTGTATCTGAACCCTGCAAACTCTCACTCTTTTGATGTGGTTATTTGCTATTTTTCCTGCCAATTTCACACTTTAATGTATTATTCTCCATTTGCTAGTTTTTTTGCCCACACATTTGACATATATATTACTTTGCAACCTCCCTATGTTCTCTTCACAACATTTTTACCAACTTTATGCCGCAAAATTATCAATCCTGCCTTCAGTGTCTTCATCCAAATGATTGATATAAATTTGAAATAATTGTGGCCCCTGCACCTGTACTTGCGGCATACCAGTTATTGCGGCCAGTCAAAAGAACCATCCTAATGATGCCCGTTTCCTTTCTGCTAGCCTATCTTCTATGTAGGCCAATGTTTTCTCCTACAGAAAGAGATTTTATTTTTCTCAAAACTCTTGACAAATGATTTCTGGAAATTAAGCATAGTACATCCACCTGTATCTACAGAACATGTTATTTCTAGAGAATTCCAATAAATTGAAGCTGACTTTCCTTTCACAAAGCCATGTTGACTTTGTCTAATTAACCTGAATTATTCAAAGTGGTCTGCTATAATAGTTTATAAATAAAAACTTCTAACATTTTCCCTATGACAGACATTAATCTAAATGACGAAGGGTTTCCTATTTTCCGTCTCTCTTACTTTTTGAATAAGGAAGTTCCATTTGCTATTTCCAACCTATTGGAACCTACTTGAAAACTTGGGATATTTGTAAAATTGAAACCAATGCAACAAATCACTCACCAGCCATTTTTTTTATTAGCCTGAGGTGAAGTGCATTTAGATGCAAAGATCTATCACCTCGTAGCTTCAACAATTAAAACTAATGAAGATGTGGAAACAAGGCTGGAAAGATTCCAAAGCAGATCTAATAATAAATTTGTACCTATGCTCCCTGATGATTAAGCTGCTTTATCTAATCATTGTTTAGTTTAGAGATACAGCGTGGAAACAGGCCCTTCAGTCCACCATCCAAACTGACCCACATTAATCACCCGAACACTAGTTCTATGTTATCCTACATTCACATCCATCACACGAGGAGGAATTTACCAAAGCCAATTAACCTATAAACCTTTTGGAAAGAACTGGAGATGCTGGTTTAAATCAAAGGTAGACACAAAATGCTGGAGTAACTCAGCGAGTCAGGCAGTATCTCTGGAGAGAAGGACTGGGTGATGTTTTTGGTCGAGACCCTTCTTCTGACTTGAGAAATGGCACCCATTCCTTCTGTCCAGAGATGCTGCCTGACCCGCTGAGTTACTCTAGCATTTTGTGTCTACCTTCAATCTAAAAACCAACACGTCTTTGGAATGTGGGAGGAAACTGGAGTACCTGGAGAAAACCCACGCGGTCACAGCTCTGCACACACATCATCCATAGTCAGGATGGAACCCAGGTCTCTGGCACTATCGGCCAGCAGCTCTACCACTGAGCCACTGTGCTGTCCTATTGATTGAGGATTCCTTAAGCCAAGAAAGCCCTTACATTATTCCAAATGTATGCTGGGATCTGATTTGTGTAGGTGTAATAATTGGGGTGAAATTTGCACTTTTGTTCGGGAAGGTAAAATCAATCAAAATTCTCACTCTTGAGAAATGTTCAGTATTGGGATTTTACGATTTGAGTCAATCTTTTCGAATTAAAATCAATAAAGCTGCATAATTAGAATTTGGAGAGAAACAGAAAAAAATATTTAAGGTTGATGTTCCTGCATCAGCACCTGGGTAGCACGGTGGCACAACGCTAGAGTTTCTGCCCCACAGTGCCAGAGACACGGATTTGATCCTGACTACGGGTGCTATCTGTTAGGTTTTCTCCGGGAGCTCCGGTTTCCTCCCGCACTCCAAAAACATACAGGTTTGTAGGTAAAATTGTAAATTGTCTCTTGTGTATAGGATAGTGTTGATGTGCGGGGATCGTTGGTCGGTGCGGACTCGGTTTGCCGAAGGGTCTGTTTGTGCACTGTATCTCTAAACTAATCTAAACAAAACTCAAAATGTGAGAAAACAAAGGGATTCTGAGTGGGAGAGAGGGGAGGAGTGTGGAGAGCAATGAAAATGACTGTGATGTCTGGAGTCGTTGAATCAATTTTGGATTCAACAAATGTGAATAACCAGCCATTTTTATGCCAGGTCATCCATCTGTACCATTAATTCAGTTTCTCTCTCTCCCCAGATGCGAGTTCACCTGCTGAATAATTTGAACATTCTTTTTTTAACTTCAGCATGCCAGCAAACTCACTGTTTTGCATCTCACAGTTACACCGTTTTTTTCCAGTCAACAACCCTGATTCATCTCCTTACATTTACCCACCTCCAGAGAGATCAGTCAGGGATTACAATAATTCAGCATCATCTATACACTGCACTTATATTATTCGAGGCACCTGGATAATCTTGGTCTCCGATTTAACATAGATATTCTTTCTTTTCTCTCCACCCCTCCTCCTCGCTGAAACTTAAAACACATTTGCTTTCTGACTTCTTCAATTCTGATGTAAGGTTATCAGCCTGAAATATTATCTCTGTTTTTCTCCCTCCATGAATTGTTTGGGTTAAAAGGAGAAAAGCAGTGCAACGGTTCAAGCTGTTCTGTGGGCACCTGAAATCAGTATTAGGTTGTGATTATGCAGTTGCAGGTAAATAACAGGTTTTCCAGACTGAAGATAATTCAAGCAAGCTTGTTTTCTTTTAATTTCAGGGGGCATTAGTAGTAGCAATCATGTCAATTTGAAAGGAAGGTTTCAAACATCTTATTTTCATTAGCCTGGGAAATAGTAGATTACATCTTATTTAACAACCATCTCAGTCTGTGCAGGAAGTTGATAACCGTTTGTTATTCAGTCATGTGTGAATTGAAAGACTGAAGAAGTCTAGTCTTCATCACTCAGGTCCACAGCTGCATAATTAACAGAAAATAACAGATCAATCAAGCTGCCTACCTGTCAGATTTTAACTGCTAAGGTTATAAATAGTTCAGTCTGAAACTGTCACTGTTAAATGAAAGAACAGCTACATTATTATCCAATGCACAATACTGATCTAGGGTTAGCTGGTTAAGTTTACAAATAAGAGGTAGAAATGTTTGGTCCAGTAATAGCTGATTCTCACGTTGCGAGTTGACACAAGAGGTAACCCGAGTTAAAACTTGTGGTAATAACTTACGATTAACGTACGGAACTTGTGGACGCAACTTAGAGATTTGTGGCGCTAACGGCAGGTACTCGTCGACTCTTGCAAAAAATCAAACATGTTTGAAATTTTCCACGAGTTAATTTTACTCTTGTGGTTCAGAATTGAAACATTTTAACTCGTTGTAATAACGTAGTGGCCCGTGCGTTTACCTTAGTGTATCGTTAGTCTACCGTGGGAACTCTATCTGTAACTCAGCGGAGAGGCAGCAGCAGATTGTGGATCCCTTCAGTTTCCCAGCGACAATCACCTGCCATAACGCAAGAGAAATCATGCACTGCTGTTGGTCTCCTTTGCACGTCGGTGTTTCTGTTTTTCTCCATTCTTTGTTGGCCCTATCTGTCACCACCCCCACCTACACCCCTCTGCTTCCCGGCCATGTGTGTGACCCCTTCCCTCCCCTCTCCAGCTCCCCGCCCATTGCACCGGCACGGGGGCTTTGCACTGTTTTCACGTCGGCGATGCCAACAAGTCGATGCCAGTCGCCCCGGGGAAGTCGCTCCCTTCAGTCTCCCAGGGGGTCGGGACGCGGTTGGAGTTGGGAGGGAAAGGTGGTGATGGTGGTGGGGGGGGGGGGGGGGGGGGGGGGGGGGGGGTTGGTTAGTTGAGCATGAGAGTGGGGTTGTTTGCAGTTGCAGAGGGAGGGGGCAAGGGCGGTACAGTGTGTCCGCCATGAGAGAGGGTGGGGGGGGGGGGCGGGAACAAAGGAGGACCTGGAGTAACTTTGCAACTTTGTAAGCACCCTTTAGGTAGCAGCTATTGGAAGGAGTAGGATGGGGACCCACAGTCCCGTTTATATCAACGGGTTGATGGTTGAAAGGGTCATGAGCTTCAAATTCCATGGGAAATAACATCTTTGAAGATCTTTCCTGGTCCAAGAACACTAATGCAATTATCAAGAAAGCACATCAGCGCCTCTACTTCCTGAGAAGTTTACGGAGAGCGGTTTGTCAAGGAGGACTCTCTCTAACTTCTACAGGTGCACAGTAGAGGGCATGCTGACCGGTTGCATCATGGCTTGGTTCGGCAACTTGAGCACCCTGGAGAGGAAAAGACTACAAAAAGTAGTAAACACTGCCCAGTCCATCATCGGCTCTGACCTTCCTTCCATCGAGGGGATTTATTGCAGTCGCTGCCTCAAAAAGGCTGGCAGTATCATCAAAGAACCACACCATCCTGGCCACACACTCATCTCCCTGCTACCTTCAGATAGAAGGTACAGGAGCCCGAAGACTGCAACGACCAGGTTCAGGAATAGCTACTTCTCCACAGCCATCAGGCTATTAAATCTGGCTCGGATAAAACTCTGATCATTAATAACCCATTATCTGTTATTTGCACTTCATCAGTTTATTTATTCATGTGTGTATATATTTGTATAATGGTAAATGGACACACTGTTCGGTTTTGTAGTAAATGCCTATTATGTTCTGTGTGCTGAAGCAAAGCAAGAATTTAATTGTCCTATCAGGGACACATGACAATAAACTCACTTGAACTTGAACTTGAACTCTTTGCATACCTTGGGTATGCAAGCAACTAATTTCACTGTGACATGTCACATGTGACAATAATGTATTCAATTCAATATAATCAGGACTAAAGTGAAGAAAACAGAAGTAATATAAACATGTTATCATATTTTGTTTAAAAACATTACAGATATCAATTGTGCGAAGCAAGTAATGGTGTTGTTATTCAAAACGTTGTTTCTCAAAAAGCAATATATCCAATAAACTGCTCTAAGTATTTGATTTAAAAAAATGTATTTCTTGAGACAAACAACTATTTTCCTATAATATCAATATTATCCATTCTAAGACCCCAAATAAATCAATGTCAGCTTCCTTGTATAATCAAAACTTATATTTCTCTCTTACTCATATATTTGTCTAACTGCCCCATAAATGCTTTTAATCCTGAAAATCTAAACAAAATTGCAGCTAATGAAAATCTAAAAGAAATCTAAGTGCTGGGGAAAAAAAAGAGTTAAAAATACCGATAAAAGAGTCCTTATCAGAACTGGAATGGAGACACAAATCTTGTTAAATTCCAGGGAGAGTCAGGAAGGGGGATACTTCTGGTAGGGTAAATATTAGAGAAAGAGAGAGTGTGTTATAGAGCAGTGAGAGAATGGAGACATAGACAAAATATGCTCTACATTTCACATTATCCATGTTTTATTGTCTATATGTCCAAAATAAAGTGCTGGAAGAACAAAGGGGTTGGCAGTGTTTGCGGAGGGAATGGATAGGCGATGTTTTGGGTTGGGCTGATTATAGACTGATTATAGTTTGGGGGAAAAGTTGGAGAACCGAGATGCTGGCAATACAGAACCTTACAAGTTGATATAGGTCAGGGAGAGTGGGGTGGGGGAGGTTTGATTGGTAGGCGCATGAAATAAGTAACAAAGGCTAGAGGTAAAAACAAGACAATAGGGTGTCAGATAAGGTGAGGAGTGAAATTTAAAGACAGGGAGGGATATAAGTGGAAGGGAAATGGGGAGGGTGGAGGGGGAGGCAGAGGGAGAATAGGAAAGAGTGACAGGATAGTGGGAGAAGTGGGTGCGTACCAAAGTGGGGAGCACAGGAAAGAGAGGGATTGAGGGGGGGTCTTACTCAAAATTAGAGAATTCAAATTTAATATCATTGGGTTATCATCTACTCAAGCAAAATATGAGGTGTTATCCCTCTTGTTTTTGTGTAGCCTCATACTGGCAATGGAGGGGGACCAATATCCTGGTGGGAAGATTTGCAAAGGCTACTGGGGAGACTTTAAATTAGAACGGTTGGGAGGAGGGACACAAATAGAGAAAGCTAGTAGACAGTGTGTGAGGCAGGAGGGAGAGAAGGTAAGCACTCAGACCCAACATGCAGGGGAGAAAGAATAAAAAGATAATAAACAAAGAATAAGATGTGGTGGGTTTCTTAAATGTGTATATTTTAAAGCTAGGAGCATTGTAAGAAAAGTGGATGAGCTTAGAGCCTGGATGATGACTGCTGGAAGTATGATGCTGTGGCGATTAGTGAAACATGGTTGCAGGATGGCTGTGATTGGAAACTAAATATTCCAGGATTTTGTTGCTTCAGGTGTGATAGAATTGGAGGGGCAAGAGTTGGAGGTGTTGCATTGCTTCTCAGGGAAGATATTACAGCAGTGCTTTGGCAGGATAGATTAGAGGCTCGTCTAGGGAAGCTATTTGGTGGAACTGAGAAATGGGAAAGGTGTAGCAAAACTTATAGGGGTGTATTATAGATCGCCTAATGGGGAGTGAGAATTGGAAGAGCAAATACGTAAGGAGATAGCAGATATTAGTAGTAAGCACAAGGTAGTGATTGTGGGAGATTTCAATTTACCACACATAGATTGGGAAACACATTCTGTAAAAGGGCTGGATGGTTTGGAGTTTGCAAAATGTGTGCAGGATCGTTTTTTGCAGCAATACATAGAGGTACCTATTAGAGAAGGGGCAGTGCTGGACCTCCTGTTAAGAAATGAGACAGGTCAGTTGACGGAGGTATGTGTTGGGGAGCACTTCGGGTCCGGTGATCACAATACCATTAGTTTCAATATAATTATGGAGAAGGTTCGAACTGGACCAAAGGTTGAGATTTTTGATTGGAGAAAGGCTAACTTTGAGGAGATGTAAAAGGATTTAAAATGAGTGAATTGGGACATTTTGTTTTATGGGAAGAATGTAATAGAGAAAAGGAAGACATTTAAAGGTGAAATTTTAAGAGTACAGAATCTTTATGTCCCTGTTCGGTTGATAGTTGGATAATTGGAAAGAGCCATGGTTTTCAAGGGAAATTGGACATTTGGTTCGGGAAAAGAGAGAGATCTACAATAATTATAGGCAGCATGGGGTCAATGAGGTGCTTGAGGAGCATAAAGATTGTAAAAAGAATCTTAAGAAAAAAAATTAGAAAAGCTAAAAGAAGATATGAGGTTGCTTTGCAAGTAAGGTGAAAGTAAATCCAAAGGTTTTCTACAGCTATATTAATAGTAAAAGGATAACGAGGGATACAATTGGTCCATTAGAGAGTCAGAGTGGAAAGCTATCTGCAGAGCCAAAAGAGATGGGTAAAATATTGAACTTTTTTTTCTTCTTTGGTATTCACCAAGGAGAAGGATCTTGAATTATGTGAGGTAATGGAAAGAAGTAGGGTAGCTATGGAAACTATGAGGATCAAAGTAGAGGAAGTACTGACACTCTTGAAAAATATAAAAGTGGATAAGTCTCTAGGTCCTGACAGGATATTCCCTAGGACATTGAGGGAAGTTATTGTAGAAATAGCAGGAGCTATGACAGGAATATGTCATTCATTAGACGGGAATGGTGCCGGAGGCGTACTGCGCATGTTGTTCCATTGTTTAAAAAGGGGTCTAAGAGTAAACCTAGCAATTATAGATCTGTTAGTTTGACGTCAGTGGTGGGCAAATTAATGTAAAGGATACTTAGATATAATATATATATATATATATATTATAATATATATATATCTATATATCTATATATATATATCTCTCTATATATATATCTATATCTATATCTATATCTATATCTATATATATATATGCATCTGGATAAACAGGGTCTGATTAGGAACAGTCAACATGGATTTGTGCCTGGAAGGTCATGTTTGACTAATCTTCTTGAATTTTTTGAAGAGGTTACTAGGGAAATTGATGAGGGTAAAGCAGTGGAAGTTGTGTATATGGACTTCAGTAAGGCTTTTGACAAGGTTCCACATGGAAGGTTGGTTAAGAAGGATCAATTGTTGGGTATTAATAGTGGAGCAGCAAGATGGATTCAACAGTGGCTGAATGGGAGATAACAGAGAGTAATGGTGGATAACTCTGTCAGGCTGGAGGCCAGTGACTAGTGGGGTGCCTCAGGGATCTGTGTTGGGTCCACTGTTATTTGTCATATACATCAATGATTGGATGATGGTGTGGTAAATTGGATTAGTAAGTATGCAGATGATACAAAGATAGGTGGTGTTGTGGATAATGAAGTAGATTTTCAAAGTCTACAGAGAGATTTATGCCATTTGGAAAAGTGGTCTGAAACATGGCAGATGGAGTTTAATGCTGATAAGTGTGAGGTGCTACATTTTGGCAGGACAAATCAAAATAGGACGTACATGGTAATTGATAGCGAATTGAGGAATGCAGTTGAACAGAGGGATCTGGGAATAACTGTGCATAGTTCCGTGAAGGTGAAATCTCATGTAGATAGGGTGATAAAGAAAGCTTTTGGTGTGCTGGCCTTTATATATTAGAGCATTGAGTATTGAAGTTGGGATGTAATGTTAAAATTGTACAAGGCATTGGTGAGGCCAATTCTGGAATATGGTGTACAATTCTGGTCGCCAAATTATAGGAAAGACTAGACTAAGTGGGACCCGTTGGGCCCCAGCATCACACAGGAGGGCTGGTCATCCAACGCAATATTCCACATTTCCACCAATTCTAATATTGGTGGCCAGTTGGGGGGGGGGGGGGGGTAAGGGCTTTCTGGAATGCTAGTATGGGTGTTGTGGGCTGAAGGGACTGGTTTCCAGAGGGCTAGTATGCAAATTGTGCGCCAAATGGATTCTTGGGCTGGCATCTCAGTCAATCAAGCCTGTTGTGCTGGCAACTCACTAACTCACGGCTGATGGGCTGGTAGTTGACTCACGGCTAATCATTGAAATTCTATTTCAAGCAGGGTATAAGGCCACCAAATTCAAATGCAGTTTCATACCACTTTTAGCAGGGTGCAAGGCCACCAAATACAAGTGCAGTTTCATACTATTTGAAGTAGGGTGCAAAGTCACTAAAGACAGCGAGTCATGACCTCTCTCTCCTCCATCTTGCAGAGACTGAGCCACACCCACAGTTCTGGGTTTTATAACCGTCCCCTTTCAAGTAGTGCCTTTCAACTTCAAGCCAAAGCACCCATGCCACCATTTGCAGTAAGTAGTGCCTTTCAACTTCATGCCGCCATTTGCAGTGTGGTGTCTTTCAACTTCAAGCCACATGCAAGCCACCATCTGCAGGAAGTAGTGCCTTTCAACTTCAAAGCTCCCAAGCCACCATTTGCAGTAATAGTGCCTTTCAACTTCAAACCAAAGCTCCCAAGCCACCATTTGTAGTAAGTAACCCCTTCCAAATTCAAGCCAAAGCACCCAAGCCACCATTTGCAGTAAGTAGTGCCTTTCAACTTCATGCCACCATTTGCAATAAGTAATGCCTTTCAACTACAAGCCATTCCACCCAAGCCACCATTTGCAGTAAGTATTGCCTTTCAACTGCAAGCCAAAGCACCCAAGCCACCATTTGCAGCAAGTAGTGCCTTTCAACTTCATGCCACCATTTGCAGTAAGTGGTGTCTTTCAACTTCAAGCCACACCCAATACACCATTTGCAGTAAGTAATGCCTTTCAACCTCAAGCCAAAGCAACCAAGCTACCATTCGCAGTAAGTAGTGCCTTTCAACTTCAAGCATAAGCAACCAAGCCACCATTTGCAGTAATAGTGCCTTTCAACTTCAAGCCAAAGCTCCCAAGCCACCATTTGCAGTAAGTAGTGCCTTTCAACTTCCTGCCACCATTTGCAGTAAGTGATGTCTTTCAACTTCAAGCCACGCCCAAGCCATCATTTGCAGGAAGTAGTGCCTTTCAACTTTAAAGCTCCCAAGCCACCATTTGCAGTAAGTAGTGCCTTTCAACTTCATGCCATCATTTGCAGTGCGTACTGCCTTTCAACTGCAAGCCAAAGCACCCAAGGCACCATTTGCAGTAAGTAGTGCCTTTCAACTTCATGCCACCATTTGCAGTAAGTGGTGTCTTTCAACTTCAAGCCACACCCAAGCCACCATTTGCAGTAAGTAGTGCCTTTCAACTTCAAGCCAAAGCAACTAAGCCTACATTTGCAGTAAGTAGTGCCTTTCAACTTCAATCCTAAGCAACCAAGCCACCATTTGCAGTAATAGTGCCTTTCAACTTCAAGCCAAAGCTCCCAAGCCACCATTTGCAATAATAGTGCCTTTCAACTTCATGCCCCCATTTGCAGTAAGTGGTGCCTTTCAATTTCAAGACACACCTAAGCCAAGCCAACCAGGGGAGTGGGTGGGGTGGGGGGTTTCTGGAGCGCTAGTATGAACCATTATAGAACCAATAGTCATTTTTTGCAAGCTTTAGAACCAATAGACTTTTTTGCAAGCTTTAGAACCAATAGATTTTTTTTTGCAAGCATTTTAGAACCAATTAGACATTTTTTTGCAAGCTTTAGAACCAATAGAGACACTTTTTGCAAGCTTTAGAACCAATAGACATTTTTTTTTAGCAAGCTTTAGAACCAATAGACACATTTTGCAAGCTTTAGAACCAATAGACACATTTTTTGCAAGCTTTAGAACCAATAGACAATTTTTTGCAAGCTTTAGAACCAATAGACATTTTTTTTGCAAGCTTTAGAACCAATAGATATTTTTTTTGTAAGCTTTAGAACCAATAGACATTTTTTTGCAAGCGTTAGAACCAATAGACATTTTTTGCAAGCTTTAGAACCAATAGACATATTTTTGCAAGCTTTAGAACAAATAGACATTTTTTTTGCGAGCTTTAGAACTAATAGACACATTCTGCAAGCATTTTAGAACCACTAAGGGCACTTACATTTGAGTAGATATGTGTTCAGTGTTATTCACAGCTCAGAGAAACGTGACCCTCTGCCTTCCTCCAGCTTGCAGACACTGATTGAGGCACACCACTCGATTGAGGCACACCACTCAATTGAAGCACACCACTTCCTGGTTTTATAGTCCCTCCCCCCTGCCGCCAGTGGGGGCAGTAGAGAGAATGGATAATTTTATAAAATCATTAATATCTCTGTCATTAATCATTGACTGGAAAAATCCTCGGCACATATGCGGCGGAGGGAGGCTCTCAGTAAGGTGGCAAAAAATGACGGCCGTAGGTTGCGGCGTTCTCTCGGAAATCGCAGCACAGATCGCCAAAAGCAGTCAAGAACAGAGTTTTAGTAATATATAGATATAGATGTCAACAAAATAGAATGAGTACAGAGGAGATTCACTAGAATGTTGCCTGGGTTTCAGCACCTAAGTTACAGAGAAAGATTGAACAAGATAGGTCTTTATTCTTTGGAGCGCAGATGGTTAAGGGGGGACTTGATAGAGGTCCTTAAAATTATGAGAGGGATAGACAGAGTTGACGTGGATAAGCTTTTCCCATTGACAGTAGGGAAGATTCAAACAAGAGGAGATGATTTGAGAATTAAGGGACACAAGTTAACATGAGGGCAACATGAGGGGGAACTTCTTTACTCAGAGAGTAGTAGCTGTGTCGAATGAGTTTCCAGTAGAAGAGGTGAAGGTAGGTTTGTTTTTATATCTAAAAATAAATTGGATATGTATATGGATGGGAAATGAATGGAGGGTTATGGTCGGAGTGCAGGGAGATGGGAGTAGGTGAGAGTAAGTGTTCGGCATGGACTAGAAGGGCCGAGATGGCCTGTTTCCGTGCTGTAATTGTTATATAGTTATATTGTTATAAGGTAGAAAGATGATTATTGGGAATTGGAAAAAGGTTAGGAACCAAAAGATCCAGCAGGCCTTGATGAACCAGGTGCAAGTGTGCAGTGAATTGGTTGCCTAGTCTATGCTTGGTTGTGCTGATGTAAAGGAGGTCACATCAGAACACTGCATGCACTAGATGCGCTTTGAAGAGTTATAGTACCTGGAAGGGCTACTGTTGTGCCCGGATGGGGGTGAGGAAGGAGGTCCAGGAACAGATGTTATATATTCTGTGGTTGTATGGGAAATTTCCTGGGAAGGGGTAGTTTGTGTGGGAAGGGTTGATCATGTTTTACCACCACAGGCGCCGGGGAGATGGCAGCCCTGCCGGCCGTCTGTTCGTTCGTACATATTTTTTGTTACTTTAGCGTTTGTTAAAAGTTTGTTTTAATGTACTTTTGATTGTTTTATCTGGGGGTGAGGGGAGGGGATTGGAAGAAACTTTTTTTCAGGTTCCTACCTTCCCGGAGATTTAATCAATTTTTGGATCACATTCTCCAGGCTTTGCGGCCTACCATCGATGGAGCTGGAAGCCTCCTCGGACTGTCGTGAGCCCCACCGCGGGGCGTGGACTTAACATCGGAGCCGATCCCTTGCCTGGGATCACTCCCACTGCGGACTTACTTACCATCAAGGGGTCACAGTCTCGGGAGAGACTAGTCGGGAGCTCCAACGTCGCGGAAGGCTCAACCAGTCCCAACGCGAGGTTCGATCGCCCGGCGCGGAGGGAGCTGACAATCCCCCAATGCGAGAGCAGATTGCCTCGACACGGAGGCCCACGAGGTTTGAGGCCCATGACCGAGGAAGAATAAAAGGAGGGACTTGAACTTTATTTTTGCCTTCCATCACAGTGAGGAATGTGTCGGAGTCACTGTGGTGGATGTTCATGTTAAAGTGTGTTTTGAAGTGGTCCATTACTTTTAATTGTATGACTTACCTGGCCAATGAAATTCCTCGTATGTTGCAAAACATACTTGGTAAATAAAGTGTGATTCTGATTCTGATTCTGAGTTAATTGGGCCATTCGGCTCGTCAAGTCCCCTCAGCCATGGCTATTCTATCTCTCCCTCCTAACCCCATTCTCCTGCCTTCTCCCCATAACCTCAGACACCTGTACTAATCAAAAAACTATCTATCTGCCTTTAATATATCCACTGTCTGCCTCCACAGCCTTCTGTGGCAAATAATTCCACAGATTCACCACCCTTTGACTCAAGAAATCCTCCTCATCTCCTTCCTAAAATAACGTCCTTTCATTCTGAGACTATGATCTCTAGTCCTAGATTCTCCCACTAGTGGAAACATCCTCTCCACATCTACTCTAACCAAGCCTTTCACTATTCTATACGTTTCAATGAGGTCCACCCCTCATTCTTCTAAACTCCAGCGAATATAGGCCCAGTGCCATTAAGTGGCAGGTGAGTGACTGAATGTGTTGCAGATAGAGTGGTCTTTGCAGAATGCAGAAAGAGGTGGGAGATTTCACTCTTCTTATCAACTTACCTGACACCCTTTTGTCTCCTGTTCATCTCTATCCTTTGTCACATTCCACCAATCTGCCACACAAACTCCCTTCACCTGTATGCAACTATTACTTGCTAGGCTTTGTCCCACCCCCCACCTCTCTTTTCCAGATTTCTTGCCCCTTCTATAATCAGTCTGAAAAAGGTCCCAACCTGAAACGTTGCCTATCCATTCTCTACACAGATGCTGCCTGACCCATGAGTTACTCCAGCACTTTGTGTTTTGCTCAAGATTCCAGCCTCTGCAGTTTATTGTGGCTCAATTCTATGTTCTTTTGGCAATGCTCCCACTACAACTCTCCCATTCGCTAATTGATCAAAAAAACATGTCTACTGCTTGTCCCCATAGTAAGTCCGATTTTATCCTTTCAGAAACATCCTTCTCCCCTACACTCCCTGCAGCTACTTTTGTCACCTTCATAGCTCTGATATAGAATCTTCAATTTGAAAAATTAACTCTGTTTCTCTTCCTACAGATGCATCCTGACCTGCTGAGTTTTTTGAGCATTTCTGTTTTCATTTTATACTATTCATCTCAATTACACTGCATTGTATCCAGTAAATAATAATCTAGAATTCTTCATCGGATTTATTAGTCTATACTTGATATCCATGGAGAGATTGTAGGTGGAAACAAGGAACTGTTAATGCTGGAATGTTGAGCAAAACCCTTCTTGAGGCTGAAGAATGGTCCCAACTGGACCTACTGACTACCCATTCCCTCCACAGATGCTGCAGGACTCACTGAGTTACCCCAGTATTATATGTTTTGCAAGGGATTGCATATCATTGTGAGTAATGGCTATAGACATTTGCCACATTTTTGTTTTGCCGTCAATTCACTGTTCACACCATGATATGCTTTACTCTCAATGATATACTGTTTCCTAATGACAATATTTGGATGGCCACTTCCTAATTATTAGGAAATTATTCCACTTCCTAATTATTGCACAATTACTGGGAGGTGCTTATATCAACCAAGCAGCAGGGAACTAAAATATTTATTCCTCTTATGCTAATATCATTACATATATGTCAAAAGAAAGACAGTTTGTGATTTCTAACCCAGGACATATTTCCATTATTTAATGCAGACAATAAAAGTTGATTGACGATGTTACTTTTCAACATAAAACTGCAATACTGTATATGCAATCCAAATCAAATGGTTTAAAGTTTATATTAATAATTTATATGCAATTTGAACAAAAGTCAGCTTTTAAATGCCTCTACCAAGCTATAAAATTATTTATTGACACGTGTAGTGCATTTTAAGGAATTTTAAAACTCTGAACCAATGCTCCATAGCAGCATAATAAATCAAACTCGCAAAAATATTTAATAAGCAGTTGTAAAGGTGTTATTGGGGTCATAGATTTTATTTTTATCTAGAGGGGGTATGTGTAAACATGATAGGAGGCCCACATATTAAGAAGTTAACAATAAACTAGCTGACCATGAGAGAACGTTGGTTTCTGAAAAATCTGAGAAGAGAGAGAGGGAAAGAGGTAAGTATTTGTGATTAATTATCATTCTTTCCTTCTCAAACACCTCCTCTGGGGTTTCCCTATCACAAAACAAAATTATTAATTTCATAACAGTTCAACAGTCAGGGTCCAAAATAACATTTGGTTTAATGCACAAAAACATGGATAGTGTAAATGGGTTTTAAAGAGGTCTTTGTATTTTCACTCACAGTTGAGGGGTTTTTTCCTTTGATTAAGAAGTTGTAAGCTCCTGGTATCACAGCAGTGATAGGGAAATTATTGGACAATATTTATGGGTGAGGATTTATTCACATTTTTAAAGTATGGATTTTTAAGGATATTCAGCATGATCTTGTTTCTGTGTATGTTATCTCACAAATTTGATTGATTGTATTGAGGCATTGACAAAGATGATTGATGAGGGTCAGGCTTTGGATGTTGTCTGCTTAGAAGGTTAAGTCACATGGGATCCACAATATGTTTTTAAATTACATCCAAATTGGTCTGATCATTAAAGCAAAAGGTAATGATTCTGATTTTTTTAACCTGACTGGAAGTTGTGACCAATGGTGTTCAGCGAGGACCTGCAGGGGATCTGTGTTATATGTAATACATATTGCAAATGTAGACAGTCTATTGTTTGCAGATAACATGAAAATGTATAAAGATATTTAAAGCAATGTCAGGCCACATTTGGACTGTATTATTGCATCTTTGGTTATCACAATGTGTGAGGGAGATGGAAGCTTTGGAGAAGATGAAGGTTCATGAGGATATTGCCTGAATTGGACTGCACTGGCTAAAAGGACAGGTTGGATGAACGTTTATTTTTCTCCCTGGTCTCTGTCAACAGCAACGATGGTACGGTTATTTTGGGCCATCACAGAAAAAGGCAGCACAATTAACCAAAGCAGAAGATGAGGAGAGCGATTCTTGGAACCCGTACTTTCCTTGTTGAAATTCCATTACAACTCAAATAAAGGTACCAGATAAAGATATGCTGCAAAAACCTATAATGCTGGAAATACTCTGCAACTTGGGGAACAAGTGTAAAACAAAGAGAAGCAGAGGGTGGGGAGAACAGAGGGAATTCCTGCAATAGGGTCTAGATTGGTCCTCAACAATTTGTTTGGTTTCCTCTTCAAAAAACGTAATCAAATATATAAGGCACAATTTTCCACACACAAAACCATGCTAACTATTCTGAATTAACCCGCCTTTTCAAATGCATCTAAATTTTATCCTTCAGAATCCTCTCCAGCAATTTTCTACCAGTTGTTTGGCTTACTAGTCTATTTTTTCCAGTTTTTTCTTTACAGCCCCCTTCAAGTAGAAGCACAACATTAGCACCCTCCAGTCTTCCAGCATTTCACTTGTGTCTAATGATGATTCCTACATCTCAGTCTGGGCTCCTGTCATTTATTCTCCAGTTCCTCACAGTGCCCTGGGATGTACCTCATCAAGCCTGGGAGTTTAATCTACCGTCATACATTTTAGGACATCTAGCACCTCCCCGGGTGTACTCAAGGCATCAATATTACCATTCCTATGTTCCCTTGTCTTGTCTTTCTCAGTGGTATAAATACACCATATAACCATATAACAATTACAGCACGGAAACGGGACAATGGGAAAAGCTTATCCATGTCAACTCTGTCTATCCCTCTCATCATTTTAAAGACCTCTATCAAGTCCCCCCTTAACCTTCTGGCTTCCAAAGAATAAAGACCTAACTTATTGAACCTTTCTCTGTTACTTAGTTGGTGAAACCCAGGCAACATTCTGGTAAATCTCCTCTATACTCTGTCTATTTTGTTGACATCCTTCCTATAATTGGGCGACCAAAATTGTACACCATACTCCAGAATTGATATCGCCAATGCCTTGTACAATTCTAACATTACATCCCAACTTCTATACTCAATGCTCCGATTTATAAAGGCTAGCACACCAAAAGCTTTCTTTACCACCCTATCTACATGAGATTCCACCTTCAGGGAACTATGCACAGTTATTCCTAGATCCCTCTGTTCAACTGCAATTCGCTACCATTTACCATGTACGACATATTTTGATTTGTCCAGCCAAGATGTAGCACCGCACACTTATCAGCATTAAACTCCATCTGCCATCTTTCAGCCCATTCTTCCAAATGGCCTAAATCTCTCTGTAGACTTTGGAAATCGACTTCATTATCCACAACACCACCTACCTTAGTATCATCTGCATACTTACTAATCCAATTTACCACACCATCATCCAGATCATTGATGTACATGACAAACCACAGTGGACCCAACACAGATCCCTGAGGCACCCCCTTTAAAGGAGAAATATTCATTAAGGACTTTGTCTGTCTCCCGCAGCTTCACTCATAGATGACAATTTTGATTTCTGAAAGGCTCTATTTTCTCTCTAGTTGCCCCTTATCCCTTAATGTACCTATATATATATATATGTTTTTGGAGTCTTCTTAACCTTATCTGTCAGAGCTATCTCGTATCCCCTTTTTTGCCTCTTGATTTTCTTCTTAAGTATTTGTCAAATGATGAACAAGGTAAGATTAATAAACAGAATCTCATCCTCTATCTGGGTACATTACAATCCTCTACAATCGTCTTAATACTGAACTTAAGAATCTCATAAAACCCTTCTCTCTCTGCATCTTTCTGTTTCACTTTCTCATTTTCCTTTCTTTGTCTACTTTTTTAAAATTTCTAACACAATTGTCACCTTGACAATCTATCACAAACATTCCATGTGTTGCCTCCACTGCCACCTTTCTACAACTTAAAAGTGCTTGTCTTTTCAAGTTTCCTATTCTCAGCCTAAACCATCGATTGTGTTGCATTCTCCACTGAAGCTTTATGATCTGCTGAGGATCTCCAGCATTTTCTGTGTGTGTTTCAGATTTTCAGCAAATGCTGCTTAATTTGCTTCAATTACCAATTGAAGAGATGGCTCAATTTAGGCAGAATTTCTGTTTGCTTAGGACTAGGTAAGGGGCTGCACCAAATCTAGAGCAAGGTTAAGTGCAATTCAAGCTGATAAAAAATAATGGGGTTTGACATTAAAAGTAAGATTGCTCAGTCACTAGGGTACTGGAGTTGGAGGGATGTACCAGTAGATCCCAGTGGTTAAAACCCGGGAAAAAATGGAGTGCACGGGACTCACGTTGCAACATTGAGGAACAGAGATAGGGTGTATCAATGTTTCCTGCTTCATTAAAATTATTGTCATCTCTCAACCTCAAGTAAAGATATGCCACTGCAGAATGGGGAACAGTGGTCTTTCATCATTGGTTGAGTTCCTAGGTTGGAATCTTGTTAATCTAGTGGTATGAGAGCAGATAGAAATGCCAGAACTGTCAGGGGGCACTGAAAACTGACTGGCACTAAGTAAAGTGAAACCATTTCAAAGTAAATCAAATCTCTGCTGGTTCTGCCACTGAATCAACAAGATTATAGATCCAAGATTATGTCATGAGCCCAAAATGTAAAATGACAGCAACAAAGAAATGCTGTATTGTCAACCGATGACATCTGAAACCTAATCTACTGATAAACGCAAATGATTTTGTCGCTACAGGTGAAGGAAATTATTAGTTCTCATAGTTCCTCGCAGAATAATTATCTCCATGCTGACGTTGCCAAAACAAAATAAGCATTTTCTATTCATGGGAGCTTGTGCACAAAAAGGCCATTTCAAAAGTAATTTTGAGATACATGGCAGACTGGGCAAAGAAAAGTGCCATTTGCACTACTTATCAAAAACTGTAGAATATTTTAAAAAGTCTACCATTTTGAATGTGATGATGATGATATATAAATAAAGGTTATTACTTTTAAGCCTTCTTGCAGTGAAGCTAGATACATTTTGGAAGCTTGTCCAATGCTAGATACTTTTACCACTGATAAAGATCCTTGCATCTTGTTCTTTATTTTACATAAAGCACAACATCATTATAACTGTTGGACTCTGATCAAAAATAATCTTAGATCTCTGTGCCCAATTGTCAGGACTATTTAAAACCAAATAATCATTCCAAAATTTTATTTTTTTAATTAAATGTTCTGGAATGCACTCTATTTATGCAGTTTTTTGTAATAACAGAGACAAAGAAAGTATTTTCTCTTCAAGATAAGTATGTTTGTTGGAAATGTCAGGGATGCTTATGTACATATGAAAGAAAATATGAAATGTGACCGCTGCAGGTGAATTGAAGATTGATTGAAGAGTTCAAGCATGTCAGCTTTAATATATATCAGGTATAACCCTTTTAGATCATCCAAGGCTTTAGATGTTTTATTTTTTTATGAGTAGATTGATCTTTGAGTTCCAGAATGTGAAATGCTGATAAAGTGACAACCTGCAGAAGGTACAACATATGCCACCTAAATGTGTTTAAGTCTGCAGCAATAGTTTATAAAAAAACATGAGTAAGAACAATACCCCGTGTTTTTAAGTTTGATCATCACATGTGAATTGAGACAAGGGGAGTCAGCAGATGCCAACATTTATTATTTATGAGGACGCATTTCCTTTGTGTTTTAAAAAAAAAAAGTCACCATAACCTGGCTAAAATTACATAGTGCATCAATCGCTGAAATGCCCATATTACCTTTGGCAGAGTTTCCATTGGATGAGAGCTTAGAATGGTAGCTGGTCAATTAGTAAGCACTTTTTTTAAACCTGCAGAATAACCATGAATGATGTTGCAGCACTAATTATATTTTAATGGGAGTAAAGCACCAATTAATTAAACCAATAGCTGATTGATAGAAGTGAATTATACTCATATTATAACATCACTGAGTACCTGTTGATATTGAACCTGTCACAGTCTGCCCTCTCCTCATTCTCATCCACTTCACCTCCCAGTACTTTTCCACCGGCCCTCCTTCTCCTCGCCTGCCACTCCCCTCTCATCAGCCTAACTCTCCTCACCTGTTGCACTCAGTGGCCTCTGATCACCAATTAACCCGGTATATAGACTCTCCTCACCATTCACACAGTGTCAGATTGTTCTCAGTATTCATGCAAGACTCTCCAGTGATTTCCCGACTGACTACACGGATTCAAACCTGCCTGCCCCTGACCATTCCATCCTGTCATCTTCCTGGATATCACCTCAGACTTCTGTCCCCGACCACGGCCTTCGTCCCGTACCTCCTGGTTTCCGTCTGCCTCTCTCCTGGGCTGTTTGGTGTATCCCTGCAACGGCTCCTCGACTTCCTGCCTGGCTTCGACTCTCCTTTCGTCTGTCCCTTGCTGGTTTGTTTGCATCATGTGTTGGATCTCCTGGTTACCGGACCTTCCGCTACCCCGACTACGTCTCCTGCCTGCCCCTCTTTGAAACCCTCGCTCGATCCTGAGCTTCTGTGTGAGTACGGTGTACCCATTCCTGTGTTACTACTCTGTGTTACAGTATCGTAATAAAGTCATGACCAATTATACCTGCCTGATTCTGTGCTGCTATTGGATCCAAGCTATAACCGTTACAGTACAATCTGGCCAACAATGGACTCAGCGCACACAATGTCTCCGTCAAACCACTTTGAGAGGATTGAGCACACGCTCCTGCAAGCACAAAGCTATGCTCACTGCCTCCAACTCCGAGGTTCGACAAGCATTGGTGGCACTAGCCACCCAGGTCCAACAGCTGATGACCACCCTCACCCAGGCTACACCCCATCCTTCGCCTCCGGCTCCGACAGCACCAACTCCCAGTCCGCCAGGACCATCACCTGAGCCCCGGGTGGGAACCCCGGAGCGCTACACTGGAGACTAGGAGGGCTGCAACCCATTCATCACGAACTGTTCCATTCTCTTCGCCCTACAGCCCTACACATTTGCCCAGGAAGCGGCGAGAGTGGCGTTTACCATTAATCACCTGACTGGCAGAGCTCGGCTGTGGGGAACGGCTGAATGGGAGCAACGCACGCCGGCTTGCTCCTCTTTCCCGGCCTTCGCCACGGAGCTTCGCAAGGTGTTCGGTGAGGTTTCGATGGGTCCGGACGCTGCGTGAGGTCTGCTGGGGTTGAGACAGGGGAACCAGTGCGTCGCTGACTTTGCCGTCGACTTTCGCACTGGGGCCCGTCAGAGTGATTGGAACGCCCCGGCCCAGTGTGACACTTTCTTGCTGGGCTTGAATGACTTTATCAAGGATGAGTTAGTGTCCCACGACCTTCCTTCTTCTGTGGATGGGCTTATCGAGCTAACGACCCGTCTGGACCGATGCATCCTGGCGAGACATCGGGAGAGGCGACGGGGACAGGCGGTCCGCCAGCTATCCACCCAGGCTCGGTTTCCTTGGGAGACTGGACTACCCTCGTCAGGGCAACCGTCGAGGCAACCCGAACCCATGCAGGCGGGTCGCACCAGTCTCACCCCCGAGGAACAGGAACATCGGTGTCGGGGGAACTTCTGTCTCTACTGTGGCCTGGCGGGTCATTACATCTCCAAGTGTCCAGTAAAAGGGCCAGACTGGCCAGTAGCGGAGGAATTACTGGTGAGTCGAACCTCTGAACTTTCCTCTGCCCAACGCCCTCTTTGTCATGCCCGTCTGCTGTTGTCCGATGGTTCTCACACCCTCACCACCTTCATAGACTCGGGTTGTGACATTAATCTTATGGACATGGAACTAGCCCGTCAGCTAGGCATCAGTTGTGTTCCCCTGCCTAAAGCTGTTCCCGCCAACGCCCTCAACGGCCATCTTCTGGGGACTGTTTCTCACCAGACGGTCCCAGTGCGCATGCTCCTGTCTGGTAATCACCATGAGACCATCCAGTTCCACATCCTGCAGTCTCCCCGTCTTCCGCTCATCCTGGGTTACCTCTGGCGACACAACCCCAACATCGACTGGAGGACGGGGGTCATCTTGGGTTGGAGCCCTTCCTGCCACCAAGTGTGCCTGAAGCGAGCCTCATCTCCTCAACCGGCCACCTGCTCCAGATCTGACGGGAGTCCCAGCCGAGTACCATGATTTTGGGGAGGTTTTTAGCAAGTCTAGGGCCACCTCCCTTCCTCCTCATCGGCCCTATGACTGCGCCATAGACCTCCTGCCTGGTTCAGCTCCTCCTAGGGGTCGCCTTTATTCCCTCTCCGCCCCTGAGAGAGGTGCCATGGAGAAATAAATAAACAACTCCTTGGCTGCTGGTCTCATCCGTCCCTCCTCGTCTCCTGCTGGGGCTGGGTTCTTCTTCGTGGAGAAGGACAAATCTCTGCGTCCCTGCATAGATTACCGGGGGCTCAACGGCATCACGGTGAAGAATCGCTACCCTCTCCCACTCATCTCCTCTGCTTTCGAGCTCCTGGAGGGGGCCACCATCTTTTCGAAGTTGGATCTAAGCAACGCCTACCACTTGGTCCGCATCAAAGAGGGAGATGAGTGGAAGACCGCCTTCAACACTCCCACAGGACATTACGAATACCTGGTGATGCCCTTTGGCCTCACCAACGCCCCGGCCGTCTTCCAGGCTTTGGTCAATGACGTTCTCAGAGACATGTTGAACAAGTACGTGTTCGTCTATATTGATGACATCCTCATCTTTTCACTGACCAAGGAGGAACACGTACACCACGTCCAGGCAGTTCTACATCGGCTCCTGGAGAACTCGCACTTCGTTAAAGCTGAGAAGTGCGAGTTTCACTCCCCGTCAGCCTCCTTCCTAGGATACATCATTGGCCAAGGGAACATCAAGATGGACCCTGCTAAGGTCTCTGCTGTCACAACCTGGCCTGTTCCTGACTCCCGCAAGCAGCTCCAAAGTTTCCTGGGGTTCGCCAATTTTTACCGACGGTTCATCCGTGGCTACAGTACTGTGGCCGCACCCGTCACGGCACTCACCTCTTCCAAGGTTCTGTTCCGATGGTCAGCCGCGGCCGACGAAGCTTTTCAGACTTGGTTTACATCGGCCCCCATCCTCCAAATTCCGGACTCAGAGAGACAGTTCGTGGTGGAGGTGGACGCCTCCGACGTGGGGGTGGGAGCTGTTCTGTCCCAGCGGGCTGCCGGGGACCAGAAGCTCCATCCATGCGCCTTCTTCTCCCGACGCCTGACCCCTGCTGAGAGGAATTATGACATTGACAACCGAGAACTGTTGGCGGTTAAGTTGGCGTTGGAGGAATGGCGTCACTGGTTGGAGGGAACCGAGCAGCCCTTCTTGGTTTGGACTGACCACAAGAACCTTGAATACCTCCAGTCAGCCAAGAGGCTCAACTCTCGTCAGGCCCGCTGGTCTCTCTTCCTCACCCGCTTCAACTTCTCCCTCTCCTACTGACCTGGGTCCCGCAACGTGAAGCCCGATGCCCTCTCTCGGCAGTTCTTGGCGAAGGAGGAGCCTGCCTCTGGCCCCAAGACCATCCTCCCATCCTCGCACAGGGTTGCCTCCCTCACCTGGGAAGTGGAGGAGAAGGTCAAGGCGGCCTTGGAGAACCAGCCGGGACCCAGCGCATGCCCTCCTGATCACCTGTTTGTGGTTTCTGCCCTGCGGTCCGACGTCCTTCAGTGGGCCCACAGCTCTCGACTCACCTGTCATCCCGGCATTCAGCGGACCAAGGAGATGGTGCTACGGAGGTTCTGGTGGGCATCGCTGGAGGAGGACGCTCGGGAGTTTGTCAACGCCTGTCCCGTTTGCAACCAGCACAAGGTCTCACACCAAGCTCCTGTGGGTCATCTGCTTCCACTGCCTGTACCCCATCGATCATGGTCCCACATCTCCCTGGACTTCGTTACCGGCCTGCCCCCATCCAGTGGTCACACCACCATCCTGACTGTGGGCGATAGATTTAGCAAGATGGCTCACATTGTGCCCCTGCCCAAGCTTCCGTCAGCCAAGGAAACTGCCGAGCTCATGTTACTCCATGTCTTCAGGCTCCATGGTCTCCCCGTCGATGTGGTCTCCGACCGGGCGACCCTAGTTTAACTCTGTGTTCTGGAGGGAGTTCTGCACGCTTGTGGGGGCCACCGTGAGTCTGACGTCTGGATTTCATCCCCAGTCCAACGGCCAAACTGAAAGGAAGAATCAGGAGATGGAGACGGCGCTGCGGTGTATGGTGTCCAAGCATCCCTCCTCCTGATCCCAGCAGTTGTTGTGGGTGGAGTACGCCCACAACACCCTGACAAGCTCGGCCACTGGGCTCTCCCCTTTCCAGTGTGCCTACGGGTTCCAGCCTCCACTGTTCCCGGCGCTGGAGAAAGAGGTTTCCTGCCCGTCCGTCCAGGCCTTCATTCGTCGCTGCCGCAGGACGTGGACCCAAGCCACGGCGGCTCTTCTCCGCTCTGTGGACCGTTACGCCATGGCTGCCAACCGTCACCGCACCCAGGCCCCCACCTACCTCGCGGGCCAGAAGGTGTGGCTGTCGACCCGGGACCTTCCCTTGAGGGTGGAGTCCAAGAAGTTGGCACCCAAGTTCATCGGTCCCTTTGAGATCCAGAAGGTCATCAACCCAGTGGCTGTGAGGCTCAAGTTGCCTCGTTCCATGCGGGTCCATCCTACGTTCCACGTGTCCACAGTAAAGCCAGTCCGGGAGAGCTCCCTGGTACCTGCAGTCCTTCATTTTCCACCTCCTCGTCTCATCGATGGAGGCCCCACATTTACAGTGCACAGCCTCCTGCGCTCCCGCCGTCGTGGGAAGGGTCTCCAATACCTGGTCGAAGGGAGAGTTACGGTCCAGAGGAGAGGTCCTGGGTTCCTACTCGACACATCCTGGACACCTCCCTCATCAGGGAGATTCACCGGTGTCATCCCAACCAGCCGTACAAGTCCGCCACTCCTAGAGGGGTCGCCGCTCCTGAGACTCTGTCCCCTCTTCCGTCTGAGGCGCCCAGTGATGACGAGACGGAGCTTTCCTCTGATGCTATGGAGGAGGATGCAGACATGGATGTCTCGGACGAATATTAGCGCTCCTCCGGTCCCCCTCCTCCCACCCAACTCTGCGTGGGATTGGGTTTTATTGTTTTAACCATAAATATCCGGACGTCAGGAGCCGTCCCTTGGGTTCTGTCACAGTCAGCCCTCGCCTCATTCTCATCCACTTCACCTCCCAGTACTTTTCCACCGGTCCCTCCTTCTCCTCACATGCCTGCCTGCCACTCCCCTCTCATCAGCCTAACTCTCCTCACCTGTTGCACTCAGTTGCCTCTGATCACCAATTAACCCGGTATATAGACTCTCCTCACCGTTCACACAGTGCCAGATTGTTCTTAGCATTCATGCAAGACTCTCCAGCGATTTCCCGACTGACTACACGGATTCAAACCTGCCTGCCCCTGACCATTCCGTCCTGTCGTCTTCCCGCATATCACCTCAGCCTTCTGTCCCCGACCACGGCCTTCGTCCCGTACCTCCTAGTTTCTGTCTGCCTCTCTCCTGGGCTGTTTGGTGTATCCCTGCAACGGCTCCTCGACTTCCTGCCTGGCTTCGACTCTCCTTTCGTCTGTCCCTCGCTGGTTTGTTTGCATCGTGTGTTGGATCTCCTGGTTACCGGACCTTCCGCTACCCCGACTACGTCTACTGCCTGCCCCTCTTCAGAACCCTCACTCGATCCTGAGCCTCTGTGTGAGTACGGTGTACCCATTCCTGTGTTACTACTCTGTACAGTATCGTAATAAAGTTCATGACTAATTATACCTGCCTGATTCTGTGCTGCTATTGGGTCCAAGCTATACCTGTTACAGTACAATCTGGCCAACAATGGACTCAGCGCACACAACGTCTCCGTCAAACCACTTTGGGAGGATTGAGCACACGCTCCTGCAGCACAAAGCTATGCTCACTGCCTCCAACTCCGAGGTTCGACAGGCTGTGTCAAACCAAGAGCAAGCATTGGTTGCACTAGCCACCCAGGTCCAGCAGCTGACAACCACCCTCGCCCAGGCTACTCCCCATGACCAATTATACCTGCCTGATTCTGTGCAGCTATTGGGTCCAAGCTATACCCATTACAGAACCATGTAATTAGCCATTTTAATCAAAGATGAACACATACCAGCAATCTTCACAATATAATTTTTATATTAACCATATAACCATTTAACAATTACAGCACGGAAACAGGCCATCTCGACCCTTCTAGTCCACGCCAAACACGTATTCTCCCCTAGTCCCATATACCTGCGCTCAGACCATAACCCTCCATTCCTTTCCCGTCCATATAAACTATCCAATTTATTTTTAAATGATAAAAACGAACCTGCCTCCACCACCTTCACTGGAAGCTCATTCCACACAGCCACCACTCTCAGAGTAAAGAAGTTCCCCCTCATTTTACCCCTAAACTTCTGTCCCTTAATTTTCAAGTCATGTCCCCTTGTTTGAATCTTCCCTACTATCAGTGGGAAAAGCTTATCCACATCAATTCTGTCTATCCCTCTCATCATTTTAAAGACCTCTATCAAGTCCCCCTTAATCTTCTGCGTTCCAAAGAATAAAGCCCTAACTTGTTCAACCTTTCTCTGTAACTTAGTTGCTGAAACCCAGGCAACATTCTAGTAAATCTCCTCTGTACTCTCTCTATTTTGTTGACGTCCTTCCTATAATTTGGCAACCAAAATTGTACACCATTCTCCAGAATTGGCCTCACCAATGCCTTGTACAATTTTAACATTACATCCCAACTTCTATAATGCTCTGATTTATAAAGGCCAGCACACCAAAAGCTTTCTTTACCACCACCCTTATATTTCTGTCATAGCCCCTGCTATTTCTACACTAACTTCCCTCAATGTCCTAGGGAATATACTGTCCGGACCTGGAGACTTATCCACTTTTATATTTCTCAAAAGTGTCAGTACTTCCTCTTCTTTGAATCTCATAGTTTCCATAGCTACTCTACTTGTTTCCCTTACCTCACATAATTCAATATCCTTCTCCTTGGTGAATACCGAAGAAAAGAAATTGTTCAATATCTCCCCCATCTCTTTTGGCTCTGCTGATAGCTGTCCACTCTGACTTTCTAATGGACCAATTGTATCCCCCGTTATCCTTTTTTCTATTAATATAGCTGTAGAAACCCTTTGGATTTACTTTCACCTTACTTGCTAAAGCAACCTCATATCTTCTTTTAACTTTTCTAATTTCTTTCTTAAGATTCTTTTTACATTTTTTATACTCCTCAAGCACCTCATTTACTCCATGCTGCCTACAATTATTGTAGATCTCTCTCTTTTTCTGAACCAAGTGTCCAATTCCCCTTGAAAACCATGGCTCTTTCCATTTTTTACTATTTCCTTTCAACCGAACAGGGACATAAAGATTCTGTACTCTTAAAATTTTACCTTTAGATGTCTTCGATTTCTCTTCCACATCTTTCCCATGAAACAAACTGTCCCAATTTACTTCTTTTAAATCCTTTCACATCTCCTCAAAGTTAGCCTTTCTCCAATCAAAAATCTCAACCCTAGGTCCAGTCTGACCCTCTCCATAATTATATTGAAACTAATGGTATTGTGATCACTGGTCCCGAACTGTTCCCCAACGCATACCTCTGCCACCTGACCCATCTCATTTCTTAACAGGAGGTCCAGCACCGCCCCTTCTCTAGTAGGTACTTCTATGTATTGCTGCAAAAAACTATCCTGCACACATTTTACAAACTCCATCCCATCCAGCCCATTTACAGAATATGTTTCCCAGTCTATGTGTGGAAAATTGAAATCTCCCACAATCACTACCTTGTGCTTACTACTAATATCTGCTATCTCCTTACATATTTGCTCTTCCAATTCTCGCTCCCCATTTGGCGGTCTATAATACACTCCTATAAGTATTGCTACAACTTTCCCATTTCTCAGTTCCACCCAAATAGCCTCCCTAGACAAGCCCTCTAATCTATCCTGCCAAAGCACTGCTGTAATATCTTCCCTGATAAGCAATGCAACACCTCCACCTCTTGCCTCTCCAATTCTGTCACACCTGAAGCAACGAAATCCAGGAATATTTAATTTCCAATCACAGCCCTCCTGCAACCATGTTTCACTGATCGCCACAACATCATACTTCCAGGTTTCAATCCAGGCTCTAAGTTCATCCACCTTTCTTACAATGCTCCTAGCATTAAAATATACACATTTAAGAAACCCACCCTCTCTTATTCTCTGTTTATTGTCTTTTTCTTCTCTCTCCCGTACATTTTGGGTCAGAGTGCTACCATTCTCTGCCTCCTGCCTCACACACTGACTGCTAGCTTTCCCAATTTGAGTCCCTCCCCCAAACCATACTAGTTTAAAGTCTCCCCAGTAGCCTTTGCAAATCTCCCCGCCAGGATATTGGTCCCCCTCAAGTTCAAGTGCAACCCGTCCTTTCTGTACAGGTCACACCTTCCCCAAAAGAGGTCCCAATGATCCAGAAACTTGAATCCATACCCACTGCACCAGTCCCTCATCCACTCATTTATCCTCCACCTCGTACCATTCCTACTCTCACTGTCGTGTGGCACAGGCAGTAATCCTGAGATTTTTACCTTTGCAGTCCTTCTCCTTAACTCTCTACCTAACTCCCTAAATTCTTCTTTCAGGACCTCTTCTCTTTTTTTACTTATGTCATTGGTACCTATATGTACCACAACCTCAGGCTCCTGTCCCTCCCATTTCAGGATTTCTTGTACACGTTCAGACACATCCCTGACCCTGGCACCAGGCAGGCAAACTACCATCCGGTTCTCCTGTCTGCGTCCACAGAATCGCCTGTCCGACCCCCTGACTATAAGAGTCCCCTATTACAATTGCCCTCCTCTTCTTTTCCTTACCCTTCTGAGCAACAGGACCGGTCTTTGTGCCAGAGTTCCGGCCACTGTCGCTGTCCCCAGGTAGGTTGTCTCCCCCACCCTTACTGAAACATGAGTACTTATTTTCAATGTGTACAGCCACTGTGGTACTCACCAGTCCCTGCCTCTGCCCATTGTCCTTCCTAACTTTGACCCAGTTTTCTGTCTCCCGTGGTCTTGGAGTGACCACCTCCCTGTAACACCTTTCTATGACGTCCTCGCTCTCCCTGAGCAGACAGAGGCCATCGAGTTGCTGCTCCAGGTTCCTAACACGGTCCCAGTGGGGGGGGGGACAGCCTACCTGGGGGCAGCGACAGCGGATATTATTTGTGTAGATAATTTTAATGCATCAATAAATACAGAAAAATGACAGTCATAATAGTATCATACAGAATGGTAACTGGACCTACGATGTACGCAGTCGATTTCAACCATCACGCAAAACTATATTAATCTCATTCTGTATTCTCCCCACATTCCCATCCAATCCAATCCTACCAGGTTATTCACTTACACACTATGCTCATTTTACAAAGGCGAATTGACCTACCGACTGCATGCCTTAGGGATATGGGAGGAAACTCAGAGGGTCACAGACTCACAGGGAGAATGTGATACTCCTTACAGACAGCACCCAAGGACATGCTTGAACCAGGAGTGCAACAATGCTCTCCTAATACTTCAGGTTGATTGTAATTGACCAGTGTAAATTAAAGATTTATTGAATCTGGATTACTGGAATTGTTTGCCAGCACCTCTAACTGCTACGCCATTGTAATTGGCCTGGACCTTTTTACTTTTTTAATAATTGTGGTGAAATATTGCATTAGTCAGCAAATAATGTAGTTATTTTGTCAGTCAAAAGCAAAGTAAGTAAAGTCTAGTCAACAATAACCCACAAAATTAGATCTGAACACAGATTTCAATTTATACTTTGATGCACTAAAATAATTTGTCTCTCTTGATTGATAAAGAAATATAGAAATGGTCTCCTTAGTTGATTGGTGGATATCTAATACCAATCTGAATGGTTGGTATTACTCGTGTCATTTGGTCTGTATGATTGATGAAGTAGGTCCGTTCTCTCTACCTTAGCTTCTTCGCAACCATTTTGAGGATGATATTGTAGCGACGCCTGCTGGCGCAAGCAGGTATCGAACCCGGCGTTCGGAAGCCGCGGTCACGTGACTTGGGTGGGGCTGCTAGTTTTTGCGCGGTTTTGCTTTCGCACGGCAGTTCAGTGCTGACCACTGTTGTGGCCAGATGTGTTTTTTTTTTTTTTGTTTATTTATTAGAAGTAAGTACAATACAGTGGTACCTTTTTTCAGGTGCCAAATATATGTTGGCATGTTACATTTTATGTACAGATTCATTTTTTTTTTTTTTTTTTAAAGAAATGAGAGAGAAAAATAGACTAGATAATAGAGAGTAGAAAAACGTGTAGTTTGTGAAATGAAAAAAATGAAAAGAGCGAGAGAGTGAGGGAGAAAAGTAAAAAAGAAAAAAGAGAAAGAGTAGAAAATAGGAGATGGGAGATGAGTATTTGTATTCTTGACCATCTTTCACCCAGATCTGAAACAGTTGGTTTTTATGATTCTGTTGCACCACATGCATCCAAGAAGTCAATAAATGGAGACCAACTCGTTAAGGATCGGTCTGGTTTATCTATTAGGAGAAATCGCATTTCTTCAAGATGTGCTGTGTCCAACATATTTATAATCCACATTTTAAGCGTTGGTATGGGTGTATTTTTCCAAAATTTGAGTGTGTTTTTTTGCTATTATTAAACCGTAATTAACAAATGAATTTTGAAATGTGTTTAATTTATTCCCGTCTCCTGTTACTCCAAGTAAAATCATTTCAGTGTTTGGCTCCATTTTTATCTTGAATAATTTTGTAAATATATCAAAAATGTCGCACCAGAGTTTATGAAGTTTTATGGAGGAAACGAAAGAATGTGTTATAGTGGCATTTTGAGATAGACATTTGTCACAAATGGGAGAAATTTTTGGATCAAATTTATTCGGTCTAGTTTTTGAATAATATAATCTATGTAGAATTTTGAATTTAATTAAGTTGTGTCTTACATTAATCGAACATTTATGTATATATATCAAATACTTTTCCTATGTTTCTTTCATGATTTTTATCATTAGTTCTTGTTCCCAATCTTCTCTAAGTGCCTCTGTTGATGATAATTCTCTATTTAAGATACTATTATATAGATATGATAATAATTTCTGAGTCAGCCTTAATATTCATTGCTTCTTCCAGTGGGTCTAAAATTATAGTTTGATGTCTTTGTATATATTTCTTCATAAAATCGCAGACCTGGAGATATTTAAAGTATTGGTTGTCATTCAACTTAAATTTTAATTTTAATTGTTGGAATGATAACAGATTTCCCATTTCAGACATGTCGCCTATCCTTTTAATTCCCATTCCTTCCCATTGGTTGTATGTTTTATCAATAAGAGATGGTTTAAATGCAGGATTATTCACAATTGGCGTTAACACTGATAGGTTTCTTAATTTTAAAGTTAATTTTATTTGTTTCCAAATTCTTATTGTATTATGGATAATTGGGTTATTCTTGTATATTGTGATGTTCAGTTTTATCAGGGAGAAGAGGACCGCTCCTATATCATAGAGACATAGAAACATAGAAAATAGGTGCACGAGTAGGCCATTCGGCCCTTCGAGCCTGCACCGCCATTCAATATGATCATGGCTGATCATCCAACTCAGTATCCCATCCCTGCCTTCTCTCCATACCCCCTGATCCCTTTAGCCACAAGGGCCACATCTAACTCACTCTTAAATATAGCCAATGAACTGGCCTCAACTACCTTCTGTGGCAGAGAATTACACAGATTCATTACACAAGTAAAAAAAAATATTTTCTCATCTCGGTCCTAAAAGACTTCCCTCTTATCCTTAAACTGTGACCCCTAGTTCTGGACCTCCCCAACATTGGGAATAATGTCCAACCCCTTAAGAATTTTGTAAGTTTCTATAAGATCCCCCCTCAATCTTTTAAATTCGAGCGTGTACAAGCCGAGTCTATCCAGTCTTTCTTCATATGAAAGTCCTGCCATCCCAGGGATCAGTCTGGTGATCCTTCTCTGTACTCCCTCTATGGCAAGAATGTCCTTCCTCAGATTAGGAGACCAAACCTGTACACAATACTCCAGGTGTGGTGTCACCAAGACCCTGTACAACTGCAGCAGAACTTCCCTGCTCCTATACTCAAATCCTTTTGCTATGAATGCGAACATACCATTCACTTTATTCACTGCCTGCTGCACCTGCATGCCTACTTTTAATGACTGGTGTAACGTGACACCCAGGTCTCGTTGCATCTCCCCTTTTCCTATATGGCCACCATTCAGATAAGTCTACTTTCCTTTTTTTGCCACCAAAGTGGATAAACTCACATTTATCCACATTATACTGCATCTGCCATGCATTTGCCCACTCACCCAGCCTATCCAAGTCACCTTGCAGCCTCCTAGCATCCTCCTCACAGCTAACACTGCCCCCCAGCTTTGTGTCATCTGCAAACCTGGAGATGTTGCATTCAATTCCCTCATCCAAATCATTAATCTATATTGTAAATAGCTGGGGTCCCAGCACTGAGCCTTGCAGTACCCCACTAGTCACTGCCTGCCATTCTGAAAAGGACCCGTTTACTCCTACTCCTTCCTGTCTGCCAGCCAGTTCTCTATCCACATCAATACTGAACCCCTAATTCACGGCGCGGGTGCAACCGAGACGGCATCGGGAGGAGGAAGAAGCCCAGCGCCAAAGAAGCATTGCCACTTCCAGTGGTCTACAGCCGACGTCGTTGGTACTAATACCATCAGCGCTACAGACCCGAAGCCCGAAGATCTTGGAGCCCACTGCTCATTCCAGGGAAATGCCTCGGCCGATCGTCATTGAGGCAAATGCAAACGGCCCAAATGAATGCCGCTTCGTCCGTGATCGCCATTCCGGCCATCGTTTTCTGGTGGACTCCGGTGCCATTGCCAGCATCCTGCCTCCGAGTGCCCGAGATACTCGCATCGCTAAGGTAGGACCCGTCCTCTCGGCTGTTAACGGGAGCGACATTCGCACTTACGGTACGTGAACCCTTGACTTAAATTTAGACTCCTGCCCATATAAGTGGAAGTTAACAGTTGCTGACGTCGCCCAACTGATCCTGGGGACCGATTCCTTGTGCGTGATCTCCCTGTTAGTCGATGTGCATCGACTAACAAGGCGGGCGCAAGGTCCATGTGTCAGAACTGTGCCCTGCCAAGCCACGTAATTTGTCCACGCCCCTACAGCAAATCGACGAAGTAGCTGAGATCCAGCAACCTTTCGCAGCCCTGCTCGCCGATTTCCCAGGGTTTGCCGTTGTTGGAACACCCTAGGGCATCAGCCCAAACGGCCCTCACCGTGGATGCATCCGACGTCGCGGTAGGTGCCGTCCTCGAACAACGAGTAGGTAGCCGCTGAGTGTCGTTGGCATTTTTCAGCAGGCAGCTGCGAGCACCCTAAGTTAAGTATAGCCCTTTCGATCGGGAACTCCTCGCTCTCCACCTAGCGATCCGCCATTTCCGTTACTTCCTAGAAGGGTGCGCGTTCTTCGCATTCATGGACCACAAGCCACTCACGTTTGCTTTGACCAAATTGTCCGATTCCTGGTCTGCCAGGCAACAGAGGTGCCTCGCCTACATTTCCGAATTCACATCTGATATTCGGCATGTGGCGGGGAAGCTGAATGTGTTGGCTGACGCGCTGCCTATCCGGCAGCCCCCGAAGTTTCAGCGTTAAGTCTAGTCGTGGATTATGAGGAGCTGGCCGCTGCCCAACAGGCAGATGCCGGTATGGAGGGTGACCGCAATGCTGAATCAGGACTTAAGCTGGCTCAGGTGCCCTGCGGCACCGCCGGTGTGCGAGTCCTTTGCAATGTCTCCACGGGCAAAGCCCACCTCATTGTCCCAGTTGTTTGGAGGCGTCGGAATTTCGACACCATCCACAGCCTAGCGCACACGTCCATTTGCGCCACCTCTGCCTTGGTCGCGGCCAAGTTCGTCTGGCATGGGTTACGGAAGCAGGTCACAGCATGGGCTCATTCCTGCATCCCATGCCAGACTTCAAAGGTACAGAAACATGTGCGCCCACCCGTGCAGGATTTCGCTGTCCGGACGGCAGGTTCCTGAACATGCATGCCGACCTGGTGGGTCCCTTGCCATGTTCGTGCAGGGCTGCTCGCCTACTGATTATCGTGTACAGGTTTACCAGGTGGGTGGAGGCGATACTGTTAATGGATACCTTCGCTGAGGCTTGTGTGCGGGCCATCGTCTCACATTGGATCGCTCGTTTTGGGGTTCCTTCCAATATCACTACTGATCGAGGGGACCAGTTGACGTCCTCCCTGTGGAGTGTTATGGCGCTGCTGTATGGCACGAAGCTGCACCAGACCACCGCGTATCATCCAGAGTCCAACGGTTTGGTTGAGCGTTTCCACAGGCACCTCAAGTCGGCATTGAAAGCTCGGCTCACCGGCCCCGATTGGGTCGACCAGTTGCCTTGGGTCCTCCTAGGCATCAGAACCACGCCTAAGGAGGACCTCAATGCCTCCTCTGTCAAGCTGGTTTACGGCTCAGTTTTGCGAGTACCTGGGGATTTTCTGCCTATCCCCCGGGATCAGTAGATCCCAGCTTTGGCAGTGTTAGCTGACCTTCTTGAGTGGGCGTGCGTTTTGGTCCCGGTTCCCACTTCCCAGCATGGTTCGTCTGCGGTGCATGTGGCTACTATGTTATGGGATTGTGCTTATGTTTTCCTTTGTAGGGATACTCACCGCTCGCCGTTACAGCGGGTGTACGAAGGTCCGTACAGGGTGCTGAGGACTGGTACCTCGACGTTTACGTTGGACATGGGTGGCAAGTAGGAGTCCATCTACGTAAGCCGCCTTAAGCCAGCACACGTCGACGAGGATAGCCCGGTGACGGTGGCCACTCCGCGGCGTAGAGGACGTCCATCGGCCGTTTTGCCTCTGCACCTGTTACCCCCGGTTATGTTTCTCTGGTCCCCTCTGTTACGCCCGTCCCTCATTTGCATTTTCCACGTCCCTCCGGCTCTGTTTTGCCGGCCTCTACTGTTACGCTTGCCCCGTCCGGTTACCCATGCGTTTCCGTACAGCGGATTCTGGTGGGGGGGACATGTAGCGGCGCCTGCTGGCGCACGCAGTTATCGAACACGGCGTTTAGAAGCCATGGTCACGTCACTCGGGTGGGGCTGCTAGTTTTCGAGCGGTTTTGCTTTCGCGCAGCAATTCAATGCTGACCACCATTGTGGCCAGACGTGTTGTGAGAGCCTATGAACTGAGAAGTGGTTTACTGAATAAAAATACGTTTGAAAACTCTGTTGTCGTTCTTGCGACCGCCAAAATTTACTAACTTTATTCTTTAGTAATCTGCTCTAGTTTTTAGTATGTCTTCATTTTTTATGAAAAAAATACTATTGTTATATTATTGAGATTGTATTTCATGAGCCTTCTTATTGATTATATAAATTATATATCATACCACAAACACTGGTATCCTATGTTGTGCTACTCTGTTGAATGCTGATTCTTTATATTACTGTACGTCCTGCTGTCTGGAAACACATTGCTTGGAGTGAGAGGTGTCAGCAGCTGCTTCATGTGTTAATGGACAACCTAAATCCCACAGTCTCTTTCATCACCTTCTCATGGATGTGATATAAGCTACTAACTCCCATTTCAAGATCTTAAATTCATTGACACACAACCCCATAGCCTCTTTGCCAGTCAACGCATAGGATTAAGATTTCCCTGATCAAAGTTGCAGTAAAAATGCATGGCTGGGAGCACTATATATTAAGCAAGGGATTCTCTGAGGTTTTCAAAACAATCATTTATTTTTCTCAAGCAAAAAAAAACAAAGTGGTGGAGTAACCCTGCAGAGCAGTCGGTATCTCAATAGAACATGCATAGGCAGTGTTTTGGTTCTGGACCTCTTCATCAGAGATTGTAGTGGTGGGAGAATCCAGGAAGAGAGGCTGGCAGGTTGGACAGATGGGTGGGCAAGTGATGCATGGATACTATTGAAGGGGATTGATTGATTGGCAGATGGGTGGGCAAAGGCCAGAGATGGAAAGGAGACAAAAGGCTGTGAGATAAGGAGAAAAAATGTGTGTATTATAAGATAAGGGGAAAAGATGTAGGTGGAAGGGGATAGGGGCAACGGGAAAGTGGGGCAGGATAGTGGGAGAATGGGTGAACATCCAGGTGGGGCACTGGTAAGAGAGAGGGGGGAGCTTGTTTGTCAGATACCTACAATTCGAGAATTCGATGTTCATATTTTCAGCTACCCAAGCAAAATATGAGATGCTGTTCCTCCAGTTTGCACATGGCCTGACTCTGACAAAGAAGGAATCTCAGGACAGAAAGGTCATTATGGAAGTAGGAAGGAGAATTAAAATGGCTAGCAACAGAGTGATCCAGCAGATCTTGGTGGACCGAGTGCAAGTGTTCGACAAAATGGTCACCCAGTCTACACTTGGTCTCGCAAATGTAAAAGAGGCCAAACCAGGAGCACTGAATGCAGCAGATGAGGAATTTGATTTGCTTTTTTTTCATGCATTGCTTTCCTTCTTTTACCAAATGCAATAACATAGAAACATTGAAAATAGGTGCAGAAGTAGGCCATTCGGCCCTTCGAGCCTGCACCACCATTCAATACGATCATGGCTGATCATCAAACTCAATATCCTGTACCTGCCCTCTCTCCATACCCCATGATCCCTTTAGCCACAAGGGCCACATCTAACTCCCTCTTAAATATAGCCAATGAACTGGCCTCAACTACCTTCTGTGGCAGGGAGTTCCAGTGCTTATTTTACCATTAAGCTCATTACCCAATGCAGTTTTTTCTCTATCAAATAGGCTCCATATTTATGACAGATCTAGGCAATCCTTCCCTCATCCCATCTTTTGAAAACATCTCCACCCTGTGCATTGAAATATGTGTCAAGAGATGTGTGATAATTTAACACCATTATTAAATGTATCTTTTTTCCCCCTCTAATCCAATTGCGTGACTTCACCTCTATGTGCTATAAGCTGTTGATGTCAGAATTGGAATCACAGCAGAACTAATAAATTACTCTGGTGCACCAGACAACATATGTCCATGTGGATAGCACAAATTCAGACAAGTTCGTCCGCCAGCCTCAATAGGTTAAGTGGGAAAGTTCCAAGTGCCACTATCACCTTCTTAGGCAGGTTGTTGG
Source organism: Leucoraja erinaceus (assembly GCF_028641065.1). NCBI lineage: Eukaryota > Metazoa > Chordata > Chondrichthyes > Rajiformes > Rajidae > Leucoraja > Leucoraja erinaceus. Next base: position 31,516,474 of record NC_073382.1, on the reverse strand, counting down.
TTGCTGGGGGAATATAATTACACCATCTGGGAAATCCTCAAGGCCTCGAGGTAAGGAGAAATACGATGTAAAATCCTTACTTCCCCGACACGATAAATTATAAAATAGCCACGTTTTGATTGATCCATTTGATTTTATGTGACCAGAACATATTACTGTTATTTGCAAAAAAATTCATGAAGTAATTTTTTTTTTTAAACACAGAAAGTGTTAGAAATCTAAAATAAAAATGGAAAATGCTGGAAATACTCAGCACGTCAGGTCACACTTAACAAAATTAATGTTTCAAGATGAAAACCCTTTATCACAATGTGAGACCGGCTTAATGCCAATTGTAGGTGGGTACTCTATTATTCTAAGCAAATTCAGTACTCCTCAAATATCAAGAACTGATCGCAGTGGCCAACTTTTGCTCAAAGAATGGATACTGGTTAATCAAATTTCTTACTTTAACCTGGAATGACTGAGAAGACAAAAGTGGACAAAAGGATTCCATTTTGGGTGCAGATAAATTTATGGAATACGTTCTCGTGCTGGTGCCTGCAGATGAGTATTATTTAGGGATAGGAATTGGACAGAGAAGATTCAAATGAATAGTGAACCACAAGAATCTGAGGTGTTTAGTTCCTCATGAGCGTGTTCCTGGACTAATGACACTTTGGCTGACAAAATAGAAAGGCAATATTTGTTCAATGAGAAAAGAACACATTTGCTGGTTGATGTGTACATCAAACACATCTTAGTGATACTGCAACGTGATTTACAAATATTCGTTTTTGAGTGTATTTACAGAACTTAGTGGATCGAGATGGTGAGATGTCTGGAAGAGAACAGAATATCAAATATTAATACAACTGTTGAAGAGGGATGGTAATGCCAAATATGGTAAAGCAGAGAGGAATGGGATGGCATGTCAGTAATGGTGGTGGGAGTGGTATTTGATCATATTTCCCTAGGGGGAAATGAAGATAGAAAGGTTAGGTTTAGGCTGGAAGATGAGGTATATGATGAACCAAAGACATATTCAGAGATAGTTTTAACGATGATTGATATCTTGGTTATGTTAAAACCAATAAAGTTTAACTTGTCACTTCCACTCTTCTTTCTACTTATGCAATGATGATAATAAAGATAAAAGTTGGAAGAATCTATATTGAGCTATGAGCTCTTGAACATGTACAGGAATCAACCCACACAGCAGGATTTGCAACAAGAAATAATTGTACATTCAGAGCCGGATTAGAAGCATTGAGGAAAGATGTGGCACAATTAGTATGATCCATTCTTTGACAGTGCTGAAGATAGTTCATCATTAGATGAAGACTGCTACACCTACATTCTGCGAAATGTGTTAAATTAGCTGAGTCACTATCGAGCTCTGCTGGAATTTTTTCCCCTTCAATATCTAAATGTAGTAACAAAGTGTCCTTTAACCATGTCTTTTAATGGTCTTCTTTGTGACATTTATTTCTTGATAATGACATTTTGGGGATAAAGGCCACCAAAAAATAGCTGCATTTAAAGCAGAACTTCACCGTCATGGCAATCAGGTTTTGTGACTAACTGGACAATTGTCCATTTCATCTCCATGCCTCAGGCAAATTATATATTATATTAAGATCTTCTTTAATGTGAAAGCTTTCCTTTAATATATTAAAAAATAACACCGCAATCTACCATATGATTGTTTTCTGAAAATGGGGAACTTGCATGCAACCTCGTTGCGGAAGGTTTTCCAAAGGGGATGAGGAAGAGGGACACCAGAATGCAGTAGATATAGAAGATTTAATACTTAGTGGGACAAATAGCACTCTTTGTAAGCTGGGCAAAGTGTAACATGTATAAAATTGCATTTCTGGAGCAATGGCAATATACAACTTGAAACACCTGGAAGAAATATTGAAGATTGTAGATGGGAGGAAGAACCCAGTCATTATGGAGTGCAAACTGGGAGGGAATTACATGATGTTGATTGAAATATGTTGACAGGATGATTAAGACTGCAAATAAAATTTGCTGGGTTACACCAGCTGCAGAAATTATTTGGAAAATGTTAGAGAAGAATGATTAACAATATTGACAAAGGACAAAATTTGTTCAATAATAAGAATTGTTATAATAAGAGATCAAGCAGGGAATACTGAGGATAAAATAACTAAATCAACCAGGATTTAAGACTACCATGGACATTATTTATGGCGATAAATTAATCTCAGCCACTATAGGTAAACATAATAGCACTAGGTGATAACCTTCTTATATAATTCTGTTCCAGTGTGCCATGGTCAGTGCCACCTACCAAAGGTTAATTTCTTGGCAGCACTGTTGCCTTGTTAACAGGTCTGAAAGAAGAATGGACATAATTAAACAAGCATATGGCAAAAGGAGTTTTTCCTTCATAGAGTGGCGTATTCAGGTAGGTAGCTATCGAGAATGTAATCTGTGGTCAGTGGCATTGAACACAATGTATTCCAAATTGTATTCCATTCAAGTTTTACTATGTCGCACATGTAACACTCTGACCAAGGATGAAATTCTAATCATCACTGAATCAAGGACAATTTGGCATGAGCAATGAATTGAAAAAAATTGTTAGTGACTCCTGTATATGACCCAGTCATTCGCACAACATGGTACAACATAGTTTTATTAATGATCACTTACAGTACACTTTAGCATGTTGTTATAGCTTGTGTAGCAACTATTCGACTGACAGCATGAGCTGAGTTCCGATAATATAACCCGTATAGTAGGCGGAGCTTCTACTAATAAAACACTGCAATTGGTTTGTGTGGACCAATTTACATCTTTCCTCATAGAAATGAAATGGAGCACAACTAAATGCAAGCCTATAAGTAGAAACACACTAATACATGATGGCTAAATAATACAGTACCCAAAACACTAATAACGCACACAGGGATACATAGATGGTTACACAAAATCTCCATATCCAAAGGGTGACCTACAGACCCTTCCCGCGCGTGTGCGGTATAGAACCGCATCTCCTCTCTTCATCGGTGAAGTGACCGGGGATGGCACCAGAGACTCGCAAGGTGGAGGCAGCGAAGCTGGTGAGCGGGGCGCCGAACATTGTGGTGAGGCCGTAGGGGGGCACGGTCAGTGGTTGCACTGCAGCAGCTGAGCGCGAGGGAGGAGTTAGTCCGACAGTAGGAATTTACATCAGACGCGTGACCTCTGGATACGAAACTGCAGGACGTGGTTCCTTTTCAGGAAGGAGATGTTGACAGTTGGGTTTGTAAAGGCCTCCATCGGCACTTACCAGGTAGGAGCGCGGTTCCTTGGCAGGGCTATGAATGTGACCCAAACGGCCATAACCCTTGTCGGTCTGAAGGCAAACAACTTGCTCACTAGAGAGAGGTTTAAGTGGTTTGCTGGACTTGTCGAAATATTGTTTCTGTGCATCGCGTTTCAGCTGGAGTTGTTTATGGACAATGGGAGGTGAACGGACCTGTGGCTGCAGCAACTGCTGGGGCATGGGCAGGGTAGCATGGGTTTGACGAAACATCAGGCATTGGGCTGGAGACCCCAGTATTGGGTCGCAATCGATGTTCCTTAAGTTGAGCAGGTCCAAGTATACGTCAGATTTAACAACGTGTGAGCGCCCCTATGGACTGCCCATTCTGCTGGTGACATGGTGAAAATCCCATGATTGAGCAAGGTTTTTGAAACACTGACTGGTGGACTGACAGTGGTTATCAGATAGGAGACATGCAGGGGCACCGTGCATGGAGAACTGGCGTGACAACTTTTGGATGACTGCGTCAGATGTGATGGTTTGGAGTAGGTCAAATTTGAACCAGCTTGAATACAGTCAACTGTTAATCCTGGCTAAATTGGAGAGGCTAGGACTTCAAAATGGGGCAAAAGCTTCAGGGCTGCTGGGAGATTTGGTCAATTTGGAATTGCTCTCTGCAGAGCTGGGACAAGCTGCAGAGTGGCGCCAGTGTATCTAGAGCTTAGATACTATTTGAAAGCAATGAATAAGAACATCTGCGGACCCTGTCAATTAGGTGCAAAATGCATAGAATTGTTTGGATGGCTACAAACCAGATATACCCCTAGTAAATAGTTGTAAATAATGTTGCAGAGTTCTACTTTGCCGAGTGTTGATTGGATGAGGTATTGAGCCTTGTCTGGGTTTCCTGCAGATCAGGGTAAATGTTTCTAAGTTGGCTTCCTTGCCAAGTCCGGTTTGAATACAATGTATGAGCTGTTGTATTATTGAGTTAGGGAAATGTCTGTTATGTATGAGGTTAATCAATATCTGTAATTGAGTTATTAAGAGACCACCCCCGTGTGGTTCGGACCCTCGAGGTCCCGGGACATGACAGGGAGAAGCTTAGAAACTAGCAATTTACATTGGGGGCTCTTCCGGGATCTCAAAACCCCCAACAACACAAGTTTGTGATCAAGAGTGTTGAGCTGTTTAAATTGCGAGTGCAGAAATCGGGCCCACGGTGTGGTTTTCGCATTGATTTTCGGCACTTCGTCAGTTGGAGCAGATTGATCGTTCGCGGGCTTGGGAAAGGGTCTAATCGAGATTATTAGAAAAGAGTCTAGCAAGCACGGAGGAGGGGTTAGCACACCTTAGGGTTGGAGGTCCATAAAACCAGGGTGGGGATAGAGTCCCTGCTGAGGTTGGGTTAGAGTTCCTTTTCTGTGAAGTCCCAAAACTTTGGTCATAGTTGGCAGACTGCAGCTATGACCAAATGTGCTTCATCGGGCGAGTGGTGACCCAGGGTTAGACTTGGTATCTTAATTGGTGGGGTATTAAAATACAGGTCTCGCCTTCGATCGGATCTTTGCTGGGAGCGCGAATTGAAAAGGTGCGCTCTGAAAATCGGCATCGATAACTCACAGCGCAAAGTGTCTAGGTGCTGGATCCTTGGTGCCCAGCAGAGAGGAGTGTCTGTGTGAAGGTATCTGAGTCTCCCCCTGAAGTGACAGACGAAGAAACTCGAGAAGGTACTGGGCTTGGATGGACAGAGTATAGATTGGCCTGACTACTCCAGTCCATTCAAGAATTCAACTGGGCAATTTTAGTTTGATTCGAGAGCCCGCGTAGTAGAAGAGATACACACTAAAATTAGAAGTTTGCGTTTATATTTGCAAAGCCAAATTTTCAAATACTGAATTTCATATTGAAGTTCTGCCAGTAAGGTGGAATTCAAATTCCTGTATATAGAACTTTGGAGTTGGTGCATGTCCGTGATTGATTCCAAATAGCGGCTGATCAACAGTGAATAGTAACCCTCTGGTCGATTTTTGACTAGTACCTGATAGCAAAGAGTACCTGAGAGACGGGAACCTGATTTACTTGATGAAAAGTAATCCGAATAGCGAAGGGTACCCCTAATTCTGTCGAACTTAGAGAGGAGGGATAGAGGTCCCCCTATAGACGTCCAGTCTTAGAAGAGGGATAGTAACATTCGGGAGTAAAAGTAGTCATTTAAGGAGTAATACCCCTCAGCAAAGCGTAAACTAGGAAGGGGAAAATCTTCGGTATCAGAGGGAGAGGTTCACTGCATATTAACAGCGTGATGCAATGTCGAGATCGAGCATTCGTGAACTGTGCGCTAGTGCATTAAATCATTTTGTAAATGGTAAAAATCCAGCTTTTCGTATTGTCGTAGGATCCCGATTTTGTAAATATTCTATGTATGTAAATAAACTTTATTTAAGAATATTATTAGGAATTAAAAGTTAAGATTTAGATTGTGTTAAGTCCGCAGACCGTCATTTGTGTTGTGCGAGTGTTTACGGATTAGCAACTTGAAGTAAGAGTGTGTTTGAGTTAAATATTTGTATTTGTTTATGATCGTTTTGTAAGAATCTGAATCGGGGTGGTTCGATCAGGGGTTGTACTCCTTCGATCGCTGCGCTGGGGGAGGAGTCATCGCACTGATTGATTGCACCACTAGGAAGATTAATTATAGAGGGGTTTACTGGATGCTTATAGTTTATATTGGGGTATGTTTTGGGTTATTGATTATCGGGGGAATATTTTCGTTCTTAATTATATTTCTGTTCGCTTGGTTTGGATTTGTCTGTCGGTGCAAACTTAAATGGATTGAGTGAGAGAGAGATTGCTGCATGAGAGACTGCGATTGAGACTTAGAATTGGATTGACATCCTTTGTTTGAAAGTTTGGAATTGAATGCAGTGATTGTGATTTAACTGATAAGAGAGTTGGGATAGACTGAAAAGGAGTGAGTGGGTTGAATAATTGAATAGGAGTGATTGAATAGGAGTGACTGGGAGACAGTTGAACGGGAGCAATTGCTAGAGTAAGTGTGAATCGGAAAGACCGCTGACCATTGTGTGGGAGAGATTCTATTGGCCTTGGAGTCTGAGAGGAAGGAGTGATTGAAAGAGGTCTTAGAGTCTGGAACTTTTATTTTGCAATTTGTGTTTTGACTATTATTCTGAGAATGGGGAATGTCTCTGAGAAGGACCGATCAAACAGATTAGAAAGCCCGATAAGGATAATTTGCGGGGAGCTTCCACATGAAGCGGATAGACTAAGAGGATTATCCGGGGAATTAAATGCAATTTTGAAAGACAAAATGTGGCCGTTGTGTGGACACAAGTGGCGGCGCTGTTAGCAGCTGCGGCTCGCCTGCAGTCCGTCTGTCTTTACTTTTTTCTGTTGTTTTTTTTGTCTTGTTTTGGTTAAGTTTTAGTTTGTTGGGTTGTGTTGGGGGGGGGGGGGGATGAAACATGTTCTCTGTCTCTTCCTTCAGGGGAATGCAACTTTTTTGTGTCGTATCCCCCTTCTCTGCCTCCGTCTGCGCTGAGGTCTAATGGCGGAGCTGGTGGCCTCCAGCCTGTGACCGACCCCGAGGCTCCAGAGGCAGAGCCAGCCAGGACTCACCAACGAGAGACTGGCCGTCTTCGGGGCTGAGGCAGCGGTGGCCCGACTTGCTGGTGCGGTGTTCTGGCTTTCGACGGCAGCCTGGAGCTGATGCAGCGGGGTTCGGAGCTGAGACTGTGGAACACGGAGCTGGTGCAGCGGCCTGGAGCTGGAGTGGCTGCCCGGAGCTGGGGCAGCGGCCTGGAGCGGAGACTGCGGGCCCCGGAGCTGGGGCGGCGGCCCGGAGCGGAGAATGTGGGACCCGGAGCTGGGGCGGTGGCCCAGAGCGGAGAGTGCGGGACCCGGAGCTGGGGCAGCGGCCTGCAGCGGAGACTGCGGGACCCGGAGCTGGGGCAGCGGCCCGGAATGGAGACTGCGGGACCCAGAGCTGGGGCGGCGGCCTGGAGCTGGGGCAGCTGCCTGGAGCTGATGCTGTGGCGGGCCATCTCGGAGCGGAGATGGCGTTCCGGCTTTTGGCGGCAGCGACATCACCACGGAGGTCCGCTGGACTGGAGGGCGGCATCTCAGGCCTGGATTGATTGCTTCAGCGCAGAGGGAGAACAAGGAGGGAAGTGACGGAGACTAAGACTTTGCCTCCATCACAGTGAGGATGTGCTTGGTGAACTCACTGTGGTGGATGTTTAATTTGTGTTTATTGTATGTTTTGTTTTTATTGGTTCTGTGTATGACTGCAGTCAACATAATTTCGTTCAGACCGAAAGGTCTGAATGACAATAAAGGAATCTAATTCTAAAAAAAATAAAAATCTAATAGGAATAAACTATATAGAGACAATTGTTAAAAAATATGGGAATAGTGAAGAACAAAATTTGTTAATTGGGATGTGGAGAATGTTCTTCACTAAAAGAAAAATAAAGAAAGACATTGTTTTGATGTCCACCCTAAGAATGGTGTGTTGTAAATTGGGAATAGGAGAACACGATAGAACTGATCCTTATTGGGACATTCCAAAGCAGGGACAGGGAAAACTAGTAAGCCAACAGCAGGAGCAGGAGCAGGAGCAGGAGCAGGAGAGAGTGTCATATTTTGAAAGGGAGACTACTGAGAGGGCTCTTAAAAGGAAGGTGCTGACGAAAACTAAATTGGATAAACTCAGTAAGAGTGAAACAGGGTCTGCATATCTTGGGGGGAGATATGTTTATTATATGCCAGGGTGTGCAGAATTCTTCAGAGTGGAGCTAGAGCCACAGTATTCCTCACAGAACTCTCATGATCCCAATGCAGAGAAACCATGCGCAGCTTGCGAGCAGGGCACACGGGAGGAGTCAGCGTTATCTTCGGCTCCTCCCCGTAAATTTAAATCTGAAATAGTAACATTGGAGAGAGATCCTCTATCTCATATAATTGCCCCACAGGTGGTGGACAGTAGGGAAAATCAAGGAGCTACAAGGACGACTACATCGACATGTGTGACAAAATTAATTAGGGATTCCAGTAGTGAGAGGATAAAAGAATCCTTGTTGAAGTACCGGGATAGAAAAAATATCCTTTCAGGTGAGATAGGGGGAGAATTTGGATGGATTGATTCGGACATGGATAATATCATTATGTCAGAGCAATTCACCACGGTAGGGGATTTAATAAGGACTCCCCGTAGACAATGTGTTTGTAAGGAGTTGCCCACATTAGGTTTTAATGTTCCCCAGACCACAGACAGTCAGACATCATGGCAGCCTGGTTCAACGGCAGACCGGAAATTAGAGGTTTGAATAAAATAAATAAGAACAGAAGAGGATAGGGAGGAAGAGGACCACGGGGCGTGGATACACCTCCCATTCAAAGTACCGACCTTGCCACGGTTTGGCTGGAGAGCTTATAGAGCGATCCGGCCCGATCAGTGTTACAGTTGTGTGGGATTGGGACACTGGAGTCGGTTGTGTTCTATGAGAGAATATTATCAAGAAGGAAGGGGGCAGAGAAGGAGGCAAGGGGTTACAGAAACCGATGGATTCCAAGAGGGTACCGAGACTCTTGGGACACCGAAGGTAGAGGACGAGGACACTGGCAGGGAGATCGGGGGCAGGGACATTTCGACAATCCAACCCATTTCGGTAGCCCCAAACAGCCAGCAATACCATCTATTAAAATTAAAGGCATCCTCACATTGCCGGAGAAACAGCACTATACATCAAAAAGAACTCAACCCCTTCCAAGTAGGAGGAGATACATAGAATCCAATTATCAAGAAACTGTCACTGAAAGGAAAAAGTAAGAAAAGGAACATTGTAGCTAGCATGAGAAGGGATGGCAACTAAGGAATGGAAATGGCACTAGGGAGAGAAGAAACAAACTTATTGTGCAGGAGGAACGGGAGTGGGGAAAGAAGATATTATATCAATGTGTTACTGAGATTGTGCCTGCAAGACAGTATATCGACGAGACACTATCTGGGGAGTGAGGTAAAATAATGCGCAGACACCTTAAGAATGGGAAGAAGGCAGCAAAAGGTATCATAGCTCCCCAGAAACAGGTGACCAGCAGGAGGAACTGATACTGTCCGGCCCCTTTAAGATATTTGGGAAGGCCAGCAGGCGGAGCAATGTGTTCCTCAGTATCCCTACTCCCTACTCCCTAGTAACTGAAACTACCATCAGAAAAGACGAAGACAAAGACCTACCCTCGTGCCCAACTTTAAAATCACCTAGCTATTGGAGAAAGAAAAGGAAGGAAGAGTAAAGGACACTTTAATCATCTTTGAAAGAAACAACACCGATGACCTATAATGACTTTTGGGACATGCCCCACTTTAAAGGACTGACTTAAAAAAAAAACACATTCCCCTGTGGTTTGGGGTAAAATACCTAATTTGCATCTAAATTATGGTTATTAAACATAAGTTTATAAATGTTGTATTCGTTCTCGAAATTGTATGGTGATGGACGTATAACATTTTGAGAATTGGAATAGACTTGTGGAATCTGGTTTAGGAATAATTGGAGTTTGATTATTAGCCAACAATGTTATTATCTCATCCCCGGAAAGGCAGAAGAAGATGGGAAGGATTGTTCAAAGGACATCAAGAAGGATGGAACATGGGAAGATCTGGTAACATGGAATTACTTAGGGAATATGAGAGATGGAATTGAAATTGGAATCAAAAGTGGGATTAAAATTGGACTTCAAATTGAAAATTAAAATGGGAATTGAAATTGAAATTGGAGTTGGAATTGTAAATGGTCCAAAGAGGAACTGTGAGCAACAGGACTTCTGATTAAGAGACCGGACTAAGAAATTATTCAGTAGTTTAAGGACCTTCGGCAAATATTGAGATAATTATGGTTCCTTTGCTATAAAATTTTAAGTGCTGGAAAATTGAATTTAAAGATTATTTTTTCATGCTCTTTCAGTCCTATTATCGATTTACATAATTTTGCAGGTCATTGGTTGAAGTATTTGTTGGCCTTTCTCCAATATATGAAGTGGTGATAGGGAATGGAATGGAATAGAAAGAAGTTCTGAAGAACATAAACCCATATTACTAACAAAACTGGAACTTACAACAGTTAGGACGATGTCTTCTGATTAGACAGAGGACATGGATTGTATAGGTAGGTTAAAATTAGATAAACAATTTATTTCCAAAGGTATTTGCACTTGTTATGTTAAGCATTGTCAGGACTTTGCCCTTCTGTTTTTTTCCCCTCCAAAAATTGAATTACAAAATAGGGAAATATAAAAGGGGACATCACCATAATGTGCTATATATAGCTATAATCATCCTATTTACTGATCCTTTTTGATCATGAATAAGTTTAATTCTCATTGTTCCAGTCAGGTGTGTTAACACATACAATGAAATGTAGATACAGGTACTTTGTTTTGAATTAGTATAAACTAGACCGAGTGCAGACCTGTTGGGTCTGTTCCCCCAACGTGCAGTTGTGGGGAGGCGGCATGCAGCGTCACACACACTAACTATCTCCCCCATCCCCCCGCACTCACGCTAATTACCCCCCTTGATATTATATTAATGTTATTAATTTGCTCCTTTTACCCAATAACCACCCTATCTACTGACACATAGCCCCAACTTGCAGTCACTTCCAGAAAGGGGGGGGGGGGTAGAGAGTGAGGGCAGAGAGAGAAGGGGCAGAGACACAGAAAGAGGGGCAAGAGGGAGAGGGGGTGGCAAGGAGGAGAAGAGGGAGGGTGGGTGAGAGGGGAAGGTGGGGGTGGAGGGGAGGGTGAGAGTGAGGGGGAGAGAGGTGAGGGGAGGGGGGAGAGGAGAGGGGGAGAGGTGAGGGGAGGGGAGGGGAGGGGGAGAGGAGGGGGGGGGGGGGGGAGAGGGTGGTGAGCAGGGAGGGTGGACGGAAGGGGGTAGGGGTGTGTGGAGGGGGGGGGGGGGGGAGAGGGGCGGGACGATGGGGGAGGGGATGGAGGGGAGGAGTGGGAGAAAAATAGGGGAGAAAGAGAGAGGGGGGAAGAGGAGATGGGGTGAGAGAAGAGGCGGGGAGAGGAGAGGGGGGTTGGGGACAGGGGGAGGAGAATGGGGGAGAGGAGAGGGGGAGAGGGAGAGGGAGTGGAGAGGGGCGTGAAAGGAGAGGAGGTGAGGGGGGAGTGAGGGGGTGTGCTGAGAGGGGTGTGAGGTGAGGGGAGAGGGAGAGGTGGGGAGAAGGGAGGGGGGGGGGGGGGTGGAGGGAAGGGGGTAGGGGTGTGTGGAGGGGAGGGGGTTTAGGGGAGGGATGGTGGGGGAGGGGGATGGAGGGGCAGAGGGGGGAGAAAAAGAGGGGAGAGAGAGAGGGGGAAGTGGAGAGGAGAGGGGGGGGGGGGAGGGGGAGGGGAGGGGGGAAGGAGAGGGGGAGAGAGGAGAGGGGAGGAGAGAGAGGTGAGGGGGGGAGAGGAGAGTGGGGAGGGGGAGAGGAGGGGGGGAGAGGAGAGGGGGTAGGGGAGCGGGGCGGAGAGAGAGTGCATTTTTATTTCAACCCAAACCCCCCAAACAACCATTTGCAGGCAGTGCTTTTTTACTTTAACCATATTTTCATTTTCAAACCACATTAAGGATACTTACTCACAGTTGTGTGGACATGTGTTCAGTGTTATTCACAGCTCAGAGAAACGTGACCCTCTGCCTTCCTCCAGCTTGCAGACTAATTGAGGCACACCACTTCCTGGTTTTATAGTCCATCCCCCCTGCCGCCAGTGGGGGCAGCAGAAAGAATGCGGAATTTTGTAAAATCATTAATATCTCTGTCATTTTTCATCGACTGGAAAAAGCCTCAGCACACATGTGGCGGAGGGGGGCTCTGAGCGAGGTGCCCAAAAATGACGGCCGTAGGTAGCGGCGTTCTATTGGAAATCGCAGCACAGATTGCCAAAACAGGTCAAGAACAGACTTTTAGTAATATAGATAAATAAATTACACATAAATTATGCAAGACAGTGAAAAGAATAAGATTAGATATTAATGTGAAGCGCAATTAGAGAAACATGTCAAAATCTCTAAGATGTCAGGACTTCCGGTGGCGCTATGGTGGCTTAGGGCACACGCCACTTAGCTCTGCACCGCTAATACGCCGAAAAACGACTGAAAATCTAAACTGGACAGATCAAAAAATACTCACCGGCAGACGTTCAGTAGTCGCATAAGTGACGTCATCAGAACACGACTCCGGTAGTTTTAAAAAATGACCGGTAGATGCTTGACAAATCAACCGCGGAGGAAACAACAATTAGAAGTTATTGAAGGCCCCAAAGCTGCCTCGACCTCGATTATGGAACAACCCCGAGAGGAAGCGGCAAGGCGACCTCCGGGTTTGGAGGACATCCGTTCATTACTGTGTGAACAACTTTCGGCTGTGAAGGTTAAAATTTCAGCTGTGAATGTAGAATGTAGATAAGTCTTTTTTGGCCTTCCATCACAGTTATGTGATGGATGTTTATGTTAAATGTAATTATGTTGTGTCTGGGGTCTATTTGTGTGTAATGTATGGCTGCAGAAACGGCATTTCGTTTGGACCTCCAGGGGTCCAAATGACAATTAAATTGACTCTTGACTCTTGACTCTTGAAATCTGTGGCAAGATTGATAAGATTGATGCCCGTATAGAGGAGGTGAATTCCTCCTTGAAAGGGGAAATCCACAGGCTTGAAACCGATATCAGCCGTAAGTTGGAACCTATGGAACCTCAAAAAGAGGGAGTGTAGAGACGGTTCACCAGACTGATTCCTGGGATGTCAGGACTGTCTTATGAAGAAAGACTGGATAGACTTGGTTTATACTCTCTAGAATTTAGAAGATTGAGAGGGGATCTTATAGAAACTTACAAAATTCTTAAGGGGTTGGACAGGCTAGATGCAGGAAGATTGTTCCCGATGTTAGGGAAGTCAAAGGGGTCACAGCTTAAGGATAAGGGGGAAATCCTTTAAAACCGAGATGAGAAGAACTTTTTTCACGCAGAGGGTGGTGAATCTCTGGAACTCTCTGCCACAGAGGGTAGTTGAGGCCAGTTCATTGGCTATATTTAAGAGGGAGTTAGATGTGGCCCTTGTGGCTAAGGGGATCAGGGGGTATGGAGAGAAGGCAGGTACGGGATACTGAATTGGATGATCAGCCATGATCATATTGAATGGCGGTGCAGGCTCGAAGGGCCGAATGGCCTACTCCTGCACCTAATTTTAAAAAAAAAAAAAAAAAAAAAAAAAAAACCAAAGCGGGGAGATTCGGGAATTGGAATCTACTGCGGCATTAAATGTCGAGACAACACACAGGCTGACGGCTGAGGTGGAGCGTATCTCTGGGATAATAGCCAAAGTACCAGAACAATGTCTTGATTTGGAAGGCCGCTCTAGACGTGAGAACCTAAGGATTGTGGGAGTGAAAGAAGGCAAAGAATGGTCAAATGAACTGACTTTTCAAAGGTTCTATAATAAACCTCTTATCCAGACCGGGGGTTTTTGCCCACTCCATTTTAGGTTCTGTTTCATAGCTTCCATTGGCAGGCAGTGGCGAGTGGAGTGCTGCAAGGCTCGGTGCTGGGGCCGCAACTGTTTACCATATATATTAATGATTTGGAAGAGGGAATTAGGAGCAACATTAGCAAATTTGCGGATGACACAAAGTTGGGTGGCAGTGTGAACTGTGAAGAGGATGTTAGGAGGTTGCAGTGTGACCTGGACACGTTGAGTGAGTAGGCGGACGCAGTATGATATAGATAAATGTGAGGTTATCCACATTGGCGGCAAAAACAAAGGGGCAGGTTATTCTCTCAATGGGGTTAGGTTTGGTAAGGGGGAGGTGCAGCGAGACCTGGGCGTCCTTATACACTGGTCACTGAAAGTTGGCTTACAGGTACAGCAGGCAGTGAAGAAAGCTAATCGAATGTTGGCCTTCATAACAAGAGGATTTCAGTATAGGAGTAAAGAGGTTCTTCTGCAGTTGTATAGGGCTCTGGTGAGACCACATCTGGAGTATTGTGTATAGTTTTGGTGTCCTAATTTGAGGAAGGACATCCTTGTGATTGAGGCATTGCAGCGTAGGTTCACGAGATTGATCCCTGAGATGGCGGGACTGTCATATGAGGAAAGATTAAAAAGACTAGGCATGTATTCACTGGAGTTCAGAAGGATGAAGGGTTATCTTATAGAAACATATACAATTATAAAAGGACTGGACAAGCTAGATGCAGGAAAAATCTTCCCAATGTTGGGCGAGTCCAGAACCAGGGGCCACAGTCTTAGAATAAAGGGGAGGTCATTTAAGACTGAGGTGAGAAAAAACGTTTTCACCCAGAGAGTTGTGAATTTATGGAATTCCCTGCCACAGAGGGCAGTGGAGGCCAAGTCACTGGATGGATTTAAGAGAGAGTTAGAAAGAGCTCTAGGGGTTAGTGGAGTCAAGGGATATGGGGAGAAGGCAGGCACGGGTTATTGATAGGGGATGATCAGCTATGATCACAAAGAATGGCTGATCAGCCATGATCACAAAGAATGGCTAGAAGGACCAGATGGCCTCTTCCTGCACCTATTTTCTATGTTTCTATGATTCCCCCTGGGAGAGAGGGGTCGCTATTGTTTTTTTCTTTTTGTTAATTAAAGCATCAACATGTTTAAATCTATGCCATGTTTATTATTCACTCTTCCTAGGTCAACTGATGCAGTGTGTGACGCCTGGATTTGTATCCACGGCATGAAATCACAGAGCTTTGAAATCTTCATGGAATCACTCACGTGACTCCGAAGTAAATAGTAAGATTAAACGAGAACTTATCAGTTTGAAGATTGATATTTATTTTATGAGGAGTTACGATGAGCGATTACGTGCCCTCCACTATCAACCCTCATATCATAAAGGTCACCTGGTAGTTCTAGCACTATCTAATCTTACTATGTTACTTAATTACTGTTATCTGTGATTTCACACCGCTACTTTGAAGATTGACGCGCATGCGGACTGGCAGGCTTCACGTAATTGCTATTCGTAACTCTTCATAAAATAAATATCAAACTTCAAACTGGTAAATTCTCGTTTAATCCAGTACTTATGGAAGTCTTTAGGTACCTTTTTCGATTAAAACAGACATAATGTATTTGTTTTATTCTCTGCCTTTTCATTTCTACCCTGCCTCACAGTGCTAGAGACCCAGGATTGATCCTGATTTCAGGGTGCTGCCTATGTGGAATTTTCAAAATCTCCCTGTGACCACATTGTTTCTTCCAGGTGCTCCAGCTTTCTCCCACATCCCAAAGATACCCAGGTTTTTAGGCTAATTAGCTCTGTAAAATTGACCCCAAAATGTAGGGAGTGGATGAGAAAGTGGGTTAACGTAGAACTAGTGATCATTGGTTGATGTGGACTTGGTGTGCCAAAGGGAAGATTTTCATTTCTAAAACTCAAAACAAACATATTCTCCCATCAGTCCCATTCTTTTTATAAATTTCAGATTCCCAACAAGCACTGCATTGTACATCTCACAATTGTGATATGTTTAGTTCTCTCTATTGTTCCTCTTCATCTTCCTCTGTTTATATTCCTGCAGACAGAGCAGATATGATTAAGAGATACACTTCACTGTACCTTAAACGGTACTAATAGCATCTGCCACATTTAGACAATTTTGGTCTTCATCCTACCTTAAACCTTGTCTCTCCTCTTTTCTCACATTTTTTTCTAACTTGAAGCACACTTGTTTTTGTAATTTTTCATGTATTGATGAAGGGACATTATCTAATGACTATGTTTCTCACTTCACAATTGCATTCCAGCCTGCTGAGTATCTCTAGTATTTCCTATTCTTATTGCTGTAAACACATGTGGTCCAACAATTTTCCCTGCGACTGAATTTTTCATTGATCAACATAGGGCCCTTGCGAAAATAAGTTCAAAAATAATATTTGTTTTGCAATTTTGCAACTATATTTATTACTTCAATTGCTTTTATTGCAGACATTTATGATCACCAAATTGCTTTCATGAAGATTTCAACTTCTTTCAAAAGCTTGTGTAGGAGTTTTATGGTGGTAATAATTCCTCATTAACTCCAATTTCTCAGAAGATTTTGTCACAGCTGCACTGCTTCTTAGTATTGTGTTCCAGGACTAAAAATATAAGGGATAGAAACAGGGATAGAGAAGGTATGGGAATGTGGAATCTCTCAGACATTCAAGTGCCATTCAAATTCATTCAACATGAGTTGAGGGAGCTAGATGATCATTATAGAGTAGGCGAACAAAGGTTGTAAACTCTGTAGTGCTTCCAATGTCGTAGCTAGTGAACATGGGAATAGAAGAAGGGAACAAATTAATATGTGACCTTGGAGTTGGAGAGTTCAGTTGAAATGGTAGGTTAAAGTCAAATGTAGGTCTCCATAATGTAGAGGAGATATTTAAAATCTTCACACATTTCACTGTACCAATTGGTACATGTGACAAATAAATGTATCTTGGGATGCAAAGGAAGTTATTACTGGGGCTCTGGCTGAGCTTTTTAAAACTTCACTGAACAAAAGGTACCAGATGACTGTGGGACTGAAAATATGATCTCCCTTTTCAAGAAAGACAACAGGGAAAAGCCCAGAGAACTGTGAGTCTCTACACCAGTGATTGGGAAGTTAGTGGATAAAAGCGAGTAAAAGTATTAATAACCAGTTTGAAAGGCATTAACAAATCTTAGACATCCAATGTGGTCTGTATCCTACCTGAATATTTTGACTGAATTATTTGAAAAGGAAACAATGAGGGCAGGTGATGTGAATTACATGTACTTTAATGAGCGCCTTGACAGGATCCCATGTGGGAGTCTGGTTGAAAAAGTTCAAACATTATGACTTGAAGCAATCTTCTTCTTATCGACTCTACACACAAGATTAGAAGTTGTTCAGCCTGAGCTGAACACACTTCTTGGCATCTGCATACAATGGTGTCTGTCTTGCCGCTTCTTGTGCTTCTTGTGCGTGGTGGTGGGAAGATTGGTGGAAACAAGGCCGCAACATGAACACTCTTTCCTCGACCCCACTTAAAGCAATAAGATCCCGTGTAAATTATTTGCTCTCAGCCTGGAATATAATCCTATTCTAAGCTTCCAGATCTGTTGAAATAGAGGATTTCACAGATGTTTTCTAAAGGTGTGACATCTTGTTCCGCTAACCACCTCCCCCCCACCCCCACCATCCTCCCCAACAACCCGCCCCCACCATTACTTCAGATTTAGACTTGTTGGATGAAACAATCGCTCAGAAACTACCCTGAGAATAAGGAGATCCTCCTTGCTCTAAATGTTGGTGAATTTTGACCATTGTATGTAATTTCTCCTCAGTACATAACCCCATTACACTTTAATCAATAAATTACCATTGTAAAATCCACATCTGATTTCCTTATTTAATCCGTGCCCTCCATCACAACAATGCAGAGGTCCCAGCAATGCTTTTTGCCCTCCCACCACTGTTTTCCTCTTCCACCCAAATTGATTCTAATTTTACATCACAATTTGCAAAGTCACGATCTTGCCAATGTGCTGTACTAATGACAAGCTTAATAATGATACCCATCATCTTTTCCATCCTGCCTGTCCTTCTTAAGTGTGGAATATCTTTGAATATTTTATTACTAACTTTGATTTCAACCATGTAACCACATCTCAGAAGTTGTAGTTAGATCACAACAATGTACAATGTTAATGTATCCACCTTACTGTAGAGAAAGATATAATGCTTTTTAAATTTGATCCTTTCACATATTTCCATACTCTGACCCTACTGACTGTTTGGTTTTATTTCTGCCCATGCTAGCATTGCTTGCTTCATTACTAACTTCTGCGGTATTTGTAGTTTTTTTCTCCATCACGCCTGTTCTATTTGCCCTACCAGGTTGGAAAAAAAACTCCCCATAGGTATTAGCAAGTCCCCAATGAGTATATCATTTGCAGTTGTGTTGAGTTGCATCCCATCTACCTAGCACAGGTTCTCCCTGCCTTAGAAATTATCCAACACATCCCTCCTGTAATATCTCTCCAGCCATGCTTTGTTTTGGTCTGTCCTCCTACGATTTGAGTATAGGAGCAAGGTATCAAAGGTATCAAAGGTATTTTATTAGTCACATTCACATACACCGAGGTGTAATGAAGTGAAATGCTTTTTGCCATTTTGCAGCACACAAAAAAAGAATACAGACATAACACCAATGAGAGTCTTAAACACAAAGAACATAACCCCACAATGGCTCCCACCATGAGGGAAGGCACAAAGTCCAGTCCCCAACCCCAGTTCACCCATAGTCGGGCCTATTGAGGCCTCCACAGTTGCCTCTATGGAGTCCCGATGTTCCTGGCCGTTCTCGCCGGGTGGTGGTGCTCCGATGTCGGGAGAGTCCTCACAGCAGCATGGGAACCCTGGAATGGCCGCCTCCGTACTGGAGGCCATGGCCTCCGAAGCCGACAAGGCCACGCCGGATGGAGCTCCACAACTGGCGATCTCGTTGCGAGATCCCAGGCTCGTGGTGTAAAGTTTGGCGCCGCCGCCCGCAGCTGGCTGCTCCACAGTCCCGCAGCTCCGCGATGTTGTTCCCGGCGGTCTCAGCTCACCGGAGCTCCAGCGCAGCGACCCAGGCAAGGCATCGCCCGCTCCACGATAGCGCTCCAGCGCTGTGCCACCGCCGAAGCCGAGGTTCTGGGCAGTCCGCGACAGGAGACGGCGCTCCAGGCCCGCTGGTAGGCCGCGAGGACGGGTCGAAGCTGCAGCCCGGAGAAAAGCTGCCTCTCCAACCAGGTAGGGACCCTGAAAGGCAGTTTCCCCCTTCTATTGCAGTTATTCTACTGCAGTTGTTCAGGGTCTTGGTGAGACCACACCTGGAGTATTGCGTACAGTTTTGGTCTCCTAATCTGAGCAAAGACATTCTTGCCATAGAGGGAGTACAGAGAAGGTTCACCAGACGGATTCCTGGGATGGCAGGACTTTCATATGAAGAAAGACTGGATAGACTCGGCTTGTACATGCTAGAATTTAGAAGATTGAGGGGGGATCTTATAGAAACTTACAACATTCTTAAGGGGTTTGACAAGCTAGTTGCAGGAAGATTATTCCCGATGTTGGGGAAGTCCAGAATTAGGGGTCACAGTTTAAGGATAAGAGGGAAGTCTTTTAGGACCGAGATGAGAAAATCATTTTTTACACAGAGAGTGGTGAATCCGTAGAATTCTCTGCCACAGAAGGTAGTTGAGGCCAGTTCATTGGCAATATTTAAGAGGGAGTTAGATGTGGCCCTTGTGGCTAAAGGGATCAGGGTGTATGGAGAGAAGGCAGGGATGGGATCCTGTGTTGGATGATCATATTGAATGGCGGTGCAGGCTCGAAGGGCCGAATGGCCTACTCCTATTTTCTATGTTTCTATGTTTCCATCTCTGTATTTGTTAATGTACTGTATATCATGGGGAGTAATCCTCATATTATTCCCAATTAAGACTTACATTTTACTTCTTTCCCAGCTCCATTCAAGAGCAAAACCTAAATGCTCTATCTAATATCAATGTACCAATGTGGACTGCACCAGCTGGTACTTCACACCCTCCCATCAGAATGCTCTGAAACCTTTCAGCAACATCCGAGAATCTGGCATCACAGAAGCAATATCTATATAACTAAAAGTCTCATCTTGACCACTTCCTGTCCGCGCTGTATATTGATTTTAGAAAAATCTCTGCCATATATTGCTATGATTTTTGGCCATCTTACTCACAGTCCTCATCCGCTCTGATCAGCCATGATCACAATGAATGGTGGTGCTGGCTCGAAGGGCTGAATGGCCTCCTCCTGCACCTATTTTCTATGCTTCTATGTTTCTGCTGAGGCAGCCCCGATGATTTTTCCGATTGATGAAAAATAAAAAAGCTATGAATGTTTAAAAAATCATGAGATCAGCTTGATTGATCCTCTCAACTGTTAATCACCATGATGAAGGTAACACCCCTTCCGGGGTGGCCAGGAGTATAAAGCCCAACAGGCCGGACGTGAGTCAGTCACCCTGGAAGACTATGAGTGAGAGTTGAGTCCTGAACTGTGAGTCTACGCCATGAGTGAACTGAACTCTGCTTGAAATGAAATGAATTGTTAGCCTACACTCTGCATGAAATGGTATGAAATTAATTTGGTGGCCTGCACTCTGCCTGAAATGGTATCAGATGAATTTGGTGGCCCATACTCTGCTTGAAATTGTATGAAATTAATTTGGTGGCCTGCATTCTGCTTGAAATGGTATGAAATGAATTAGCTGGCCTGCACTCTGCTTGAAATGCTATGAAATGAATTTGAATTTGGTGGCCTGCACTCTGCTTGAAATGTTATGAAATTGAATTTGAATTTGGTAGCCTGCACTCTGCTTGAAATGGTATGAAATTGAATTTTGTGGCATGCACTCTGCTTGAAATGGAATTTCAAGGAATAGCCCTGAGTGAACTGCCAGCCCACCAGCCATGAGTCAATCAACTGCCAGTCCACCAGTCGGGAGTCAATCAATTGCCAGACCACCAGCCGTGAGTCAGTCAACTGCCAGCCCACGAGCCATGAGTCAATCAACTACCAGCCCACCAGCCATGAGTCAATCAAGTGCCGGCCCAACAGCCGTGAGTCAGTCAACTGCCAGCCCACCAGCCATGAGTGAGTGAACTTCCAGCCCACCAGCAGTGAGAGAGTGAACTACCAGCACACTAGCCGTGAGCGAGTGAGTGAGTGATCTGCCAGTCCACCTGCTGTCAGTGAGTGAGTGAACTGCCAGCCCACCTTTGGCCAACCTGAAACCACTAATTTTGGTCCACAAGGCCGGTACTAGCCCAGAAAATAGTCCCTTTAGCTCAAAATGCCTGCATTAGCCCGGGATGCCAGGCCAGGAAAAGTCCACAAGAAGTGCCTTTCACTGAGATTTCACTGATTTATTTTAAAGTCCCTTTGGCCCATCAGGCATGTACTAGTCCAGGAAGAGTCCCTTCGGCGCATCAGGTATGTACTAGTCCAGGAGGAGTCCCTTCGGCCCATCAGTAAGTATTTCCCCTGTAAGTATTAAACCTCAACCCAGTATTTTTATCCACACCTTCATTGGCTCCCTGTGAGATTCAGGCCAGGATAGACTTTTCTACTTTATTGCTGTGATCTGTAGAAAAATATGAAAAATGTCTAAAATTGATCCTCCACCCTCTCGCCCTTCTCTCTCACAGAATTTTGGGCAGAATTTCTGGCCGTTTCTGAGCTACCAGTCCACCAGCCCTGAGTGACTGAGCTGCCGCCCACCAGCCCTGAGTTACTGAGTTGCCAGCCCACCAGGCCTGAGTGAATGAGCTGCCAGCCCAACGGGTCCCACTTAGTCTAGTACTATTCGAAAATTACAGCCACATAAGTATCTGCGGTCCTTTCTAATTATTAAATCTCTTATTGCTATATCTTTTGCATTCTTCTTCCTGTCTTCCTGCACAATGATTCACCCATGGTGTTAAGATCCAGACTTTGTTTGCACTTTCCTAGAACTCATTTCTCTTCTCCTATATCTAAAAGGAAAATTATAGTAGGTAGGGTGGAGTTAGATTATGACCTGTCAACTTCTACCAGGCCTGGAGATGACCCATGTCCCCCCTTTGACTGCACACTCTTAAATAGTGACATGACCACCTCCATATCCATGTTATCCACAAAATCTTCAGCTTTGTTGATAAACATCAGTGATTTCGAAAATTAGAAAAGCTAAATTTTGAATGAGGAAAGCTAAAAGAAGATATGAGGTTGCTTTGGCAAGTAAGGTAATAGTAAATCCAAAGGGTTTCTACAGCTATATTAATAGCAAAAGGATAACGAGGGATAACATTGGTCCAATAGAGAGTCAGAGTGGAAAGCTATCTGCAGAGCCAAAAGAGATGGGGGAGTTATTGAACAATTTATTTTCTTCGGTATTCACCATGGAAAAGGATATTGAATTATGTGGGGTAAGGGAAACAAGTAGAGTAGCTATGGAAACTATGAGATTCAAAGAAGAGGAAGTACTGACACTTTTGATAAATATAAAAGTGGATAAGTCTCCAGGTCCTGACAGGATATTCCCTAGGACATTGAGGGAAGTTAGTGTAGAAATAGCAGGGGCTATGACAGAAATATTTCAAATGTCATTAGAAACGGGAATGGTGCCGGAGGATTGGTGTACAGTGCATGTTGTTCCATTGTTTAAAAAGGGTTCTAAGAGTAAACCTAGCAATTATAGACCTGTTAGTTTGATGTCAGCGGTGGGTAAATTAATGGAAAGGATACTTAGAGATAATATATATAAGCATCTGGATAAACAGGGACTGATTAGGAACAGTCAACATGTATTTGTGCCTGGAAGGTCATGTTTGACTAAACTTCTTGAATTTTTTGAAGAGGTAACCAGGGAAATTGATGAGGGTAAAGCAGTGGATGTTATCTATATGGACTTCAGTAAGGCCTTTCACAAGGTTACACATGGAAGGTTGGTTAAGAAGGTTCAATTGTTGGGTATTAATGGTGGAGTAGCAAGATGGATTCAACAGTGGCTGAATGGGAGATTCCAGAGAGTAATGGTGGATGGCTGTTAGTCAGGTTGGAGGCCGGTGACTAGTGTGGTGCCTCAGGGTTCTGTGTTGGGTCCACTTTTGTTTGTCATATACACCAATGATCTGGATGATGGTGTGGCAAATTGGATTTGTAAGTATGCAGATGATACTAAGATAGGTGGTGTTGTGGATAATGAAGTAAATTTTCAAAGTCTACAGAGAGATTTAGGCCATTTGGAAGAGTGGGCTGAAAGATGGCAGATGGAGTTTAATGCTGATAAGTGTGAGGTGCTACATCTTGGCAGGACAAATCAAAATAGACGTACATGGTAAATGGTAGCGAATTGAGGAATGCAGTTGAACAGAGGGATCTAGGAATAACTGTGCATAGTTCCCTGAAGGTGGAATCTCACGTAGATAGGGTGGTAAAGAAAGCTTTTGGTGTGCTGGCCTTTAGAAATCAGAGCATTGAGTATAGAAGTTGGGATGTAATGTACAAGGCATTGGTGAGGCCAATTCTGGAGTATGGTGTACAATTTTGGTTGCCAAATTATCGGAAAGATGTCAACAAAATAGAGAGAGTACTGAGGAGATTTACTAGAATGTTGCCTGGGGTTCAGCAACTAAGTTACAGAGAAAGGTTGAACAAGTTAGGTCTTTATTCTTTGGCTCGCAGAAGGTTCAGGGGGGACTTGATAGAGGTCTTTAAAATGATGAGAGGGATAGACAGAGTTGACGTGAATAAGCTTTTTCCATTGAGGGTAGGGAAGATTCAAACTAGAGGACATGATTTGAGAATTAAGGGACATACGTTTAGGGGTAACATGAGGTGGAACGTATTTACTCAGAGAGTGGTAACTGTGTGGAATTAGCTACCAGTAGGAGTGGTGGAGGCAGGTTCGATTTTATCATTTAAAAATCAATTGGGTAGGTATATGGATGGGAAATGAATGGAGGGTTATGGTCTGAGTGCAGGTAGATGGGACTAGGTGAGAGTAAATGTTCTGCATGGACTGGAAGTGCCGAGATGTCCTGTTTCTGTGCTGTAATTGTTACATGGTTATATGGTTATTTCTTACCAATAAAGCAATGTTTGCTATTTGGCTGATGGGTTAATCTGTTTTCTATCATTGATTTAATGACTGAAAATATAATGTCATGGAATAACATATTTGTCTACCTCAGGCTTGAATACATTCAATGAGTCAGCCTTCACCTCGCTCTGGGGTAAAGCATTTCTGATTTGTGACCCTCCGAAAACAGCAATTACTCCTCATCTCAGACTTAAATTAGCAATTTCATATTCTGAAACTTTGCATTCTATACTAATGAAACTTGTTTACTGTCCATTAAGGTGGAACTTGCATCCATATTTTACATAACTCAGAAACTATTTTAATGGTAGCAAAAGTTTAATGGTAGCAAAAGTTTAAAAACCAAACAGTCAATTTTACAAACTTACTCTTTCAACATGGGCCCTCGTCTATTAATATCTTCAGTGGGAAGATGGGTACACTAAGATTTCTGACAACAGAATATTACAAATGGCAAATAGCAGCATTGAGGAAAAATAATTTCCATTCTGGAAATGATGCTTTGCTCTTCTGGCAAGCTAAACATAACATGAATATCATTTCTTCAAACGGATAATCTGAAAACTGTATTGCTTGTAAACCTTCAATACCACTTTTTGAGACAATGTCTGGTCTGATCTTAGCATCAGCATCCTCTTGCACATCTTGTACTCTCTGCATAACCTTTAATGATTTTATAGTCCAAATATCTGTCTACCTCAGGCTTGAATACATTCAATTATTCAACATTCACCCCTCTGTGTGATAAAACATTTTATATTTTTGATTCTTTCAGAAATTCCTCCTCATCTCAGAAATAAGTTGGCAAGTCCTTATTCTGAAACTTTGCTCCCTTCGTATTAGGTTCTTCTGCAAGCCGAAACATCAATTTAGCATCTATCCTATGAAGAACCACACAGAATCTTACATCTTTCAGTATAGATGAACTATATCATTCTCCAATGATCCAATAAGAACAGGCGCTCACTCTTCAACCATTCCTCATAATACAACCTCTTCATGCCAGAACAAAATAAATCTTCTCTGAACTCCAATGTATGTATAATCCTCATTTAATAACTTATGGACAATACTCCAGCTGTGGTCGCACCAAAACCCTTTCAGTTGCCTGCATTTTAAATTTCACCTGGTGACTTTGTTTCCTCTGTTTGGAAAGGTAGTTACAATGAAATTCTTGAGCTCCATATTTTAAGGAGATTCTATATCAAAGACAGTAAATAGATGATTTGACTAAAAACACTCATTACTTGGAAAATTACATTTCACTCTTGTATTCATTTTTGTACTTGTGGCTTCACTGTTTGTTACTCGATTTTGTTATCATCTAAAATGTGCTTTATTTTAAATTCAATTGTGCCTGTTGACAAACTAAATATGTTCTTCATTTTGAAATTAGCCATCTACTTGATTTAGCACCTAGAGAGTTTTTGGAAAGGAGGGGATTTGTAAAGCAAGCAGGAGAAGAAGAATTTGATTTTTTCTTCAATGTTCAGCTTTACGCAGCCATACATGTCTATGTTAATCCTGGCTAAATTGGAGCAGCCAGGACATTAACATTGATTAAGGGCTGGTGTGCTGCTAGGCCATTTTGATCAAGTTAAGTGTGCTTTCGCAAAACTGAGGCAAGCTGCTGAATGGTGCCAGTTTGTCTGTGGCCTAAATAAGAGCTGCAGAGGAAGAATGGGACATCTGCAGTATCTTATAATAAGGTGTAAAATGCATGGAACTGATTGGGTCAATGCAAACTATATATATATAGTGTAAATAATGTTGCAAAGCCTTGTTTGGATAGTTGTTGATTGGTTGAAATGTTAAGCTTTGTCTGGGTTGGCTGAATCCGAGGGCATGTGTTGCATAATTCATCTGTGTTAACTTCCATCTTGAAGCTTCACCAGATACAATGAATTAGTTACTGTGTTATTGGTTTAGGGAACTGCCTATCATGTGCTGTGTTAATCGATATGTGTTATTGGACTGTATAGAGACCACCCCCATGTGGTTTGGCCCCTCACAATTCAGGGACCTATAAAGGTAGCTCCCACAAGGTCCAATGTCGATCTTCTTTAAGAACGCTTGGGACTGTGTGACCTTTTGGAGTGTCTCTGCTTGCATGAGGCTAGAAGGGCTTGGCCAGGCAGATACAAGGATCAAAACTTTGGTGGTTAGGTATTGTGTGTGGGAACAGTTGTTGTGTTATCCAAAATAAAGTTTAGTTGCTGAAGAGCTTGGTTCAGTATTTTATTGACTGAAACTATTGACTGGGGGGAGCTTAGAACGATCTATTTACATCTATAGATCAACAATATAATTACATGTACATAACTGTATGAAGCAAGTGTTGGGGGAATTTGTGTGTAGACCTGCACCCTGAATCTGGCTTTCACATGGGGCCCAGTCACCCTTCTTATTATGGTTCAGATCATGACACCATACAAAGAAAATCTCATACGGCTATGGTGAATTTCTCAAACAAGTCAGTTTATTCAAGCCTTGTTATAGTAGACTGGGAAAGGTCCTTGAGCAAAGGCTTAAAGATACTCATGTGTAGGAAAGAACTTTACAGATGCTGGTTTAAATCGAAGATAGACACAAAATGCTGGAGTAACTCAGAGGGACAGGCAGCTTTTCTGGAGAGAAAGAATTGTGAGAGAACGGTCTCAACTCGAAAAGGCACCCATTCCTTCTCTCCAGAGATGCTTAAAGATACTCCACTGATTCAAAAATCTCCAACAATTTGTAGCATTGGCATAACAAAAGTTAAATGTGGATTTTGTGCTAAAAAAATAATAGTAACCTACTTTTCTTTGCAGTATTTCATCCTTGTTTATCTCTGCAGGAGTCACCTCCATCTGTCTGATAACTGGGACTTGTCTTCCTTCGGCTCCAAAGATGTACAGGTATGTAGGTCAATTGGTAAATGAAAAAATTGTCCCTAGTGTGTGTAGGATAGTGTTAATAGGCGGGGGTCGCTGGTTGGCGTGGACCCGAATGGCAGAAGGGCCAGTTTCCATGCTGTATCTTTAAAACTAAAATGTAAAAACTAAAAACTAAAGCCTGATAGAGATTCCTATGCCTTAAAATCTAAACGGTTACGTAAACTAATTATTACCTCTTCTAATGTCAAGGAACAAGAGTCAAGAGTGTTTAATTGTCATATGTACTGAGAACGGAACAATTAATTTCTTACTTGCTCCATCTTTACGGGCTCATTAATACAACACAACAAATAAATATACAATAATTAATAATACAATATCAGTAATACTTGTTAACCAGACTCTTATAGTGCAAAATGAAGTACTTTGCACAAGCTAAACATGGCGGATCGTGTTACAGAAGTAGGGATATGGTTAGGGTTGTGCAGTGTGGTTGAAAAGTCAGATGGAGGTTGAAGCTGTTCTTGAACCTGGAATTCACAAACATCTCCAAATTTGCAGATAACACAAAGCTGGGTGGCAGTGTGAGGTCCAAAGAGGATGCTATGAGGCTGCAGGATGACTTGGATAGTTTAGGTGAGTGGGCAGATGCATGCAGATACAGAATAATGTGGATGAATGTGAGGTTATCCACTTTGGTGGCAAGAACAAGAAGAATGGTGTCAGATTAGGAAAAGGTGAGGTGTAAAGAGACCTGGGTGTCACTTAAAGTAAGCATGCAGTTACAGCAGGCAGTGAAGAAAGCTAATGGCATAGGAGCAAGGAGGTCCTACTGCAGTTGTACAGGGCCCTGGTGAGACCACACCTGGAGTGTTGTGTGCAGTTTGGGACTCCTAATTTGAGGAAGGACATTCTTGCTATTGAGGGACATTCTTGCTATTCACCAGGTTAATTCCCGGATGGCGGGACTGACATTTGATGAAAGAATGGAGTGACTAGCCTTATATTCGCTGGAATTTTGATGGATGAGAGGAGATCTTATAGAAACATATAAAATTCTTAAGTGATTGTACAGGCTAGATGCAGGAAAAATGTTCCCCGTGTTGGGGGAGTCCAGAACCAGGGGTCACAGTTTAACAATAAGGGGTAGGCCATTTAGGACTGAGATGAGGAACATTCTTTTCAGCCAAAGAGTTGTGAATCTGTGGAATTCTCTGCCTTCGAAGGCAGTCAAGGCTAATTCACTAGATGTGTTCAAGAGAGATGGAGATATAGCTCTAAGGTCTAATGGAATCAAGGGATATGGGGAGAAAACAGGAACAGGGTCATGCTTCTGGATGATCTGCAACGATCATATTAAATGACGGTGCTGGCTCAGGGCTGAATGGCCTACTCCTGCACAAATTTTTTTATGTTTCTACTGTATGTTTCTATTTGTCAGCGCCCCGTACCTATTTTCCAAAAGTAACAGTGTAAATACCCATGATGAACAGGGCAATGCCCATCACTTTCTGCAGTTTTCTTCATTCTTGTGTGTTTGAGTTATCAAATGAGGTGGCGAAGCATCTAGTCAATATATATTCCACCATACACCTGTAGAAGTTCAATAGAATATTCTGCAACATGCTTAATCTCCTCAAATGTATGAGGAAGCAAATGTATCAATGAGCTTTCTTAGTAGTTGGGTGGTGTCAGTAGATTAGTGTGTTGATACTATGTATATTTATTACCACACAGGTTATGCATACTGCACATTCCTTATGTAGTCTAGTCCAGATCTCCACCCATGCTGCGGATCTGGTGGTTGCCGCCCACAAGCTTGCTGGTGCGCTCTCTCTCTCTCTCCCTTTAAAGCATATTGTGCTCCTTCAGAAATGTCTACTGCATTCAATAATTTGCTTAAGGATAAAATATGTGCACTATAAAAACAATATATTGGAAATTATTATTTTTAACTAAATTACTAAGTGTGGTTATACATTTTTCATAAAGTTTTCTACCATAATTAATATAATTTTGGATTGATCAGCAAATATTTGAATCATTATTTGTTGTTTGGATATTCAAAATTTGAATTCCATCAATATATAAGTTCATGGCAATTTCTTTGCAGTTTCTCATCAACGTGGGTTAATCTTAAATAGTTAATGTAAATAATATTAGGAAATACATGAAAAATACTTGAGAGGGGTATTCTCGGAAAAAATTGTTTTCTTGTCTTGTCCCCACCTTCAACATCCGGCACCTTAAGAATGATGTCTGGAGTGTGGCGGCACCTGACGGCAGCGAATCGACTGCAGTCCGTCTGTCTTTTTTTATTTTTAATTTTTTGTCCCGTTAGATGTATGTTTTTAGTTTTAATTTTTATTATTTTTTGGCTGTGTGGGGGAGTGCAGGGGGGAAACCGTTTAATCTCTTCCCTGTACGGGGAACCGACTTTATCCCTGTTGGATATTTGGTCTCGTTCGGCCTAACATCGTGGAGCCAGTGGCGGCCTCCAACCGGAACCAACCTGAGAGCTCCAGTCGCGGAGCCTGCGGACTCGCCATCGCGGAGTTGGCCGACTTCTGAACGGGGAGAGCTGTGTTGGCGCATGGCTGCAACACGACTTTGGAGCTTTTGAGGCTCCGGCCGCAGGCCCTGTGGACAGGAACATCGGAAGATCGCAGGTCCCTGGTGGGAGACCACTTTTCGGAGCTCCTGCAACGGCAACTTCTCCCGCTGGAATCGCGGGGTTTAAATTACTTGGAGCGGGGCCTAACATCGCCCGGCGCAGCTTGAATGGCCGTGGGACTTACCATCGCCCGCCGGGGGCTTCAACATTGTGAGCCCCAGTCGCCTAAACACTGCAGTTGGACCACAGGAGAAGAACAAAGGGAAGACATAATACTTCTGCCTTCCATGACAGTGAGGAGGTGTTGGAGATTCACTGTGATGGATGTTTGTGTAAATTGTGTTAAGTGTGTGTCTTGGATTTTTTTGTAATGTCATGACTACAGGAATGAAATTTCATTCAAACCTTGCCTGTTTGAATGACAAGGCATTCTTCTATACTATGACGTTGGAAGGAACTGCAGATTCTGGTTTACACCAATGATAGACACACAATGCTGGACTGATTTAGCGGGACAGGCAGCATCTCTGGATAGAAGGAATGGGTAACATTACGCGCCGAGACCCTTTTTCAGACCCGAAGAAGGGTCTCGACTCGAAATGTCACCCATTCCTTCTATCCAAAATTGCTGCCTGTCCTGCTGAGTTACTCCAGCATCTTATGTCTACCTTAAGAATGATCAATGTCTAAGTGTAATTTCTGTGTAGAGAAGCTCTTTACTAGCAAATGGATTGTTGGATATTTTTGTTCACCCACAGTGCTGCTAGTATTGTATTGCTTCAGCCAGCACGCTCAGGGACTATGTGAGAATTACTATAATGAATCAATCTGGCAAATTTGCTGGACTCTGATGGAACTGCATAATCTCCCTTTTAATTTATTTATTATGCTGCAAAACGAAAATGCAACCGGAATATCAGTGTTACTTCTGAACGGACACAGTGAAAGGAAACAATTTATTACTGTTGAAAGTTAGCTTCATGGAAGAGATTTCTTTCTTTCAAAGTTTTGACAGCTGACAAAGCCCAGCTATGTAGTTGTCAAAACTTTTCGTCCAATTCACCAATATACCTTGTTCCAACACACCCATATAACTGTATTATATAGCCCCATACCCTACCACATTGAGAATATTATGCAATTCATGGAACAGTCTTACCCACAAATCAACCTCAGGATAACAGGAGAGACACAGAGGCAGATTTACTGGAGCCGCTGCCTCATCAATCCAGTGACTTGAGTTCAATCCTAACCACATTCTCCCTTTGACCTTCAGGCCCTCCTGTTTCCTTCTACATGCCAAAGATGCATGGGTTGGTAAGTTAACTGGTCACTATAAATTTACTCCTGGTGTATAGGTTACTGGTACAGTTGATGAGAGAATAGAAAGATAGGATCAATGGAGAGATGGGCAGACAAATGACAACTAAAATATCCGGACAAGCATGATGTTTTGTATCTTGGGAAGTCAAATGTTAGGGAAAAGGATACTGGAAATGATATGATATGATATGATATGCCATTTATTGTCACTATACATGTACAATGAAATTAAAAGCTGCTCGTACTCAGTGCATACATATAATTTAGTACAAAAAACAAGAAACAGAAAAACAAAAACAGAAGGGAGAAGGGGGGGAGGGGGATACGTGCACAATTCTGCGGCGCTATATACATATATACAGATGGAAGTCCGGGTGTTGGGCTGTGAAGTCAGTGCATGTGTGAATTTGAATTAAGAGTAGTTATAATTTTCGGAAAGCAACTTTTCCTGAGTCTATTTGTCCTGGATTTGATGCACCTATAGCACCTTCCAGAGGGCAGCAGGTCGAACAGTCCAAACGCAGGATGGGAGCTGTCTTTGATGATATTCTTTGCCCTGCTAAGGCAGCGGGAGGTGTAGATATCCATCAGGGAGGGGAGAGGGCAACCAATGATCTTCTGTGCTGTCCTAGTTACCCTCTGAAGCCTCTCCCTGTCTGCCATGGTGCAGCTACCATACCATGCTGTAATGCAGTATGTCAGCAGGCTCTCGATGGACGAGCGGTAGAAGGTCAGCAGCAGGTTAGAGTCCAGGTTGTGCTTCCTGAGGACCCTCAGGAAGTGCAGCCGCTGCTGAGCCTTCTTGATGACCGCTGTCGTGTTGTCTGTCCAGGAGATATCAGCAGCGATATGGACGCCGAGAAACCGGAAGGTGTTGACCCTCTCCACACACTCGCCGTTGATGTGTAGGGGGACTAAGTCGGTGCTGTGCCTCCTGAAGTCGACAATGAGCTCTTTTTTTTTCCTTGTGTTCAGAGCCAGATTGTTTTCTGAGCACCAGGTTGTCAACTTCAGGACTTCCTCTCTGTAGGCTGCCTCGTCTCCCTTTGAAATAAGTCCGACTACAGTAGTGTCGTCAGCAAATTTGACGATGCGGTTGTTGTTGTGGGCCGGACTACAGTCGTAGGTGTAGAGACAGTATAAGAGGGGGCTTAGCACACAGCCCTGTGGGGAGCCGGTACTCAACCTGCGAGTGGAGGAGAGGTGGGGGCCGAGTCTCACAGTCTGGGGCCGGTTGGTGAGGAAATCTTTTATCCAGGCACATGTGAGAGTGGGGAGGCCGAGAGTGACCAGTTTACCAATGAGAATGTCCGGAATGATTGTATTGAAAGCTGAGCTATAATCCACAAAGAGCATCCGGACGTAGCTCTGCCCCTGCTCCAGATGGCTCAGCACAGAGTGGAGAGCTACGGTAATGGCGTCTTCCGTGGATCTGTTTTGGCGATAAGCGAATTGGTGGGGGTCGAAGTCTGGTGGTAGATAGTCCTTGATGTGCTGGAGGACCAATCTCTCGAAGCACTTCGTGATTACCGGAGTGAGGGCCACAGGACGGTAGTCATTAAGGCTGGTGATGGGAGACTTCTTCGGCACTGGGACGATTGTGGCTGATTTTAGGCAGGACGGAATAACTGCCTGGTCCAGGGAGAGGTTGAAAATTCTGGTGAAGATGGCAGTGAGCTGGTGGGTGCACGCTTTGAGCACCTTACCAGGTACTCCATCTGGGCCGGTAGCCTTCTTGGGGTCACTGCCAGGAGCACCCGTCTGATATCGTGCTCCCTGACAGTGAGTGGGGTAGTACAGGAGCCAGGTGAGGGTGAGAACAGGGCTGTAGCAGGTGAGTGCTGCTGTTGTGATGTTTCAAAGCGGGAGAAGAAGCAATTTAGCTTATCTGCCAGCGGCACACTCAGGTCTTCTGACTTTGTGGCACAGCCTCTGTAGTTGGTAATGTCTTGTATGCCCCGCCATACCTCCCGTGTATTATTGCTGGACAAGTGGGACTCTATGCTCCTCTTATGGTCCGCCTTGGCTTTTTTAATACCACTTTTCAGATCGGCTCGAGCAGCCCTGTACAGAGCTCTGTCACCTGACCTGAAGGCAGCATCGCGGGCTCTGAGGAGTGTGCGGACCTGGCTGGACATCCAGGGTTTCTGGTTTGGGAAAACCCGTATGTTTTTGTCCACAGTCACGTTTCCGATGCAGAACTTGATATAGTCCAGCACCGATTCTGTGAGAGTTTCCAGATCCTGGTGTTCGAATATGTCCCAGTTTGTCTGTGTAAAGCAGTCCTGTAGATTGGAGAGTGCATTTTCAGGCCAGGTTGTAACAGATCTTATGGTGGGCCTGGCACTGCGTCTGAGGGGGGTGTAGGCTGGAGAGAGCAGGAGGGAGAGATGATCTGACTGGCCGAGTTGGGGGAGGGGGATGGCTCTATACGCGTGCTTAATATTGGTGTAGACATGATCCAGCGTGTTCACCCCTCTAGTAGAACACTTGACATGTTGATAGAATTTCGGCAGTACAGTCTTCAAGTTGGCCTTATTAAAGTCCCCTGTGATTATGTGAACACCTTCGGGGTGATCCCGCTGCTGTTCGTTAATGGTGTTCAGCAGGAGAGAGAGCGCCTTGTTTACATTGGCGTCAGGTGGAATATACACAGCCGTGACAATCACTACTGTTAGTTCTCTCGGTAGAAAAAAAGGCCGGCATCTTACAGACATGTACTTGAGGTCAGGGGAACAATGATTGTCTATGATTATCCCGTTGTTGCACCAATTCTCATGCACGTATATACAGAGGCCCCCTCCCCTGCTCTTACCGGAGTCCATAGTCCTGTCCCCGCGGAGCAGAAAGCATCCTGCTAGCTGCATGCTAGCATCAGGTATCCCCGGGTGAAGCCAGGTTTCGGTGATAATCATAACACAGCAGTCGCGGACATATCGATTTCCAGCGAGTTGTAATTCCAGGTCATCCATTTTGTGAACCAGGGATCTGGCGTTGGAGAGATACAGACTCGGTAGAGGTGGCTTGTGTGGTCGATTTTTTAGCCTTAGCAAAACACCGGACCTGCGGCCTCGCTTCTGCTTCCTCTCCCTCCTCCGTCTGCGCCGCCTCTCAGACCCGACGACAATCCACGGGGACCCCGGTGGTCTTGCTATGTCGCCCGGGATGTTATACTTGCGATGGAAGACACCCGAAACCGATGTCTGACGCTGGTCACCGATATCACCGATATCCACGAGGTTCTGGCGGGTGTAGCGGGTGTTCACAGAACCGACAGCAAAGACGTACACGGACAACACAACGTACACAAACAACAAGAAAGAGCACCGAGACAGAGAGCCGTGAGCCGCTGCGACCGTGCGCACCGCCATCTTGGATCTGAAATGTCAGGAACCTCAGGAGTATTGATGTACAGAGCGTTCTTGAGTGCAACTCTATAGCTTCCTGAAAGTGGTAACTCATGTAGATAGAGAGATAAACAAGGGTTCCTGACTTCCTCAAAAGCAGACCGGAATCAGTATGAATTGGCAATGACACTTCCTTCCCAATAACCATCAAAACAGGGGCACCTCAAGGCTGTTTGCTCAGCCCCCTGCTCCACTCTCACTATGCCCAATACTTTGTACCAACAGCAAAGGAGCTGTCGACTGCAAGAGAATCCCCAATTGCAGGGGAATTGCCGACCTCACATAGGATCACAGGTGCAATGAGGGACCGGGGAGGCCACCAGAAATGTGGCCGACGTGCAGGATTGCAAGTAAGACTGAAACAGAAGGGACCATGACCCCTCCTCCATACCATTATATTGGCCAATGTACAACCACTGGAACATAAAGTGGAGGACCTAAGGGCAAGGTTACTTTATCAAAGGGAGATGAGGTATTGCTGTATGCTCTGTTTCACTCCCTTCTCCATAGACAGCCATTCAGCTGAAGGTTTCTCCATCCATCATGGATGGACAAAACAGAGGGAAAAGGGGAAGGTGGCAGGGTCTGCCTCATGATAAACTCATTGTGCTGTTCAGATATAGCAGTCCTGTCCAACTCATGCTCTCAGCACCTGGAACACCTGGTGGAGAATTGCCGTCCTTCTACCTCCCAAGGGACTTTGCTTCCTTCTTCACGACCGTGATCTACATCCCACCCTAGGCAGATGTTCATGCAGCACTGGAGGAGCTGCACGCCGTAGTCAATAAACACCAGCCTGCATACCATGATGCTTTTACCATCATAGCTGGGGACTTCACCAAAACCAGACTGAAGAAAAGACCCCCTAACTACCACCCGCACGTGTCCTGCAGCACGAGAGGAGCAAACACCCGTGACTCCCACTGCTATACCACCATCAGGATGCCTATCACTACATCCTTCATCCACACTTTGGGAAATCTGACCACTCAGCTGTGCTCCTTCGCCTTGCATATAGGCCACAACTGAGTGTACACCCCCTGTGATTAGAACTGCACAGAGCTGGTCAGGAGCTGGTAGAGGAATAACTATAGGGCTGCTTGAAGTCAGTTGACTGGATGATATTCAAGGACTCGGCAATGGACATGAATCAATACGCCACATCTGTTACTGACTACATAAGAAAATATATGGAATTATAGGAGTCATCCGAGTTTCCCCCAACCAACAGCCTTGGATGAACCAGGTCAGGACATTCTTCTGAGAACCAGATCCCGGGCATTCAAGTATGGTGATGTGGAGCTATACAAGAAGTCCAGATATGACCAGCAAGAAGGCTTATAGGGAATTTCACTCCAAACTGGAGGATGAGGCGGATTTTCAGTAGCTGTTGATTGATTGATACTTTATTTTCACATGTACATGGCACAGTGCGATTCTCGGCGTACAGTACATAGCCCCGATGGTATTACCTCAGTCACCTAGGCCAATGTCAGAAGATCCATCAGGAGGGTGAACCCTGAAAAAGCATTTGGACCTGATCATATACCTGGTCATGTTCTTAAAACCTGTGCAGACCAACTTGCTGGAGTTTTTGTGGACATTTTTAACCTTTCATTACTGTCCAAGATTCACACCTGCTTTAAAAGGGCATCAATGATACCAGTGCCCAAGAAGAGTAAGGTGATAACTGGTTAACAGAGAAAGCAATCTCACTGGCTCTCCATTCTGCACTGGACCATTTTGACAATAAAAACACATATCTCAGCCTGTTGTTCATAGACTGCAGCTCAGCATTTAACACCATCGACGCCTCCAAGCTGGTTACCAAGCTCACGCATCTGGGTCTCTGCCCACCCTCTGCAACTTCCTCTCCACTTTCTGTACAAAATGGCAGCAACACTTCCTCCTCAATAACCATCACCACGGGAACATCTCAAGGGTGTGTGCTAAGTCTCCTGTTCTACTCACTCTATGCTCATGATTGTGTAGCCGAATACAATTCAAGCTCCATCTTCAAGTTTGTCAACAATAATGATGAGTCGGAGTATAGGAGGAAGATCGATCGACTGATCAAATGGTGCCAGAACAACATCCTTGCTCTCAACATCAATAAGACCAAAATACAATAGACAATAGGTGCAGGAGTAGGCTATTTGGCCCTTCTAGTCGGCACCGCCATTCAATGTGATCTTGGCTGATCATCCCCAATCAGTAGCCCATTCCTGCCTTCTCCCCATATCCCCTGACTCTGCTATTTTTAAGAGCCCTATCTAGCTGTCTCTTGAAAGCATCCAGATAACCTGCTTCCACCACCCTCTGAGGCAGAGAATTCCACAGAGTCACCACACACTGCACCCAATAACCATATAACCATATGACAATTACAGCATGGAAACAGGCCATCTCGACCCTTCTAGTCCATGCCGAACACGTATTCTCCCCTAGTCCCATACACCTGCATTCAGACCATAATCCTCCATTCCTTTCCCGTCCATATAACTATCCAATTTATTTTTAAATGATAAAAACGAACCTGCCGCCACCACCTTCACTGGAAGCTCATACCACACAGCCACCACTCTCTGAGTAAAGAAGTTCCCCCTCATGTTACCCCTAAACTTCTGTCCCTTAATTCTCAAGTCATGTCCCCTTGTTTGAATCTTCCCTACTCTCAGTGGGAAAAGCGTATCCACGTCAACTCTGTCTATCCCTCTCATCATTTTAAAGACCTCTATCAAGTCCCCCTTTAACCTTCTGCGCTCCAAAGAATAAAGCCCTAACTTGTTCAACCTTTCTCTATAACTAAGTTGCTGAAACCCAGGCAACATTCTAGTAAATCTCCTCTGTACTCTCTCTGTACAATACTCCAGGTGTGGTCTCACTAGGGCTCTGTACAACTGCAAAAGGACCTCTTTGTTCCTATCTTCGATTCCTCTTGTTATAAAGACCAACATGCCATTCGCTTTCTTCACTGCCTGCTGTACCTGCATGCTTACTTTCATAGACTGGTGTACAAGGACCCCCAGATCCCGTTGTACTTCCCCTTTTCCCAACTTGACACCATTTAGATAGTAATCTGCCTTCCTGTTTTTGCTACCTCACATTTATCTGCATTAAACTTCATCTGCTATGCATCTGCCCACTCCCCCAACCTGTTCAAGTCACCCTGCATTCTCATAGCATCCTCCTCACAGGTCACGCTGCCACTCAGCTTTGTGTCATCTGCAAATTTGCTAATGTTACTTTGAATCCGTCATCCAAATCATTGATGTATATTGTAAATAGCTGCAGTCCCAGCACCGAGCCTTGCGGTACCCCACTAGTCACTGCCTGCCAGTGTCCAAGCACTTAAAAATCTTGGAACTAGGACACGCTTGAAACTTAATGTGAACTTTGGAAGAGGATTAATGAGAATCCAAAAACCTGTTTTCATCGACACGACGGTGTTGGAGAGTCAATGACTTCAAATTCCTGGGCACATATCTGAAGATCTATTCTGGACCTAGCACAATCATCAAAAAGCCCACCCAGACCTCTACTGTTAGTAAATGGTAATATTAGTCAGTTAATAATATTAGTAATAATCAAATAATAAACAAATTCTGGCCCATGTAGCTTCTGCCACCTGGAAATTTGATGATGAAGCTTTGATTAAATTTCAGAAGATGCCAATGACTTAATTTGTGGTCTACTGAAAGAAAGACATGAAGTAAAGATATTTTATATCAAGGTCTGCATTACCTTGATTTTACTTGCTAATTTTAACGTAGATTTTTGAAACAACTTTTCAATTGGGATATTTAAATGCATTCTCTGAAAAATGATTTTATTGAATATTCAGAAGCCAGCGATTCACATAGATCACAATGAAACAGTTAGGTCACAGGAGTGACTCACAATAGGATTTATCAGTCGAATTATTGACCCAAAAATAGTCATTATCATGTTCCACGCTTGGAATGGTCAATTTTATTTGAATTGCAAAAAGAACTGTTAGACAGTTGAATTTCAAACCAAGAGTTTAATTAGGGACATAAAATAATGACTTCACTCAACTAAATTTAACTGAAGTACATTTCTGCTTATCTTAGAAAGGGGGAATTAAAGCATCATGGATGTAGCAATGTTACAAAATTTTGAGATTTTAAAAATCAAGTCTGCAATTTATCCCATCAGATAAAGCATAACAACAAGTTTAATTTGACACCAAATTCACTTTCATATCTCAAGTATTAAAAAAGTTATGGCCATTTTCATACTCGGAAATTAGCATCTTGTTCCCTATTGATTTTCAATGGACATTACAAAAAAGCTGTGATCTTGGATAGTCAAAAGCCCGTAACTTTCTTAAGAATTAAGAGAACTGAATGAAATTTTCACCTATCATAGATTGAAGCATGCTGAAAAAATATAAACCAATCTTACTTGGATGACATGAAATTAAAGCATATAATTAGCTAATTACCTAATTGTAGCTAATTACAAAATTGACCGATGTGACAGAAATGGTAATAAACAACCAGACTGCCTTGAAAATTCAAAAATGTGATATTCTCAAGATCAGAACTTTAATATTATTGTATAATATGCTGTAAGTCAGTTATGGATAGGTAAATAAATTACAATTTCTAGCAAAAGACCAAGTCTTTATGGAGAAGATCAGCTGCTAGCTGGTACATTGGCATATCATAATCAGTAGCATCATCATACTCCTCAGACTGCAACCAATAAGCAACTCTGTACACGTTGTTTTTCCTCAATTTTTCAATTTTAGAAAAAAAGGTAGAGATTATAAAGTTAAACGCTAAAACAAATAGTAAATACTAAAAAAGAAAATCATGTTTAACCAAAATTCAATTACTAGATATAAACATCTATCCATTTCTTAAATAGCCTAAGTGTCCAAAGATTATTCACAAATAATTCACAATATAACATGATTTTTATATCTAATTTACATTAATTTACAGGCCAAATGGAAGGAATTTAGTGTTCAATTGCTGTAAATAAATGCCCATTTAAATCGGCTTTCTAGTGGGTTCCTGTGAACGCGCTGGTTTAGAACGTTCATATTGCGCTGGATTAGTGCCCTCAAATGCCGAGAAAAATACTGCGGGATATAAAAAGCCCAAAATGAACTACTCGCTATAGAAAACTTTATATACAGGGTTATATACACGCCCCATTTAATGTAAAAATAAGGTACATACCTTTAATTGTTTGCTTTATAAGACCCTGGGGCTGCGAGAGGTTGCGGAGTGAGAGAGAGATTTTAAAACTATTATAACTATTATTCGAGGCCTATAAAACTAATAATACCTTTTGCGACCAGGTCTTGCAGCGATTTTTCGTTAATGATTTACTAGGCTGAACATCTGCGATTGGAACAGCCTAGTAAAAATCGCGTTTTAAACCCGCCCCCTCCAAACAGCGCCAAAATCGCGGACATGGCTTTGGGCAGATTCCCAATGACGATTCAGGTAGGTTTTGTAACATACCTAATGGATGGAATTGTGATGCTGTTTTCATCTGAAGTTCTTTATCGGGGCTGAAAGACTGGAAGCTGTTATTGTTTTTTCTGAAG
Organism: Leucoraja erinaceus; assembly: GCF_028641065.1. Classification (NCBI taxonomy): domain Eukaryota; kingdom Metazoa; phylum Chordata; class Chondrichthyes; order Rajiformes; family Rajidae; genus Leucoraja; species Leucoraja erinaceus. Next base: position 31,476,697 of record NC_073382.1, on the reverse strand, counting down.
CGCTCTCAATGTCTTTCATCTTTGTCTGATTCTAAGTCTCTCTTCCAGCAAGATTGTGGGCCTTCTCTTATTTGTTATGTTGCATGTGTGCTCCACCTGTTATGGACTATACAGTGATCATTTTTGACACCTTTGGTAGGTCATGAGGGAAGATCACAACTGAGCAATGCAATTAGCAGGATTTTAGTTTCTGCATCCCAGTTGTGTGCTCTACAATAATTTTGATTGAGGTTTCATTGTGTTTCTGTTTGGCTTCTGTTGCAGGTTCTCTCAGTGGGGTTATCTTCAATTGCAAGAGCAATCACCAATATGTGTTCTGTCATTCCTGAGATATTACTTCATTTCAAGACTGCCAACTGCACAAGGTAAATACTTAGCAGATTTCCTGGTTCTGAGGATATGTTTTGTTCAATAATACTGTTGAAACATTATAGGAATCCTGTTAATGATGCCTGCATGAACCACAAAATAATGCCAGACTATTTGAGCTTCCTTCAGTCTACCATGCCCGCCCAGAAATATTCTTACCGCACCAAACCTTCCATTACACTATGGGAATTGTCACTCTTCATGTTTTTTTATTTCTTTAAGCCTGCAAATGGTGGATTAGCAGGAAGGCATGTTATAAAGCAGCATGTGGAACTTCATTACAGTTTTAAAATGTCAGGTATAAAAAATACTGTTTGAGTTAGCTGGGTCATGAAATGTTTAATGTTAGCAACACCCACTCCTTCTTAACCAGGAGTGGGAGTATCTAGCATCAAGAGAAACAGAATCAACATTTCTGATTGGATATCCTTTTCCAGAACCAGAAAAGAGGAAACAATTTTGTTTTAATTGACGGTTAATGTTTGAATGGTGACCCCCCTCCTTCATTCCAACTCTATGTCCAATTAGTTCTCTCACTTTCCCAGTCTGATTGATGGTCTTTGACTTGAACAATGAACTTTATTTCTCTTTCTATACCTGCTGCCTGGCCCACTGAGTGTTTCCAGGATTTTTCAATTGTTTTTCAGACAAAAACCGCAAGTGCTTCTGTTAGAGTTTCATTCCCTAATGTCAAGCACCTGCTTATCTCAATGGAGGTACATAGCTTAATTTTGAACTTTCCAATTAGTTCAGTGTGAGAATAGTCTACTAGACAGAATTCCTATCTTTAGCTGGGCAGGGGTCCGTTAAGAAGAGAGGGAAGGATAATTCCATGTAAAAGGAATGGAAAAGATTGGGGCCATCCAATGTCCCTCCATATGAAATCCCCTCTTAAAAAATATGATATGGTCCATGGAATATAATAATTATCTTCATTTCAGTCAAAGCAGTGCAAAAGAAGTAAAAACATTTTGTCTTTAAGGAGTAGTTAGTGTGAAATAACACAGAGAGATGATTTGCACCAACTTTGTGTGTAAATGATGTGCAAATTGTGTTTCATGTCATATTGGAAGTGCAGTAGCATGGACCTTGTGTGTAAACAATGGGATTATGCAGAGGTAGCAATTGTGGCATCAGTTCTCGGGAAATACTAATTTAATGCTGCCTCTATTATTGGGCCGTGATGACCCCACTAGCAAAATTCATTTCCTATATAGCAGCGCAAGGAAAAGGGCATGACTATGCCTCTACACTCTTTGAAGTTTAAAGAGATTCAATTTGTCACCAAATATATTCTCAAATGTCTATATATGCATTGTAGAATGTATCCTGCCAGTTTTTATCATGACTTAGTACAGCAATTCCAATGCACAGGCTGAGTACACCAATTCCAATGCACAGAGAAAGATGGATCCAGCCCGGTCCATCAAATCAACAGCCCTACCTGCCATTGAAAGCGGCACCTATCTTGAAGGATCGCCACTATCCACACCATCTTGCTCCTACCATCAAGCAGCAGATACAACAGTCTAATGTTCCACACCACTAGTTTCCTACAACTATCAGTTTCTTGAGATAAATTGCACAACACTAAACCTGTCTTGAACTACCATGGACATGTCTTTCATTCTAATTATAGAAACATAGAAAAATAGAAACATAGAAATTAGGGCAGGAGTAGGCCATTCGGCCCTTCGAGCCTGCACCGCCATTCAATATGATCATGGCTGATCATCCAACTCAGTATCCCGTACCTGCCTTCTCTCCATACCCCCTGATCCCCTGGGCCACAAGGGCCACATCTAACTCCCTCTTAAATATAGCTAGCAATGAACGGGCCTCAACTACCTCTGTGGCAGAGAGTTCAAGAGATTCACCACTCTCTGTGTGAAAAAAGTTCTCCTCATCTCGGTTCTAAAGGATTTCCCCCTTATCCTTAAGCTGTGACCCCTTGTCCTGGACTTCCCCAACATCGGGAACAAACTTCCTGCATCTAGCCTGTCCAACCCCTTAAGAATTTTGTAAGTTTCTATAAGATCCCCTCTCAATCTCCTAAATTCTAGAGAGTATAAACCAAGTCTTCATAAGACAGTCCTGACATCCCAGGAATCAGTCTGGTGAACCTTCTCTGCACTCCCTCTATGGCAATAATGTCCTTCCTCAGATTTGGAGACCAAAACTGCACGCAATACTCCAGGTGTGGTCTCACCAAGACCCTGTACAACTGCAGTAGAACCTCCCTGCTCCTATACTCAAATCCTCTTGCTATGAAAGTCAACATACCATTCACTGTCTTTACTGCCTGCTGCACCTGCATGCCTACCTTCAATGACTGGTGTACCATGACACCCAGGTCTCGCTGCATCTCCCCCTTTCCCAATCGGCCACCATTTAGATAATAATCTGCTTTCCCGTTTTTGCCACCAAAATGGATAACCTCACATTTATCCACATTATACTGCATCTGCCAAACATTTGCCGATTCATCCAGCCTATCCAAGTCACCTTGCAGTCTCCTAGCATCCTCCTCACACCTAACACTGCCCCCCAGCTTAGTGTCATCCGCAAACTTGGAGATATTGCCTTCAATTCCCTCATCCAGATCATTAATATATATTGTAAATAGCTGCAGTCCCAGTACTGAGCCTTGCGGTACCCCACTAGTCACTGCCTGCCATTGTGAAAAGGACCCGTTTACTCCTACTCTTTGCTTCCTGTTTGCCAGCCAGTTCTCTATCCACATTAATACTGAACCCCCAATGCCGTGTGCTTTAAGTTTGTATACTAATTTAGGGGGGACTCTTATGTGGGACCTTGTCGAAAGCCTTCTGGAAGTCCAGATACACCACATCCACTGGTTCTCCCCTATCCACGCTACTAGTTACATCCTCGAAAAATTCTATAAGATTCGTCAGACATGATTTACCTTTCGTAAATCCTGTTTTGTTTATGTTTTGCATTAATGTCTTGTTTTTTTTCTCTGCTGTCTTTTGTGTTCTTTCAATTATCCCACTGAATTTATATGTAATTTGTGTATAATTCTTAATTAATTAATGTTTTTGTCTGAGTCTATGTGCCTGTGATGCTGCTGCAAGCAACATTTTAATTGTACCTGTACTTCATCGTACTTGTGCATATGACAACAAACTTGACTTGGGCTGAAATCGGGCACACGGCAGCAAGAAAAAAAACACAAATTGTATTATTTCGTTCAGACCGAAAGGTCTGAATGACAATAAACAAATCTAATCTAATCCAATCTAATCAAATTTAAAAGGATCCTCAATAGTGCAAGTTTAATGATGATATTGACATTTAAGAATAAGGGGTTAGCCATTTAGAACGGAAATGAGGAAATACTTTTTCACACAGAGAGTTGTGAGTCTGTGGAATTCTCTGCCTCAGAGGGCGGTAGAGGTCGGTTCTCTGGATGCTTTCAATAGTGAGTTAGATAGAGCTCTTAAAGATAGCGGAGTCAAGGGATATGGGGAGAAGGCAGGAACGGGGTACTGATTGTGGATGATCAGCCATGATCACATTGAATGTCAGTGCTGGCTCTGAGGGCTGAATGGCCTACTCCTGCATCTATCGTTTATTTTCTATTGTCTAATGACCGTGAGCAGAATTGCTTGTGCAGAATTGTTTTATGTTCACTGATGGCGTTTCATGAGTTGCAAGGAATGCTGAGGCCTAAGATATGATTTTATTTGTGTCTACGTTAGTTTCAATAAAGAAAGGGCTTTGGAGCTAGTGACTTCAGTGTGAGGAGGAGCAGAAGGATGACTTCAGTGTGAGGAGGAGCAGAAGGACTGGACAAAAAATGGAATGACCTGATTGAGTCTTCAGGGAGCAGATTGCCTTAAGTAAAAGGGCAGAGGAACAATGAATGAATGAATGAATCTCTTTATTGTCATTGCACATGGTACAACAAAATTTAAAAGTCAATCCCACGGTGCGATTCACAAGAGCAATTTTAAATATACAGGTGCACACCCTTTTATCCGAAGTTCCAAATAACGAAAAGCTCCGAATAGCGGACATTTTTTCGGTCCTTGAAGAAAGGTCCTTGAAGACGTTCACCGAGGGCGGCCCACAGAGGTGACAGCGGAACCTCCGGTCGGTCCTCGAAGAAAGGGAAACTAAATCCCCATTCATAAAAGAGAAGGTGAGGGTATATTGCGCGGGAGGGTTAATAATTGACAATCTGCTGCTGCCTGCCCACTGAGTTAAAAAGTTCCCACGGTAGACTCACGATACACAGTGTAACGTGAGTCTTGCGTGGGAACTTTTTAACTCAGCGGGCAGGCAGCAGCAGATTGTCGCTCCCTTCAGTTTCACCCCACCTACACCCCTCTGCTTCCCAGCCATGTGTGTGACCCCTTCCCCCCCCTCTCCAGCTCCCCGCCCATTGCACCGGCGCGGGGGCTTTGCACTGTCTTCACGTCGGAGTTGCCAGCAGGTCAGTGCCTGTCACCGGAGACGTCAGGACCAACGGGACACCGACCCCCAGGCCCACTGCAAGCACGGAGATCCCAGAGACCCACAGCCAGCAACAGCCCAGCCCCGTTCCAACTCCAGAGGAACACGCTCCCCGTAGGGACAGAAGCTGATGGTGTGCAAGGTACGTCTTGGTCTTGGGGTTGCGGATGAGGGGGCGCAGCTCGGGCTGTGACGTCTCTGGCCACCCCCTTGTACAGGAGCTGAGACTGGGAACTGTGGGGTTGTTTGCAGTTGCAGAGGGAGGGGGCAAGGGCGGTACAGTTCCCAGTCTCAGCTCCATTCCAGGGGGGTGGCCAGAGACGTCAGGACCAACGGGACACCGACTGCAAGCACGGAGATCCCAGAGACTCACAGCAAGCAGCAACTCTAGCCCAGCCCCGCTCCAACTCCAGAGGAACCTGGGTTGCGGATGAGGGGGCGCAGCTTGGGCTGTGGGCGAACTGCCACTTGTCGCTGTAGCGGCGCATCGGGGAGCGGGTTCTTGTAGGTCCTGACGTCTCCGGCCATCCCCCTGGACAGGAGCTGAGAGACGTCAGGACCACCAGAAGCCGCTCCCCGATGGGCCGCTACAGCGACAAGTGGCAGTTCGCCCACAGCCCGAGCTGCGCCCCCTCATCGGGACACCGACCTCCAGGCCCACTGCAAGCACGGAGATCCCAGAGACTCACAGCCAGCAACAACTCTAGCCCAGCCCCGCTCCAACTCCAGAGGAACCCGGGTTGTGGATGAGGGGGCGCTGCTCGGGCTGTGGGCGAACTGCCACTTGTCGCCGTAGCGGCCCATCGGGGAGCGGATTCCTCTGGAGTTGGAGGGACAGGGAGACACAGCGGCTTTTGAGAATGGTGGGCAATCACTCCAAAGTTCTGCCCACACAGTCAGTACACCTCTCCTACACTTGTCTCCCGCACTAAGATCATCTCGCAGAGAATTATCCCAGCCTAACCCTCCCTATTCTCTCCTATTCTGTAAGAAAAAACTACATTGAAGACTCAAACTCGCGATCGAGTAACTGCCGGGATCGAGACGCAAACTCGCGACCTTGCGGATATGAGCCGAGCACTCTACCACTGCGCTAGCCGTTAAAATCTATGCTAAAAATCTTCCATTCCGAAAGCCGAAAAATTCTGAATTACAATAAGTGTCTGGTCCCAAGGCTTTCGGATAAAAGGTTGTGCACCTGTATAAGAAAAAATAAAAATATATACATATAAAAAAAAATTACAGATAAATAACAATAGCAGCTGAGGTAGAACCATTCAGTTGAATGTGAGTGTTATTTCTTATTTTGCATTGTTAAGTTCATGTATGGCTATGCGGTAGAAGCTGTCTCTGAGTCTGTTTGTGCGCGTTTTGAAAGACCTGTACCGTCTGCCAGAGGGCAGCAGGTGGAACAGGTTGTGTCCAGGGTGGGATGGGTCCTTCAGGATGTTGGCTGCCCTGCCAAGGCAGCGAGAGCTGAAGATGTCCTTCAGGGAGGGCAGTGGGCAGCCAGTGCTTTTTTGTGCGGTGTTGATGACCCTTTGAAGGGCTCTCCTGTCCGCTGCAGAGCAGCTGCCATACCATGTGGTTATACAGTACGCCAGCACACTCTCGATGGAGCAGCGGTAGAAGGACACCAGCAGCTTCTCCTCCAGGTTGTTTTTCCTGAGGATCCTCAGAAAGTAGAGTCGCTGCTTAGCCTTCTTGACTGCTGTGGTGGTGTTTGTAGTCCAGGAGAGATCCTCCGTAATTTGTGTGTCCAGGAATCTGATGTCTGAGACCCTTTCCACACAGTCTCCATTGATGAATAGGGGTTTGGGGGCTGCACTGTTCTTACGGAAGTCTATGATAATTTCCTTTGTTTTTGTGGTATTTAGGTTGTTGTCTGAACACCACGCTGCCAGTCTTTGGACTTCCTCCCTGTAGGCTGTCTCATCTCCTCCTGAGATACGTCCAACCACAGTCGTGTCGTCCGCAAACTTGATGATGGTGTTGGTGGAGTGGGCGGGGGCACAATAGTGGGTGTAGAGGGCGTAGAGGAGGGGTGTCAACACACAGCCCTGTGGGCAGCCGGTGCTGAGTGTGATGGGGGTGGAGAGGTGATGGCCCAGTCTGACGGTCTGGGGGCGGTTAGACAGAAAGTCCTTGATCCAGAGGCAGATGGGTTGGGAGAGTCCTAAATCCATGAGTTTGGTGACCAGTCTGTTGGGGATGATGGTATTGAAGGCAGAGCTAAAGTTAATGAAAAACATCCTCACATAGCTCCCCTGGTGTTCGAGGTGGGTCAGTGCAGTGTGAAGAGCAGTGGCGATGGCATCCTCAGTGGACCTATTTGCTCTGTAGGCAAACTGGTGTGGATCGAAGGTGGGCGGGAGGCTGGCAAGTGAAAACTGATTTTCCAAGTCCCCTGGAAATAAGACTGAACACACAGCAACTCAGCAGGGTTATAACTCCCCATTGTCAATGAGCCTCGGGACAACAGTGGCATTGAATTGCTTTGTCTTCAGATCATTCCAGGTTGGTGAGAGAGGTATTGGTCAGTCCTCTGATCTGTAGTGCACTATTTACTAAAATGATTTCCTCAGCTCTCCACTGATAGGTAGACAAGCTAATCTTCTTCACCTAGTGGAATGAACAACGAGTAGAATTGGTTTATCTCAATGATGGATTGGTTCCCTTTCTACACAAAGAATCATTGATCACACCCATTTTCCATTGAATGTTCCACACCAGAAAGGATATCACTCCTTCAATGTGTATCAGTTCCCAAGGATAATGGTGATCAACAACTACCACGCAGCATTCTTATGCGCTTTTACTTTTAAAGCAAAGAACGATTATTTGGGTTGTGGGTTGTAAACATAGCTGCTTCTTCGTATCAAATCCACACACAAGATTAAAAGTTGGTCAGCTCTGGCTCTCGGAATGTGCATACAATGGTAACTGTCTTGTAGCTTCTTGTGCGCGGTGGTGGAAAGATTGGTGGAACAGGGCCGCGATGTGAACACTCTTTCTTTCATCCCTACATAGCTGCTAATACCCCATGTCAGTCTGCACTGCACAGAATATAGGAGAAGACATTTTTTATGAGATTCAGGCTGTGATCTGCCACATGATGGGACAGAAATTCATTTCTGTGGCCTGTCTGGGGTGGGGGGGGGGGGGGGGGGGGGGGGTGGGGGAAGGGGGAATGTCCTAGCAATGTACCTTCCAAATGGATATGCAACAACACTGTTGCCTGTTGCATCCTCCACAAAATGGAGATTCTTTCAGCTCAAACCTTACATGCAATTGGGCTGGAGGGAACAGTAGGCAGAAAAGTACCAGTACATGGAGACTCAGGAGGATAAATATGGGGCAAAGGAGAGAGGAAAAATAGAAGAGAGGAGGCAATTAAATTGGAATGTTATTTCTGGCTGTGCTCTAAGAAATATAGAGATAGTTTTATCCTTTTTGGACCAAAAATTCTAAATGGAATTGTTATCCTTCAGAGAATGCGACAAATCACTCGTCTATCCAGAAAAGTTTAGGCAACAGTCACAAATGGGTTGATAAGTGGCAGGTAATATTCATCTCACACAATTACTCAGCATTGAACGATTTATGTATGAGAGACACAAACCACACTCTTGAGATTCAATCTTCTGAGAGCTCCCCCACCATCTATTTACAGTGGAGTCAACACTGAACAAAAACTTAAATGGACCAACCACATAAATGCCATGTCTACAAAAGCAAGTCAGAGGCCCAGGCATTTGGCAGTGGCCGAAAACCTGCCCAATTACAAAACACAAGAAAATACTCTAGTTATGTAGTCATTCAGGGAAATTGGATCAGCAAACTATTCAGCATCCTAAACATCCTGAGCATGCAGGAACAACGACGAGCAAGATTCCATTAACACCACCCAGTAATCTAATTGTTTTGGTACTAAACACACATGTTTAGTAGCTTCAGTTTGCGCATGAAATTGATATCTTGAATGTTGCTGCTCAAGAGTCAAGTCAAGAGAGCTTAATTGTCATAGCGGAACTATTACTGTAAATTCTTATTTGCACAGCACAGTAGGCATATTAGCACAATACACATAGATAATGTTTAAAAAATAAGAACTCAACAAATTAAACAAAGTAAACCCCCCTGAAGTCTGCAGTGCAACCAAAGACAGATCATAGTTTAAAGCAGAGGTAAGTGTTATGTGGTGCTCAAGAGCCTGATGATAGTTGGGAAGAATATCCTCAATCTTCAAAGGAAGTAGAGGCATTGGTGGGGTTACTTTACAATTACGTCAATGTGTGCGCCCAGAATAAATCTTCAGAGGTATGCACACCCAGGAACTTGTTGTTGTTAACTCTCTCCACTGCCAAACCGGCAATGAAACCAGGCTCATGGATCATTGGCTTTCCCTTCCTAGTGTCAACAATCAGCTACTTGGTCTTGCTGACACTGAGACCAAAATTGTTGTTCTGCCACCATTCAATCATATTTTTAATCCCCCTCCTGTACTCTGACTCATCATTATTGATTATTTGTTCAACAACAATGGTATTGTCAATGAATTTATAGACGGCGTTGGAATTGTGTCTGGCCACACAGTCATAGGTTTGGAGTGCTGTGGCAGCAGAGTGGCGCAGCGGTAGAGGTGCTGCCTTTCAAAGCCAGAGACCTGGGTTCAATCCTGACTACCGGTACTGTCAGTACGTTTTTTTTGTACGTTCTCCCCGTGACCTGCGTGGGTTTTCCCTGGGATCTCCGGTTTCCTCCCACACTCCAAAGATGTTCAAGTTTGTACATTAATTGGCTTGGTAAAATTGTAAATGACCCCTATTTTGTGTAGGATTGTGTTAATGTGCAGAGATCGCTGGTCAGCACAAACTCAGTGGACTGAAAGGCCAGTTTCCATGCCATATCTCTAAACTAAATTAAACTAAACTAAACTAAACTAAAATCTGAGAATAGCAGGGGACCGAGCACATAACCCTTTAGTACTCCTATGCTGATGGATATCAAGGAGAAAGTGCTGTGTCATATTGTACTGATTGTGGTCTGCTGCTGAGGAAGTCTAGGATCCATTTACATTGTAAATCCTGGTTAAAACAGAGCAGCAATAGCACCAAAATTTAGTAAAGGACCCGTGTTTTGTTCGGCCATCTTAGTCAAGTCTGATATACTCTGCAGAAATAAGACAAGCTGCTGAATGGTGCCAGTAAGTCTAGGGCCCAGATCAATGTTGCAGATTAGAAATGTATGAGTATCTCTTCAATTGACAGAATTAATGATTTTTCTGCAGAGGACCTCCAAGGAAGCGTAAAATGCATGAAGTTGATTGGATTACTGCAACAGCATTGTAAATATTGTAAATAATGTTGCTAGACAGTTACCCTCTGTTTGTTGATTGGCCAAAGTGTTAAGCCCTGGCAGGTTTGTTTGAATTCCAGGGTAAATGTTGCATTATTCAAGTTAAGTTAGCTTCTCCTGGGAGACTTTGTTATTGGTTTGGGGAACTGTCTATAATGTACTGATGTAATTAATACATTTGATTAGATTTTAAGGGGACCACCGCTTTGTAGTTTGGCCCCTCAAGGCTCGGGGACCTATCTCAAGGTCCTTTGTCGGTCTTCTGAAAGAGCGCTTGGGACTGTGTGACCTTTTGGAGTGTCTCTGCTTGCATTAGGCTGAAGGGTTTGGCCAGACAGATACAAGGATTGAACCCACGGCGGTTTCAGTATCGTATAGGGGAATTTGTTATGCAATCCAAAATTAAAGATGAGTTGTTCCAGTGCTTGACTCACTGGTTTCTGACTGAACTAGACTAGAGGGGTAAGCTTGAGAAGAGCATATTTACAGCATAAGATGAGAGATACCCATTTTCTTGAGTTTGACAATATGTTTGGAGGGATGATGCTGTTGAACTCTGAGCTGTGGTCGAAGAGCAAGAACATGCCATATGTGTTCATATTGGGCAAGTGGTCCAGTGCAGACTGGAGAGCCAGTGAGAATGCACCCCCCATTGATCCACTGTGATCGTTGGTGAATTGTAGTTAGTCGAGGTTGTTGCTAAGTTAGGGGTGATATGCATTATATCTAACCTCACAAAGCACTTCATCACCATGGATCTACTTCTTCTTCTTGGATATGGTGTGCACAGCCTAAAGTTGTTGGACAACTTGTTCTATTTGATCTTACTTGATTGTGCACGCCAGATTGATTGCATTCATTGAAACAGGCGGACCACGTGAAGGTTGCAATCTCCCATGCCATCACCATGGATGTTTATGCCATTGCTTGATAATCATTAAGGCACAGTTTTATTGATTCCCTTTTAAAGCAGGTGACAACTTCGGTCCTGAGCAATGAGAGGTTATCATTTGCCAATCACAATACCACACAATCAAAAAGTGGGCACACTCCCACAGTAATTGAAGTCCCCCAACTAAAGTCTAAAAGAGTCCACACACCCACAATGGACCTGAAGTCTTTGTGCAAATGCATTAAAGATTACAGCTGATACTGGCTGCTCAGCATAATCCTAATGTAATCCTAATAAAATTACACACATGGCTGATCAGTGATTCCAATAATCTGGCTATTTTTAACTGGAATTTACGTAAATAGCAGCAGTTATTGCAGTAAATGCCGGTTGGCAGGTGATATATTCCAGTTATTTATCAATAATTGGCACTATTTCAAATTGACATTGGTTATATTGCATAGCCAAGCTGTGCCAAGGAATATCTCTAATTTTAGGTAACTTAAACAAACACACCCTACCCCCTCTCCCATGCTTGCCATCCTTCCTCCATTAAAAGTCGATTAACCAGTTCCACAGTTCGCAACAATTCCACTAGGAATCACACCGTTCTTAGCCAACAATTGGCCTATCAGGGAACAACACTGCCTGAGGTCATCTGTTGCCGGCCCTGATTTGTCCTTGTCTTTTCTTGCTTTTAGTTTCCCACAATCAATCTGAAGAAGGAACCTGACCCAAAACCTATCCAGTTTCTCCAGAGATGCTGCCTGAACGGCCTGTCCCACTTTCCCGAGTTATTCACGAATTCTCCCGAGTTTTCCCTATTCCTATTCAGTGACTGGGCTAAGCAAGCCAATCATTTTCCTGCAACCCAGTTTACAGATTTCATAATATTTTCACTCAATTAGTTGACATTTCACTTTCTGACAATGATTTTTTCTACCGCTAGATATCAGCAAGTTGCCTCAGCATTATTCATAACTTTTGAAGTCAGTAGGCTGGGAGAAAAAAAAAATACCATTGCTAAAAGCTGCAAAGTGCCATGGATTGTGAATGAAAGAACAAGTGCTTGTAGCACTGAGAGGTTAAAAATTGATGAATTTCAAAAATGTGTTCAGTAACACTGCTAATAAATAGCAATGCATCAAAAGGTTGAGATAGGAACAGTAGTGTTAAGACAATTACATTTGCATTATATACGAAAGTACTGCAACAGGTCTGATGCCACAAACAATCCTATAGAATGATTGTATGTGCAAATTGTAGGCAAGAGTTTGCAAGGCTGAGTAAAGAGAAGATTAAAGATTGGTGTACACCACGCCCATAGGCTGGACAAAGTTGCTTTAATTATCACTGACACCACATCTGTGCTGTAAATAAAGCTGTAATTATATTGACTGAAGAAGTTTTCCAAGGGGCTATTATAAATAATGCAACAGAGAAAGGTTATTTAAATTTTGGTGAGATAGAATAGTTCTTCATTCTAATCACTCAATCATTCTAAATTGACAAACAGGCAATCAATTGAATATTTTTGATGTGAATGAAGGGCCTGATTTTCTGATTAGGGAACTGGTGTGGGTAATTCTGTTAGATTAGTGGCAGGCCAGGCTTTGTCTTGGTAATTTATCTTTCTCAGAAACCTGGGCATGCTTCCAGCGTTAGGCCCATTATAACATCAGCCTTCGGCTCATTATAACATGTGCAAGCCTGGTTGCGTGACTCAGGTGGAGAAGAGGAAGAACTCCACACCAGCTGAGCAAGCTGGTTGGACATCAAATTTGGCTAACATTTATCAAATCTCTCCACTTGTCCTATGTAATCAATGACAGAAGGCAACACAACCCTACAATTGTGAAGCCTCTCTCTGCTGCCTTGGCAACACTAGATTCCAAGACTACAGCAGTGTTCCTGAGTCCCACTGTTGCTAGGTGGTAATGAGGGGAAATATGTTGAATGAAGTATTTCAGTTTTACTGTGATTGAGTATCACTAGCTAAATATGGGTGACCGTCATCTTCGTTGGATGTCACTTCTGGCAGGAGGTCCAGAAAGTGACAGCTGGTGCCTGAAAACCATTGGAATGTGTCTCTGGCTCAATCTCCATTCATTATCATTCTGTAACTGCCCAAAACATGTCAGTGGCTACAAATAAACCTAGCCACTACATTAAAACCTTTGTGGACAGCACACTAGTTCAGTAATTTGTGCTGCTACTGCCTTACAATTCCAGAGTCTTGGAATCTGTCTGCGTGGAACTTGTATGTTCTATATTATCAGGGTTTCCTCTGTGAATTTTAGTTATCTCATCCAAAAGACATGCCTGGGGGTTATTTGGTTACTGCTAGCTACCCCTTAGTGAAGGTTCAAGGGAAAAAGAATCAAAGGGAATCGATGGGCATGTGTGTGAGAGTGTAGGTTGGAGGGGTATAGGGAAATAAGGAGAGGAGTTGGGACAAATTCGATTGCCCCCCTAGAAGTCTTGTGGGCTAAATAATATTCTTGCATCTCGGTAAAGATAGAGTGTAAGACAAAAGTAATATTCATAGTGGGCATTTTTTTTGTTAAAAGGTACTCCTTTGGTAAGTGTCCATTTGAGGTATTTTTAGTATTCATATAACCATATAACCATATAACAATTACAGCACGGAAACAGGCCATCTCGATCCTTCTAGTCCATGCCGAACACGTATTCTCCCCTAGTCCCATATACCTGCGCTCAGACCATAACCCTCCATTCCTTTCCCGTCCAAATAACTATCAAATTTATTTTTAAATGATAAAAACGAACCTGCCTCTACCACCTTCACTGGAAGCTCATTCCACACAGCCACCATTCTCTGAGTAAAGAAGTTCCCCCTCATGTTACCCCTAAACTTCTGTCCCTTAATTCTCAAGTCATGTCCCCTTGTTTGAATCTTCCCTACTCTCATAGTGGGAAAAGCTTATCCACGTCAACTCTGTCTATCCCTCTCATCATTTTAAAGACCTCTATCAAGTCCCCCCTTAACCTTCTGTGCTCCAAAGAATAAAGCCCTAACTTGTTCAACCTTTCTCTGTAACTTAGTTGCTGAAACCCAGGCAACATTCTAGTAAACCTCCTCTGTACTCTCTCTGTTGACATCCTTCCTATAATTAGGCGACCAAAATTGTACACCATACTCCAGAATTGGCCTCACCAATGCCTTGTACAATTTTAACATTACATCCCAACTTCTATATTCAATGCTCTGATTTATAAAGGCCAGCACAACAAAAGCTTTCTTTACCACCCTATCTACATGAGATTCCACTTTCAGGAGACTGTGCACAGTTATTCCCAGATCCCTCTGTTCACCTGCATTCTTCAATTCCTTACCATTTACCATGTACGTCCTATTTTGATTTGTCCTGCCAAGGTGTAGCACCTCACACTTATCAGCATTAAACTCCATCTGTCATCTCTCAGCCCACTCTTCCAACTGGCATAAATCTCTCATGGCAGAGCTTTGTTGAATACTAAGTTTTCTGTATGTGCTTGTTTTAAAATTCCCCATTGATAATAATGCTGGTAAAGATAAATACTTACTTTTTTTTTTAATGAGGATTGTAGCGGCAGATTTTCATATCTTTCTGGAAATTAGCACCCTAGCCACGAAATGGGTGAGTATGGTTGAAGGGGGTGTCTTCAAAAAAGCATGCAAGCTCACTCACAGAGACCTTCAGAGCTTCTTCACATATATGGCTTCAAAACACACTTTTGAAGAATAAATGCTTTATTGCTGATAGAAAACAGTAAGATACATCCAAATGTCATGCAACTCTTTACTACAATCTTCATCGAACTGCAGCTTATTACTTTAAACATTAGAAACCTCCTCGTGTCTCCGTCACACTGGAATTATCTCCTTTAGATCTAGCACGGAGCCCACATGGTCGAAGGGTTAACCTTCCCCATCGTCCCTCCAAACTAATCTAAAAACTAAACTTCTGCGCAAGCATCTTAGCTCCAAACATGCCCAAAAACACGTCCTAAATCCAACCCACAATATAACAGGCAGTCTAAAATTTAAAGGCACATGTCATCATTAATGACATGCAAAACAGGCCAAATGGCCACTACAGGGATGTTGTGATGCATTCTTTGAATAAAACGGCATATGAAACAAAAGGATTAAGTGATGTTATACTCTCCAAATATTATAATCTCTCAAACTAATTTATTTTCAAACAAAACAGGCCAACTATGTGGAAGAAAATGGATATGACAACTTTTAGGTCACGACCCTTCTTTAGACCCAACACATCATCTATCTATTTCCCTTCGTGGATGAGGGACTTTTTTTTTGCTCAGGATTTCAGCATCTGGATTTTCTTGTGTCTCCAACTAAGTGCTCCAATGTAAATATAATTTGTCAAATAGAATTTTACATGATATAAAATGAGACCATATTCATATCAGACTATTCAAACAATACCTCCCAAATATGGTCTTAATTGAAAGGCAATTGGACTTAGTTACATCTCATTCTTAAACCATATTTCCTTCAAAATATATTATTTCTTGAAGCCTGTTTTCATTGTAACTATGGTGTGTTATTGTCATCAGGATTACAGTTACTCCTGCTTATCTTACTCCCACCCTCATTGATTTTCTACGATCCTTTGCGATGTAGTGCTTCCAGTGTTGTCTGGTTGCTTGCAGGGAGAAGAGAGATTTCTTCCGTATCAGCCTGAAGTTCCAGTCAAGCATTAAATTGTGGTAACATTCTTTTATTCTCTCATCATGCTCAATCTCATCAATGAGAGAAAGCAAAGTAACCCTTTAATTATTAAACTTCCCTCTGTCATCTTGGTACTGCAGGATGACAGAAATTTAATGGCGCTCCTGAGTCCCAGTATTGCTGAGATGTTAATAAGTGTGTGGTGTCTGTATCCTGGTGAGTTGCCAATGAAGTAGCATGTAAAGTAATACATGAGAGAAATACAAATAGTTCTAACATGTGTACATAGATACAAAAAGCTGGAGTAATTCAGTGGGTCAGACAGCATATCTGGAGAAAAGAAATGGGTGACATTTCAATTTGAGACCCTTCTTCATTGTATCTGGTTATTCAATACTCCTCCAAAACTGCACATGGACATAATGGCAGGCACATGGCTAAATACATCATATATTGATGTCACATTTACTTTCCCTTTTTAAACAGCAAATCTAGTTCAACTGAGTAACCAAATTTTACAGTTTCATGGCTGTACTAGTCATGTTTATATTGATCTTTGATAATATAACTGTGTATTGGTGATGTTACATCAATCCATGTTTCAATGAGTGTTTTGGGAAATAAATTGTGCTAATGCATCCACCAAAGTATTCTGTATGGATGCTTACACTTGATGTCATAATTACATTGCACTTAATGTCATGTTAGGATAGGAGGACATCCAAGTTCCATATTTCTGTGGCAGCCATGGTAGGTATTGAGGAAATGGGTCTATGAATTCTGCTGACCAATGGAATGAAAAATGATAAGTGCTAAGTTTAGATATGATTATTATGTAAGATGACTGAAATAATATAATTGTACTGTTCAATATCAATTATATTAATCAATTATATTTAATGTAATTGAAATGGTGTTATCCACCTCCAAGTTAAAGGGGGTGCAGTGTGGTGTATATTATATAAATGGTGTTACCTGCCTCCAAGTTAAACGGGAAACAGTGTGATGTATGTGATATAATTAGCATATGTTATGTCTTGTGCGAGGGGACGCATGCGCTGGGTGAGACTTAAGGTAATGTCCTGGAATAAGGAAGCTTGTTAATTTAGTCCCTTATCTGAGTGTTCTTTTACGTCAGTTCCAAGCACCCAAATACACAACATAGGCCACCAAATTCATGTCATATCATTTCAAGCAGAGTGTACCCACCAAATTCAAATTAATTTCATTCCATTTCAAGCAGAGTGCTGGCCACCAAATAAATTTCATACCATTTCAAGCAGAATACACACCACCAAATTCATTTCATTCCATTACAAGCAGAGTGCAGGCCATCAAATAAAATTAATTTCATACCATTTCAAGCAGACTGCAGGCCACCAAATTCAAATTCATTTCATAGCATTTCAAGCAGAGTGCAGGCCACCAAATTCATTTCATTCCTTTTCACGCAGAGCGCAGGCCAACAAATTCATTTAATTCCATTTCAAACAGAGTGCAGGCCATCAAATTCATCTCATTCCATTTCAAGTAGAGTGCAGGTTACAAAATTCATTTCATACCATATCAAGCAGAGTGCAGGCCAACAAATTCAAATTCATTTCATTCCATTTCAAGCAGAGTGCAGGCCACCAAATTCAAATTCATTTCATTCCATTTCAAGCAGAGTGCTGGCCACCAAATAAATTTCATACCATTTCAAGCAGAGTACACCCCACCAAATTCATTTCATTCCATTACAAACAGAGTGCAGGCCATCAAATTAATTTCATTCCATTTAAAGCAGAGTGACTGCCACCAAATTCATGTAATTCCATTTCAAGCAGAGTGCAGGCCACCAAATTCAAATACATTTCATACCATTTCAAGCAGAGTACACCCCACCAAATTCATTTCATTCCATTACAAGCAGAGTGCAGGCCATCAAATTAATATCATTCCAAGCAGAGTGCAGGCCACCAATTTAAACTTCACACGGTTTCAAGCAGTGCACGCCACAAAATTCAAATTCATGTCATAGCATTTCAAGCAAAGTGCTGCCCACCAAATTCAAATTCACTTTCATTCCATTTCAAGCAGAGTGCAGGCTACCAAATTCAAATTAAATTTAATTCCATTTCAAGCAGACGCAACTAAATTCGAATTCTATTTGCAATTTGAGAAGGAGAACATTAAATCGGAAGTGGCAGTGATGCTGTTGAACAAAGGGGACTATGAAGGCATGAGATGGGAGCTGGCCAAAGTAGAATGGAAAGGGATCCTAGCAGCAATGACGGTGGAACATCAATGGCAGGAATTTCTGGGCATAATACGGAAGATGCAGGATCATTTAATTCCAAAAATGAAGAAAGATTCTAAGGGGAGTAGGAGGCAACCGTGGCTGACAAGAGAAGATAGGGATAGAATAAAACAAAAAGAAAAGATGTATAACACAGAAAAGAGTAGACGGAAGACAAAGGATTGGGACACTTTCATAGGACAACAGAAGGAAACAAAACGGGCAATACGGGCTGAAAAGATGAAGTATGAAGGGAAGCTGGCCAGGAATATTAGGAAGTACAGTAAAAGCTTCCATAAATATGGTAAGGGAAAAAGAGTAGCAAAGTCAAATGTGGGTCCCTTGATGGCAGATATGGGTGAAATTATTATGGGCAACAAGGAAATGGCAGAAGAGTTGAATAGGTAATTCGGATCTGGCTTGTCACATCCTCAAATAACTCCAGAAGATTAGCCAGATGAGTAAGGAAGACACAAACAATCTCCCAGATGTACTGGAGGACAGAGGATCTAAGAGGGTAGAGGAACTGAAATAAATTTTCATTACGCGAGAAATAGTATTGGGTAGGCTAATGGGACTGAAGGATGATAAATCCCCTGGGCCTGATGGTCTGCATCCCAGGGTCCTCAGGGAGATGGCTCTAGAAATAGTGGACGCATTGGTGATCATTTTCCAATGTTGAATAGATTCAAGATCAGTTCCTGTGGATTGGAGGATAGCTAATGTTATCCCACTTTTCAAGAATGGAGCGAGAGAGAAAACAGGGAATTACAGACCAGTTAGCCTGACTTCGGTGGTGGGAAAGATGCTGGAGTCAATTATTAAAGAGGTAATCATGGGGCTTTTGGAGAGCAGTAAAAGGATTAGTCCAAGTCAACATGTATGTTGAAAGGGAAATCATGCTTGGCAAATCTTCTGGAATTTTTTGAGGATGTGACAAGTAAAATGGATGAAGTGGTGCCAGTGGATGTAGTGTATCTGGACTAAGAAAGCCTTTGCTAAGGTCCAACACGGGAGACTGGTGACTAAAATTAGAGCACAAGGTATTGGGGGTAGGGTGTTGACATGGATAGAAAATTGTTTGGCAGACCGGAAGCAAAGAGTAGGGGTAAACAGGTCCTTTTCAGAATGGCAGGCAGTGGCGAGTGGAGTGCCGCAAGGCTTGGTGTTGGGGCCGCAACTGTTTACCATATATATTAATGATTTGGAAGAGGGAATTAGGAGCAACACTAGCAAGTTTGCAGATGACACAAAGTTGGGTGGCAGTGTGTACTGTGAAGAGGATGTTAGGAGATTGCAGTGTGACATGGACAGGTTGAGTGAGTGGGTAGATGCACCGCAGATGCAGTATAATATAGATAAATGTGAGGTTATCCACTTTGGCAGCAAAAACAAGGGGGCAGATTATTATCTCAATGTGGTTAGGTTAGTTAAGGGGGAGGTGCAGCGAGACCTGGGCATCCTTGTGCACCGGTCACTGAAAGTTTGGCTTACACGTACAGCAGGCAGTGGAGAAAGCTAATGGAATTTTGGCCTTCATAACAAGAGGATTTCAGTATAAGAGTAAAGAGGTTCTTCTGCAGTTGTATAGGGCATCCTTGTGATTGAGGCAGTGCAGCGTAGGTTCACGAGATTGATCCCTGGGATGGCAGGACTGTCATATGAGGAATGTTTGAATAAACTAGGCTTGTATTCACTGGAGTTTAGAAGGATGTGAAGGGATCTTATAGAAACATATACAATTATAAAAGGACTGGACAAGCTAGATGCAGGAAAAATGTTCCCATGGTTGTGCGAGTCCAGAACCAGGGGCTACAGTCTTAGAATAAAGGGGAGGTCATTTAAGACAGTGAGAAAAAAACGTTTTCATCCAGAGAGTTGTGAATTTATGGAATTCCCTGCCCCAGAGAGTTAGATAGAGCTCAAGGGGCTCAAGGGGCTAGTGGAGTCAAGGGTTATGGGGAGAAGGCAGGCACGGGTTATTGATGGGGGATGATCAGCCATGATCACAATAGAAACATAGAAACATAGAAATTAGGTGCAGGAGTAGGCCATTCGGCCCTTCGAGCCTGCAACGCCATTCAATATGATTGTGGCTGATCATCCAACTCAGTATCCCGTACCTGCCTTCTCTCCAAACCCCCTGATCCCCTTAGCCACAAGGGCCACATCTAACTCCCTCTTAAATATAGCCAATGAACTGGCCGCAACTACCCTCTGTGGCAGAGAGTTCCAGAGATTCACCACTCTCTGTGTGAAAAAAGTTCTTCTCATCTCGGTTTTAAAGGATTTCCCCCTTATCCTTAAGCTGTGACCCCTTGTCCTGGACTTCCCTAACATTGGGAACAATCTTCCTGCATCTAGCCTGTCCAACACCTTAAGAATTTTGTAAGTTTCTATAAGATCCCCTCTCAATCTTCTAAATTCTATAGAGTATAAACCAAGTCTATCCAGTCTTTCTTCATAATACAGTCCTGACATCCCAGGAATCAGTCTGGTGAACCGTCTCTGCACTCCCTCTATGGCAATAATGTCCTTCCTCAGATTTGGAGACCAAAACTGTACGCAATACTCCAGGTGTGGTCTCACCAAGACCCTATACAACTGCAGTAGAACCTCCCTGCTCCTATACTCAAATCCTTTTGCAATGAAAGCTAACATACCATTTGCTTTCTTTACTGCCTGCTGCACCTGCATGCCTACCTTCAATGACTGGTGTACCATGACACCCAGGGCTCGCTGCATCTCCCCCTTTCCCAATCGGCCACCATTTAGATAATAGTCTGCTTTCCCGTTTTTGCCACCAAAATGGATAACCTCACATTTATCCACATTATACTGCATCTGCCAAACATTTGCGCACTCACCCAGCCTATCCAAGTCACCTTGCAGTCTCCTAGCATCCTCCTCACAGCTAACACTGCCCCCCAGCTTAGTGTCATCCGCAAACTTGGTGATATTGCCTTCAATTCCCTCATCCAGATCATTAATATATATTGTAAATAGCTGGGGTCCCAGCACTGAGCCTTGCGGTACCCCACTAGTCACTGCCTGCCCTTGTGAAAAGGACCCGTTTACTCCTACTCTTTGCTTCCTGTTTGCCAGCCAGTTCTCTATCCACATCAATACTGAACCCCCAATGCCTTGTGCTTTAAGTTTGTATACTAATCTCTTATGTGGGACCTTGTCGAAAGCCTTCTGGAAGTCCAGATACACCACATCCACTGGTTCTCCCCTATCCATGCTACTAGTTACATCCTCGAAAAATTCTATAAGATTCGTCAGACATGATTTACGTTTCGTAAATCCATGCTGACTTTGTCCAATGATTTCACCACTTTCCAAATGTGCTGCTATCCCATCTTTAATAACTGACTCTAGCAGTTTCCCCACTACCGATGTTAGACTAACTGGTCTGTAATTCCCCATTTTCTCTCTCCCTCCCTTCTTAAAAAGTGGGGTTACGTTTGCTACCTGCCAATCTTCAGGAACTACTCCAGAATCTAGTGGATGATGGTGTTGGCTCGTAGGACCGAAAATCCTCCTCCTGCAACTATTTTCTCTGTTTCTATAAGCACGTAGTGAGATTGCACTACAACTGCTGTATAATTCAGTTTGAGGAAGTATTTTCCATTTTGTTTAAGCGTTTTGTATGATTTAAACATTTTCTGTTGTGCATCTGTTTGTCTCCTTAGGTTTTTCCTATACCAACTCATACGGAGTTCTGACTGCACTTTTACAGTAGCCCTCTTTTGCTTAACCCAATGCCTATCCACCTTACCCTTGTAGGCAGCCTGAATGCTAATGGTTGCATACCTCATTGACTGATATTGCACAAACTGTGAATGCCCTATTTTGCCTGCTTTGTGCCATCTCTGGATCGAAATGACTGCTTGTCGCATAGCTCTGTAGCGTACCCTTGATCGGTAACCAAGGTATGCAGCTTGCAGAGTGAATACAGCTGCCTTTTGCATCAAGAAATGTTTTCTTGTAATGCACATCCTTATGAATGATTGAATATGGTGTGCTGTCTTGATTTTCTCAACCAATTCTCTGGCTTTTATCCCGCAGTAGAAGGCATGAACACAAACCACTGCTTTCTCAAACTATTATAATGTCTCACTTGGACATCTCTTATCTGGCCAGCTCTATATCGTTGCTGTTCCGCAATGGCAGACCAGCGTAATTTCTTGAAATTCTGACGCTTTTTTTGCATCTGAACATAAGTCTGTATGACCTTGGCAGATTTGTGCATGCACCGCAATTGCTTTCGAACAAGCAATCCTCAGTAGGCAGCTTGAAGCAGTACAACGCTTCTGCGTACCTTCATGTAAGTCTTGCCATCACTTTCTATTTGAAGGTGTGCCCTATAATGGGTTTGTACTATTACAGCTGCTAATTTCATTGCCCTGTATGGACAGTATACTCTGTGCCTTCTAAATGCTGCTTGTATTACCGTTGCTGCCTTCTGTTTGTTCCAGATCTCTCTCCGTACCTTCATACCCCTGAATGCAGCTTGAATAGTTAGGGTTGCCCTCTGGATGGCAATGTCCCTTTGCATTTGACTTTTGTCCCTTTGCCTTTGACCTTTGGCCTTTTGCACTTGACCTTCATCACTTGGCCCAACAGCTGTGAGTCAGTCAACTGCCAGCCCACCAGCCATGATTGAGTAAACTGCCTGCCCACCAGCCATGAGTGAGTGAACTGCCTGCCCACCAGCCATGAGTGAGTGAACTGCCAGCCCACCAGTTGCGAGTGAGTGCGTGACCTGCCAGTCCACTTTTGGCCTACCTGAAACCACTCATTTTGGCCCACAAGGCCCCTATTAGCACAGAAACCAGTCCCTTTTGACTAAAATGCCTGTATTAGCCCATTTTGGCCCAAAAGGCCCATGCCAGGCAGGGAAAAGTCCACAAAATGTTCCTTTCATTGAGATTTCAATTTTTTTTAGTCCGTTCGTCCCATCAGGCATGTACTAGCACAGGAGGAGTACCTTCGGCCCATCAGTACATATCCCCCCCTGTAGGTATTCAACCTCACCCCAGTATTTTTCTCCTGCCCTTCATTGGCTCCCTGGGAGATGCAGGCCAGGATAGACTTTCCTCCTTCATTACTGTGATCTGTAGAAAAAAATGAAAAACATCAAATATTGATTCTCCACCCTCTCCCGCTTTTCCCTCACAGAGCCTCTCACCTGCTTTGGGCTGAATTTCTGGCAGTTTCTGAGCTGCCAGCCCGCCAGCCCTGAGTGACTGATTGGCCAGCCCACTAGCCCTGAGTAACTGAGCTGCCAGCCCACCAGCCCTGAGTGACTGAGCTGCCAGTCCACCAGGCCTGAGTGACTGATCTGCCAGCCCACCAGGCCTGAGTGAATGAGCTGCCAGCCCACCAGGCCTGAGTGACTGACCTGCCAGCCTACCAGGCCTGAAGACTGACCTGCCAGCCCACCAGGCCTGAGTGACTGAGCTGCCAGCCCATGAGTCCATTCGGCCCACATTGTCAAATACTAGCCCTCTGGAAACCAGCCCCTTCGGCCGACAACTCCCATACTAGTGCTCCAGAAAGCCCCCACCCCCAGTCCACCAATATTGGAATTGGTGGAGAGGTGGAATATTGCATTGGGGGACCAGCCCTCCTGTGTGAACATGGGCTCCAACATGTCCCACTTAGTCTAGTTAGAATTATAATCCACCTTATTTTCAATTTGTTGTTGCTCTGCCACTGTCTGCAATCAGGCCTTAGTAACAAGGGTAATCCAACATTTGCTTTAAGGGCATTATACATAAATAGAAGATAAATTAACTTTGTTAATTTAGACATGTTTATTTAGACTTTTGCACAGATTTGTTACCCGTTAGGCACCAGCGTGCACTTGGGATGAGTGACGTACTGCGCATGATGTTAGAAGGCAAAGATTTCCATTTATATAATGATCTTCATGATTTTAGGATGTCTCAAAGCATTTAGTTGCATTGAAGTGCAGTCACTGTTCTGAGACAGAATCTGGCAGAGAATTTGCAAATAAAAAACTCCATGAAATGCAAGACACCAAGGGCAAGATAATATGTTTTTAAGGTAATGTTTTTGGATTAAATATCTTCTCAAAAAGTGTTTGATCCATGTGACACACATAATTACTATGCATATGACTATTTGACCTAGTTTACTTTGTGTGAGACATAAAGAATTGGCTTTATACAGCTACTTTCTCGTTCTTTTTTAGAATGTTCCACATCATTTGCAGTCAATATTGCTTTATAAAAGAATAGCGTATGTCATGATGTGGGAGATGCAATAACCAATTTGTGAATGAAAGTTATCACAGACAACAATATCCAGATAATATGGCATCCAAACAAATGTTATTCCATCACTGCATCTCACTGTTTTTTTTAATGTCTCTAGTTACCAACTCTCTTCCACATGCTTCTGCGTAACATGGATTTTTCCTGGTGTCTTTAATAAAATTTCCGTTTTTGTAATGGAAATTGGTGCCCTTCTTTTTCTGCACCATTGCAATCATATTGGTAACAATGCTCAAATTACTGACCAGCAAAATGCAAGGGTATCAATTCAATTTTCCTTATTGATTCAGCTAATTATGTTATTTACCCATATGGATCCCCAAAATGCATTAATATGCAATCAGAAAATACATGACATATTGGAAGTTTTGGTATACTATTTGCTTAATGAACATAATTTGCTCAGCCTATCCCAAGTGCTAAAATATTCAAATAAGGTGTCAAGCCATATTTTACATTTAACTTAAAGCTAAAGCAATTATTGCCATGCCAACATCACTTGCAATCTGTGCAAAACTTCAGAGTTAGGATGCTAAAAACCTTGCAAAATGTATAGCCCCTCAGTCATCATGGTTCAAAATTAACGGAAAAGAGCAAGTTCATTTTTCTCCTACATGTTTTTAAGCAAATTGGAAGCATCTAATAAGACAAGGCTAATGAGTTCTTAGTTGTCCATCCACAAGATTATAAAAGGTATTCAGTTTATTGGAGCTTATTTCATTAGGATGTCATGGAGATCAATGCCTGAAAGTTCAGTACATTACGTATGTAATCTATGCATTGTTACCTTTCTTAATACTAAAACAGACGTAAACTGCAATTCTCCAATACTCAAACTCCTTCTGTAACTATTAAATCATTACAAGAGTGAATGGGTGTTTCAAATGTTATGTGCATGTATTCTACTTGAACTTTGCTAGCAAGGCCAGCATTTATTGTCTGTCAATTATTACTCGAGAAGAAGTTGGTGGATGTAAGCCACCTTCATGAACAATTCCAGTGTTTTTAGTGAAGGTTCACCTTCAATTCCATGGACTAGGTAATTCTTGGTTTAGTGATGTTGAAGGTACAATGATATATTTAGCCCTTGCTGTCTCCTCCTCTTCCTATTTCTCCCTCAGCCCTCGGGCTCCTCCTCCTCCTTTTTCCTTTCTTCTCCACGCCCCCCCCCCCTCCCGTCCACCCCCCCATCAGTCTGAAGAAGGGTTTCGGACCGAAACGTTGCCTATTTCCTTTGTTCCATAGATGCTGCTGCACCCGCTGAGTTTCTCCAGCATTTTTGTGTACTTTCGATTTTCCAGCATCTGCAGTTCCTTCTTAAACAAAGTAAGTTATTTTATTCAGGAAGATTGAGCTTTTTGAATGTCAAGAGAGACATTTATTATGTCTCCACCATACCTTTAGTTGGTGTCAAGAAATGAGTAATTTGCTGCAGATAGACATAAAATGCTGGATGATCTCAGGGGGTCAGGCAGCATCTCTGGAGAAAAGGAAATGCTGCAGGGCATCTACCACAGTATTTATGTGGTTGGTTCTGATGGGTTTCTAGTTAAAACTATTAGGGGTGGGAGTAATAACTGTCAATAGGCATCAAGGAAAGATGATTAAGCTCTCACCTACTGAGTATTGCTTTTGGCTGGTACTATTGTTGTACAAATGTTATTTACCATTTATTGTCTTATGCCTGAATGTTGGGGTTGATGGACAATGGTCAGTGGTTCTTTAACATCATATGGATCGTGGTGCAGTGAAATTATTTTATTTTCCATTCAGTTCGGTAAATTATTATTGTGCATAAGCACAATCCTAGATTAAGTAGAAAGGATATAGAAGTAGTCCAGTAAGACTGTATACATTAGTGGCCAGGTTTTGGCACATTTCCAAAGTCCAAGCTGCAGCTGGCCAGAAAGGCCTGTTGACCTGGCTGCGGGGCCTCCAACCATCCCCTTATTCCGGATCATCCAGTGAACCATCGTCTCTCTCCTTGACCAGCCACCTTCAGCCTTCATGCCTCAGGGGTGCTTACTGCAGCCAATCTTGAGAGTGCAGAAGGTAAGAGAAAGAAGGTGGATCCACTGTTCTAGTATCCTCCGTCAGCATCCCCCTCCACTCTCTGGGCTTCATGGATGAGCAGGGGCCAGGCTCGACGGCTTGGGTCTTATGGCATACAGGTATGATCTGCATCATGTAGTAAGGAGTTGCAAATGAACACCAACACACACTCCCACTTCTGACCATATGAATGGCACTGAAGAAGGAACTGAAGGTGACTGCTCAATGATACTGTCCAGCAGACTGCATTGTTCATTAGTTTACAGGGATAAAATATCGTATTTCTCATAAGCATAAAATTGCAGTCTGAAAATAATTATAACATAAGGCAGGGAATTGCCCTTAAAAACACTATTAAGAAACAGAAGTACTTGAATAACCGAAAGGCAGGAAGTGAGGAGGGACTGTTGGTTTGAATTGCACTTATTTTAAGGTGAGAAAAAGAATTCCAAAATTAAACTATATTCAGGATAAAGATATATATACAAAAGGAACTGTGCAACTGACTGCTAGCAATATGGTAAGACTGATAATCATGTCCAATACCTTCAAAGTTGGTCTTGCTCCAACTTAGAACTAACTCGTGGGTCTATCCATAAGTATGCAGGTCCCAAAAGACAACGACATGAACACTTCATCCACTTGCTCCTCTAAATATTTCTAAAAACAGATCAAGTGTTGCCGTTTCCCCTGAAGGGCCCTCTATATATTGCCTGAGGAAGCTTTCCTAAACACATTTGACAAATTCTCCCCGTCTAAACCTTTTGCAATTTGACATTCCCAGTCAATATTGGGAAAGTCAAAATCCTCTACTTCAGCAATCTTATTAGTCCTGCGGCTGCCTACGATCTCTTGGCATATTTGCTCTTCTAATTCCTATAGATTATTTGGGGGCCTGCCGTGCACTCCCGACGAGGTGATCCCTTTCTTATAGCTTTACTGGATGAACCATCAGTAATATCATCTCTGAACACTGCTATGACATCCTCCTTAATCAATAGAGCAACATCTTCTTGGTTCCTTGGTTAGGGTTCAACTTCGGGAGCTTCAACCTACCCAATCACGGGAACTTCAAATGCCAGATGTGGGAGCTTTGATATCCCCGACTGCAGATGGTTTGACTACCCCGACCGTAGGAGAAAAGAAGGGAAGAAGATAATATGTTATTGCCTTCCATCACAGTGCGCTGTGGTGTATGTTTATGTTATTTGTAATGTAGTTACGTGTCTTGCTGCTTTTTTGGTATGACTGTATGGTAAATCAAATTCCTTGTATGTTCTTACATACTTGGCTAATAAATTATTTGTATCCATCTTGTATTTATGGCCAGGAGCTTCAAATGAAAGGTGTAGACTTTATTATGGATAGACAGCCAGGTACCACACAAGCTCATGTTGAGCTGATAAATAAACATCACGACATAACAATGTTTGATGCCCGAGAATTTCCTTCTTTGAAAACACTTTGATACAGTTGCATAGGCTGCACAGACTACCTTGGTACATTTGGTTTTCTTATCAGTGTAATTGTTCCTAATATTGTACTCTTTCTCAGATACTCTTTCTCATATTCTTGACTTAACCCACTATTATGTTGAGACTTCTCAACAGTAGTTGGTAAACACAAGGCACTGCAGAAACTGGAATCTTATGTAGAACACAAAATGCTGGAGTAACTCAATGGGTCAGGCAGCATCTTTGGTGGACATGGGTAGGCAACATTTCTGATCAAGTTGGGACCCTTGTTCATTCTGAAGAAGGATCCCAACCCGAAACATCACCTTATTTATGTCTTCTAGAGATGCTGCCTCACTTGCTGAGCTATTCCAGCACTTTGCGTTCAACAGTATGTTAATTTTATATTGGCATCAATAATAGATTCATCATTAAACATCACTTCAGCATCACCTCATCAACACATCTTTCTTTTCCACACAGTGAAGGAAGAACATTCTTTTTTTTTTAATATAACCTTGCACTCAATGATTCAGTTACGCTAATTTAAATGTTGTACATACTTAATAGCATCCTGCATTTGTGACATATTGCATCCCTCATATTGTTTAAAACCCAAAATGAGATCTACAGTACATCAATGGCATTCAGCAAAGACAATATGAGAAAGATATTTTACTAATGATCTGTAGGTGAAATTGAAATGATATTACAAAGGACACCTATTTTACAATATTCTAGCCATATAGTTTGACACATGGATAAGCCTGAAGATTTATTTTAAACTAGACTAAGTGGGACCCGTTGGGTCCCAGCATCACATGGGAGGGCTGGTCCCCAACGTAATATTCCACCTCTCCACTAATTCCATATTGGTGGCCATGGCGGGGGGGGGGGGGGCAGGGGGGGGGGTAGGGATCAAGTCGGGACCCCTTGTTCATTCTGAAGAGAAGGATCCCAACCGAAACATTTCTGGAGCTGCTACTTGCTGATTCGGCCCTTCGAGCAGTTACTGCACCGCCATTCAATATGATCCCTTCATATGGTTAAAACCCAAATGAGATCTACAGTCCATCAATGGCATTCAGCAAAGACAATATGTATTTTACTAATGATCTGTACCTATTTTACAATATTCTAGCCATATAGTTTGACACATGGATAAGCCCCCACTCTCTCCACTAATTCCCATATTGGTGGCTTGGCGGGGGGGGGGGGGGGGGTGGTGGGGTGGGGGGGTTGAGGGCTAGCCCAAAACATATAAAACATAGAAAATATGCAGGAGTAGGCACGCGCCTTCGCGCGCAGCCTCTATCCCCCATATTGGTGGCCAAGTGGCGGGGGGGGGGGGGGGGGGGGGTGGAGTATACCTGCCTTCTCTCCATACCCCCCCGTGTGGCCTTAGCCACAAGGGCCACATCTACCTCCCTCTTAAATATAGCCAATGGGGGGGGAGTTCCAGAGATTCCTTTCTGGAGTGCTAGTATGGGTGTTGTGCGCTGAAGGGACTGGTTTCCAGAGGGCTACTATGGACATTGTGGGCCGAATGGATACTTGGGCTGGCAGCTCAGTCATTCAAGCCTGTTGTGTTGGCAGCTCACTCACTCGCGGCTGGTAGGCTCGCAGTTGACTCACGGCTATTCCTTGAAATTCCATTTCAAGCAGTGTGCAAGGGCACCAAATTCAAGTGCAGTTTCATACAATTTCAAGCAGGGTGCAAGGCCACTAAAGACAGCGAGAAATGAACTCTCCCTCCCCATCTTGCAGAGACTGAGCCACGCACACACTTCCAAGTGTTATAGTCCCACCCCGTCCCACCAGAAGGGGCGTGACCTTCACGGCGTGATTGACAGGAGAGAGAATGTCAACATTTTGTAAACACTAATAACTCTTTTACTTCTCATCGATGGGAAAAATCGTCAGCACCTGATGACCGGAGGGGGATTCTGAGTAAGATGGCCAAAAATCACAACCGTACGTGGCAGCATTTTTTTCTAAAATCAATACAAAGCGCAAACAGGAAGTGGCCAAGATTAGACTTTTAATTATATAGAAGGCAAGACAGCTCTAATTAGGCAAGGCAGCTCTAATTAGGCAAGGCAACTCACTTTACACTTTCAAAACCAAAGGCAAGGCAGCTTGCTTTAGCACTTTTAAAACCAAAGGCAAGGCAGCTTGCTTTAGCACTTTCAAAACCAAATGCAATGCAGCTTGCTTTAGCACTTTCAAAACCAAAGGCAAGGCATCTTGATTTAGCACATTCAAAACCAAAGGCAAGGCAGCTCGCTTTAGTACTTTCAAAACCAAAGGCAACACAGCTTTAGCACTTTCAAAACCAAAGGCAAGGCAGCTTGCTTTAGCACTTTCAAAACCAAAGGCATGCCACCTTGCTTTAGCACTTTCAAAACCAAATGCAATGCAGCTTGCTTTAGCACTTTCAAAACCGAAGGCAAGGCACCTTGCTTAAGCACTTTCAAAACCAAAGGCAAGGCAGCTTGCTTTAGCACATTCAAAACCAAAGGCAAGGCAGCTCGCTTTAGTACTTTCAAAACCAAAGGCAACATAGCTTTTGCATTTTCAAACTACATTTTTAAACCACATTAAAGGCACTGACAGGTCAGTCAAAACACTCACAGTTTAGTAGACATGTGTTCAGTGTTATTCACAGCTCAGACTGAGAATTGCGACCTCACACTCCCCCATCGTGCAAAGAAATGAGGCACCTCCACAACCTCTATTTTACAATATTCTAGCCATATAGTTTGACATCTGGATAAGCCTGAAGATTTATTTTAAATGAATTGTATTCCAAGACATACAACCACACATCTATCATCCATGGTTCACTTTTAACCAGAGAGGGTGCAATCCAATTCACCCCAGGATATCAAGGTAATGTGTTGCTCTGGTTTTATGGGGAAGGACTGCAATTTCATGCTTTGTCAACACTAGACTCTGGGGTGCCAGGGCTGGTGTAACAGCCTCTCAAATGCTTAAAACGGTGTAGTGTCAAAGTGGCTACATAAGTGCATTGTTAATTGAATGTGTGTGCTTTACAAAACCGTAATCAGATTGTTTCTTTATTTCTTGCATATAATCATATGAATGAAGTTTTCCTGGGGGAAAAAACATTAGTAAAGTGTTAATAGACACAAAATGCTGGAGTACCGCAACTGGACAGGCAGCATCTTTGGTGAGAAGGAACGGGTGACATTTCAGGTCGAGGAACTCGATCTGAAACATCACCCAGTCCTTCTATCCAGAGTTACTGCCTGTCCCGCTGAGTTACTCCAACCTTTTCTGTCTATCTTTGGTGTAAACCAGCATCTCAACCAGCATTAGCAAAGTGTAGTCAGGTAATGAAAATGTGTTGGTAATCACTTTGAAAGTAAGTAGGATTAATTTAACAGCACAGAATAAAATGCTCTCTAACCTATTAGGTTAGATCTCTATGGTCCATTGCCCATCTATACCGAAGTGAACAATTTTCTGACAGCTGTTCCTGGTTTGGTGAAAGAGCGTTGCCAACATTTGGGCAGAAGCCTTGGGCTATGTACAGTCTGTCTGAAGATTTTTGGCATGATGTGCACTGTTTATGCCTTGAATGGAAATCTGTCATTATTAGGTCTTTGTTCACAAAGTTAACTGCATAAAACTACATTATTTATCAATCTCTGTACTCACTGCAGTTCTACCTCCATTTGTGTCCATCTTAAGCAATATGAGAGCCAACATAAGATACTGAAGGGAAGAAGGTAGAAATCCATTTATATAGAAACTAGGCATGACCTACATGGCATGCAGCCATGACAGAATAGAACAAAGAAACCCCCAAATATCATAAATTGGTACTTGACATAATATTAATTGCAGTAAGTACTAATTGGATACACAGATGGTCAATTAAAGAATGAACAGTTGTGCTGGGTTGAAATACCATCATAGATCCAAAGATCAATATAGATGGAAAAAGAAAAAGGTGAATATGGTGAATATGATTTGGCATGCAGCCACATTGAATGTAGAATCTGTAGAAGAATTCACACACTTTTTGTGCAAATATGAAAGTAAAAAATGTCTTTATTTTCACCACATGTGTAATCTGATCTCAACAGGGACATAGCATCATAATTTACTGAGTGAAATGAGGCTGCTATTTATTTTAGGTAGCTGCAATTATCATCAAAGTGATGCTGTTATCATATCTAGCCTGGCTGCTTAGAGTTTGTTTTTACATTACTCTTCAACATTTTAAATTTGTAAATTGTTTGCCTGTTTGAAACCTGCAAGATGGATGAAAGCATATTGAATACAGGTTCCAGCTAATATGGATGTTGCATGGTCTAAGCTGCATTTATCAGCAAATGCATTATAAATTTTGCAAATTGCATTGTTTGAAAATGACTTTAAACATGGTTAAGAATACTTTATGCTGATCCTCAATCATATCAAACTCGAGCTACAGGTGGGGTAAAAGCAATAGAGATAATTGTGAAGTACAACGAGCAGGAAATAAAGATTTATCACCTGATCAAGGCAGTAAACCATTATGATCAGGAAATTCAATTGCATCAACAACCTTTAGAAATATAACACGACTACGTTTCTGAGGAGATATAATTATTATCTGAAATCAAAGACATGCTGCACACAATTTTTCTTCCAGCTCCCTTGTATAGAGGCTTCCAGATATGCACAGAGGTATCCATGTAATGTAACAGAAAATAACGTGCGATTTTTGGTTATATGGGAAGGGACCAAGCCAGGTGAAGGGAATTGTCTTACAGTATTTTGATGAAAGCTAGAATTTTGAAGTCCAGTTCTGATGATGAGTAAGTCATGAACAATGAGAATTCCTGGGGTGCTTTCTGGAGTGCTAGTATGGGAGTTGTAGGCCTAAGGGACTGGTTTCCAGAGGGCTAGTATGGACATTGTGGGCTGAATGGATTATTGGGCAGGCAGCTCAGTCACTCAAGGCAGATGGGCTGGCAGCAGAGTCATTCAGGGTTGGTGGGCTGGCAGCTCAGTCATTCAGGGCTGGTAGGCTGGCAGTTCACTCACGGCTATTCCATGAAATTCCATTTCAAGCAGAGTGCAGGCCACCAAATTTTATTTCATAATATTTCAAGCAGAGTGCAGGCCACCAAATTCAATTTGATAGCATTTCAAGAAGAGTGCACACCACCAAATTCAATTTCATAACATTTCAAGCTGAGTGCAGGCCACCAAATTCAATTTCATAGCATTTCAAGCAGAGTGCAGGCCACTGAACTCAATTTCATAGCATCTCAAGCAGAGTGCAGGACACCAAATTCAATTTCATAGCATCTCAAGCAGAGTGCAGGCCACCAAATTCAATTTCATAGCATCTCAAGCTGAGTGCAGGCCACCAAATACAATTTCATAGCATCTCAAGCTGAGTGCAGGCCACCAAATACAATTTCATAGCATTTCCAGCAGAGTGCAGGCCACCAAATACAATTTTACTTCGTAATCACGTGAGGGACTACGTGAAGAACCCGCTCAGTGCGCAGGTGCGGCATTACGCCAGCAGTGCAACAGCGGTGGCAGCTGGAGTTAGGCTCTCCAGCTGCACTTTAAAAACGGACCGTCAGGTAAGTATACGGTGCGTGTTAAAAACTAACGTAGGAGAGTTGGAGTTGTGTTTGCTTACAGAATGTCTACACAACATAGAAGACTCTCAAAGAGAACTGCCCCCGCTCTAACTCCACCAGAGGAGCGTTCTATCCCAGCGGGGCAGCAACCGGCGGGAGCGTCACTCTCAGAGCGTTTCGCTATCCCCGAGACCGAGCCAAGCCCAGTCTCGCCAAAGCCTGCACGGCGGACTGGGAAAGCAGCCAGGAAGTCCAACCGGCCGGTCATCTCCGATTCGTCGGAGGGGGACATGTCTCCACCAAAGCAGAGGAGAGACAGCCGCCTGAGCTGCATTCAGCAGCTCCTGGAGCAGGTGCTCCACCGGGACACGCAGCAAGAGCGCTCCCGGGGAGGAAGGACAGGTACCTCCTCCACAGTGTCTTGTGCACTGCCCTCTGCTCCCTCATTACTGGAGGCTAGCATTGGTGACCAGGGCTGGGCTGGTCTGCAACAGGGGCAGGCGGACGAATTCGGGAGTATGCCAGGGGTGCAGGAGCAGGAAGAGCTGCTGGGTGTGGTGGACCGCTTTGTAGCAACCCCACGGGCTGGAGCACCGCTGGAACCAAGAATGGCGGCCAGCATCAACCATCTATCGAACAATCCATCCACTATCATGGACTGCCTGGGTTTCACAATTAACTCAGTCCATATGACTGTTACCTTGCCGAGGGAAAAAAATGGTTGGATTAGCACAATCATGCAATAATTTAATGGTCAACAAAAGACCAACTATTCGACAAGTAGCAACAGTGATTGGGAAAATGGTAGCAGCATTTCCGGCTACACAATTTGGACCTTTGCACTATCAAAATTTACAAAGAGCAAAGGTACAGGCACTAAAACGACATAGAGGTCACTATGATCGTGTCATGAAATTATCCACTGAAGCAATATCAGAGCTACAGTGGTGGACAAAAAATGTTTGGCATAGTTTCAGTCCTATTATCATCACTAACCCTACTTTAGTTCTTCAGACAGATGCCAGTGCTCAAGGCTGGGGAGCAACTAACTCCATATCCAGCACAGGTGGTAGATGGACTAACCCAGAGTCATCATTACTATCTACACTGGGCATTAACTATTTAGAAATGTTTGGCGCCTTTTATGGTTTAAAAGCATATGCATCCAATATGCAGCACTTGTATGTTAGGTTACAAATTGATAATACTGCGGTGGCAGCTTATATTAACCATATGGGCGGCATAAAATCTTTATCATGCGACAAATTGGTCAATATGATTTGGCAATGGTGTGTCGAAAGACATATTTGGCTTTCAGCTACCTATCTACCAGGTAAGCTAAACACAGTGGCAGACACCAGGTCACGCAAATTCAATGACAACATCGAATGGATGTTAAACCCTAAAGTATTTGCTAAAGTTATCAAGCAATATGGAACGCCAGATATCGACTTATTTGCATCAAGACTAAATCACCAGTTACCTATGTATGTCGCTTGGGAACCAGACCCAGAGGCAGCAGCGGTAGATGCCTTCATGCTGGATTGGGGAAAATTATTTTTCTATGCTTTTCCCCCCTTCTGCCTCATCAGTCGGGTACTTTGCAAAATACAGATGGACTCTGCTTCTGGTATTTTGATGGTGCCCGACTGGCCTACACAGCCATGGTTCCCAGTACTACATGACATGGTGGTAGAATCACCAATGGTATTTCCCAGTGATCCAGGACTATTAACTCACCCAGTATCAGGCATAAGCCACCCATGCCATGAAGACATTAAACTCCTGGGTTGCAGGTTTTGAACAGACCTTACCTGGACCTGGGATTGTCCGAACAAACCATCACCACCATGTCGGCATCCCTTTGAACATCCACCAAGAGGCAGTACTTAACCAGCATCAAAAAATGGGAAAAGTACTGCCAGGAAACAGGGACAACATATGAAACAGCCACAGTAACCAACGTATTGGAGTTCCTGGCCTATCTACACCATCATGAAGGGATCAGCTACAGTGCCATCGACACAACACATAGTGCTCTTTCCGCTTACCTCAAACCAGCAGGACAACAGGCAATGGGATCCCATCCACTGGTGGCAAAACTGATGAGGGGCATTTATAATATCAAGCCCCCCAAGCCCAGGTATACCCATATTTGGGACATCAGTGTCGTCCTGACATACCTCAGGGAATGGCCACCAGCCAGATCCCTCAGCCACGAGCAATCTACACTGAAGACGCTCATGTTGATGGCACTCGTATCCGCTCAGAGGGTCCAGTCACTACACAAATTGAGGCTGGATAACATGGTGACAACCCCAGATCAGATGACATTCATTCTACAAGGTCTGGTGAAACAAAGCAGGCCAGGAACATCTAATCCACTAGTGGTATTCCGGGCCTACCCACCAGAGCCACAATTGTGTGTGGTGACCCATCTACTACAGTATATAGACACAACCCACAACATCAGAGGGAGTGAACAAGCCTTATGGGTCAGCCACAAAAAACCTCATGGCCGGGTAACAAGCCAAACCATCTCAAGATGGCTAAAACAGGTACTGAAAGCTGCCGGGATAGATATTAATACCTTTAAATCTCATTCCACTAGGGCAGCATCCACATCAACGGCAGCAAGAATGGATGTACCTATTGACCTCATACTGAATACAGCAGGATGGTCGAGGGAAACAACATTCAGAACATTTTACAATAAGCCGTTGATGAAACCTGATTTATTTGCAGCAAAGATATTAGAAGCTTCAAATATTTAATTTAAGCCCAGAGGAGCAATTTATTTTTTGTTATTGTTAATAAATACCTCTTTGCTTCTTGAAAAACAGATTCATTGGTTGATTACGATAACACTTCCTCCCTCAAGAACTTCGGCAGTGAGTAAAATAAAACTGTTACACGGTTTGAAATCACAGAGCTTTGAAATCTTCACGTAGTCACTCACGTGACTCCGAAGTAAAATAGTAAGATTAAACGAGAACTTACCAGTTTGAAGTTTGATCTGTATTTTATGAGGAGTTACGATGCGGGATTACATGCCCTCTGCTCCCACCCTCATTATATGGATAAAACTGATAAATTGATGTCTCTTTTTCTTTACCATGTTTACCTCAAATACTTGTGTCTATCTGTGATTCCACACCGCTGCTTGGAAGTATGCCGTGCCTGCACACTGAGTGGGTTCTTCATGTAAACCCTCATCGTAACTCCTCATAAAATACAGATCAAACTTCAAACTGGTAAGTTCTCGTTTAATCTTACTATTTCATAGCATTTCCAGCAGAGTGCAGGCCACCAAATTCAATTTCATAGCATTTCAAGCCGAATGCAGGCCACCAAATTGACAAACAACTCATTGCATTGTCATTAAGTACTAACAAGTCATTTATTGCAATACATTGCAGACTCACAGTTCAGTTGATTCACAGCTTAGAATTCACTGACCCTCACAATCTTCCAGAGTGACTGACACACGTACAGGCATCCGGGGTTTTATGGTCCTGATTGGGTGTTACCTTCATCATGGTGATTGACAGGCGAGAGGACCAATCAGCTGATCTCAAGATTTTTTAAACACTCATAACTGTTTTATTTTTAATCGATTGGAAAAATCCTCTGGGCTGCCTCAGTGGAGGACTGTGAGTGAGATGACCAAAAATCATAACAATATATCATAGCATATTTTCTAAAATCAATATGCAGCGCAGACAGGAAGTGGTCAATATGACACTTTTAGTTATATTGATATGGTGCAAGTAGCTGAATTCGCATTTTTGAAATTACACATATTATCAATTAATCTGCTCGATACTTTGGAAAAATTGTTTTCGATAAATCACATAAAATAACAAACCAAATGATGATCAGCAGAACCCATTCTGTGATCAGTGTAGGTTTACATTAAATGGTGATGGATTTACACCGCTGCTTACAGTAGTCCCAAAACAGAACATAATCCATATTAGCAGATCAGAGAGGCTGAAGCTCAAAGCAATCAGGCAAGAGCTCTTTACATGCTGGAATATTCAAGCTTGGGCTCATGGGAGATTCTCCTTAAACAAAGTAATACAGTAGCGGCAGAATGGCAACTATTTCGAACTACCTGCCAAAGATTTATTGATGGAAAGTCAATTTCAAGTCAGGCATTAATAGGCTGTTCGATAAAATGGGGTAGTTTACATATCAACCAAAATATAAGTGAGGAGTAGAATAGGTATTGGGAGCTGGCTGGCCTAATGCCATTCTTATATCCTACATTTGTGGCAGCGGAGGTGAAGGTTGGCTGAGATGCTTGGAGAATCATGAGCCTTACCACCAACAACAAATGGCAGGGAAAATGGACAATTTGAAATCCTTGATACATATTTTACTTTGGAGTCACGCGAGTGACTACGTGAAGAAGAAGACCCCGTCCAGCCGCATGTGCGTCATTAACGTCAGACGCATGGCATAGAGACCGGTTGGGAGGAGTAGCGCTCCTCCAGCGGTAAGTTAAAAACCTCAAGGTAAGTGTTCAGCTTAGTCAGAGGTCGCTTTCTTGTGGGAGTAAGGCTTGTTTTTCAGATCAAGTTTTACCAAGGAGAAAGCATTAAAAGGGAAGGCGAGGTGAGCTGCTGGTAAAACCATGGAAGACCGCGGGAGTGCGGGAAGTGGGTGCCCGCCTAATTCACCTATTGAGTCATTGGCAGGGAGGCCAGCGACTGCAGACCCTTGCCTGTGAGCACCGTCGCCACGCTGGTTTGGCGTAAGGCCACTAGAAAGTCTGTGCGGCCCGTAGACTCCCGTGAATCGGGCCAGGAGGGTTCTCCTCCTGAAATAGATACGGTTCTTGAACGGATATCTAAAATAAAGCTCCGGATGGAGAGGATGCTCTATCACGATACACTACGGGAGGAGGAGTGGTGTCCGCGCCGGCCTACGGAAGAGCCCGTGCCAGCAGTGCCTGAAATAGGGTTGCTCAATCTCTCCCTCTTGGAGCATTATTCTGACGCCAAATCAGTGGGTGAGCAGAGCCCAAGGGATGAAGGGCATGAGCCTGAAATACCATGTCTGGCAGCAAGATTTGCCATCCCCAGAGTCAGGGGAGCCATTGGGAGAATAACTGCCAACAACAATAAATTATTTACTCTCCCATCAGCTGCAAGAGGTGACCAGGGCGAAAAAATATGAAACCCCGCTTAATTGTGCACGACTGAAAGTACCAGCTGTTAATAATGTCATATGGGGCCATATGAGCATTGGGATTCGGGCAAAAGAAATGAAGCTCCATGGGTGCTGAAGTTGCTCACCGCAGGCATTATGTCGTTCGCCAGATCGGCGGACGAGGGTCATCTGTCTGAGGCACAGCAGGATGCCTTAGCCCTCATGTGCAGTGCACATTTTGGAATTAACTGTTTGCGGAAAAGTGCCATACGGCCTACTATCCACCCTAAATTTGCGGCGCTCTGTAAGCCCACCAAATATTCAACCGCCGAATCTGCTGTTTGAGAGGACCTCGCCAAGCGAGTAAAGGACGACGAGGCAAAAACCGTGGGGTTAATTAAAGCACCAATGGTCAGCAGAACGGTTCCGAGTCTGTTCACCTACCGACGTGCAATGACCGGAGCCGGTGAAGGAACAAGTCGGCCATTTCCGAATATGCGCAGCTGGCGCACTGCTACTGGGACACGAGGAAACGTGAATTTTCCCACCAGGAACCGGGGGCATCAAATTCCACCGGTAACCATGGAGGTAGGTGGGTTTGGTCCTGATAGAAACATATTAAGTGAAAAACACCTACAAGTTGGGGGGGACGTTGCACATCTTCCTAACAGAATGGTATGAGATAACATCAAATCCGTTTATACTGTGCAGTATAGAAGGTTTTCGAAGTGATTTCTATCCCAATTTGTGTCCATCCACTCAGCATGTTCCAAGCTGGACATTTATTTTCTCACTAAAAGAGAATATGGAGATACAGGCAGAACTTGGAAAATTATTCAAAAAAGGGGTAATTGAGAAGTCGGCTCGCCAACTCCACCAAATTGTGTCAAATATTTTTCCTAGGTCAAAAAAGGATGGAGGATGGAGAATCATCCTCAACCTGGCGAGCCTTAACCCCTTTGTACCGGTATCTTTTTGTTTTTTTTTTGTTTATTTTGTTATGTTAAAAGTGTATTTTTTTGTGTTTTTTTGTGTTTTTATGTGGGGGAAGAGGGCACGGTGCGGGGGATACCGTCCTTCAGCCGCTTCCTGGTGAGGACGCGACTATTATTCGAGTCGCGTCCTCCCCCCCCCCCCCCCACAGCGGCCTACCTACCTGGATTGGCGCGGCCTTTCCTGCCGGGATCGACCGGAGCTCCAGCAGCGGCGGGACAGCGCTGGAACATCGCGGGGCTGGCGATGCCTTACCGGGGGTCGCCGTCTGGAGCCCGGAGTGCTGGACCTGCTGCACCAACATCAAGGAGCTGCGGTTTGCAGAGCTCCCAACGCGGGCGGCGCTGATGGACAGCGCGGGGGTCCTGTGACTCTGCCCAGCTCGGCCTGTGGACTCAGGAGCGGCAGACTCCGGCAGCGGGAGGCGGCTGATCAGAAGGTCCGGGCCGCTGAGGAGGAGGATGCTCACCGTCGGGGCTCGGCGTCAGCGTTCCACCAGCCCGGCGTGAGGGCCTGAACATCGGGCCACCCGGGGCGGCGACTGCAGGTGCTCGGAAGGCCCCGACTACGGATGGACACGGAGGGGAGGCTGGCTGGACTATGGTGCCTTCCTCACCTGGGTGCCATTTATGTTATGTTGTGTTGTGGACTTTTTGTGTTTGTGCTTTTGTTAAATTTTTAATTCAATTTCATTTTTTTTTTTTAAATATGTTTTATTATTTATTTATTATTTATTTATATTATTTTTCTTGTGATTTTTTTTAACGATACTGCTGTACGGGAAATTCATTTCGTTGTCTCAAAGTGAGGCAACGACAATAAAATTTGAATACAAGAATACAAGAATACAGTATAAACATTTAAAAATGGAAACTTTTGCTACTGCTAAACAACTAATTTCCAGAAGATGTTATATGGCAAGCATAGATCTTAAAGATGCATATTACTCAGTGTCTGTGCATGGCGATGATATGAGATATTTGAAAATTAGTTGGATGTGTCCATTGTGGCAATTTAAAGCACTGCCTAATTGTTTAACCTCAGCTCCTAGATTATTTACCAAATTGTTTAAACCAATCCTGGCGCTACTTCGAGCTCAGGGTCATATTGTAATGGCCTATTTGGACAATATTGTAACTCTAGGAAAGACTCGGGAAACAGGTGAATCATCCGTTTCAGTTGTTGGCAAGAACACTTCAGGCTCGATCACGCTGAGCACCGGCTCCCCTCAAGGCTGTGTGCTCAGCCCGCTGTTGTTCACACTGCTCACACATGACTGTGCTGCCAGATTCAGGGAAAATAAAATCATAAAATTCGCGGACGACACTACAGTGGTGGGACTCATCAGTGGAGATGACGAAACAATGTACAGGGAGGAAGTAGAACAACTGGTGGACTGGTGCGGCAAAAATAACCTAGAATTGAATGTCGACAAAACTAAGGAGATGGTTGTCGACTTCAGGAGGGCGCAGCCAAAGCATACACCGCTCAACATTAGTGGCACTGCAGTGGAGAGAGTGGAGAGCATAAAGTTCCTCGGTGTGCAAATAACGGACAGCCTCACCTGGTCCAGGAACACCACTGGGATCGTCAAACGGGCCCATCAGCGACTGCACTTCCTGAGGAAACTAAAACAGGCCTCACTCCCCACCAACATCCTCAGGACTTTCTACAGGGGCACGGTGGAGTCTGTACTCACGTACTGCATAAATACGTGGTACTGCACCTGCAACTGCTCGGACAGGAAGGCTCTGCAGAGGGGAGTGAGGGGAGCAGAGAGGATCATTGGCGTCTCCCTACCCTCGGTACAAGAACTGTTCCAGAGCCGCTGTCTGAAGAAAGCACAGAGAATTGCCAAGGACAAACTGCACCCCCTCCACACACACCTGGATCTCCTGCCATCAGGCAAGAGATATCGAAGCATCAAAGCCCGGACTACGAGGCTGCTAAACAGCTTCCTACCACAGGCTGTGAGGCTGCTAAACAGTCACTCTGCACCCACAGTCACTTGACTTGACTCTGCGGCTGGCACGGACACTTTAATACTGGCACTGGCCACTCAAATCAGCGGCCCCGGACATTTTTTATGATTGGTTTATTGTATTTTAACATTGTGTTTTTTTTACCTGCTTTTAACTATTTATACTGTTCCATCAGGGACTGGATTGTTTTTTAGTGTTATTATGTGTGAAGTGTTTTAAATTTCATGTGCGATGCTCCGCTATTCACTGGGAAACGTCTTTTCATTTTGCACTGTAACAACTGTTGCTTGCAAGATGACAATAAAGGTTGATTGATTGATTGACTGATTAAGCTCACTTTTGAGAAACTGGGGTTTATCATTCATCCAGATGTCCAAATTAACACCAGGCACAGTTATTGACTATTTTTGTTTTACTATTAACTCAGATCAGAAGTCAATGACTGCCCGGGAACAAAAGGCTGCAGTTAATTGAAGGCTGTTTCAACCTCATTGCACAGAAACGACCTTCAATTGGCCAGCTTGATTGGCAAATTAGTGGCTTTGTTTCCGGCTGTGCGGTTTGGACCTCTGCATTACTAACAATTACAGCGAGCAAAGGAACAGGCACTGAGGATACATTCAGGGCATTTTGACAGGCCCATGCAATTACCAGCTGAAGCCATTGCTGAAGTGCAATGGTGGATCATGATTGTTTCAAGTTGTTCCAGCAAAATTCAGGTTGAACCACCTTCCATTGTCTTACAGACTGATGTCAGTGCTCTAGGTTGGGGCGCTACTAATACTATTTCCAGCTGTGGAGGCAGATAGAATATGCAAGAGGTACCTCTTCTGCAATC
This sequence comes from Leucoraja erinaceus, assembly GCF_028641065.1. Taxonomy (NCBI): domain Eukaryota; kingdom Metazoa; phylum Chordata; class Chondrichthyes; order Rajiformes; family Rajidae; genus Leucoraja; species Leucoraja erinaceus. The sequence goes on along the minus strand of NC_073382.1, from coordinate 31,434,223 downwards.
ACGAGGGAGTAACTATTTAGAGTTTTTGGGAACATTTTATGGGCTTAAAACTTACTGCTCTACTAAGTGTTGCTTGCACGTGCAGTTTCAGATTGACAACACTACGGCAGTGGCGTATGTTAATTACATGGGTGGAATCAAGTCGGAATCTTGTGATAGATTGACAAATTTGATTTGGAGCTGGTGTATTACCAGAGACATTTGGCTTTCAGCAATCTACCTTCTGGGTAGATTCAACATAGTGGCAGACACAAGGTCACGCTAATTCAATGACAACACAGAATGGATGTTGAATCATGAAATATTTAACGATGTTGTTACTCAGTTTGGAATGCCAGATATTGATTTGTTTGCATCCAGACTAAACCATCAGTTACCTAAATATGTTTGATGGGAACCAGATCCTGGGGCAGTAGCAGTGGATGCATTCTCGCTGCATTGTGGTGGAATGTTTTTGTATGCATTTCCTCCATTTTGCCTCATCAGTCGATGTCTGCAAAAAATCCAACAGGACTCCGCATCAGGAGTATTGGTGGTACCCGACTGGACTACTCAGCCATGGTTCCCTCTCGTTTTGCAGATTATCACAAAGCACCTTAGGACTGTTCCCAAACATAGAAATCTACTGGTGCACCTTGTAACTGGCGATCAACATCCTTTACATGATTGTATTGATCTATTAATTTGCAGATTCTAAGAAGGCCATACCTGGGAAGAGGACTATCCGGTCGCACTGTGGATGTTATTACTGCGGCCTGGAGGGATAGTACCCAAAAACAGTACATCTCTTATATAAGAAAATGGGAGGTGTTCTGCTCACGGCAGAATATTTCATATCACATGGCAGCCATTCCAGACATGCTAGAGATCCTGTCAACACTCTATTTCGATCAAAACTTAAGCTATAGTGCGATCAATACAGCCAGAAGTGCCCTGTCTTCATATTTATGGATGGGATCAGAACAATATTCTGTGGTGCCACACCCTCTAGTCTCCAGATATATGAAGGGGATTTTTAATTCCAATCCTCCCAGGCCCGGTATTTGGTAATCTTGAATGTAAGGGATGTAATTATGCTCCTTCGTCAGTGGACTCCTGTTACAGCCCTGTCTTTGGCCAAAGTCACCATGAAGGTAGTCATGCTCATGGCACTGGTTTCAGCCCAATGGGTGCAGACATTGCAGAAGCTGCAACTAGACAGGATGGAGGTATCTGCAGATGCCATTACGTTTTACATCTATGATCTACTCAAGCAGAGCAGACCATGGGTGACAGTGTTTAAGATTATCTTTTCGGCATACCCTAGCGAATTCACACCTATGTGTGGTGTCACATTTGCTATATTACATAAAGGCTACCAGAACCCCAAGAGGTGCGGAATCAGCATTGTTTATCAGCCACAAAAAAACGCATAGTTCAGACTATTTCAAGGTGGCTGAAGCAGGTTCTGATTTATGCAGGTATTGACACTGACAATTTTAAATCTCATTCCACCAGGGCGGCATCAACATCAGTGGCCAGGGAAATGGATGTCCCCATAGACCATATCCTTGCGGTCGCAGGATGGTCAAGTGAATTGATGTAAAAAAAATATTATCATAAACCGATTGCGGAACCAGGGGTATTTGGCCATTCTGTTTTGAGTTCAGTTTTATAGTTTCCCCCTGGGACAGAAGGGGTTGCTATTGTTTTCTTTATAAAAATAAACCATTAATACATTTAAATCAATGCTATGGTTTAATGCATTGTTGATTATTTACTCATTCTGAGTCAATCAATGCAGTGAGACGCCTGGATTTGAATCTACGGCATGAAATCACAGAGCTTTGAAATCTTCACGTAGTCACTTACGTGACTCCGAAGTGAAATTGTAAGATTAAACGAGAACTTACCAGTTTGAAGTTTGATCTTTATTTTATGAGGAGTTACGTTGGTGAGTACTTGCCCTCCACTCCCAACCTTCTCTCACAAAGGTCATCTGGTAGTTCTAGGTTGCTGGTCCTACTATTATACTTCAATTACTGTTACCTGTGATTTCACACCACTGCTTTGAAGATTGACATGCATGCGGCTGGACGGGGTCTTCTTCTTCACGTACTCATCAACGTAACTCCTCATAAAATAAAGATCAACCTTCAAACTGGTGAGTTCTTGTTTAATCTTACTATCCTTCCCTATACCATACAGAACATTAATGTCTATGCTAGTGCTCAATAGGATTGGATTGTTTAACATTACATAATTTGTAGGGTGCTTCCCTCTGTCTTGTGGAGATAGGACCAAGAACGGTGTGAGTGTCAGTGAGAAAGTAGTTGAATGAAGGCTCCAAGCAGAGCTCATGGCTGCTTATGTTGATTCTTTTACATTGGGCACTTGCTTCTTCTGGAGGGGAAATGGTTGAGTGCCTGCTCTGCTGATGGCTTTTTCTGCAGCTGAGATTCACCAGGATGTTACCATGGGATGAAGCAAGCCATTATGAGGAGAGAGTGGAGAAGCTGACCTCCCAAGAGTGAAGGAAGTTAAGAATGATTGAAATAAATACAATTTTGAGGGGTATTGATAGCATAGCCTGCAAGATAGTTTTCCCATATCATAAAACTACAGGACATAGGATTAGGATAACAGATGATGACATGGTGAACACATGACAGTTCAGATGAGACAGTGTGAAGCTTGCAGAATGTGGGAGCCCAGGAACACGGATGAAGACGCTGGCTGCTACAACTGTGGCAAGTGCATCCAGCTTCAGCTCCTCAAGGACCATGTTGAGGCACTTGGGAAGCAGCTGGATGACCTCAGGGCCATCCGGGAAAATGAGCGTTTCCTGGACAGAACCTACAGTGAGGTTGTCATGCCGAGAATATGGGAAGAAGGAAGGTGTATGACTGAGAGAAAGGGTGGTAATCATGGAGTGCAGGAGACCCAGGTGGCTGTGCCTATTGAAAACAGGTACGCCCTCTTGGGAACTGTCGGGGGAGATGATGTTTCCAGTCCGAACGGCGGACACGTCGGTGGCTCCAAACCTAGAGATGGGATTCGACAGGTGAAACCAACATCGGGCAGAGCTATAGTGGTGGGTGACTCCATTGTCCGAGGAGTGGACTGGAGATTCTGTGGCGGCAGACGAGACGCGAGGATGGTCTGTTGCCTCCCTGGTGCCAGGGTTCAGGATGTCACGAGCCGAAATCAGAACATCATTGAGAGAGAAGGTGAACAGCCGGCAGTAGTTGTGCACACAGGCACAAACGACATTGGGAAGAAGAGGAAGGAGGTTCTTCAACATGGATGGCAGTGTGAAATGTGAAGAGGATGGTAGGAGGTTGCAGGGTGCCCTGGACAGGTTGAGTGAGTGGGCAGTTGCGTGGCAGATGCAGTATAATACAGATAAATGTGAGGTTATTCACTTTGGTGGCAAAAACAAGGGGGCAGATTATTATCTCAATGGGGTTAGGTTAGGTAAGGGGGAGGTGCAGCGAGACCTGGGCGTCCTTGTACACCGGTCACCAAAAGCTGGCTTACAGGTACAGCAGGCAGTGAAGAAAGCTAATGGAATGTTGGCCTTCATAAGAAGAGGATTTCAGTATAGGAGTAAAGAGGTTCTTCTGCAGTTGTATAGGGCTCTGGCAAAACCACATCTGGAGTATTGTGTACAGTTTTGGTCTCCAAATTTGAGGAAGGACATCCTTGTGATTGAGGCAGTGCAGCGTAGGTTCACGAGATTGGTCCCTGGGATGGTGGGACTGTCATATGAGGAAATATTGAAAAGACTAGGCTTGTATTCACTGGAATTTAGAAGGATGAGGGGGCTCTTATAGAAACATATAAAATTATAAAAGGACTGGACAAGCTAGATGCAGGAAACATGTTCCTAATGTTGGGCGAGTCCAGAACCAGGGGCCACATTCTTAAAATAAAGGGGAGGTCATTTAAGACTGAGGTGAGAAAAAACCTTTTTCACCCATAGAGTTGTGAATTTATAGAATTCCCTGCCACAGAGGGCAGTGGAGGCCAAGTCACTGGATGGATTTAAGAGAGAGTTAGATAGAGCTCTAGAGGCTAGTGGAGTCAAGGGATATGGGGAGAAGGCAGGCACGGGTTATTTATAGGGGACAATCAGCCATGATCACAATGAATGGCGGTGCTGGCTCGAAGGGCCGAATGGCCTCCTCCTGCACCTATTTTCTATGTTTCTATGCTTCTGTTTCTATGAGTTCAGAGAGTTGGGAAGAAGACTGAAAGGCAGGACTTCTAGGGTTGTTATCTCTGGATTGCTTCCAGTACTTCATGCTAGAGAGGACAGGAACTGGGAGATAGGGTATCTGAATGTGTGGTTGAGGAGCTGGAGCAGGAAGCAAGGATTTAGATTTATAGACCACTGGGATCTCTTCTGGGGTTGGGATAACCTGTAAAAAAGGGACGGGTTACACCTTAACTGGAGGGGGACTGATATTCTGGCAGGCAGGTTTGCTAGGACTACACGTGTGGCTTTAAACTTTATAATGGGGGGAAGGGATTGACAAATTGGGTGTATAGAGATGGAGTTGAAGGGGATGTGACTACAGGAAAAATTACAAAAGATTCTCGAATCAATGGGAAGGAAAGTTCGAGAAGGGATAAAAGAGTAAGGTCAGGGCCAATTGCGAGTGGTATGAGGGGGATATGAATACGGAGGTCAAAGTGTTGTATATGAATGCGCAAAGTACAGTAAATAAAGTGGACGAGCTTGAGGCTCAGTTAGAAATTGGCAAGTATGATGTTGTGGGAATTACAGAGACATGGCTGCAAGAGGGCCAGCGCTGGGAACTGAATATTCAAGAATATACCTCCTATCGAAAAGACAGACAGGTGGGCAGAGGGGGTGGGGTTGCTCTGTTGATGAGGAATGAAATTCAGTCCCTGGCAAGGGGTGACATTGAAATAAGGAGATGTGGTCAGTATGGATAGAACTAAGGAATTGTAAGGGTAAAAAGACCCTAATGGGACTTATCTACATGCACCCAAACAGTAGCCTGGACATAGGATGCAAGTTGAATCAGGAGTTAAAATTGGCATGTAGCAAAAGTAATGCTGTGGTTGTTATGGGAGATTTCAACATGCAGGTAGACTGGGAAAATCAGGTTGGCACTGGATCCCAGGAAAGGGATTTGTAGAGTTCCTTCGTGATGGATTCTTAGAGCAGATGGATTGGAGCCTACCAGTGAGAGGCAATTCTGGATTTAGTGTTAGGTAATGAACCGGATTATGATCTTGGGCCTTGAGGTTAATGAGCCATTAAGAAGTAGTGACCATAACATGGTCAGGTTTAATCTACAATTGGAGAGGGAGAAGGGTAGATTGGAGGTGTCAGTGTTACAGTTGAATAAAGGGGACTATGGGGCCATGAGGGAGGGCCAAAGGTGACTGGAAAGATATACTAGCAGGGATGACAGTGGAACAAAAATGGCAGGTGTTTCTAGGAATAATACAGAAGGTGCAGGATCAGTTCATTCCTAGGAGGAAGAAAGATTCCAAAGGGTGTAAGGGGTGACTGTGGCTGACATGGGACGTCAGGGACAGTATAAAAATAAAAGAGAAGAAGTATAACGTAGTAAAGATGAGCGGGAAGCAAGAAGATTGGGTAATGTTTAGGGAGCGACAGAAGATAACGAAAAAGGCAATACAGGGACAAAGATGAGGTATGAAGGTAAGCTAGCCAAGAATATAAAGGAGAATAGTAAAAGCTTCTTTAGGTATGTGAAGAGAAAAAAATTAGTTAAGACCAAAGTTGGATCCTTGAAGACCGAAAAAGGTAAATTTATTATGGGGAACAAGGAAATGGCAGATGAGTTGAACAGATACTTTGGATCCGTCTTCACAAAGGAGGACACAAACAGTCTTCCTGATATTGTAGCAGCCAGAGGATCTGGGGTGATGGAGGAACTGAAGGAAATCCACATTAGGCAGGAAATAGTGTTGGGTAGACTGATGGGACTGAAGGCTGATAAATCTCCAGGGCCTGATGGTCTGCATCCCAGGGTACTTAAGGAAGTGGCTCTAGAAATTGTGGATAAATTGGTGATAATTTTCCAATGTTCTATAGACTCAGGATCAGTTCCTGTGGATCGGACGGTAGCTAATGTTATCCCACTTTTTAAGAAAGGCGGAAGAGAGAAAACAGGGAATTATAGACCAGTTAACCTGACATTGATGGAGGGAAGATGCTGGAGTCAATTATAAATGAAGAGATAGCCGCACGTTTGGATAGCAGTAACAGGATCGGTCCGAGTCAGCATGGATTTACGAAGGGGAAATCATGCTTGACTAATCTCCTAGAATTTTTTGAAGTTGTAACTAGGAAAATGGACAAGGGAGAGCCAGTGGATGTAGTGTACATGGACTTTCAGAAAGCATTTGATAAGGTCCCACATAGGAGATTAGTAGGCAAAATTAGGGCACATGGTATTGGAGGTAGTGCTGACATGGATAGAAAATTGGTTGGCAAACAGGAAACAGAGAGTGGGGATTAACGGTCCCTTTCAGAATGGCAGGCAGTGACTAATGGGGTACCTCAAGGCTCGGTGCTGGGACCGCAGCTATTTACAATATACATCAATGATTTGGATGAAGGGATTCAAAGTAACATGAGCAAATTTGCAGATGACACAAAGGTGGGTGGCAGTGTGAAATGTGAGGAGGATGCTATGAGAATGCAGGGTGACTTGGACAGGTTGGGGGAGTGGGCAGATGCATGGCAGATGACGTTTAATGTGGAGAAATGTGAGGTTATCCACTTTGGTAGCAAAAACAGGAAGGCAGATTACTATCTAAATGGCATCAAGTTGGGAAAAGGGGAAGTACATCGGTATCTGTGGGTCCTTGTTCATCAGTCTATGAAAGTAAGCATGCAGATACACCAGGCAGTGAAAAAAGCGAATGGCAGGTCCTTCTGCAGTTGTACAGAGCCCTAGTGAGACCACACCTGGAGTATTGTGTGCAGTTTTGGTCCCCTAATTTGAGGAAGGACATTCTTGCCATTGAATGAGTGCAGCTAGGTTTACAAGGCTAATCCCCGGGATGGTGGGACTCTCATATGCTGAGAGAATGAAGCAGCTGGGCTTGTACACTCTGGAGTTTAGAGGGATGAAAGGGAATCTTATTGAAACATATAAGATTGTTAAGTGTTTGGACACGCTGGAGGCAGGAAACATGTTCCCGATGTTGGGGGAAAAAGAGTAAACACTTTTTCTCACAGAGAGTTGTGAGTGTATGGAATTATCTGCCTCAGAGTGCGGTGGAGGCAGGTTATCTGGATGCTTTCAAGAGAGAGTTGGATAAGGCTCTTAAAGATAGCGGAGTCAGGGGATATGGAGTAAAAGCAGGAACTGGGTACTGATTGGGGATGATCAGCCTTGATCACATTGGATGGCAGTGCTGGCTCGAAGGGCCGAATGGCCTACTCCTGTACCTATTATCTATTGTCTATTGTCTATTGTCTATTGATAAGGTGGGGAAAAAATTAGAAGGGATATGAACTGGACATGTTTCTCCCAGAGTGTGCTTAGGACCTGGAATGCACTGTCTGAATGAATGGTTGAAGCTGGGTTGATGCAGCATTTAAAATGTGCTTCGATGAGCTTCTGAATTCCTTGAGCATGGGACGCCATAGATCAAATGCCGGAAAATCGCATTAGTACAGAATGGTCACCCCTGGTCAGTTTTCTTCTTCTTGCGTATGGCGTGCACAGCCTAAGTTGTTGGACAACTTGTTCTATATTATCTTATTTGGTTATCGGTTGGCAGCGCGACTCACCCGTTGCAGCGGCCCCTACAGCCTGTCTGTCTTTTTTTTATTTTTTGTCTAGTTAAATGTAGTGCTTGGTGTTTTTTAATAGTATTTTTCAATGTGTAAATGTGGGGGGCGGGGGGGGGGGGGGGGGGGGGGATTGGGGGAAACTGTTTAAAATCTCTTCCCTGTCCGGGAGACCCAGACTTTTTCCCTGTCGGGTCTCGGCTGTCGTTGGGGCCTAGCAAATAATATATTTTGTGGAGCAGCCTCCAACCTGAACGACCCAGGGGCTCCAGTCCCGGAGACTGCGGAGCTGTGGAGCTGCGGATCTGCGGACTCACCATCGTGGGGCTGGCCGGCCTCGGAGTCGTGGGGAGCGCGCGGTGACTCGCTGCTGCGGCTCGACTCCTGGGGCTCGGAGGCTCCCAGCAACGCAGCCGCAGGTCCGGTGAACTGGGGGCACATCGGGAGCTCGTGGGTCTGGGAGGAGAGAGAGAGAACGCTTCCCAAGGACCTCCCGCAACGCGACTTCTCCAGCCGGTGTCACGGGGTTGGAACAACCCGGACCGGGACAGTACATCACCCGGCACGGCTTCATGGCCGTGGGACTCACCATCGCCCATGGGGGTTCCAACCTTGGACTTTCAGACCGGGAGCGGGGCCGTAAATCGCCCCGCGCGGCCTAAAATGGCCGTGGGACTCATCATCGCCTAAAGTTACGCCTGGGGCTTGGACATCGGGAGAGACATGGAGAACAGGGGAGAGAAAAGACTTGCCTTCCATCACAGTGGCTTCACTGTGATGGATGTTTGTGTGAATTTAATTATGTGTATGTCTGTAAGACAGTGTCTTTGTTTGTATGGCTGTGGAAACAACATTTCGTTTGAGTCTCACTGGGGCTCAAATGATAATAAATTTGTATTGTACTATGGATAATAGGGGCAAGGCAGAAAGCTTCCTTGTTGTTTTATCAAATTCAGTAAGAAGCAACAAATGTCAAGTTGGCCAATAAGCAAGTTCGATATTTCAACTGCACTTACCCAAATCATAGGTAATTCACGATAAACATTCTTGCCAGCTGAGCTGCTGTATTTGTACAGACCTACATTTCATCCGTATTTTCCAGTTTTACTTCTTCGAGGTAAAAAAATACTGCTTTCAAAACTATTAACTAGGTATATTTATAGTTCATTGTACAAAACTATGATGAATTTGTTGGTTTTATTCTTTATGCTACAGTGTTTTATTGTTTTATGCTTCGGAACATATAACTGATATACCAATGTCTCAAACTAACTGCTATGTTCGTTAATCCTGTCCGCAATTTCTTTTGGGGCCGGTATCAAAGACCGGCCGTGTTTAACCAGGGCTCTGGGAACTCGGCATCTGATGGGGACGAAAAGGGTTCCAGATGGAAGGCAGGGACAAACTTAGAATCCGGCTGGAGAGTGTCTCTGTTAGTGGATTCATTCCACAGTGTGTTAAGGTCAGAAAGATCCGGTATATCCATGGCCACTTTCAGGAGATCGATCCAATTATTGACCAATAGGCGGTGGAATCCGTCTTTGACAGACTCCACAGTGAGACGTGTCCACAGGAGCGGTTGTCTACTCTGATCAATAACTCAGGCACAGTGAACTTCACAATGTAAAACCATCCCAGTCATACCGTCCCAGAGAGTTGCCTTGCCAGTGCACTGGGACAACTCTGGGCAAGGTCCCACTGAAGGCAGGAACAACATTCTAGTCACTAAAAAAATACATCAGTGGAGTCTTTTAAATTCCTTGAAAAATTCATTTCAAAGGACCTTAAATGGGGGGCCACCATCGACTCCACAGTCAAAAAAGCCCAACAGAGGATGTACTTCCTGTGGCAACTGAGGAAACACAATCTGTCACAGGCAATGATTGTTCAATTCTATACTGCCAACGCAGAGTCTGTCCTCACCTTCTCTATCACGGTCTGGTTTGGCTCACCCACCAAGCACGACATCCAGAGGCTGTAGCAAATTGTTCGATCAGCTGAGAAGATTGTTGGCTGCAACCTTCCACCCATTGATGAACTGGACACTGCAAGGGCCAGGAAACGAGCAGGTAAGATCATCTCTGACCCCGCTCACCCTGGCCACAAACTCTTTCAAGCACTTCCCTCTGGAAGGTGACTCCGGACTGTCAAAGCCACAACCAGACATAAAAACAACTTTTTTCCACGAGCAGTAGCTCTACTCAATAACCAAAAGTCTGCAGCCTCCTTTTGCTCTGGTATTTTATTTCATTCAGATGTTTAGACTATAATGTTTTATTCTTAATGTTTTATGGTTTCATGTTTTATTCTTAATTGTTTACTGTATGTCGTGTTGTTACTTGTGAGCGGAGCACCAAGGCAAATTCCTTGTATGTGTACATACTTGGCCAATACATTTATTCATTCATTCATTCACTCGCTGTTCATACAATTTTCCTCACACATCTCTTCAAGTTTCCCCTTCTGACCTTAAAGCTGTGCCATCTAGTCTTTGACATTTCCACCCTAGGAAAAAATATTCTGACTGTCTACCATGTCCATGCATCTAATACTTGCATAAACAGTACTTTTATCAGATCTCTGAGGATTGCTGGTCTACACAGACTCATTGGGCTGGAGGACCTATTTCCACAGTGTATCTCTAATCTAAACTGAACTATCTCCCCACAACCTCAGACGCTTCTGAGAGAAGAATCCAAGTTTGGCTCAATCATGTTTTCTTCTCCACCTATCTTTGTTCTTATTATTTGCTTCCAAAAACCTGCCTCTGCATTAATATCTCATTTGTTTTTTATGTCAAATTCTGCTTGGTAATGCTCTTGTAAACTGCCAAGAGGAGTCTTACTACAATTGCAGGATCACACTGAGATAAATGGCAGCACACAAATTTGGCGTACAGGCCACACCTTCCACGAGGCACGACTGAGGATAGCCCACAGACTTCCAATCACTGCGATGGTTAGCAGCACTTGCAAGCAATTGATTTTAAATTGTTAAACAAAAAGTGATTTTTTTTTAAAACACACATACACCGAATTAAGCCGAAACAAATGCATATTGTCATGTAGTAAAATAAACAACAAGCAAATCTAAAGTTAATGCTTACATGATGATCACTGACCCCTTTGCAAATGAATGGGCTATACCAGAATTTCCAGATATTTGTCTCAAATAAATTGAGCGGCCAGCTATTGAATGCACCTGGTACTTCAGCTCAACAATAGAAACATAGACAATAGGTGCAGGAGTAGGCCATTCGGCCCTTCGAGCCTGCACTGCCATTCAATATGATCATGGCTGATCATCCAACTCAGTATCCTGTACCTGCCTTCTCTCCATACCCGCTAATCCCTTTAGCCACAAGGGCCACATCTAACTCCGTCTTAAATATAGCCAATGAACTGGCCTCAACTACCTTCTGTGGCAGAGAATTCCAGAGATTCACCACTCTCTGTGTGAAAAATGTTTTTCTCATCTCGGTCCTAAAAGATTTTCCCTTTATCCTTAAGCTGTGACCCCTTGTTCTGGACTTCCCCAACATCGGGAACAATCTTCCTACATCAAGCCTATCCAACCCCTTAAGAATTTTGTAAGTTTCTGTAAGCTCCCTCCTCAATCTTCTAAATTCTAGCGAATACAAGCTGAGTCTATCCACTCTTTCTTCATATGAAAGTCCTGACATCCCAGGAATCAGTCTGGTGAACCTTCTCTGTACTCCCTCTATGGCAAGAATGCCTTTCCTCAGATTAGGAGACCAAAACTGTACGCAATACTCCAGGTGTGGTCTCACCAAGAACCTGTACAACTGCAGTAGAACCTTCCTGCTCCTATACTCAAATCCTTTTGCTATGAATGCTAACATACCATTCGCTTTCTTCACTACCTGCTGCACCTGCATGCCTACTTTCTGGAAGAACAAATGTAAGTAGAAGGCGATGGTATAAATAGGTGTGAGTCCAGGGGAGGGGGAAAGAAGAAGGGGGGTGTATGTGGGGAAGGAAGGGAGAGGGTGAGGATTATGTTGGTTACCTAAAAATTGGAGAATTCAATCTTCATATTGTTGGGTTGTAAGCTACCCAAGTGGAATTTGAGGTGTTGTTCCTCCTGTTGGTGTGTGGCCTCACTAGTGCAATGGAAGAGGCCCAGGACAGAAAGGACAGCATGGGAATGGGAAGATGAGTTAAAATGGTTAAAATCAAGAAGATCCAACAGGCCTTGGGAGACTGAAAACGTGTTCAGTGAAGCGGAAAGATTTGGGTTGTTTTCTCTGAAATGGCAGAGGTTTCGAGGTGATGTGGTAGAAGTATATTATGTGTTCCATAGATAGGATGGATTATCCAAACTTTTTTCCCAGGATGGAAATACTAGAGGTTATTGCTTTAAGGTGAAAGGAGCAACATTTAAAAGCAATGTGCTGGTCAAGTGTGGTGTGGTGAATGCGGAAACGTGCTTCGGGGGGTTGTGATTGAGGGAGATACAATAGTGGTATTTAAAAGACTTTTGGATAGGTGTATGTACACAGTATAGATGGATATGGATTATGGATAATGTGCATGCAGTTAAGAGTTGGTCTTGGCATTATGTTCAGCATGGACATTGTGGGCTGAAAGACTTGTTCTTGTGTACTTTTCTATGTTTGATGGCAGTGCAAGAGGTGGTCCACAGTATTCTGTTGCTGAGGAAGAACTAAGGACGATTCAAGGAATCTGTCAGTTGTAAGAAAGTAGCTATTTTAAGCCAGATTGTGTGAAATTTCAGGCTTTGCATCTCTTGCCTCTCAGTAGCAGCGAGGAAAGGCCATGGCGCAGATGGTAGTGATAGAAGATAGATATTGCTTTCTGATAGATATCAGCACCTTTTAATTGGGAGAAGGACCGGGCTGAATCCACCACTCTGCAGCCTTTTGTGTTCTTGCATGGTGGAACTTCTAGACCAAGCCATATGCATCACTCAGGATACTTTCTACAGTGCATCTGCAGAGGGTTGTTAGAGTACCAAGTGACATGCTGCATCTCTTTAAATCTCGGTGAAGGTCGAGTCACTGGGGTGGCTTCTTTGTAATTTTCTCATATTTTAGCAGTGAAGATTCACTGACATATTTAATCCCAATATTAACTCAATTTTAAAGCCAAGTGTAATCATGGTAAAGTAGTAATCACATATTGGAATTGGCAGGTCTGAAGATTAGTAAGGCACCGATAAACAATTAATGTGGTTGTTAAGCCTAAACAGGATGCATGTCATTTTGCTGGCTAATAACGTGTAAACTGTGCATTACTGGTGTAATTTAGGCAATTTCAGCCTAGCTTCAGAAAGTCTTGCTTCAATCAATCAATCAATCAATCAATCAATCAATCAATCAATCAATCAATCAATCAATCAATCAATCAATCAATCTTTCAATCAATCAATCAATCTTTATTGTCATCTTGCAAGCAACAGTTGTACAGTGCAAAATGAAAAGACGTTTCCCAGGGAATAACGGAGCATCGCACATGAAATTTAAAATGTTTCACACATAATAACACTAAAAACAATCCAGTCCCTGATGGAACAGTATAAATAAACAGTTAAAAGCAGGTAAAACACAACATTAAAATACAATAAACCAATCATAAAAATGTCCGGGGCAGCTGATTTGAGTGGCTAGTGCCAGTTATTAAAGTGGCCAGTGCCAGTTATTAAAGTGTCCATGCCAGCTACAGAATCAAGTGACTGTGAGTGCAGAGTGACTGTTTAGCAGCCTCACAGCCTGTGGTAGGAAGCTGTTTAGCAGTCTTGTAGTCCGGGCTTTGATGCTTCGATATCTCTTGCCTGATGGCAGGAGATCCAGGTGTATGTGGAGGGGGTGCAGTTTGTCCTTAGCAATTCTCTGAGCTTTTTTCAGACAGCGGCTCTGGAACAGTTCTTGTACCGAGGGTAGGGAGACGCCAATGATCCTCTCTGCTCCCCTCACTACCCTCTGCAGAGTCTTCCTGTCCGAGCAGTTGCAGGTGGAGTACCACGTATTTATGCAGTACGTGAGTACAGACTCCACCGTACCCCTGTAGAAAGTCCTGAGGTTGTTGGTGGGGAGTGAGGCCTGTTTTAGTTTCCTCAGGAAGTGCAGTCGCTGATGGGCCCGTTTGACGGTCCCAGTGGTGTTCCTGGACCAGGTGAGGCTGTCTGTAATTTGCACACCGAGGAACTTTATGCTCTCCACTCTCTCCACTGCAGTGCCACTGATGTTGAGGGGTGTATGCTTTGGCTGCGCCCTCCTGAAGTCGACAACCATCTCCTTTGTTTTGTCGCCATTTAATTCTAGATTATTTTTGCCGCACCAGTCCACTAGTTGTTTTACTTCCTCCCTGTACATTGATTCGTCATCTCCGCTGATGAGTCCCACCACTGTTGTATCATCCGCAAATGTTATGATCTTATTGTCCCTGAATCTGGCAGCACAGTCATGTGTGAGCAATGTGAACAACAGCGGGCTGAGCACACAGCCTTGAGGGAAGCCGGTGTTCAGCGTGATCGAGCCTGAAGTGTTCTTGCCAACACGGACTGACTGCGGTCTCTCTGTCAGAAAGTCCAAGATCCAGTGACACAGGGTGGTTTTGAGGCCCAGCAGGGCTCGTTTCTCCACAAGTCTCTGTGGGATGATGGTGTTAAACACTGAGCTGAAGTCAATGTACAGGATTCTGGCGCATGTGTTATTGTTTTCCAGATGCGTGAGCACTGTGTGCAGTGTGGTAGAGATGGCATCCTCTGTAGAACGGTTGGGGTGATAGGCAAATTGGAGGTGGTCTAACGATGAGGGGAGGCTGGCAGTAATGTGGGGTTTCACCAGGCGTTCAAAACACTTCATTATTATTGGGGTCAGGGCGACAGGGCGGTAGACATTTAGGCAGGCAACCGCTGGTTTCTTCGCTATGGGGATTATTCTGGAAGTTTTGAGGCATGTGGGGACAATGGCTTGACTAAGGGAGATGTTAAAGATGTCTGTTAGCACATCTGCTAACTCCTCAGCACATTCCTTGAGCACACGTCCTGGGATGTTGTCGGGTCCGCCTGCTTTCCATGGGTTGATCTTAGACAGGATTCTCCGTGTGTCCATTGAGTCTATGGTCAGGACAGGCTGGTCGGTTTGTAAACAGGGGCTGGCTCTCCCCTTGGGTGTGGTGTTTGCTGCATCAAAACGTGCAAAGAAGTTGTTCAGTTCATCGTGGAGAGAAGTGTCCATGTCAGTTACCTGCTGCCTTGCCTTGTACCCCGTCAGTGTTTGGATTCTCTTCCACATCCTCCTGGTGTCACCTGTGTCACAGAGGTGTCCCTGGATTTTCCCCGCGTAGGCACGTTTCGCTGCCCTGATTCCTTTTTCCAGTGCAGTCCTGGTAGATGGAAGAGCGGTTGTGTTACCGGCTCTGTAGGCTGCATCACGGGCCCTCAGCAGCGAGCGCACCTCTGCTGTCATCCATGGCTTTTCGTTTCCACGTGCAGTGAAGGTTTTCATGATAGTGACATCCTCGGTGCACTTGGCAATGTAGCTGGATACAGTCTCTGCGTACTCCTCGATGTTGATGAGGTCATCATAGGATGCTGCTGTCCTGAACACATCCCAGTCAGTGTGCAGGAAGCAATCCTGCAGTGCTGAGGCTGCTCCCTCTGGCCAGACCCTGGTGTGTTTTCTCTCCACTCTGACTTGTTTTTGCAGAGGTCTGTAGGCTGGTGTTAAAAACACTGAAATGTGGTCTGAGTGGCCCAGGTGAGGACGTGGGGCTGCCTTGTACGCTCTGGGGTGTTGGTGTAAACCAAGTCCAAGATGTTCTCTCCCCTGGTCTCAAAATCCACAACGTAAGTTCCTCTGTTTTGCTTATGGAACAATAGCTAAAGTAATAGAACACAGTCAATGATTTCTTTCTTTGCAGAACTGTTTGGAAGTACAATTTTATGCATTGCTATTCGAAACATTGAATGTTTCAAGTTAGCCCATCACTGGCAGATGGAAATGTCAGTATCTGCATTTAAACTTTTCTGAATTTTAAAAGATTTAATTTATTTTCATAACCTTTATCAAAATCCTTCCACGGTTTTAGCGTTTTATATTGGTAGTTGGCTTTTTTCAGTGGAGATAAATTATTCAAAACTGTTTTGCAACAAAAAATACTGATTGCAATTCAAACTATGATTATTATTTCTGAAAATATAATTGAAAGGCAAAATGCATTGAGAGGTATGTTATAACTTACAGCCCATGTTTTCTCCAGAAATAATACAGGAAAAACTAATATTTAAGTAATGTCATTCACACTTGCATGATATCCCAAAATTCGTAAAAGCCAGCACCACCATTCAATGTGATCATGGCTGATCATCCACAATCAGTACACCGTTCCTGCCTTCTCTTGTTATCCCTTAACTCTGTTATCCATAAGAGCTCTATCTAAATCACTATTGAAAGCCTCCAGAGAACCAGCCTCCATCACCCTCTGAGGCAGAGAATTCCACACACTCACAACTCACTGTGTGAAAATGTTTTTCCTCATCTCCGTTCTAAATGGCTTACCACTTCTTCTTAAACTATGGCCCCTGGTTCTGGACTTCCCCAACATTGGGAATATGTTTCCTGCCTCTGGCGTGTCCAAACCCTTATTAATCTTATATGTTTCAATAAGATACCCTCTCATCCTTTTAAATTCCAGAGTATACATGCCCAGCCGCTCAACAAATGACAGTCCTGCCATCCCGGGAATTAACCTCATGAACCCATGCTGCACTCGCTCAATAGCAAGAATGGCCTTCCTCAAGTTTGGAGACCAAAATTGCACACAATACTCCAGGTGTGGTCTCACTATGGCTCTGTACAATTGCTGGAGGAACTCTTTGCTCCTATACTCAAATCCTCTTGTTATGAAAGCCAACATGCCATTTGCTTTCTTCACTGCCTGTTGTACTACCCCTTTTCCCAACTTGACACAATTTAGATAATAATCTGCCTTCCTGTTTTTGCCACAAAAATGGATAACCTCACATTTATCCACATTAAACTGCATCTGCCCACTCACCTGTCCAAGTCACCCTGCATCCTCATAGTGCTAATATTGGCTAAATTTAAGACAGCATAAAATGGAGGATCCCAGCACTTGTCAGAATTGCTTAACCCTTGTCCGCTGAATTTTACAGGCTTTGATTGGTCTAGGCTCAGACTGGTATGCAGGATGGTGAGGGGTCCAGGTGTTCTCTCTGTTTCTCTTAAATTGATAACATGTATAGCAGTTTTGCGAACAAACCTTAAATGCATCATTTCAGTTTGATTGCTGCAAAAGCATTGTACATAGTATAAATAAGGTTACAAGACGGTCATTCAGTTAATCGATGATTCGTCGAACTGTTGAGCATTGGAGAAATTGTTTGAATCTCAGGACACATGTTACAATGCTTCCTTCTAGAGCTTTCTTAGTTAATACAATGTATTAGCCACTGTTTTATTGGAAATGTCTGGCATGTATGGGGTTAATCGATACCTGTAATTGGATTGTAAAGAGACCATCGCCATGTGGTTAGGCCCCTCGAGGTCCGGGGACCTATAAAAGTCCGCTGCCACGAGGTCCTGTGTCGATCATCTGGGAGAATGCTTGAGACTGCGTGACCTTCTGGAGTGTCTCTGTTTAAGCGAGGCCTAGAGAGCTTGAACAGGCAGATACGAGGATCAAACCCACAGTGGTTAGGTACAGTAGTTGGAATTATAATTGTGTTTTTTCAAAATAAAGTTTAGATGCACAAGTGCTTGACTCAGTGATTTTGACTGAAACTGGGCTGGGGGAAGCTTAGAATGAGCAATATACAATACAATACAATACAATTCAATACAATACAATACAATACAGTACAGTTTGTCAAAATGTGGTTTCTGCAGCCATACAAGAAAAGAACCAAGACACACACCAACACAATTTACACAAACATCCATCACAGTGAATCTCCTCCTCACTGTGATGGCAGGCAAAGTCTTGTCTCTCCCCTGCTCTCCATTCTTCTCCCGGTCAAAGTCAAAGCCCCCGGCGGGTGCTAGCAAGTCCGCGGCCACTGAAAGCCACATGGGGCGATGTAAGACCCTGACCCGGAACTTGATGTTGGAGCCCCCGGCGGGCGTTAGCAAGTCCGCGGCAATTTAAAGCCTCGCCGGGCGATGTAAGGCTCCGCTCCAGGTCACTCTCAACCCCGCAATTCGGGTGGGAGAAGTCGCTATTGCCGGTGCCCCACAAAGCGGTCTCCCAGCAGGGACCCGCGGGCTCCCGATGTCACCATCCACCGGAGTCGGGTTGCAGCTGCGCGCCACCGCAGCTCTCCATGCTCCGAAGCTGGCCAGCTCCACGATGGTAAGTCCGCAGCTCCGCAGCTCTGCAGGCTCCGTGACTTGAGCCTCCAGGTCATTCCGGTTGGAGGCTGCTCCACGGCGCCAGGCCCCAACGACAACGGAGACCCGACAGAGAAAAGGTCGGGTCTCTGTGCAGGGAAGAGATTTAAAAGCTTCCCCCACCCACCACACATACACATTTAAAAGCCCACTACAAACTATACCCTCAACGGGAACAAAAAAAAAATAAACACAGACAGACTGCAGAGGTCGCTGCGACGTCGGTCGCGCAGCCCACCCATCTCCTCACAGTTCACACTGTCACCCAGCTTTGTGTCATCTGCAAATTTGCTAACGTTACTTTATCCCTTCATCCAAATCATTAATATATATTGTAAATAGCTGTGGTCCCAGTACTGAGCCTGTGGTACCCCACAATTCACTGCCCGCCATTCTGAAAGGAACCCGTTAATTCCTGTCTTTGTTTCCTGTCTGCCAAGCAATTTTCTATCCAGGTCACCACCCTACCCCCAAAACAATGTGCTCTAATTTTGCCCACTAATCTCCTGTGTGAGACCTTATCAAATGCTTTCTGAAAGTCCAGGTGCACTACATCCACTGGCTCTCCCTTATCCATTATCCTGGTTACATTCTCAAAAATTACCAGAAGATTAGTCAAGCATGATTTTCCCTTCTTAAATCCATGCTGACCCGGACCGATCCTACTACTGCTACCCAAATGTGCCACTATTTCATCTTTTATTATTGACTTGTACAAGACCACCAATGTCAGTGGTGGTCTGGTCTATAATAAAACTGCTCTATAATTCCCTGTTTTCTCTCTGCCAACCTTCTTAAAGAGTGGGACGACATTAGCTGCCTTCCAATCCACAGGAACTAATCCTGAATCTATAGAACATTGGACAACTTTCAAGAAAAATATATTTCTCCTTGTAAAAATTTCCCTGTGCATAACTTTTACAAATAAAATCTCATACTGGGACCCTGTGTAAATCTGTGTATATTATACTTTTTCTTCAACACTCCTTTCTTCAAAAAATGGGACATTATTTGCATATTTTGTGTCCAGCAGTAAAATGTAATCAGATTCAGATTAGTTTATTGGCACATACAATAGGGTACATTGAAACTCCATGTTCACGTGAAGCTCACAGAGTAAGCAGTATTGCAGTAACAATAAATACAACAATAAATACAATAGCAAGTGTAAAATAGCAGAATGGTGAAAGATTCCAGTGCAAAATCTGATTAGTGCTAAAGGAGAACCAAGTATGTCTCCAATGACTGTTACTCTTTTGGGATGCATTACCGCTTGGTTTGGGAATAGCCCAAGACAGCCAGAAATTATAGAATTGTGGATGCTGCCCAATCCATCACACAAACCAGGCTCCCTTCCGTTGACTCCAGTTACACTTCATACAGCCTTGGAGAAGCAGGCAACATAATCAAAGACGTGTCTGACTCCAGTCACTTCTTCTCCCACGCCCATCAGGCAGATGATACAGAAGCTTAAAAACATGCATCACCATACCCAGAAAAATAAATTCCCCTCTGTTGTCAGGCGTTGAAACGGTCCTTCCATATGCTAGGGTATTGTCCGATTCACCTCCTCCCCATTGTGAACATTGAACTTTGTCTATGTAACTGCTGCACTATAATGCAGAGTATATTTTGCACTGTATTCTAACCTTTGCTCTACCCATTATCTGATTTGAATGAATGACATGCTAAATAATGTTTTTTCACTGCTTCTCAGTACATTTGACAATAATAAACGTATAAATCTAAACCAGTGGAATATTAAAGTCCAATAACAGAATAATCAAATGAGGTCGAGTTAAGAGTAAGAGTAGGTTCCAGCACCTCTCGGAAGAGAGTGTGAAAGAGAGGATTGGTTCAGGAGTCCGATAGTAGTGCAGAGGAACTCATAATGATGAGTCGGAGTAGAGGAAGAAGATTAAGAACTGCATGTGCTTGTGTCGAGACAACAACCTTTCTCTCAATGTCAGCAAGACAAAAGAGATAGTGATCGAGTTCAGGAAGCAAAGCGGTACACCTACCAAAGTTTGCATTGACAGTGCTGAAGTACAGATGGTTGAAAACTTCAATTTCCAAGGAGTAAATATCACCAACAACTTGTCTTGGATCACCCATATTGAAGCAATGACCAAGAAAGCACATCAATGCCTCAATTTCCTACGAAGGCTTGGGAATATCATCATATCCCAAAAAACCTTCACCATATTCTACAGATTCCCTGTAGAAAGCATTTTATCAGTATGCATCACAGCTTAGTATGGAAACAGCTCCATCCGAAACCACAAGATTTTGCAGCGAATTGTGGGCACAGCCCAGATCATCACACAAACCAACCTCACTTCCATTTACTCCATTTATAGCTCACGCTGCCTTGGCAACACCAGCAGCATAATCAAGGATGAGTCGCACCCTGGCCACTCCCTCTTCTTCCATCTCCCATCAGGCAAATGGTATAGAAGTGTGAGAACACACACCTCCAGATTCAGGGACAGTTTTTTTCCCAGCTGTTATCAGGGAACTGAACCATCCTACCGCAACCAGAGAACAGTCCTAAACTATCTACCTCATTGGGGACTATCGGACTATCTTTGATCAGAGTTTACTTCACTAAACGTTATTCGCTCATCATGCATCTGCACACTGCGAATGGCTTCATTGTAATCATGTACAGTATTGTCTTTCTGCTGGATCGTTAGCACGCAACAAAAGCTTTTAACTGTACCTTGGTAAATATGATAATCAACTAAACTAAACTGAACTGAAACTAAGACTGAAACTGAAATCTTATTGATAAATCCAGCCTTCCAAATGCATCACACCATAAATATCGACTGCAAGGAAGGAAGTGATGAGCCCATGATAGATTAGATTCTGTTCATCACTCTCTGTGGATTCAGGAGGTCCAGAGCACAGCAATTTCAATACTAGGCTGAAATGCATCCTGTTTAAATACTTTCTATCATGCATCTGTTGAAGTGTTGGTTACCAAGGTATCAAGTTATCTTGTGTAAAAAGGAACAGCAGGAACTGGTTTAAACCGAAGAAAGACACAAAAAGCTGTAGTAACTCAGCGGGACAGGCAGTGTCTCTGGAGAGGAAGAATGGGTGACGTTTTGGGTTGAATCTTTCTTCAGGCTGGTTAGGGATAAGGGAAACGAGAGATGTGTATAGAGATAAAGAACAATTAATAAAAGGTACGCAAAAAAATTACCGATGATAAAGGAAACAGGCCATTGTAAGCTTTTTGTAGAATGAGAAGTTAGTGTGACTTGGGTGGGGGAGGGATAGAGAGAGAGGGAGAGGGAATGCCGGGGCTACCTGAAGTGAGAGAAATCAATATTCATACCTCTAGGCTATAAGCTGCCCAAGCTAAATATGATATGCTATTCCTCCAATTTGCATTTAGCCTCACTGTGACAATGGAGGAGACCGAGGATAGAAAGGTCTGTGTATGAATGGGAAGGTGAATTAAAGGGTCCAGCAACCTGGAGATCAGGTTGGTTCAGGCGGGATGAGCGAAGGCGTTCCGCGAAATGATAGCCCAATCTGCGTTTGGTCTCGCCGATGTATAAGAGTCCACACCTTGAATAACGGATGCAGTAGATGAGGCTAGAGTGAACCTAGAGGCGCAAATTAACCTCTGTCTAACCTGAAAGGACTGTCGGGGTCCCTGGACAGAGTCAAGGGAGGAGGTATAGTGACAGGTGTTGCATCTTCTGCGGTTGCAGGCAAAGGTACCTGGGGTGGGGGTGATTTGGGTGGGAAGGGATGAGTTAAGCAAGGAGTTGCGAAGGGAACAGTCTCTGCGGAGGGCAGAAAGGGGTGGAGACGGGAAAATGTGGCTAGTGGTGGGATCCCGTTGGGGGTGGCGGAAATTTTGGAGGATTATGTGTTGTATGCAATGGCTGATGGGGTGGAAGGTAAAGAACCTCCCCCACCCAAGTCGCACTAGCTTCTCATTTTCACCCTACAAACAGCTTACAATGACCTGTTTCCTTTATCAACTTTACTTTTTTGCAAATATTTCAATCATTGTTCTTTATCTCTCCACATCACTGTCTATATCTCATTTCTCTTATCCCTAACTTATCTCTTATATGAAGAAGGCTCCCGAAACATCACCCATTTCTTCTCTCCGAAGATGCTGTCTGTCCCGCTGAGTTACTCCAGCTTTTTGCGTCTATCAAGTTATCTTTGTCATTTGTATCAGTGTTCCAGTTGCTTCCAGTTCCAAGACCATTTTCTGTTCCTCTTCCGAAGCTGTTAGAGTGATGGGGAAAATCTTCCAAAATCTTATTTAGTCATTGACTTGCAGTTGCTCTAATGTAGACCTGTTGATTTTGAGCAGAGACAAATGAGCGATATGCAGAACGTTGTCTTTGATATCAGAGCATTACAATAGTCCATAAAGGCTGTAAAGACAAGTGAAGACTCATCGCTAATGAATATTCATGACCAACAAAGCTTTCAATATACAGCTACAATCACAAAGGTATCCAATTGAAATATTGCAATGCAGGAATCTAAAACAGGCAGCATTCTCAGTCTCTCAAGGCCAAAAAAGTCATCAATGACATTTTGGAAGAGAGGCCAGCATCAACATTTGACAATTCTGCACTCTTAGTAACAAAGGAAATAATAAATCATGCCACACTGTGGCTGTTAACAAGTTAAATACCAGTTTTCAGGTGCATGGTTCTTTTCAACAACTCTAAGAATATTTATCTTAATGTCAATCTTAATCCCAGAGCCTCTTTTTCTATCCATTCAAGTCAGATTCAGATTCAATTTTAATTGTCATTGTCAGTGTACAGTACAGAGACAACGAAATGCAAGTGTGCATGATAATGTTATGTGTTTCAATATGTGCAGCAGGAATCACAGCTTTGGGATGTTGTAGATAACATATCACTTTCTGTTGCATAATAGGCCTTTTTCACGGGGCGACTTGACGCAAGATGTAGCCAGAGTGAAGTGGTCGTGGTCTAGCACGATATCACACGATATAACGGGGGGGTAGTCAAAGAGTTCCCACGGTACTCGGCATTTCTGTTATTTGTGCGAGTGACTTGGCTGTCCCCTGAACTTTACCGTTAAATCTTGAATGATTTGTAAACTGTCAAGTGTAATTAAATCATCACGTGGCACAAATGATGTCACTTTTTTTTTTCACACACTATAAATATCCTCCCTTGGTTGAATTGGTATATACACACACAAAGCAGAGTTTTACTGTGTATGTGGGAGACACAGATGGAGTGAGCACAGTTACTCGGTCTTTACTGTGTGTGGGAGAGGGGGAGAAATAGACGTACACTCACAGAGGCAGAGTCTCTCAGCCTGTGTGAGAGGAAGGGAGGGAGAGAGAGAGAGGCACACACAAGGTGGATGTGAAATCTCACCTGCCTGTTTAAGTGACAGACACCCGCCGCTAGTAAATGAAGACACCCCCATCTGTCTCCCCCTCCTCTCCCTTGACTCCCCCACCTTTCCCTCCCAACTCCAGTCCCGTCCTGACCCCCTGGGAAACTGAAGGGAGCAACAATTAACTGCTGCCTTCCCGCTGAGTTAAATAGTTCCCACGGTAGTAAGACGATGTTAGTTGCGCCCAAGTTTAAATTTCCAACGTGTGTTTCAGAGTAAATCAAAAACTGTCTGAATCAGCAAGTTAGACACAAAATGCTGGAGTAACTCAGCGGGCCAAGCAGCATCTCTGGAGAAAAGGAATAGATTCCATTTTTGGTCGGGACCCTTCTTCGGGATGATTGTAGGGGGGAACTGGAAGCAAGAAAAGACCGGGACAAATCAGGGCCAACAACAGATGACCTCAGCAGGGTATTTTGAAGAGGGGTCCTGACCCGAAATGTCGCCTAACCCTTTCCTCCAGAGATGCTGCATGACCCACTGAGTCACTCCAGCACTTTATGTCTATATTTGGTTCCCTGATAGGCCAATTGTTGGCTAGGGATAGTGTGATCCCAAGAGGGAACCAGCGTTGCAAACCTTGGACTGGTTAACCAACATTTACTGCATGGGGGGGGGGGGGGGGGGGGGGGGGGGGGGGGGGGGCAGGGGGGGAGGGGGGGGGGCAGTCGGGGGGGGGTCGGGGGGAGAGAGAGAGAGTGTAAGTTACCTAAAATTAAATAATTCAATGTCCATAGTCAACACGGACACATGTTGGTGTAACTCAGCAGGTAAGTCAGACCTGGGAAGAAAAACATAAAAAGCTGGAGTAAGTCAGCGTGTCAGGCAGCATCTCTGGAGAAAAAGTATATGTGGCGATTCGAATCGGAACCCTTCTTCAGACATCCTAATCGGAATTGAGTCTGAAGATGTGTCTCGTCCCAAAACATCACCTATTTTTCTCCAGAGATGCTGCTTGACTCGCTGAGTTACTCCAACTTTTTGTGTCTGTCTTCGTTTTAAACCAGCATGTGCAGTTCACTCCTATACACGGGTCTCTGGAGAACATTGATTGGTAGCGTTCCGGACCCTGCTTCGGAAAGGCATCGATCGCTGGTCGGCGAGGACTCCGAGCTGTATCTCTCAAAGAAGAACATGTGAAAAATTTCTCACGGACCATAAAAATGCGGGACCTTTCAGTAAAGTCCCTTTTAAAGATTATAGTTATTTTCTTGAATCTCATTAACATAACTCATGAATAAGTTGATGTCCATATGCGGATGCAAATCTTTATTTTTTAAATTCAATCCCACAGAAGACAATTTTTACTCACCTTCTGTCCCCTCTGTCCAGCTTCCGGGTTCACTGTTCGCAGGAGTTCCCACGGAACACGCAAGAGTCAGTACGGATATCGCACTGGCCACTACGTGCATATAATGTTGCAATGTTCAACCACAAGTGTACAAGTCACTCTTGGAGAAATTCAAGCTTGTTTGAATTTTCTCCCGAGTCACCAAGTTACACGAGTACCTGCCGTTAGCGCCACGGTGGTCCACGGTGGTCCACGAATGCCGTACGGTTATCGCAAGAGGTTCCACTTTGGTTAACTCTTGCGTCAAGTCGCCCCGTGAAAAAGGGGTTTGAGCGGCTCACGGAGGCTTTCTTGCCCAGGGTTTACACAATCTACATTCAAATAGCACAACTCTCTAACTCAGATGTCAGTGCATGTTCAGTCATTGAAGGCTGTGATCAATAGATTCTTGGCCATTAAACAAAACATAGTACATGCGAGCACAAGAGTGAAGTGAATGAACAACAGAATCACTTATGGTCTCATTGAGTGGTGAACTAGGCTCTGGGGGCCCACTTCTAATTTATTGAGAGGGAAAAGTTTGATATATTAAAGCGAGGCTATATCAATTTTTTCTATACCAGCCATCTAGTTGAATTCCCCTATTCCTTCAAACACCGCTTGTGTTCTATTAATTCTCTTTTTCTTTTAAAACAACTGTTCAATGGCCTTTAAAATAATTAATAGACGCTGTTTCTACACCAGAGGCCAATAGGACAGTACTTTTCGCAGGGAATAAAAGTCTGTAGTTTTCACTGGCCATTAAAACTTGTTAACTTTGGTCAGTCAGATTATTTGAAAGGTGGGACTGGAACTACTTAGAGCAAAATAATTGGAGAAATGGAACTAAACTTAGGAAAGACACAACATGCTGGAATAACTCAGCAGATCAGGTAGCATCCATGGAGATCATGAATAGGTGATGGGTTGAGTTGAGTTTGAGTTTGATTTATTGTCATGTGTACCAAGGTACAATAAAAAGCTTTAGTTGCTTGCTAACCAGTCAGCTGAAAGACAATACATGATTACAATCAAGCCATCCATGATGAACAAATACATGATTACATAATAAAGTAAGAAATGCTGCTGTTGGAGTAGAGATTTTAAAGAGTGGAGTGATTTTAATGCATGATTGCACACATAGTTGTCACCTGGCTTGGGGATCAGTGTGCTTCACCTTAGGTCGGTGCGCAGGACCCTTCTTAAGTCTAAAGAAGGGTCCCAACCTGAAACATCACAAATTCACCTATCCCTGTTCTCCAGGTATGCTGTCTGACCGACTGAGTTCCTCCAGCATTTCAAGATTCAAGATTCAAGAAATTTATTGCCATGTCAACAAGTTGATAGGAATGTGTCTTGGTTCGCTCTCAGACAGATACAATACAGTACAATACAACCACCACATACACCACAATAAATAATACAGACAATACCGTACGAAGGACAATATATACAGGAAGGACAGTACCCAGCAGCGTCATATTAAGCGTAAGTGCAAGTGCAAAAGAAAGTGCAAAGTGATTAGTGCAAATTCAAATATCTGATGGCTTGGAGGTAGGTGCTGTCTCTGAAGCGAGATGTTTTACTTTTAATGCTTCTATATCTCCTTCCTGATGGGAGGAGATTAAAGAGGTAATGTGCCGGGTGAAAGTGATCTGCTATGATTTTTTTGGCCTTTCTGGTGAGTCTTGTTGAGTAAAGTGATGTCACTGAGGGAAGTCTGCTGCAACCGATGATCTTAGAAGCTCGGCGCACTATTCTCTCCAGCCGAATCTTATCCTGCGAGGTTGTGTGACCATACCAGACAAGCATAGAGAATGTGAGTATGCTTTCTATGGTAGACCTATAGAAGTGGGTCATGGCTGGTCGACCGACCCTGAATTTTTTAAGCTGCCGCAGGAAGTAGAGTCGCTGGTGGCACTTACTGATTATGAGACTGGTGTTGAGCTCCCATAATAGGGATTGATGTATGGTGGTCCCGAGGAACTTAAAGGAGGTGACCCTCTCAACCACCTCTCCATTGATGAAGAGAGGGAGGAGGGGGGTGGCCCTCTTTCTGAAATCAACAACCAGCTCCTTAGTTTTTGAGATGTTAAGTATGAGGTTGTTGTTCTCACACCACCTTAGTAGCTCCTCTACTTCACTACGGTAAACGGTTTTGATGTTATTAGTAATAAGACCTGCCACATTTTGTGTCTTTCCTACATAAATCAGCATCTACAGTTCCTTGTTTCTACTGTGGAATTAAACTTAGCTATATATGAGAAGGCTTTTCTGAGGCTTGAACATTCTTGGAGCACGAATATATATCTTGCCTGGATGTCAGATTAGTTGGGAAGTGGATAAGTCTTTTGTATTTGGATTGAAGCTGGACTCATCCCTCTTGCAATGTTCCATTAAAAATAGTCGGTAAATTCATGTCCACCAATAGCCTCTATGATAAATAAGTTGGAAATTCAACAACCACCATTATTGAATGCTGGTCTTTTCCTCACTTTCCTGCCAAAATTACATTGAAAAAGTAATCCTCACATGTATGTGTTATATTCAGAGGTGCTTCAGATCTTTAAATTGTATATGGAACAAGTAATTTTGAATTTGCATTTGTGAGCTCTCTAGGTTCACATTGATGAGTTTTGTTATATCAAGAAGGCAATTCCACATCCCCACTATCCCAACTTATTCCATACCACTAGGCTGTAGATTATATTTTATTGTTTTGTGTGAATGCAGGGTATGACTGCAGGAATTCCAGAGAGGTGCCATGGGAAGCCAATTCATTTTCAAGGGCCGAAATTTGTTGGAGGTAGTTGGCCAGTGGCAAGTTCAGTCCTCAGGGGCATGTAATCCTATTTGCCGTGGGGAGGAAACCAGGGGACTTGGAAAGGAAGTCATGATTCTCGTTTTTTTTTTTGTTTAAGGTCAGCTCCTTGGCTGGTTCTGTTGAGAAGTAAAAGTACCTATTATGAAAAGCTAGTTTTGAAATACTCTCAGATTCTGATTTAAATGTATGTATGCGGTCTCTTAAATCAGGTAAGCACTTCAGCTTAACCATATTAATTGAATGTTAGTGCAGAAACCACAGTGTCAACAGTGGCTGAGGTAGTGGCACTAATATGACAGACACACTTAAAACTATGATTATATTCATCCACTTTCGAATAATCATCTTTTGTGAAGAACAAAGATAGACAGAAAGTGCTGAAATACCTCACTAGGTCACACAATATCTCTCTCGAGATCATGGATAGGTTATGCTTCATGTCGAGACCCTTCTTCAGAACTTTGTGAGTTCTGTTGGAACACAGGCAACTGAAATGTCTTCCAGTTCATTCTCAGTGGAGACACAAAGCTACTCAAGGAGCATTCATCCTAATTCCCAACATAATGTGAACTGATAACCTGCTTTCTTGAAACTGTATATTAAAAGCTGGGTTAGCCAACACTTAATCATCCAGCATGCTTTGATAACCAGCATTTTAGAGGGGACAATTGGATCCATATTGCGGCAGTGCTGAGGGAATGTCTGGGTTGACATTCATTGTTCATTAATCAATCTCTGTCAAATCCATCACAAGCCAGATAGCTACGTTTTTAATATACTGTAATTCAAGTCAAATAGCCTAATGTTATCGAAGATAACCGACCATAGACATTCATAGAAATCCTCTTTAGGTCCCACAAACCAGTAACATTGCTTGTTCAGTGACAATGCCAATATTTGTTTTTGAGTATGGTAAAGACAATCTGGGGAAGAGATGTCAACTATACGATTTTGGCAATGTGAGCAGAAAATGTAAGAAAAAGATAAAATATCAACAAATTGAAAGGGAAATTGATATTACACCCCATCTCTTACCGATGCAACCTCTTTAATTTCCATTTTGCAGATGTTACTTTGCCTGATAAATATTTCAACAAAAACAAAAGAATTATATTTTATATCCCTTTCCACTTGACCAAATCAACTTGAGTCGTCGTAATTTTGTTGAGTTGAGGTGCAGTTTTTCACACTTCAATTATTTAAGCCAACAGCAAAGAGCGTGGTGTGAAATTCAAAATATTACCAAACATATTAATCATATAACCATATAACAATTACAGCACGGAAACAGGCCATCTCGGCCCTACAAGTCCGTGCCGAACAAATTTTTTTCCCCTTAGTCCCACCTGCCTGCACTCATACCATAACCCTCCATTCCCTTCTCATCCATATGCCTATCCAGTTTATTTTTAAATGATACCAATGAACCTGCCTCCACCACTTCCACTGGAAGCTCATTCCACACCGCTACCACTCTCTGAGTAAAGAAGTTCCCCCTCATATTACCACTAAACTTCTGTCCCTTAATTCTGAAGTCATGTCCTCTTGTTTGAATCTTCCCTATTCTCAAAGGGAAAAGCTTGTCCACATCAACTCTGTCTATCCCTCTCATCATTTTAAAGACCTCTATCAGGTCCCTCCTTAACCTTCTGCGCTCCAGAGAATAAAGACCTAACTTATTCAACCTATCTCTGTAACTTAGTTGTTGGTATTATCAGGCTCAAAAAATTTAACCAATCTCTTCATATTTATTACTGCCCATAATTTATCTTTTAAATTATAGGAAGAGTACCCTTCCCCAGGGAATCTTTTGTAATATAACCCACACAAAATGTTTTGCTCACAAAAATTTACTGAGAGAAAATGTAGCTGACCTTGGTTGATGTTTGGTTGATATTGAATAGCTGGCCATTATATCTAAACTCCCTATAGTTTGTGTACCATGCAAGAAAACCCACACTTGAAGGATACTGAAGCCACAACAGCAGAGTCAATGAGATCCTACAAACATTTGCAGTACCTTGGCAGTCAAAAGCAACACTGCTCGCTATGATTGAACAATATTCCAGTACATAGATGCCTATTCTTATTTAATGTTAACTGTTGTATATAGACCAAACCAAAGACCCTATAGCGGAGCAAGATAGCTTACTCCTGCGAAATGCAATGGGCTGACGTGTAGTACACTACGGAGGGGATACTGGGCATTTACCCCCGCCCATTTTAGTAACCGGAGCCTACCTGACCCGACCCGACTTGCAGTGTAATCAATGTTGCGGGGCAACAGTTTGTGTGTGTGATATAGGGTTAGATTCATAATTCTGTCAGTTCATACTTCTGTTAATTCTTGTCAAGAATAAAATTTGACTCTGGTAATTGTCTTTTTTTATGTTTTTTAAATCATTTATTTTTAAATGGCTCACAAGCTGTGTTTGAGTTGATTTTGTAGTTACCGGAACCCACCCGACCAGACTCGCAGGGTAATTAACGTTGCAGGGGAACAGTTTTTGTGCGTGATATAGGGTTAGATTCATAATTCTGTTAGTTCATACTTCTGTTAATTCTTGTTAAAGAATAAAATGTTTATAAACACACATACATGAATGTGATATAAATGTATATAATCATATAAGACACACAATTATATTTCTTCTGATTTTTATATCCAATGATGAATTTTATTTCAGACTAGACAAGGGACATTAAATGAGAAACATTGTAAACCTCCCCACAACTTCACACACACTAGGCCCTATCCCACCCCTCAACTCTGCCCGCTGCCCCACACTCTCTCTCCCCGCTGCCACGCACTCTCTCTCCCCGCTGCCCCAGGCCGCACACCCCTTCTCCCCGCTGTCCCGGGCCGCACACCCTTTCTCCCCAGGCTGCACATCCCCTCTCACCGCTGCCCTGGGCTGCACACCCCCTCACCCCGCTGCCCCGGGCCACGCACCTCCTCTCCCCACCCAAGTCAAAGACTTGCGAAGATACGGGAGCGGAGGTGGAAGCAAAGATCCGATCTTTGGCCGGAAGCAAGATGGCGGAACAAGATGGCGGAACAAGATGGTGGAGGCTGGTTGCTAAAATGGGTCCTATAATCACCCATGAATCTGCCCATGACCGTACTATGCGTTTGCGTGAGAATAAGTAATCTTGCTCTGCGATAGGATCTTTGGACCAAACTGCATCAGCAGCCTGTGAATGCTTATTTATGTATTATTTTTTTAAAGTCTTCACAATTTAACTATACACAGATAGGGATCAGAAAGTTAGAAATACTACTAAAAATGAATTCTACTTGACAGAATGACTCCAAAAACAACACACATAAATATTAAAAAGAGCTTACAATATATAAGACTTTGGATCATCAATTATTAATCCTTCAATGATCCAAAATATCAGAAATCGATTAAGTTAACAGTACATATTTTTGATTTATTACTCTGAGGGTTAATTTCTGGTAAAACCCAATAGCAAATGAAATTCCAAGACTTAAGTTTGTGCATGCAGTGTGTGGGCATAGACTGAGTCACAGAGAATTCAGAATTAAAATAATTGGTTCTCCAGGCAATTCGGTAGTGTAATGATAAGAGCGTTTGCTTCTTAATTCAGATTTGACTGGTCAGGTTTGTCAGCCTTAACTAAAATATATTTCATCAGCCGCTGGCAGATTGGCAAGACTGAAAGCCTTGTAATAGGGATGGGTCCTAATAGGAGAAGAAAAGATCTAACTAATTAAATGTGCTTCTGCTACCACGTATTATCTGAAGCATTTACTGTGCATTCAGAAAGTATTCAGATCCCATCACTTTTCCACATTTTGTTACGTTACAGTCTTATTTTAAAATGGATTAAATTCTTTTCTTTTATCATCAATCTACACACAATATGTCTACGGAAGGTTTGAGGCCCCCAACCGAGGAAGAACAAAAGGAAGGATTGGAACTTTATTTTGCCTTCCATCACTGTGAGGAATGTGTAGGAGTCACTGTGGTGGATGTTCATGTTAAAATGTGTTTTTGAGTGATTTGTTGTTTTTAATTGTATAACTGACCTGGCCAATGAAATTCCTTGTATGTTGCAAAACATACTTGGTGAATAAAGTTTGTTTCTTATTCTTATTCTGATTCTGATACCCCAGAATGAAGAAGCGAAAACAGGTGTTTAGAAATGTTTGCAACGTAATTAAAAATAAATAACTGAAATATCACATTTACATAAGTATTCAGACTCTTTGCTATGACACTCAAAATTGAGCTTAGGTTCATCCTGTTTCCATTAATTATCCTTGAGATGTTTCTACAACTTGATTGAAGTCCACCAGTGGTAAATTAAATTGATTGGACATGATTTGGAAAGGCACACACCTGCCTATATAAGGTCCCACAATTGATATTGGATGTCAGACCAAAAACCAAGCCATGAAGATGAAGATGAAGGAGAAGGAGAAGGAGAAGGAGAAGGAGAAGGAGAAGGAGAAGGAGAAGGAGAAGGAGAAGGAGAAGGAGAAGGAGAAGGAGAAGGAGAAGGAGAAGGAGAAGGAGAAGGAGAAGGAATTGTTCCTAGACAGGATTGTGTCGAAACACAGATCTGGGGAAGGGTATAAAACAATGTATTCAGCATTGCAGGTCGCGAAGAGCACAGTGGCCTCTGTCATTCTTAAATGGAAGAACTTTGGAACCACCTGGACTCTTCATAGAGCTGGCCGCCCAGCCAAACTGAGCAATCGGGGGAGAAGGGCCTTGGTCAGGGAGGTGACCAAGAACTCAATGGTCACTCTGACAGAGTTCCTCTGTGGAGATGGGATACCCTTCAAGAAGGACAACTATATCTGCAGCACTCCACCAATCAGACCGTTATGGTAGAGTGGCCAGTCAGAAGCCACTCCTCAGCACTTGTAGTTTGCCAAAAGGCATGAGAAACAAGATTCTCTGGTCTGATAAAACCTAGGTTGAACTATTTTAATAACTCTGGCACTGGCCAGTTAAATCAGCTGCCCTGGACATTTTATGACAGTTTTTACTTGTATTTTAATGTTGCTGTTTTAACCTGCACTTTTTAACTATTCATACTGTTTTATCAGGGACTAGATTGTTTTTATTGTTTTTATTTTATATTTAAAGGTTGATTGATTGATTTTGCCTGAATGCTAAGCTTCACGTCTGGAGGAAACCAGACACCACTCATCACCTGGCCAATACCATACCTACAATGAAGCATGGTGGTAGCAGCATCATGCTGTGGGGATGTTTTTCAGTGGCAGGAACTGGGAGACTAGACAGGATCGAGGGAAATATGAACAGAGCAAAGTACAGAGCGATCTTTGATGAAAACCTGCTCCAGAGACTCGGGCGGAGGTTCATCTTCCAACAGGATAATGACCCGAAGTACACAGCCAAGACAATGCAGGAGTGGCTTTGTGACAAGTCTGTGAATGTCCTTGAGTGGCCCAGCCAGAGCCTGGACTTGACCTTGATCGAACATCTCTGGAGGGACCTGAAAATAGCTGTGCATCGACGCTCCCCATTCAACCTGACAGCTTGAGAGGATCTGCAGAGAAGAATGGGAGAAATTACCCATATACAGGTGGGCCAAGCTTGTTGCGTCATACCCAAGAAGACTTGAGGCTCTAATCACTGCCAAAGGTGCCTCAACCAAATACTGAGTAAAGGCTCTTAATATAGCAATTTTACAACATTTTGAGATTTAAAAAATCAAGTCTGCAATTTATCCCATCAGATAAAGCATAAAAAGAAGTTTAATTCGACACCTAATTCACTTTCATATCTCAAGTATTTAAAAAGTTATGGCCATTTTCATACTCGGAAATTATACTTGTTCCATATTGATTTTCTATGGACATAACAAAAAAAAGCTGTGATCATGGACAGTCAAAAGCCCATAACTTTCTTAAAAAATTAAGAGAACTGAATGAAATTTTCAGTTATCATAGATTGAAGCATTCTGAAACAAATATAAAATAATCTTACTTGGATGACCTGAAATTAAAGCATATAATTAGTTAGTTACCCAATTGTAGCTAATTTCAAACTTAAATTACTAGATCTAAACATCTATCCATTTCTTAATAAATGATTAACATTTTTAAATAGCCTGTGTCCAAATACTATTCACAAATAATTCACAATAAAACATGGTTTTTAAATCTCATTTACATTAATTTATAGGCCAAATGGAAGGAATTTAGTGTTCCATTGCTGTAAATTAATGTCCATTTAAATCAGCTTTCTAGTGGGATCCTGTGGAATGCGCTGGTTTAGAACATCCACATTGCGGTAGATTTGTGCCCTCAAATGCCCAGAAAAATACTGCGGGATATAATGGGGCCAAAATTAGCTACTCGCAACATTAAACTTTGTATAAAGGGATCTTAAGAAGCCCTTTTTAACGTAAAAATAAACAACCTACCTTCCGTTTTCTCCTTTATTAGATCCGACCCGTTGTGTTCAAGAGTTCAGAGTCTTTCCTTTGAACATCACAGAATACACTATCAACACTATCATCACAGAATACACTATCAAGGTGTCCTATTTTAGGCCAACATAAACATTAGCACCTGTTCTACCATTGAGGTCTTGGTTGGATTGCTCTTTGTCAGAGTTCTCCCCTTCGACCGTACTGCCATGGGTGGCCCAACCAGAAGCATAGCTCCAGACGGCATTGCTCTCAGGTTCTTGGACCACACAAGTTTCTCCACCACGACAAGGTGACAATCCACGGAGAAGTTGATTGCAAGTACAACTTTAAATTATGTGGGTTTAGAGGATAATTTTTAACTGACTGTAACAAGTAAAGAAAGCCCTTAAAACTAAAAATAGCTCCAGCTACGGAATCTTCCAGCGATTTTTCATTAATAATTAACTAGGCTGAAAAACTTTGATTTGAACAGCCTAGGGAAAATCACGTTTTAAGCCCGCCCCCCTCTAAACGGCGCCAAAATCGCGCACACGGGCTGGGACAGATTTTCAGCGATCTTCAGGTAGGCTTTGCAACATACCTACTTAATACTTATGTAAATGTGATATTTCAGTTATTTCTTTTTAATTGCTTTGCTAAAATTTCTAAACACCTGTTTTCAATTTTTTATTATGGGGTATTGTGTGTAGACTGATGATAAAAAAAAATGAATTTAATCAATTTTCGAATAAGATTGTAATGTAACAAAATGCTATTTCATCTTTTATGATTTATTCCAGCATCTTCCCACCACCAATATCAGGCTAACTGGTCTATAATTCCCTGTTTTCTCCCTCCTGACTTTCTTAAAAAGTGGGATAACATGAGTTACCCTCCAATCCACAGGAACTGATCCTGAGTCTATAGAACATTGGAAAATTATCACCAATGCATTCACGATTTCTAGAGCCACTACCTTAAGTACCCTGGGATGCAGACCATCGTGCCCTGGAGATTTATCAGCCTTCAGTCCCATTACCCCACACCATTTCATGCCTAATGTGGATGTCCTTCACTTCTTCCGTCACCCCAGATCCTCTGGCCACTAGTACATCAGGAAGATTGTTTGTGTCCTCCTTAGTAAAGACGGATCCAAAGTACCTGTTCAACTCATCTGCCATTTCCTTGTTTCCCATAATAAATTCACCTTTTTCAGTCTTCAAGGGTCTAACTTTGGTCTATTTTTTTCCTGTTCACATACCTAAAGAAGCTTTTACTATCCTCCTTTATATTCTTGGCTAGCTTACCTTCATACCTCATCTTTTCTCCACCGTATTGCCTTTTTAGTTATCTTCTGCTGCTCTTTAAACTTTACCCAATCCTCTTGTTTCCTGCTCATCTTTCCTATGTTGTACTTCTCTTTTATTTTCATACTGTCCCTGACTTCCCTTGTCAGCCACAGTCATCCCTTCCTCCCCTTGGAATCTTTCTTCATCTTTGGAATGAACTGATCCTGCACCTTCTGTATTATTCCCAGAAATACCTGAATTGCCATAACAAAGGGGTATCCTTTTTATATTCCTTACATTTGGGGTATAAAGCAAGGTTAATTAATGTTGATATATTAGGACAGCAAACAATCTCTGCAGCAACTTTTCTTCTTCTCAGGCCCCCTACAGTCATGGC
Source organism: Leucoraja erinaceus (assembly GCF_028641065.1). Taxonomy (NCBI): domain Eukaryota; kingdom Metazoa; phylum Chordata; class Chondrichthyes; order Rajiformes; family Rajidae; genus Leucoraja; species Leucoraja erinaceus. The sequence goes on along the minus strand of NC_073382.1, from coordinate 31,398,354 downwards.
TGACCATGGGTGTCTCCAGGGTTAGAGGACACCAGTGCGTGACTTTGTTTAACTTGGGGAGACTGGTGCACAGACAGCCACCACATGGTCTTTGACAGATCTGGGTTAGGATCTAGTGGCTTGGAGTCCAGACCAGAGAACCTTTTCTACTGCAGCCTTCATCCGCCTTCCCAGTCGTTGTGACACACCACAAAGGTCAGCCATCATCCTCCACCTGTTCTACCATTGAGGTCTTGGTTGGATTGCTCTTTGTCAGAGTTCTCCCCTTCGACCGTACTGCCATGGGTGGCCCAACCAGAAGCATAGCTCCAGATGGCATTGCTCTCAGGTCCACACAAGCTTCTCCACCACAACAAGGTGACAATCCACAGAGAATTGATTGCAACTACAACTTTAAATTATGTAACTGGCATGATTTAGAGGTATTATACAAGCACAGAGAAGGCCTAAAAATGTGTTTTATTATTTTCACAGATGTTTCCTGACAATATCAAACATTTCCTTTTTTCACTTGAAATGATAATGCTAGCATTGAATGAGGTGTTATAACTATATTGTTCACTTATTATTTCTCGCTTAGATTACCAATGCATCTATATAACTAAAAGTCTCACTTCCTGTCTACGGTGTATATTGATTTTAGAAAAAACGCTACCATATATCACAGATTTTTGGCCATCCTACTCACAGTCCTCCTCTGCTGAGGCAGCCCCAAGGATTTTTCCGATCGATGAAAAAGAATAAAAGTTATGAGTGTTTAAAAAAATCTTGAGATCAGCTGATTGATCCTCTCGCCTGTCAATAACCACAATGGCCCTTCCGGGGGGGCAGGACTATAAAACCCCGGATGCCTGGACATGAGTCAGTCACTCTGGAAGATCGCAAGGGAGGGTCCACAACTGTGATTCTAAGCTGTGAATCTACTGAACTGTTAGTCTGCAATATACTTGCAATAAATGTTAGCCCTTAATAACAATGCAATGAGTTGTTTGGCAAATTTGTGGCCTGCATACTGCTCGAAATGCTATGAAATTGAATTTGGTGGCCTGCACTCTGCCTGAAATGCTTGCTGCCGGCTCTTCGCCTGGACAGCTGAGAAAGTTCACCCGGCGGCCCGCGCTCCGCATAAAATGCTGTGAAATTTTGTCCAGCAGCCTTCGCTCTGCTTGAAAGGCTGGGAAGTTTCATCTGGCAGCCTGCGCTCCACCTGAAAGTCTGGGAAGTTTCATCTAGCAGCCTGTGCTCCGCCTGAAAGGTGGGGAAATTTAGTCCGGCGGCCTGCACTCCGCCTGAAATGCTATGAAATTTCATCTGTCGACCGGCACTCCGCTGTGAAATTTCATCTTGCGGGCTGCACCACCTGAAAGGTTGTGAATTTTCGGCCGGCGGCCCGCTCTTCGCCTGAAAGGCTGGGAAATTTAGTCCGGCGGCCTGCACTCCACCTGAAATGCTATGAAATTTCATCTGGCGGCCGGCACTCCGCCTGAAATGCTGTGAAATTTCGTCCGGTAGCCTGCGCTCCACCTGAGAGGCTGGGAAGTATCCTCCGCCGGCCCGCTCTCCACCTGAAATGTTGTGAAATTTCATCCGCTGGCCGTCCTCCGCCTAAAAGGTTGTGAAATTTCATCCGGCGGCCCGCTCTCCACCTGAAATGCTGGGAAATTTCATCTGGCGTTCTGCGCTCCGTCTGATAGGCTGGGAAGCTTCATTCAGCAGCCTGTGCTCCGCCTGACTGCTGTGAAATTTCGTCCGGCGGCCCGCATTTTCCCTGAAATGCTGTGAAAGTGAGTTTGGCAGCATGCACTCCCCCTGAAATGTTGTGAAATTGCGTTTTGTGGCCTGCACTCTGCCTGAAATGCTGTGAAAGTGAGTTTGGCGGCCTGCACTCCAACTGAAATGCTATTTGAAGGAATAGCCGTGAGTGAGCTGCCAGCCCACCAGCCCTGAGTGACTGAGCTGCCAGCCCACCAGCCCTGAGTGACTGAACTGCCAGCCCAAGGATCCATTCAGCCCACAATGTCCATAGTAGCCCTCCGTAAACCAGTCCCTTCAGCCCATAACACCCATACTAGCGCACCAGCATTCAATGGTGTAATTTCCTTTCACTCCTGTGCATTGAGAGCATTGTTGTGTGATATAGCTGGCAAAAGTGTCTTGCAGACTGCAAAAATAGTAAGATTAAACGAGAACTTACCAGTTTGAAGTTTGATCTGTATTTTATGAGGAGTTACGATGAGGGTTTACGTGAAGAAGCCCGTCCCAGGACGCGTTGCGGCATAACTTCAAAGCAGCGGTGTGGAATCACAGACAGACACGTATTTGAAGTAACATAGTAAAGAACAAAGAGACATCAATTATCAGTTTGATCCATGTAATGAGGGTGGGAGCGGAGGGCACGTAAACCCTCATCGTAACTCCTCATAAAATACAGATCAAACTTCAAACTGGTAAGTTCTCGTTTAATCTTACTATTTTACTTCGGAGTCACGTGAGTGATTCCGTGAAGATTTCAAAGCTCTGTGATTTCAAACCGTGTAACAGTTTATATCACTCGCTGCCGAAGCCTTTGAGGGAGGAAGCGTGTTATCATAATCAACCAATGATTCTGTTTATAGAAAAACCCATGGTATTTTACAATAACACTGAAGAATTTTAAAAAATGCTCCCCTTGGCTAATTTGAATATTTGCAGATTGGAATCTTCCTGCAAATAAAAAACAGGTTTTGTCAACAGTTTATAATTTATTTCTCTCTGAACGTTTACCCCCACTATTCTGCTGGAGCCAGGATGTGGTTTATAGGTACGTCCATTCTTTTGCCGTTGACGTGGAAGCTTCTCCTGTGGGATGACAACTTTGACATGTTAGTTTTATCCCAAGAGCTTTAACCTGCTTGAGCCATTTCAAAAAAAAAGGCTTGTTACCCGACCACAAGGTTTTTTGTAACCAACCCACAAGGCTTTTCATCTCCCTCGCATAATTAGGTTGTGTCTATGTAAGGTAAAAAAGGGTCTTGGTACATTACCGTGTTCTCTGGCGGGTAAGCCCGGATTTTATGACTGGATAAAGTATTCCTGGTCTGGTTTGACCATTCCCTGGACAAATGATAGAGATCTGGTCTGAAGCTGTGAGCATGGTGTCCAGTTGAAATAGGAGTAGTGACTGGACCCTCTGTGCTCTCCATGTGCCTTTAACATATGTTTTTAGTGCATAGAAGGTTCAGGTTTTGGACTCTGGCTGGTGGGATCCCCTGAAGTGTGGTTAACCACTGTGACATCCCATATATAGGTGTACATTGTCTAGGGGTTTAGAGTTTTAATACCCTTCATTACCACCAGCCAGTGACCCCATGGCCTGTTGTCCTGTAGCTGTTTTGAAAAAGAACAGGCAGGGCAATTCTAGCTGTGTTGATGGCACTGTAGCCGAATCCTTCATCATGATGAAGGTTCTCCAGGAATTCCAGTTCGTAGTACCTGTTCGGATGAGTAGGTTTTCCCCTTTATCCTTGCAGTACTTCTCTTGATGCTGGACAAGTGTTGTAGTCCAGTGGATGTTCAAAAGGATGCTGACATGGTGTCGATTATTCAGTAGAACAATCCCAGTCCCAGAGGTTTGCGCAGAATCTGCAGCTCAGGAGCTTATTTCTCATGGCACAGTAGATTTGTGCCCGGCTCCGATATTAATAATTCTGGGTACTGGAAAAACACCATCCAAGTTCCAACAACCATGTTATGGCGTGAAGTGAAACAAGGCCTGCGTAAGTCCGTCAGGTACTATCAAATACCTGAAGCAGAATCCTTTTGTACTGTGCGTTGTTCTCGATTGGTGAGGCAGAAGGGAAAAATACATAAAATTAATTTCACCAATGCTGCGTGAACGCATTTGTCTATCAATATTATAAATACATTCTTGAATGACAACATGACCTATAGGCCAGAAAGCTAATATATATAGCTGACGATCTTTCTGCTGGAACTATCTGTCCCAGAGAAAAGTTTTAATGAGGATTCCACTTGCCCAGGGTCTGGTTTCCCCCCGCGACATACATAGGACATCCCCAAACACCTGGTGATATAGCGTTAATGCAAATAATCGATATCAGTTTCACATTCCATTTTAATTGTCATTGTCAGTGTACAGTACAGCGACAATGAAAATGCATTAATATCTGTTGCATCATATAGCTTGATAGTTTTGTTAAACTTTATATGAAAACATCTAATTGATGTTGTCCTTACTTTTATGTGACCTGGTGTCTGTCACCTTATTTTGCTTACCAGGCAGGTAAGTTGTTGATAGTCCAATACCTCTATGGATATACCATTGCCAAATTGTTTTGACCAACTTGTCATATGATACCGACTTTATGCTGCCATATGGTTAATATAGGCCACCTCCATAGTGTAGTCTTATTTATACCCATACATGCAAGTGCTTAAACTCATAATTTTCACCCGAGCAATTTTTTAGATACTTAATGCCCAGTATAAGTGGTAACCCCACCACTGTCTTTCTGATATTATTTCAGTGGGTAACTTCATGAGATGCTCAATGACAACCTATATGTTGATTTTGATACTAACATCTGAATCATGTAGACAGAAAATGGTACCATTTCCCCCAATTACTCTGTTATTTGTCGAGTAGTTGGTAGTTTGACCATTAATTTGTTCTTTGTTTGTGCCAATTCAACTATGTTGTCTCTTGGCAACATTAAAGTTACGTGGACTGAATTAATATGAAAGCCAAGATAGTCCAAGAAAGCGCTCTATTTGCTGGTAGGAACCAGACCCACCTACCTCCATGGATATTGGCGGGGTTGTGTTTTTTCTTTTTGAGTGTTCTTCCCTGTCGATGTACTGGCGATGTTGGGGGGAGGCGCATTTTCCAGGGGGTCCGCTGCAGGCCCTGACCTAAAAAGGTTTCTGGGGATAGTGCGGCCCCAAGCTTTGACCAGTCGCATATTCGGGACGCCGACTGGTAGATACAGTGGTGTGCTGCCGCCTGGGTGGAAATGAAGAGCTTTGGTATGTTCGTTGCCGGTGGTGCCCTCATGAGGCTAAAGGTCTTAGACGCCTCTTCCATCTCTTTGAGCTGTTTGTTCAAGTCCTCCCCAAATAAAAAATGAGTCGGTCTCTACTGATGGAGTTTTGCATAATCCTGCAAATTTAGGATTGAGGGCCGGCCTGATGTTGTCTCTTCTCAGGTTATTCAGCTCATATTGTGTCGTGCACATGAGTGCCAGGACATCCTGTTGGTGAGATGTCATATCTACGGTCTCGACACCCCGCGCATGGGCTGTTATAGCCGCCGTGAGGAGGCGAAGTATGCGCTGGAGTTCGACCTCCTGTGTCCGAATCGGTCCCCCCACGTTGCCCCATATTTGAGGATTGAGGCTCTTGACCTTGAGAGCCTCACAATTATCCGGGGCTGTGTGCTCCTCAAGCACTTGGGCGAGCACCTTCTCCCGCAGTGGTTTGTTGGAGAGATGGTTTATGCTGTCAGCCATCCTTGGCTCCAGTGGTGCTCCAACCCGTGGGGTAGCGACGAATCGGCTTACGACCCCCAGCAGCTCTTCCTGCACACCCTGCTCTCTTTCGCTCCTTCCGCCTGCCCCATACTCAGACCAGCCTGCCCCTGGTCACCGATGCTAACCTCCCATTCCTGGTCCGAGGTCGCAAAGGGAGGTGCCGGACTCAGCACCATGGAGGGGGCGCCTGTCCTGTCTGTCCGAGAGCGCTGCTGCTCTCGGTAGACCATCCCCTCCAATAGCTGCTGGATGCAGCTTAGGCGGCTGTCTCTCCCCCGCTTTGGGGTGGACATTTCCCCCCCACCTCCGACAAGTCGGAGACGACCGGCCGTTTTCCGCTTTCCCAGTCCGCCGTGTAGGCTATGGCGAGACTGGCTTGGCTCGGTCTCAGGGATAGCGAAAAAACGCTCTACGAGCGACGCTGCCGCCGGTTGCTGCCCCGCTGGTAGAGTTGGAGCGGGGCAGTTCCTCTTTGCGAGTTCTGCGTTGTGTTCCTGAACTCTGTAATAAAACACAACTGCAAACTCACCTTTCCAATGCCCAAGAGTCGTTCCTGCAGCTCAGGCAGCTGTCTCTCCCCCTCCTGGGTGGAGAGACTTCCCAGTCCAATGTCGTTCCACTGCCGGGTTTTCCACACATCCAGCCCGCTCCCTTTTGCCGTTGACGTGGTCAGGGCTAGCGGGCTGGCTCGGTCCCGATGTCGGGTTTGCGGACCGCCCGCTAAGCGGTCCTACCGCCTGTTGCTGCCCTGACTCTCTCTTGAGCGGGCAGGTGCAGCATGTTTCCCCCCTCAGCCCCCAGCTGATGCTGGCGGGCTTGGTGCAGAGTCGGGAGCGGGCCGCTGATTAGCGGACCTCGCTCTCCCTGTACTCGGGCTGCTGCTCACCTGCACTCGGGCTGCAGCGTACTCCACGCCAGCTCTGCACAGTGGGTTCCCCTAACGGCTCCGTAAATGTCGGAAGCCTCCTCCCGCCCGCCTGCCTGCCTGCCTCACCTGGACAGTGCGTGGAGAGCGAGCGAGGACTAAGGGGAACCCCCAACAGAGCGCTAGCGCCGTCTTCCAGCTGTCAGCTGTAGCCCCTGGGGAGATTTTCTCGGCACCGGCACAGGTCCCATTCATGGTCCGCCGGCGCTCTGTCTCCCTGGTAGCGTCTTTCCTCCCCTCCCTCGAACGGGAAACTCCTGCCAGAGTCCAAGGGGGCCGCTTGCACGTCCCTGCGGGAAAAAACAAGCAGACGCAAAGGGGCTGTAAAAGGAAAAGGTAAGTACTTACCTAAACTTAGATTCTCTCTCGTTTTCTTCGGGAGCCCTGACTCCCGGCTGCCGCTTTGCATGCCGAAAACGTAATGCCGCAACGCGTCCTGGGACGGGCTTCTTCACGGAATCACTCACGTGACTCCGAAGTAAAATAGGTCTTCTGCCCTCTGTGCCAGCATGAAAATGTCTGAATAGAGCTGTGTATTGCATTAGAATCATGTCCATTCCAGGCTGCACTGAGACCATATATTTTCAACTGGTCATCCCCTCTCATTCTTCAAAGCATATTCATTACATGGCTTATTGAAAGTGAGTTCTTGTGTATTAAAATACTCAGCCTGAAAGCACAATCTGTAAATTGTGCAACAAATTAATCCATTTATGGCCATTCAAGAAATATACAAAATTGTCTCTGCCAAAGCAGATATGTTAATTCAGTGAGTTAATTCCTGATAATCTTTCCTAATTTTTTTGCTGTGGTTACCATACTTTTGAAAATGTCTGAGGTTGCTGGGTTAGAGTGCCTCAGCATTGGAGAGTAATTAATACCTTGAACGCCCTACAAGGAACTAATGCATCAATCGGCATTGTGTTGTTAATCAACTCGGCTTTTATTGAAATGGATCTGTCTTCTACTCCTGAATTACTTTGATCTGTTCATTATCATTTCTTCCCACTGCTACTTTCACATTGCTGGTTCACATTGCTCCATCTTGGCACAGTCATCCAATTTTACAATATATCCAATTTGAGTATGAATTGCAATTTTCCCTAAGCTACATTTGCACTCATAAAGTTCCATTTATTTAAACTAAGCTTAGTCTTTCAACATGGCAATATATATTTCATCTTATTCAGTCTTACTTTCTATATTCTGAGCTTTCACAGCACTGTACGCTCATTGTAAGTGTAATGTCTGGATTGCTTGTTTCTCTACAACATGAAGTGCTGAACAATCTCTACAAGAATATGAACAGAAATACTAAATATGTCAAAATTGAAACAAACCCATGGACAGTTCCAAGCAGCGAGCACAGCCATTTGATGTTGGACAACCAAAATGTGAAAACATTAAATCTCAGTTTTAAAATCTATTTGTCCAAACATCTGTCAATCATAAAATCTCCTTAACTGTAACAACGTATTACTTTCCAGGCTATATCCTGTCCCTCCTCTCTTCCAGCTTTCTCCCCCCCCCCCCCCCCCCCCCCAACCCCTCCCCGCCAAAATGTCACCTATCCATGTTCTCCAGAGATACTGTCTGGCATGTGGTGTTGCTCCAGTACTATGTGTCTTTTTTTAATTGAGCTGTTCCAACTCATGAGCTTTATCTGAAGGAACAATGTTAACAAAGACGTTTTTTTCTCTTAATCAGAAATTGATGAATTAAAGAGTTTGAACCAAACCTCAAACTTAATTGACCATGCATAAGTGGGAGGAGACTGAAATCCTTGTACAATCAATCATTCATGTTAGGAGCAGGAATTATCATCTCAGCCCCTCAATCAATCCCTACCATTTGGTGAGAGTTCAAATCAGATAATTGCAAAGTGTTCCAATTTTGTACGACAAATCAGGAAAAGACCTGTTCAGTAAATGGGTACATGGTGGGGCCCTGGGAGTGTTGTAGATTAATGACCTAGGGATGAGGTAAACAGTTCCCTGAAACCATCAATGCAGGCAGGCAATGTGGTGAAGAAAGTATCAGTCAAGGCATTGAGCAGAGGGGTTGGGACGTCATTTACTACTGTGAGACAATAGTAGGAGTTTTGTGTGCAGTTCTGGTTGCCATGCTACAGGAAGCATGTCATTAAGCTGTAAAGATTGTAGAATAGAAGTACCTGGATTTTACCAGGATCCGAGGGCTTAAATTATAAGAACAGGCTGGCTAGACTGGGACTTTTACTCTGGAGAATAGGAGGCTGAGGGGTTATCTGATATACAAAATGAATAGATGCCTAATGAAGAGAAAGGTCACAATCTCTGGAGCATAGGACGCTGAGGGGTTATCTGATGTATAAAATGAATAGATGCCTAATGAAGAGAATGGTCACAATCTGTTTTCCAGAGTAGAGGAGTTCAGAATCAGCATGGGGAAAGATTTAAAAGAGATCAGGGGAACAATATCTTCATGTGGAGTGTGGTGCATAAGTAGATGGTGCTGTCAGAGATCACCATAGAGGCGTCTCCAATTACAATATTTGGGAAACATTTAGACAGGTACATGGATAGGAATGGTTAAGAGGAATATGTGTTGATAGGATAATTTAGACTGGGGAGTTCTTTTTGTGTACCATAACCAGTGTAATGGGACAGTAAACTAACAGAATGCTATTGTTGAATGCGGTGAGGCTGAATGCGAAGTCGGGAAGTCATGACCCAGTTATATTGGACATTGGTGAAATCACATCTGGACTACTGTGTACAATACTTGAAGGAGGCTAATGCTTTGGAAGCAGTCGAGAGAACATGTACAGGACTAATACTTGGAATGAGCTGATTTTTTCTGAAGAAAGGCTGGACAGTTTACACTGAATTAAATGGCATTTGGAAGAGTGAGTGGCAAACTCATCATGTCATTTACATTAGTCTATAGGGACAGTAAATAACTACTGTCGGTAAACTGACATAATTCTATTTGTTTCGATTTGATTGAATCCTGCAGAGCCTTGGTAAGGTGTGGAGAGGACATTTTCATTTTTTGGAGAATGACAAATCACTCTTCATAAGTGATAAATATGACCCTGAAGGTCATAGCTTTTTAGGTGCCCTTAGAATACCTCATACTCGCATTGATGAATTGATGCATAACCCCTCTCTCATGCAGTGAATCCCCAGCTAAACGCTTGTGTAAGTGACTTCTCTTCATCTCATTTCTAATCTTTCTATTGTCACTTTAAAGTTTTGCTCTTTGCTTTTGGTCATCAGCTAAACAAAAAGATAATTCCTATGTACTCTGCTTAGATTTCTCATAGTTTTATGTGCCACCATTAAATTTCTCCACAACAAAATAAATTATACTATACCCCATATTTTTTAAATTCTGAATATCTTATACTCAGAAATATTTTCCTAAATAGTTTTTGTATTCTCTCCAGTGTATTGAGGTAATTATTGTCTATAACTGTATTCTATGCTTCAACTGATGGGTACAGTGTTAATGTTGCTGCATTTATGTTGGCACTTTCTATGCTAAAAAAATCTTGCCTTTCTGAGATCACTTAATCACCATGAGGTGACAGCCTTAAAGCAATAAATATTGCTCATAACTAATATGCGACACATTGCATTTGTTATATTAATTTTCTCAAACAGCATCAGGGTCCTGATGCTTTCAGTGGACTGGGAGCAAACCAAGACGTGTCCATATTGGTGACTGTAAGTTGGGTGACACAGCAGCCAATTTCCATCAACATAGCTGGGAAATTGGCATGAAGCTATAAACATGTCAGAACCAACCCTAGAGCTCTGGAGATATGAGGAGATTCATAGAGCCACAAAGCATGGAAACAGTTCATTCAGCACAGTGAGTTCACGCTGACTATCAATCATTTGTAGAGTAGGTAAAGTATGGAGTAATCTGGGTAAAATGAACAATCCTTCTCCTGTATCCTGCAAAATATCTATCTTTATATTATTAAAACTTTCATCTTGTGATTCCTGCCCTGAATTACGCCAAAAGGATACGCAATATCACTACAATTTTTGGACCACCTTACTCACCTGTGGTGTGGAGTATCAAGTTTTGTTCAGATTGATGGTATATATTACATCATTCACATTTTCAACTTTACAAAATCCAGTTTGAGAAAAATCATTTGAAGTTGCAGTGGCAGTTACAGCTATGACGTCACAATCGGGTCTAATTTACATAAACTGCCCATCAGCAGTGCTCCACCCCACGATGACATCACAATGGGATCTAATTTATATTTAAAAAAAACAAACAGCAGCTGCCCGTAAGCAGTGTTTCACTGGCAGTTAGCAGCATATGTCATCACAATGGGATATAATTTATATAAATTGCCTGTCAACAGTATTCCACCCAGTGCAATGATATATTTGTTACATTGTAGTAAGGAGAGGGAGGGAGTGGGGGAGTGCAGGAGGAGAAATGTTATTTAAATATTGTGTTTAGTGGGGGGAAAGGGAGATGGAGGGAGAAGAGGGGGGTAGTGAGGGGAGAGGGGTTATGGAGGGAGGGAGTAGCTGAGGGTAGGGGAAAGGAGAGGGATGGAGTAGGAGAGGGGAGAGAAGAGGGTGAAGAGGAGGAGGTGGGTGTTTTGGGGGATGAGGGGAAATGAGCAATGTATGCGCAGTTGGGGGCTATGGGTGAGTGGTGGAATATTGCTTTGGGGAACAGGGCCCAACAGGTCCCACTTGGTCTAGTATATTACTAAAATTAACATCTTGTTTGTGATTCTGTGTGCATGCCCATGTGCTCCCAGAACTATGCCGATTGTAGCATGATAGTGCTACAATTTTTTAACCACCTTACTCACAAATGTCTCGTAGTGTGTTTTTTATCGTTTCATTCAGATTGATGTTATATTTTACAAGTTATTCACATTTTTAACATTACAAAGTCCAGTTTGAGAAAGAATCAATTGAATGAATTAAATAATCAATTAATTAATTATTTCCATGTATTAATTAATTAATTAATTAATACGTTTATTGGCCAAGTATTCACATACAAGGAATGAACTTGCAGTGGCAGATGCAGTGCCATTTAGCAGCAATGACATCACAATGGGATCTCATTAAAATAAACATTCCGGGAGCAGTGCTCCATCCGACAATGACATCGCAGCGGGATCTCATTTACCTAATCTGTGGAGGGAGGGAGTGACTGAGGGTAGGGGAAAGGAGAAGGAGGGGGAGAAGGGAATAGGGGAGGAGGAGAGGAGAGAGAAGATGGAGTGTGTGGAGGAAGTGGAGGAAGTGTATGAACTGAGCCTGTACAGTTCGGGGCTATGGGTGAGTGGTGGAATATTGCGTTGGGGGAATGGGTGAGTGGTGGAAATGGGTTGCGTTGTGGGAACCGGTGAGTGGTGGAATATTGCACTGGGGAACGGGGCCCAATGAGTCAGTGGGGTAGGGAGGGGAGAGGGGTCATTGAGGGAAGGAGGGAGTGACTAAGGGTAGGGTGTGACTGAAGGTAGGGTAAATGAGAGGGGGGGGGCAGGTGAGGGAGGGATTGGAGGTGGGAGGAGGAGAGGATGTGGAGGGAGTGTCAGGGGATGAGGGTAAATGAGCCACTTCTGCGCAGTTGTGGGCTTTGGGCGTGTGGTGGAAAATTGCGTTGGGGCCAAAAACCCATCCCCATTATGCTAGGGTGCGAATAAAAACCCAGCTATCCTTACAGACTTTTGTTCAATATAATCCTCTGATGTGTTTTGCATGCCATATAGTATTCTACCAGCGGGGTCTGCTTCTCTAACAGGCCAGATTTGCCATTTTCATGGAGCAACGTAAGCTGCTTTGAAGTGGCTCTTACTAGGAGAAACTTAATACAGGGTAAAACACAACATAGCACAACAGTAACCAAATAGTCACGCCCCAATTTCGCCAACCATGCTCCCCAACCTCCAAACATATTTCCAGCCAATCAAAGAATTTACTTTCAAAACCCACATTCTCTTTTCTCCAATTCTACAATGTATCCATTGCTTTAGTGAAGGACCCCTCTGGGCTGGTGTTGTTAGTTATGAAGGTGCAGCAGTGTTCCCCAAACAGGCCACACACACACCCTTTTACTGACCTAATTTACAACAGCCTCAGAGTTGTCTCCAAAAACATCACTTACTATCTGGCTGAAGCTCTGCTCTCCCCTTACATCCTTGGCCTCCTGTTCACTTATCTCAGGGTTATTTTTGAGCCATAACTGTGGGACAGCTCTTGTGCAATGACTGAGATGGTACCATGTGGATCGACCTTCTACCTGAACAGCAGTGGGCTAGGCCCGAGCCACCATGCATGGTCCTTCCCTTCTTTGCGCATTCCACTTCCTTCGGAAGGCTCGTACGCAAACTTTGTCTCCGGGTTTAATGGGTCCTTCCTCCGGATTTTTTTGCTTTTCCAGGGCATGAATAGACTTGTGTATCATAGTTAACTGTTGCATATACTGCTTACATTCTACCTCTAACTGCTCCAAACTGGTCCCTTGTAGAGACCTTTGCATTTTGGAGCCAGCATGGGTCTGCCCGTGAGCATGTCGTGTGGTGTCAAATTTGTTATTCGGTTAGTTTGCATGCGGCAGCTCAATTTTACTACAGTTCCTGCACCTAAATCTTGGGGAAGGTACTGCCTCCACCCACTTGCTAAATCTATTGATCACTACTAGCATGTGCCTTTTCCCTCTTACCGTCTTTTTCATATCCACACAGTCGATCCCCAGGTGCCTAAATGGCCTTTTGGGCACAGGCATGTGACCTATAGACGTTATTCCCTTTCTAACATTGCTGTGAGCACATACCTCGCACTGTGACAAAATGTGGTCTACCAAAGCCTGTAAATAGGGTGACCAAATCCCATCTTTTTTTACCTTTCTAATTACTGCTCCCCTTGCGCAGTGGTCTAACCCATGCACTTCTGAAATAAGAATGGTCATCAATGGTGTGGGTGCTACCAGCAATCCCTCAGTAGGCCACATCTTAAAAAACAGACAAAAAGACAACAAATTAAAGTAAACCATACAAGCTTTTACTTTTTACGTTAAACGGGAGTGGCTGGAGATGTTACAGTCCAGAAGAATCGAGTGATACCAAAATACCACTTTAATTAATAAAAATCCTGGGGTCTTTTATAGAAAAATAGTGACATATGCAGAATATCAGGAGCATTAGGTAGTTTGTTTTTCTAATGCAGTTCATGGCGATTCCATTGTCAATTAGTTCCCCATTCGGGCCTCTCTTATCTGATTGACCTTTTCCAACCTGAAAGCTTGTCTGAAAAAGCCATAAAATCTGATTATGTTCCAGCTAGCAATGCAATAGCAATTAAATTATTTTGAATTGTTCCAATCCATCTCCCCAATATTCACAATTTCAAATTCCTAGTATAAATACATACTAATAACTAGAGCCAGGATGTTTAGGCACTAAAAACTCTGAAATAGGCAGGCAAAAAGGCATAATTAAATTACAAAAAAGGCACGAAAAGGCATTTATTGACAAAAAAAAAGGCACAAAAGGCATTTATTTCCACCACCAAAATATGGTTTAAAATGATAACATATAGGTACTCTACATTAAATGACCAAAGTTACCTGGTTGCACATGATTACTAGCATTTGTTTTCAAATTATCTGGTGTTAAACTATACCGTCTGTCAGACAGAATATACTTCAGTTATAAAAAACTTCTTTCTACCTCAGCTGCATACCCGAAACAAGCTACATACACTATATTCATGTCGATATCTTGTGCATTACAACTACCTTTGAGAACTTTAGCTATGTTTTCTATTTCTTCAAGATCTTTGTTAGCTAAATTCACTCTCTCACATTTTCCTTGTATGTCTTTACCTACATTGCCAGGAACTTTACAAATATCGTCAGTTACTTTGTTGAAAACCTGCACATTATTCACTAACTTTTAGCCACGTTTCTCAAGGGAAGTGATAACTTGTGGGAAGTTTGCAAAATTGGAAGCAATAAACACAAGATCGCAGTGGAGGGACTTTTTCTGCATGATTTCACTGACGACCCTGACTGCAACAGATTCTTCTTCTTCAAAACAGTTGACAATTTATTTTATCTTTTCAAAAATTGCAGCATATCAGAGTACAGCAGAGAGCCATGTACCCCACCTGGTCAAAATGGGTTGAGGAGGTAGCGGAATCTTAGGTGTCATTTCCTTGTATAACTGCACACTTGACAGTGCTTTGAGGAAGATTTTCTTGACATTGGAAACAAGATGATCGACATTTGGAAACAAGCTACGTATGTACTTGGCAATTCTATGAAGTCCTTGAGCTAAGCAGGTCAAATGCAACATTTTGGGGAATAAAACTTTAAGAGAATGAGCAGCTTTTTTCATGAACGGAGCTGCATCAGTCACAAACAGAAGAACATTCTCATGTTTTATACCTTCTGGCCAAAGTACAACAAGCGAAGATGTAAACAACTGAGCCATAGTTGAGCTGTTTGACTTCTCCAATACTTCTGCTGTCAACAAATACCCCTTTGATGGTTCACCTGCCTCCAGTGTACCGGTGACCACATTGGCAACATATCTTCCCACAGTATCAGTTATCTTATCTATTGAGATCCATATTTTGTTGCAAGCAACTTCATCTCTAATTTTCTGCACAACAATGTTGAAGTTGCTGTCAACATAATTTTTCCATAATGATGACGCTTGCTATATGTTCCTCTGTGTATTTCTCTAAAAAAAAACAGTATCAATGAATGCCTTGCACAGGTTACTCGAAAACTCCGATTTGCGACTGGAGCCAGCGGTAAATGTAGTGAGGAAACAAGCTTGGGTAGTCTACACCCCAGCGGTATCAACATTAACTTATCTGTCAGCCTGTTCAGGCCCCTAATTCTTCTTAAGTGTGGTAGCCACAGGATGCCATGTCTATTCAGACCCCTTTCTCTTCTGAGGGCAGTATCCACAAGGTAATATTCTTATCACACAAAATCTACTTTCTCAGATGATTATATTCTACGTACCCTACTGCACAGTCTTCTTGGGTAATCCTCCGGGTCACCTCTTAGAATAATTTAGTGACAGATTCTTTGGGTCGGAGAGGCCCTCTGACCGCCTAGACGCTTCTGTGTCCCCAGTGGCTTTGCATTTACAACAGGTTATTAGTCCAAATGAAGCGGAAAACCGCCTATTTTTTGCGGGTGGCTACCCTTGACCTGTTGTCTCTGGGAGCCACTGAGTGGCTGGGAAGCACCCTTGCTGTTTGTCTTTTATTGAATGGTCCTCTTTCCGACCCTGCTCGCAGATCCAATTTTATCGTGGTTACTAATACTCAAAAATGACTCGGGCGACGTGGATAACACTTCAAGAAGTTCAAACCTTTATTTGCAAATCGAGGCTGGAACACTCAAAGAGTAAATCACTTGAGAGTACAAATCAGAAAAAGAGATGCCTCTTTTTATGGCATTTTTAACTCTGTATGCCCCAGTGCATTTCCATGCCCAATTACTTGCAGACATTCCCTTATCGATAACCAATCACTTGCAAACATTCACTTAGCAATAACTAATCACTTGCATTTACTTTTCTCCTCTTTCCCTAGTAATTTTCCATTCCATAATGCACCCTTATTCAAACAACATGTCTTCCCCTTCTTGGGTTCCTTATTTCTCTTAGCTAGGGCTTGATACAGAGTCACAAAGGTCATATAACTGTCACCACTGATTTACGTCAACCACGCCTGCGCAGTTGGGGGCTACGGGTGAGTGGTGGAATATTACATTTTGGGACCAGACTTCCAATGTGACAGGGATCCAACGGGTCCCACTTGGTCTAGTAAACAATAAAAAATGAATATGTTGATGCTTAGCAGGTCAGACGGCATCTAGTGAGAAAATGTCAATGACATATCACAATCATCTTCTGCTGAAGGCTGTTAGACTTGAAACATCACTCTATTTTCTTTCTACAGATACTGACTGACTTGTTATGTGTATCCTATGTTTTCCATTTTTGTTTGAGATTTTTTGACATTTATGGCTTTTATGATTTTGATTAATCTTTTCAATCAACATTTGGTTAAAATTAATAATTTCATCAAATCATGGCTAAAAGGGGATTGCAAGATGCAGAGACTATTAAGAGACATAGAGAATGCAAAGAACAAAAACAAAACCTTAAGAAATACACCTGCAGCTCTGGTATCATTTACAGCAGGATTTGGCTGTCAGTTATTGAGTCAAATTAAATGGGAAATGAATAGGTAAATCTCTGCTTCGTGTTCATTCTGCAATTGCAATATTTTACCCCTATTAATTCTAAAGAAAAATATTACAGTGCCTGAAATTTGAAAATTATAACACAAAATGCATTCTGATGGCAGATCATTATTTGGGCTGTTAATTTCATCCTTTTTTCACAGATGCCCTCAGACTTGCCTCAGAATCCAACTTGATTTATTGCTTCACCTCATGTTAACACACGTTGAGTTTGTATGGTTGTACTAATGCTGTGCATTAACATAAGACATAGAACACTGCAGAACAGGTACAGGCTCTTTGACCCACAATTTCTGTTGCAAATATATATGTCATGTTAAACTAATCTCTGCCTGCATGTGATCCACGTGCCTCTGTTCTCTACATATTCATGTGCCTATATAAAAGCTTTAAATGTCACTGTTGTATCTGCCAACCTGGTAAGGCATTCCAGGGACCCAGCATTCTCTGTGCAAAAAAAATAATTCCCCTCATATTTCCTTTAAAAATTCCCCCCTGACCTTAATGCCCTCTAGTCCTTTGATATTTCCAACCTGTGAGAAAGGTTGATGTTGATGCTACCTGCCCTCTCATACTTTTACATTCATCCATCAGATCACTGTCCAGCTGCCAATGTTGCAGAGAAAACAATCCAACTTTTCCTCATAGCTAATATTTTATAATCCAGGCAGCATCCTACTAAACCTTATGTCTGCCTTCCGCAAAGACCGCTCGTCAGCAACTCCCTTGTCAATTCTTCCCGTCCCTCCCATACCACCCCCTCCCCGGGCACTTTCCGTTGCAACCGCAAGAAATGCAATACCTGTCCCTTCACCTCCCCCCTCGACTCCATTCAAGGACCCAAGCAGTCATTCCAAGTGCGACAAAGGTTCACCTGTATCTCCTCCAACCTCATCTAAAGCATCCGCTGCTCTAGATGTCAGCTGATTTACATCGGGGAGACTAGGCGGAGGTTGGGCGATCGTTTCGCCGAACACCTCCATTCAGTCCGCAATAACCTACCTGAACTCCCGGTGGCTCAGTACTTCAACTCCCCCTCCCATTCCCAATCCGACCTCTCTGTCCTGGGTCTCCTCCATTGCCAGAGTGAGCAACACCGGAAATTGGAGGAACAGCACCTCATATTCCGCCTGGGTTGCTTGCGTCCGGACGGCATGAACGTTGAATTCTCCCAGTTTTGCTAGCCCTTGCTGCCTCCTCCCCTTCCTTAACCCCCGAGCTGTCTCCACTCATCCCCCCCCCCCCCCCCCCACCCAACCCCCCCCCCCTCGGGCTCCTCCTCCTCCCTTTTTCCTTCCTTCTCCCCCCCACCCCCCATCAGTCTGAAGAAGGGTTTCAGCCCGAAACGTCGCCTATTTCCTTCGCTCCATAGATTCTGCTGCACCCGCTGAGTTTCTCCAGCTGTTCTGTGTAACCTTCGGTTCTCCAGCATCTGCCGTTCCCTCTTTAACAAGGGGATGGGAATGTTGGGAGTGACGGGGAAGGGGGGGGGGGGGGGGGGGGGGGGGGGGGGGGGGGGGGGGGGGGAGATGGAAGAGAGGAGGGACAGGGAAGATGCACAATGCAGGAATGCACAAAATCCTCCAAATGCATCTCAATGAAAGCTTTCACTCAATGCCACATCCAATGAAGGCACATACCATATATCTCCTTAACCACTCTATCCACATATAAATATAAGGTATTTATAGAATTGAAGTATCTGCACAACAGTTTTGTTAAAAGATCTGCCATCAACATTGAACAGGTTAAATTAAAATCATATAAAATACAAAGTAAAACACATAATTTTGGCCTGCCACTTAGTGGGAACATTGAAGCAATAACCAATAGAAATATCAACAACAACTGCAGACAATGAAATCAATGAAAGTAAGAATCACTTTTATCTATTAATAAAGTATGGAAACAGAACATTAGGTCCTGAAACATCCTCATTCTTTGAAAAGATGGTAAACAGCAGGAAATAATTTTTAAAACTGTATGAATTATTAATCTTAAAATATTTCCAAGATGTGTTAACAATCATGATTTGCCAGCTTGCAATAGCCATTTATTATCAGTTCTGTAAATCTGATGGTGCTTGTATTTTCAAACTAGATTTATGCAATACGTTTTTTCATATGATTCAAACAGGCAATTCAATGTGTTATTGTTTAATACAGAAGTATAATAAATTATGTAGGATATTGAAATTCTATCCTTGCTTTAATTTAGTTATGCACCTGTAAAGGGATACTTGATTTTAAGTGTGCTCAATACCAATGCACCATTGTGTAATCTCTTTGTAGTTTTGTGTTAATGGAGCATGCATTACCTTTGCTAGTGGTTATAAAATTTGTCTTGGGTGTAAACCAATCCAACACCAGATAATGTATCAAACAGACAATAATGCTTGAATCAATTCAGATATCATGTTATTTTTGCACATTGAAACTGTTTTGTAAGATCTGGCAAACCTAACGTTTAGTGAAATCAAATCACTGAAGCAACATATATGTGCCATAACTCTATTCTGTTCTACCCTGTGATTGGCTAGCATAGTGCACTGCTAGTTGAAGCACTGGTCAGTAATGATATTAGTTGAGTATTATTTTATTCATTCCCTCCCTGCTGCCCTGCTCTATGCTGTTGATAAGAGGGCCCAAGCTTACTCATTGCAACCTCCATCATTGCACCACTTGTAATGATGTTTTGTGGCAGCTGATCTCATGAAAGAGATCTTTTGTTTGGTGTATCAGATTAACTAAAGCCCTTAAAATTAATACACTTCAAATGCTCAGTTCTGTTGTACAATAAGGGCTCACCAAACATGTCAAAATCACTTACAATCCCTTTGTTTTCATGCATGATTTACATGTAAGAAACAGGCACAATTGGTTTCAATTTCAGGACACTGGTCTTGGAAGTGTTAATAGAGCTGTATTGAGATTACACAATACCATACAAGAGAGATCTCACTGGTAACTATAAAGGGCATTTTGCGAGGAGGGAAGAAGCAAAAGCTGGAACGATTGATCTAGAACATAGAGCTATGAGGCATGAGTCTTTAGAATCTGTTCCACTCATTGTAATGTGACCATTGTAAGCGAACCATGGATTTGGACCTTGGTAAATAAGAATGCAAACGTAAATTATGTTTCAGAGACTTCTTCAGTTGCTTTCACAGGCAGCACTGATAGATCAGTTAAATTTGTTATTGCTATTTGCAATGTCATTCTATTAAGTCAAAAGCATCAGGACTGCTTCCCCAACTACACACGAGTCAAAATATTGGCAGATCTGCCTCTCCTTGTGCACCTTTCCACACTACGAAGCATTCTTCTTGAGAATTGCTGCCAGCGAGACTATGACTATTTAGATGTGTGCACTTAGATGAGCTTTCTGCAGAGGCATAACCAATTTCATTAACTTGTACTGTGTGTATTTGTGTGAGCCACTGTTTGTGCAGGGTTAGTGTCTGGAATCTTGCTCAACTAATATTCAATGATGTGTGTTTACTCTCACATCAGCACAGATTTAAAGTCAGAGGAAAAAATTAAAGGAGATATAGTCAATAGGTGCGAGAGAAGGCCATTTGGCCCTTCAAGCGAGCACTGCTATGCATTGTGATCATGGCTGATCATCCACAATCAGTACCCCATTCAAGCCTTTTCCCCATATCCCCTGACTCCACTATCTTTAAGAGCTCTATCCAACTCTCTCTTGAAAGCATACAGAGAATTGGCCTCCACTGCCTTCTGAGGCAGAGAATTCCACAGATTCACAACCCTCTGTGAGAAAAAGGTTTTCCTCATCTCCATTCTATATTGCTTACCCCTTATTCATAAACTGTGGCCCCTGGTTCTGGACTTCCCTAACATCGGGAACATGTTTCCTGCGTCTATCGTATCCAAAACCTTAATAATCTTATATGTTTCAATAAGATCGGAGACGGCGGGACCTGGAGCAGCGACTGCGGGACCAGAAGCTGGCGCGGCGGCCTGGAGCTGGGGCAGCGACCTGGAGCTGGGGCATCGGCCTGGAGCTGGGGCAGCGGCCCGGTGCGGAGACTGCAGGATCTGGAGCTGGGGCGGCGACCTGGAGCTGGGGCAATCGACCTGGAGCTGGGGCGGCGGCCCGGAGCTGATACTGTGGCTACTGGAGAGCGGCATCTCCGGCCTGGATCGACCGCCTCAGCGCGGTGAGGATGTGCTTGGTGAACTCACTGTGGTGGATGTTTAATTGGTGTTTATTGTATGTTTTGTTATTATTGATTCTGTGTATGACTGCAGGCAACATAGTTTCGTTCAGACCGTAAGGTCTGAATGACAATAAAGGATCTAACCTATCTAGATCCCCTCGTGAAATTCCTACGCTGCACTCCCTCATCCCGGGATAACAGAATGTCCTTCCTCAAATTTGGAGACCAAAACTGCACACAATACTCCAGGTGTGGTCTCACTCTGGCCCTGTACAATATGTGAGGCAAGATTATTTACACATAGAGTGGAGGGTGTCTGGAATATGCAGAGGTGGTGATGGAGGCAACTACCATGGTGACATTTGGGAAGTGTTTGGATAGACACATGGATGTGCAGGGATTGGGGGTGTATTGATTGCATGCAGGAAGAGATTAGTTTAACTTGGCATCATGATCGGCATGGACATTGTAGGCCAAAGGGCCTGTTCCTGTGCTATATTGTTCTACAAACTATGTTCTATGTTATTTTTTGAGTATGGTGATACATCCTTCTTGCGAACACTTTTTAGTCTCACATCTCTGTTGCCTCATAATTGTGCATTACTATTGCCCAGCTGCCATCAGCACACACTACTAAAGGCTGTGTCCCTTATACATGCATTCCATATTTCCCCTTCTCTCTGCATTTACAGCTGTTTGCAGACAGACCCTGATATATTTCTACTGTGTTCTGAAGCATTCCCTCATACATTTATTTTATTTTAGTTTAGTTATACAGCCCGGAACAGGCCCTTCAGCCCACCGAGTCAATAGACAATAGGTGCAGGAGTAGGCTATTCCATGTGATCATGGCTGATCATCCCCAATCAGTACCCCGTTCCTGCCTTCTCCCCATATCCACTGACTCTCTGTTGAAAGCATCCAGAGAACCTGCCTCCACCCCCCTCTGAGGCAGAGAATTCCACAGACTCACCACTCTGTGAGAAAAAGTGTTTCCTCGTCTCCGTTATAAATGGCTTACTCCTTATACTTAAACTGTGGCCCCTGGTTCTGTACTCCCCCAACATCGGAAACACGTTTCCTGCCTCTAGCGTGTCCAAGACCTTAACAATCTGCACCGACCAGCGATCCCCGCACATTAACACTATCCTACACACACTTGGGACAATTTACACATACACCAAGCCAATTAACCTACATACCTGTACGTCTTTGGAGTGTGGGAGGAAACCGAATATCTCAGAGAAAACCTATGTGGTCACGGGGAGAATGTACAAACTCTGCACAGATTGCACCCGTAATCGGGATCGAACCCGGGTCTCCGACGCGGCAAGTGATGTAAAGCAGCAACTCTACCGCTTCGCCACTGTGACCGACCATTACTACTTGTCTCAAATCTATCTAGATCCTGGATTTATGTTTTATGCAATGAAACATAACTGTATTTGGCACAAATAGTCAAATCCCTTCCCGCAAAACACAACTGATTAAATAGATAGTTGAAAGTGTGTTTGGATAGTTTATGCCTAGGAGGAAGGATTGGGCTCAATGAATACAGCTACCCAATACTTTGCTGCACAGTAATCAAAGAGCCCTTAAAGGTACACACTGCATGGCAGTTAGACAGCAACTACAAACAATTAGGACTGTAAAAAGGGGAGAGGGAGAGAATGCAAAGGTAAATGAAGAAGTTCAAGTTCAAGTTCAAGTGAGTTTAGTCATGTGTCCCTGATAGGACAATGCAATTCTTGCTTTGCTTCAGCACACAGAACAAAATAGGAATTTACTATAAAACAAATCAATGTGTCCATATCTATATTACTAAAAGTCTGCTCTTGACCGGTTTTGGCGATCTGTGCTGCGATTTCCGAGAGAACGCCGCCACCTACGGCCGTCATTTTTGGTCACCTCGCTCAGAGCCTCCTTCCGCCGCATGTGTGCCGAGGATTTTCGAGTCGATGAAAAATGACAGAAATATTAATGATTTTACAAAATTCCCCATTCTCTCTGCTGCCCCCGCTGGCGGCAGGGGGAGGGAGTATAAAACCAGGAAGTCGTGTGCCTCAATTAGTCTGCAAGCTGGAGGAAGGCAGAGGGTCACGTTTCTCTGAGCTGTGAATAACACTGAACACATGTTCACACAACAGTGAGTAAGTACCCTTAATGTGGTTTGAAAATGAAAACCTGAAAATGGTTGTTTGGGGGGATTGGGTTGAAATAAAAATGCACTCTCTCTCCCCCCCCTCTCCTCACCCCCCCCCTCTCCTTTCCCCCCCTCCCCCCTCTCATCTCCCCCCATCTCATCTCCCCCCTCATCTCTCCTCCCCCACTCTCCTCTCCCCCCCCACTGTCCTCTCCCCCCCCCCACTCTCCTCTCCCCTCCCTCTCCCTCTCCCCCCTCTCCTCTCCCTCCACTCTCCTCTCCCCCCACTCCTCTCTCCCTCCTCTCTCTCCCCCTCCTCTCCCTCTGTTTCCTCCCCCCCTCCTCCCTCCATCCCCCCCACCGTCCCCCCCCCCTAAACTTCCTCCACACCCCCCCCCCTCCCCTTCCCCTCCCCCCCCTCCCCTCCCCACCTCTCCCCCCCCCTAAACTCCCCCCCTCCCCACACCCCACACCCTCTCCTCTACCCCCTCCCCCCCTCCCTCCCTCTCCCTCCCCCTCCCCCTCTCCCCCTGCTCCTCCCCCTCTCCCCTCTCCCTCACCTCACCCCCCTCTCAGCACCCCCCCTCCTCATACCCCCCCCTCTCCTCCCCCCCTCTCTCCTCTCTCTCCCCCCCCTCTCCTCTCCCCCTCTCTCTCTCCCCCTCCCCCCTCCTATCCCCCCCTCCTCTCCCCCTTCTACTCCCCCCCCTCTCTCTCTCTCCCCCTCCTCCTCCCCCCCCATCCCCCACTGTCCCTCCCCAAACCCCCCTTCTCCCTCCACACACCTACCCTCTCCCTCCATCCCTCCTACCTCCCCCCCCTCCCCTCCCATCTGTCCCTCCCCTCTAACCCCCCCCTCACCTCTCCCCTCCACCCCCTCACACCCCTACTCCCCCTCCCTCCCCCCACCCTCCCCTCTCACCCACCTCCCTCTTCTCCTCCTCGCCACCCCCTCTCCCTCTCACCTCTCCTTCCCCGTCTCCCTCTACCCCCCCCCCCCCCCCCCTCTCCCCTCTCTCTAGATGTGACTGGAGGTTGGGGGCTCTCTCAATTTGTTGATTTAGGTCCCAAGGTACGTGAAGCCAACAGTTGTGAACCTGGGTTTTTAGGATGGACAGTCTCAAATATGCCCCTTCTCACCTAAGGAAGCTGGCTCCCATTCCAGCGGCAGCATTTTGAGACAGTAATCCCCTTTATTACCTAGGCTGGATTACCGCGCTCTCACCTTCACCCTCGTCCCTCTTCTCCTGCTCCTCGCCACCCACATATCGCCAATTCTGGCCTCCCTACACTGCTCCCGGTGCACTTTCGGGTCTTACTGTTATTCTCTGCTCCCCCGCCTTACCTCTCTTCCACTCCCTCACTCAGCTCTCCTGGACCCCCCCCCCCCCCCCCCCTCTGTAACACCCTGCCCCTCCTCCCCTCTAGATGTGACTGCAAGTTGGGGGGCTATGCGTCAGTAGATAGGGTGGTTATGGGGTAAATTTTACATGGAGCTAATTAATAATATTGATGTACATATCAATGGGGTGCTCTATAAATTTATTATTATTATTATTATTTATCAAGTGAGTGTGGGGGGGGGGATAGTTAGTGTCGCCTCCCCCCCCCCCCCCCCCCCCCCCCCCAACTGCACGTTGAGGGAACAGACCCAACGGGTCTGCATTTGGTCTAGTACTATAATATAAATATATACACACATGAATAAATAATATGATAAGTGCAAATAACAGATAATTGGTTATTAATAATCAGAGTTTTGTCCGAGCCAAGTTAAATAGACTGATGGCTGTGGGGAAGTAGCTATTCCTGAACCTGGTCGTTGCAGTCTTCAGGCTCCTGTACCTTCTACCTGAAGGTAGCAGTGAGATGAGTGTGTGGCCAGGATGGTGTGGGGCTTTGATGATACTGCCAGCCTTTTTGAGGCAGCGACTGCGATACATCCCCTCGATGGAAGGAAGGTCAGAGCCGATGATGGACTGGACAGTGTTTACTACTTTTTGTAGTCTTTTCCTCTCCAGGGTGCTGAAGTTGCCGAACCAAGCCACGATGCAACCGGTCAGCATGCTCTCAACTGTGCACCTGTAGAAGTTAGAGTCCTCCTTGACAAACCGACTCTCCGTAATCTTCTCAGGAGGTAGAGGTGCTGATGTGCTTTCTTGATGATTGCATTAGTGTTCTCGGACCAGGAAAGATCTTCAGAGATGTGTACGCCAGGAATTTGAAGCTCTTGACCCTTGATATAAACGGGGCTGTGGGTCCCCATCCTACTTCCAAAGCCCACAATCAGTTCCTTGATTTTGCTGGTGTTGAGGGCCAGGTGATTGCGCTGGCACCATATGGACACATTGGTGTATTATATTATTTATAAAAAGACATATGTTTTATTCATAAAAGATGTGGCAGAAGGTGGGTCTTATGTGCGGGATTGGGGATGGGACTGGAAATACCTCCAGAATCACCATCATAAGAGCTGGGCCAAAGGTGGCTGGAAATGTCCTCCAGAATGTGAGTCCCTGGATGATGGAGTAATTTCAAGAGAACTTTGTGATCTCATCCATAATTAAGAAATAATGTCTCAAATAAATACACGCACACACACACACTATGCGCCACTCACTCAAAGTTAAGCACAATCGCATAAAATGTCAGTCCGACCTCATCTCCATCGTCCCATTCTCTCCTACGACATCACTGATGGGTTTTGCTGTCCACCACCACAGGGAAATTAAGCCTTCAAAGGTAGGATGAAGAAAAGATTCCTCAATTACTTCCATTGTCACCACTACACAAACTAAGTTTTTTGTTCCACGCTTAGTTAATTATGTGTATTTAAATTCTTGGCTGCTGTGATGGGATATAAACCATACCCCTCAGATCGTAAGCCTCTTGTAATCATCCTGCAAATAGTGTAACTACTAATTCTCCTCGCTCCACATAATATGCCCCAGACATGCTAAGTGGCATTCCATAAGGGTAACTGCAGACTTTTCTCCAGGAATTTGATTGCCACATTCTCCAGGAGACAAACTTGAGGAAGTCGGCTTCCAAGTTGCTTCACACAAAACATGTATTCATTTTTTAAAAATCCAAGTACTTTGTGAAGTCTTTTAGGTTTGCTGAATGGCCGACAATGATTTTCAGTTTCAAAGGTTCCATTTCCATGTTAACTCTCTATATATTGCTATTCAGGCCTTAACCATGAGACATGACCCACTCCATGTTATAATGAAGAACTTATGATTAAGCCCCTGCCTGTCATAAGTGATGTGGGTGCTGTAAAACACTGCAGTGCAAGATGCAGTCCCATGTATCATCTTGCTCCTCCTGAATTTATGACACTTGCTAAATTAAAAAACTAAAACATTTTGAGCATTATTTCAAGAAGTATCAAGGATAGAGTAAAATAACATTGCTTTAAACCTGGAAAACTGGAAAGCACTCCATAAACATGTGCAAATAAAGCCAGCAATGTTACAATCTCTCCAAGTTTAAGGACTTGAACCCTATTTAAACTCTGTAAAGTTACGTTCAAGATATCTTGTTTGCAGCAGATAAATAACGTCAAGAAAATACGGTATCGACCCAAAACTTTGCCTATTTCCTCCACTCCATAGATGCTGCCTCACCCTCTGAGTTTCTCCAGCATTTTTGTCTACCTTCGATTTTCCAGCATCTGCAGTTCCCTCTTAAACATAAATAATTACCTATTATGATATTTTGCAGTGAAGGTGAAAGACTGTGGAATCAGAATGTACTGTTTGATTGAGTCAAATATTATTCTGGTTGAAGCATGGTGCAGTAGCTAGTTTACATTAAACAGTTCTATTTGTAAGTAGGTATAGAAAGCAGATAATCATTCTCAGCTGCAACTATGCAAGCATTTACAGCATGCTACAATCATTTCAATTATTCTCATTTCCTCTCTTCTGTGCACCAGTTCCAGCACACGGCTGAATAAATTTGATTTGACTGTGCTCTGCTGTGATGAAGTTCATTTAAACAGGGTGGGCATCTGCAAAGCTCCATGCATAACAAGGTGATTGGCAGCTGTACTCACACAGAGTAATGAAGGGTTATTGACAATTATCTCAATTGTCCATCCTGACAATTTTCTCCAAATCTCACACTTTCAGCTGGACATGAAGAAAACACCTAGTCTGGCTTCGGTGCAATCTACTTCCACCTTTTCAAGACACCCTCATGATTCACCGGTGATTCAAATAAATAAAAAATATTATGGTTCCCTTATACCAGCATAACATGGACAACAGACCGAGTAATATTTGTAGTGGCTGTGTGCTTCTTTGGATGCATGACAACGATTCAGTCACATTTGTGTAGCCATTTGCTGCTCCGTTGCATGTTGAATCAGATGTATTTGAGGTCCAAGACAGCATACTGGGTAAATGAATACTTTTCTTAAATGTGCTCAAAGTAAATGCCCTCTCATTTAATATGCTATCCACATTTGCATCAGAAACAAAAATGGGATGAGATCCTACTGATCCCACTTCATTGTCCATGTTGTGATGGTGAATGAATCACATGGATATCAAGCTGTAGGTGTAAAATGTCTTCATTATGCGTGATGTGCAGACATTCCGGAGAATTTCTCTCTTGCCAAACTCCAAGTACATCAAGTTTTTATACTCTTTAGATAAAATATAACAGCAGGTGTCTGAATACAATTTCAATAGCTGCAAAGTATTGTTTACTTCAATACTTTGTGCTGACAAGTGGTTCCATTGAATTACATATTTACAGTGGGAGAACTTGTAACTGACAAGGTAGCTTTGAATGTTCAATCTGTGGATGCTGGGACAAATTGTTTCATGGGTAATCTAAAAGCTTCTGAGGACAGAGGAATCAGACACAAGAAAATAGTCTGAAAAAGGGTCTCGGCCCGAAACGTCACCCATTCCTTCTCTCCAGAAATGCTGCCTGTCCTGCTGAGTTACTCCAGCATTTTGTGTCTATCTTTGGTGTAAACCAGCATCTGCAGATCCTTCCGACACCAAAGAATAGTGTTGTGGAACTGACTTCTTGAGCTCACAAATATTCCTGTTATTGATAGAGCAAATATGCCTATGACCATGTTAGTAGATATGCCGAGCGACAAAATTTGTCTGGTTTGGAACCTTCATTGACCTCAGTCGTTGATGCAAGATGTCTGATGCCTGATTTGAATTAGGGCAATTAACATTGTCCCATTGCCTTAAGTTTGGCCACTGCAGAAGAAAATGTTTCAGTCATATCAGCTTGCAAACCAGATCTCTTGAACTGTCTCTACTGTGGGGTTGTGCTCTATAGATAGCAGTGATGGTTCAAAATATCTGTACTTTTGATCTCAAAGCTGATTACTACTTGTAATTACTTTTGAATACTTTTTTTTGAAGATGGGTTCATGTTTGGGTAAATGCCAGCAATCTACCTAATTTCTGAAGGATGTTGTTTGTCTAACAATCACTAACAGTCAGGGTGTAGAAACAAAGAAATGCAGATGCTCTTTTATTCACAAAAGTACACAAAGTGCTGGAGTATCTCAGTAGGTCAGGCAGCATCTCTGGAGAATATTAATGGGTGACGTTTGGGTCCCGATTCTTCTGCAAAAGGACAAAGTGCTGGAGTAACTCAGCGGGTCAGTCAGCATCTCTGGAGAACATGGAGAGGTGACATTTTGGGTCGAGAACGAGTCAGAACTTGCCAAACTATACAGCATTAATATTTGCAGGGGTGAAGCACAAATAAGCTGATCCTGCACACTGAATGAGGCAGCATTGTTACTGACAACTAAGGCATCCTTAGTGCTCTGTCAAGGGAATGCCCCGACACCCTCTTATGTTAGGCTTGGAACTGAATTTCAATGCCTCCGTAGCTCCGTTCACCGTAGCTCTCCACTCTGTGCTGAGCCATCTGGAGCAGGGGCAGAGCTACGTCCGGATGCTCTTTGTGGATTTTAGTTCAGCCTTTAACACAATCATCCCGGACATCCTCATTGGTAAACTGGTCACTCTCGGCCTCCCCACTGTCACATGTGCCTGGATTAAGGATTTCCTCACAAACCGGCCCCAGACTGTGAGACTTGGCCCCCACCTCTCCTCCACTCGCAGGTTGAGTACCGGTTCCCCACAGGGCTGTGTGCTAAGCCCCCTCTTTTACTGTCTCCACACCTACGACTGTAGTCCGGCCCACAACAACAACCGCATAGTCAAATTTGCTGACGACACTACTGTGGTCGGACTTATTTCAAAGGGAGACGAGGCAGCCTACAGAGAGGAAGTCCTGAAGTTGACAACCTGGTGCTCAGAAAACAATCTGGCTCTGAACACCAGGAAAACAAAAGAGCTCATTGTCGACTTCAGGAGGCACAGCACCGACTTAGTCCCCCTACACATTAACGGCGAGTGTGTGGAGAGGGTCAACACCTTCCGGTTTCTCGGCGTCCATATCGCGGCTGACATCTCCTGGACGGACAACACGACGGTGGTCATCAAGAAGGCTCAGCAGCGGCTGCACTTCCTGAGGGTCCTCAGGAAGTACAACCTGGACTCTAACCTGCTGCTGACCTTCTACCGCTCGTCCATCGAGAGCCTGCTGACATACTGCATTACAGCATGGTATGGCAGCTGCACCATGGCAGACAGGGAGAGGCTTCAGAGGGTAACCAGGACAGCGCAGAGGATCATTGGTTGCCCTCTCCCCTCCCTGATGGACATCTACACCTCCCGCTGCCTTAGCAGGGCAAAGAAGATCACCAAAGACAGCTCCCATCCTGCGTTTGGACTGTTCGACCTGCTGCCCTCTGGAAGGCGCTATAGGTGCATCAAATCCAGGACAAACAGACTCAGGAATAGCTGCTTCCGAGAATTATATCTACCATAAATTCAAATCCACACATGCACTGACTACACCGCCCAACACGGACTTCCATCTGTATATATGTATATATGTATGTAGCGCCGTAGAATTTGTGCACCTATTCCCCCCCCCCCATCTCCCTTCTGTTTTGTTTTTCTGTTTCTTGTTTTTTGTGTAAAATTGTATGTATGCACTGAGTACGAGCAGCTTTCAGTTTCACTGTACATGTATAGTGACAATAAATGGCATATCTATATCTATATCTATCTATCTCATACTAAGAAGCATTTATAAATTATTTCAATGAATTTTAGTAACTAAAACAATATTAACAAGGTATTAATCACAACTTAGAGTACCCATATAAATAATTTAAAAAGTAATCTAAAGTAAAATAAATTAAAGTAACTCAAGTTAGTATGAGTTTATCCCACAGTCATAGTCATTTTGCACAGAAACAGATCCTTTGGCCAAACTTGACCATACCAACCAAAATTCCCTATCTTCAATAGACACACCTGTCTGTATTTGCCCATATTCCTCTAAACCTTTCCTATCAATGTACCTGTCCAAATGATTTTTTTAAATGTTGTTATAGTACCTGCTTTAAGTGCCTCCTCTGGCACCTTGTTCCATATACTCACCACTCTCTGTGTGAAATCATTGCCCCTCAGGTTCTGATTAAATCTTTCCCCTCTCACCTTAAACCTATATCTTCTGGTTCCCCTACTCTGAGCAATTGTTTCTTTACATCATTTTACACACTTTAATAAAATCAGCCTTCAGCCTCCTGCACGCCAAGGAATAAAGACCTAGCCTGAACAACCTCTGCGTCTAGCTCACGCCCTCATGTCCTGGCCTCATCCTTGTAGATGTTTTCTGTACTTTTTCCAACTTAATGACATCCTTCCTATAGCAGGGTCACTAAAACTGTACACAATATTCCAAATGCAGCCTCAACAATGTCTTGTACAACTGTGACATAACATCCAAACTTCTATACCCAATACAATGATTGGTGATGGTCAATGTACCAAATTCCTTCTTGACCACATTATCTACCTGTGATGCCACTTACAGCTAATTATGTACTTGCACACCTAGATCTCTCTGTTCTACAATACTTCCCAGGCCCTGACATTCACTGTGAAGATCCTGAAACATTTTACACTTGCAGTATCTGCATTAAACCCCATTAACACCCTCAGCCTACTTCCCCAAATGATTTGGATCCTGCTGTAAATGTTGATAACCATCTTCACTAGCTACAATACCACCAACTTTGTTTTCATCTGCAAAATTACTAATCAATGCTTGTACATTCTAACCTAAATTGTTGATATAATCCACAAACTGCAATATTGTTCCCAGGCTTTTCCTTGCAGTCTTTCTTTAGAGGCAATAAATGTTCTAAATCTCTACTTCTATCAGGTCTGCCCTCAACCTTAGGAGTTACAGCAAAATTGGCATTTGCAACCTATCCTTCTAGATAATAACCATTAATACAGGCATCATTCCAGTAACCCTCCTCATCACCCTTTCCAAATATAATTATGAAAAATATTTTTCAGCATGCTCGTAAGCCTTCGCATCATTTTAATGTTTTGTTGCTCAGTGGTTATTATTCTGAATAACATCAATTAAGCTTACATTAGGTGATGTTTCATCAACACTTTACATTCTTGTTTGCTCTTAATCTTAAATAAAGCTCCCTGAACATCACAAACCGTTCTTTTTGAATACTTCCATCCAGATTTACCAGCGACCAATAAGGCCCACAAGCAAACTTTTAAAGATTTTTTTAAACTTGCTTTAAAATGACAGATTTTCAAGCTGAACCAACACTTTCTGCTTATGACCTGTGAATGTCAGAGGAGATGTATCTAGTTTCAAGTAAATAAAAGCTGACAATTTTATTTATTACACCATCACCCTCCTCCAAATGCACTTTGTCAATCCACTACTTGTGTTGCTGTCCAGACAGCTTCATCATTCTTGATTCCTGGTGAAGCCGCGTGAGATCAATTAACTGTGCACCATCTCTGGCCTTCCACAGGTCAAAGTGAAGGAGAGGCGGCACAGGGGAACTGGATGGGAAGGCATGTTGTTTTGCTGAAAGAAGAACATTACTATAAATTTTAATTACATTCAAATTAAATCCCCCATTACATAATTCCCCCCATCCTACTCCCCAGAGATATCGCATTGTCAAGACTTATGCAAATTAGTGCGTTTTTCCGATTTGACGATGGAGTTTATTTGTACACATCATTTAAACATGATACATTTCATTATTGTAGCAGGCACAAACCAGATGATATTATGAATTATTACTGGAATAAAATAGCTTGGGCAGTTGACAATTATGTACACAATATCACAATATTTTACATTCTACTTGTCTATGTCAGATCATCAACCATGAGACTTTAAACCTGTTCCATATCATACAGAACTGGGTAAATTAAATATTGTACTTTTGTATTTTACAATACATATTTAGAAATCATTTAAACAATATAGATAATATTCATACCTAACAGTTATAATAATCATTAAATGACATACACATCCATTGGAATTTATGATTTATGCAATTTTCCATTTTCCTCACAAAAGATATAGTGCTGCTTTTGATGGGCAATTATTGCACAATTAATTAACATTTTAAAGTTATTTTGATGGTTAATGGTATTGGTATAGGTTTATTTTTATCATGTGTACCAGGATACAGTGAAACCTTTGTTTTGCATGCTATCCAGGAATTCAAACTATTCGAGTAAAATCAAACAGTCTACACTCAATATAATTCTACTGTCAAAGAGATTAAACATGTGTGCTCAAGCATGAATCGGTGTTTTGACATTTGTGTTCACAGGTAGAAAACAATGAGAAATAACATATGGTCTTTGTTTTTATTCAGGATGCAGCCATGCCTGCATGACTTATTGTACCTACGATAACAGGGGCAGGCCATGACAGTGCAGTAAAGGAGGTTTGTAGCTCAAGCAGCCAGAAATTTACTTAATCATGGGAAAATTAGGAGGGCGATGATAAACTTCTAAAGCATATGTTTTGAAGCCAAAATACAAGGATCAAAGTTATGTTTACATTCCCCTCCAGCAGCCCGCATCCGTCGCCTTACCTGCAGCCTGGACTCAGTACCGGGCCTGAAGTTTCCACCAAAGATACTAGAGGAGCTACTAGAGGATACTAGAGAATCTTTAGTTTCCACGCTGCAGATTCCCACTCCCCTGGGGTTGACTGCGCTGGGTCCTAATGCTAGTCCCCCAAACTCTGGTAACCTCAGTGGTCTGGTAACCTCTTCCCCATTCCCCTCAAACCATGTGACCCAGCTCTTCCCCACCCACACTACAGTCCTCATTCCCCCCTACCTCCTGACCACCCACCAACCCCCCACCAGACATCACCGTGGCCTCAGTCCACTCACCTGCCTTCCTCCGGCCCCAACCCCCATCCCTGCCATGTGTTCACCAGCCCCGCTAACCTCCCCGTCTCAGATACCAAATGGTTTGTCCGCAGCAGAGGCCTCACCTTTGTTCCCCTCCATCCCCACCTCAATGAGTTCCGCGCCCGCCGCCATTTGGAGCTTTCTTCCATCGCCTCCGCCTCACACTGTTCTTCCATGGGAAGGAGTCCTCACCCCCATTGATGATCTCTTTTCCCGTCTCCAACTGACCCCCTCTTCTTGGATCCCCCCTCATGGTCATCTTCCGGCCTTAGACAATTTTATTTTAAACTGCCGGCCGGACATCAACCGCCTCAACAGTATATAATACCATGTAATTCTGCATTCAGGGAAGTGGAGAGAGGACAGCCAAGTGTCTGTGTTGCTCACTTGGCTGGGGTTTGTTTTCCTTGCCACTTCCATCAGCCGATAATTAGTAACGTTTTGGATTGGTCTACCAAACTGTTTTGTGAGTTCTCTGTTTATTAAGAAGTGAACCTGTTTGTTTAGTTATATGTTAGCCTTTCTCAAGAAGATTTGATTCAGATTTGATTCAGGTTTTGCAATACAATTGTCAATAAGGAACAATTCTTTAAGAAATATTTCCCAACTATGGGACTTCCGAATCGGCCACTTCCAACCGGAGGCCACGGCTCCCAAAGTCCACAGGTTGAGCTGGGTGGAGATTTACACTAGCGGCCCTCGGCAAAAGGATCCCAGGGCTCCACGATGTTGAAATCAGCGCGGCCGGAGGCTGGGAGCTCCGCAGGCCACATCTCCATGATGTTGAAGTAGCAGGCCCAACACTCCAGAGCTTCAAATGGAGATCCAGATAAAGCATCGCCCGCACCGCGGTGAATCCAATAAGTATTTTAAAACCAACTGTTTAATGACAGCATACAATAGGATCTAAAAGTGTCACACTGTCACTGTTGGGTGGTCATGGTCCTCTAGTTGTGGGGGTGGGGGATTGGAGGGGGGGGGGGGGTTAGGGGTTTGGTTCCCTTTACTCCACTTTGGGCCCAACTGCCCGAGTGATTCTCTCCTTTGTCGGTGGGTCAAACTGCCACCACTCCACTCGAGCGGTTCCCCAGAGAGAATACAAAAAAAAAGGGGGTTCCCATGGGTTCTAGACCTCGGAATTATGGTAGGATATGATAAAAGGTTGACTTGACCAGAGCATGCTGATGAGAGAAAACAGAAGCCAAGACAGACTCAAAGCAAGTCTAAAATTTACAGGCTTTATTAAACAATAAGAAATCGAATCTCACCAACACTACATAGTACATGGCTAAACATATGCTTTAAACTAAGACTATGGAAAGAAAATTATCAGGCACGTCGTAAAAACTTACTTTACACAAGTTTAATTACAGATACACACCCTTTCCCCTTCTTCTCTCAACCTCTATCCTATTTCGGGAACTTCACAAGGTCGTCTGGGGTACTTACAGCTAGATCGATACAGGGTCAGGAGCCGTCCAACAGAGCAGAAATAGAGAGCAAGCTCTTGCTTGCCTGTCCCTTTTATATCTGAGTTTCTCCCTTGAAACCTCCCAGGCAGTCCTCTGGACAAAAGGGTCTTTCGATGATTCCCAGTTTCGATCTGGCATGAACAATAGTCTTCCGATGATAATGGGTTTGCTGATGTCACGATGCATCAGCTTGATCGTTATCCCATCACCTGGATGGGCTCCCATTGTCCCGATGGATGGGCCATTTACGATGGTGATTGCCTTGCTGCTGGGCTGTTTACATCCACCCCCCTCGACTGCAGAAGGAGCAGTTGTTGCTGAGGCTCGGTTCCTTCCTTTGTCTTTCCAAGATAATCTCATTATCTCCGACCCGGCATTTCCTGTTCGCACCAATCGCACAGTCATGTAATGCCCAGGCCCACAGACAGGTTTTAAACTTGTTCTTCTGTGATCCCTTGGGGGTTTTTCCATCTGCAGCCAGCGTGTCTGTTTTAAAATATCCCAGAGTTCTTCCATAATTCGAGGATTTGCCCCAATAACTTACGGGGGGGGGGGGTGGGGGAAGCTGGGCTCCCTCTCCAGGGCACAAGTGAAATAGCTTAGGGCCTCTCTTCATCTAAATACGGCCCTGTATACAGGTACTGTAGTCAAGGAGAAGATACCTAATCAGTCATCAGCAGACATTAGTGACTTGATCACTGAGACCAGGAGGGACAGGATCCGGTGGCGATCCCAAAGAGCAGACTGCACTTGAGGCTGGTGATCAAGACCTGGCTTGGCTGGCAGTCACTAGAAGATGTGTCCCCCGGACGTTGCGGTGGAGAGGAGACATCCTTAGGTTTGCAAAAAGAGTTGGACCCCGTCCCTGGAACGATTTACCCAAGATTGTTATGAGTAGTTAAGAATCAGCTCCAAACACAGAGGACTAGAAAAATAGCATATTATAGGATCTGTCATTACATTAGGTTACTATATTCTTTCAGTCATTTAAAGGCAGATCCGAACAGAACAAGAAATTCTGGTCTGTTGTCATATTTTAACTTCCTGAGGCTAGATTCCAACACAACTTGGTATAATTCAATCTCACTCCATCCCAGTGTTCCCAATATAGGTAAATGGGGGAAATATTCATCCTCCAAGGATGCCACTGGCAGAAAGTAAAATTACATAAGTTGAGAAGGACAACATTTAGTTTAGTACCTTGCATCTTAGATCAAAAGAGATGGTTGTCCAATTAATGAGATAGGATTTTTGGATCGAGGAAAGGAACAGGATACATTCTCCATTGAGATGGTATGATCTTGGTCATATCACTGTTGCAAGTATGTTTTCTCTCAAAATATGTTTTCTCTCTGCACGAATGCTGTCTGTCCTGATGACTATTTTCAACGTTATTTGTTTTTATTTCAAACATCGACTATTATAAATAATTTAATAAAGTATCTAGATGCGAATTTCATATTCAGTTCTATTAGGTGCACACATGATGGAGTAATACATGCACATTATACTTCATTTCCACCATTCACTTCCATTACATGAATGATGGCCTAACCCATTTTCCTATTGATGCTATATTGCTCATCGAGCACACATAAGTGAAGACAAATCTCTACCACAGCAGACTTCACCAAAAACATCTGTTTATAGTGATAACCCATTTGGTTCTCTAATTTGAAAAAGGAAACTTGACACTCTTACCAGAATGCTAAATAAATAATTTAAAAACTGGGCATCCATGAAGTGGTCTAGACCTCACCCACAGTTAAGGGATAGAGTGACACAAGCTCATATCCATAGCATCAGATTAAAGTTATATAATCCAACCAAACAATGACAAAAACGATGTCAGACAATTATACAGCTAAAAATAAGATGAGACTCCGTGGACAACCATTTTCGATACATGCAATGCAGTTTCATCCATCTTCAGCTGGAAGTGGTGTAACATAGAAACATAGAAACATAGAAACATAGAAACATAGAAAATAGGTGCAGGAGGAGGCCATTCGGCCCTTCGAGCCAGCACCGCCATTAATTGTGATCATGGCTGATCATCCAGTATCAATAACCCGTGCCTGCCTTCTCCCCATATCCCTTGACTCCACTAGCCCCTAGAGCTCTATCTAACTTTCTCTTAAATCCTTCCAGTGATTTGGCCTCCACTGTCCTCTGTGGCATGGAATTCCATCAATTCACAACTCTCTCGGTGAAAACGTTTTTTCTCACCTCAGTCTTAAATGACCTCCCCTTTATTCTAAGACTGTGGCCCCTGGTTCTGGACTTGCCCAACATTGGGAACATTTTTCCTGCATCTAGCTTGTCCAGTCCTTTTAGGACTTCCACCACAGAGGCTAGTCATCAGCTAATTTGGCTTACCATATAATATTGAATAAATGATTGAATGCAAAGACTAAAAGATCAGGCAACACCTCAACTGGTGCTGAAGAGCAATCCATAAAAACTAGCAATTAATGCCACGTGGCATTTATAATGTCATCATCTATTCAACAATGTGGAAGGTTTCCCAGACGCATATGCACACAAACTTGATGAATGTCATAACTCCTTCAGCCTACTCTCAATCATCAGCTACATGATGGAAAGTGTCATTGACATTACTGTCAAGTGACATTTCCAAAGCAACAATCTCTCCAACTGATCTCAGTTCATGTTCTCACAGGATCACTCTGTTTCAGGCTTCACTACAGCCTGGATAAAATAACTCAATGTCAGTGGTGTGATCAGAGTTACTCCCTTTGAATTCAAGGTAACATTTGACTGTGTGTAACATTCAGCTGTCGTAGAAAAAAATGTAGTCTACAGGCAACAAGTTAAAAGTTCAGACTGGCCAGAGTCATATAAGTATCATGAAAGATTAGATTAGATTAGATTAGATTCCTTTATTGTCATTCAGACCTTTCGGTCTGAACAAAATTATGTTGCCTCCAGTCATACACAGAACCAATAAAAACAAAACATACAATAAACACAAATTAAACATCCACCACAGTGAGTTCACCAAGCACATCCTCACTGTGATGGAGGCAAAGTCTTAGTCTCCATCTCTTCCCTCCTTGTTCTCCCTCTGCGCTGAGGCGATCGATCCAGGCTGGAGATGCCGCCCTCCAGTCCAGCGGACCTCCGTGGTGATGTCGCCGCTGCCGAAAGCCGGAACGCCATCTCCGCTCCGAGACGGCCCGCCACAGCATCAGCTCCGGGCAGCCGCCTCAGCTCCGGGTCCCGCAGTCTCCGCTCCAGGCCGCCAACTCAGCTCCGGGTCCTGCAGTCTCCACTCCGGGCCGCTGTCCCAGCTCCAGGCCACTGCCCCAGCCGCGGTTCCCTCAGTCTCCGCTCCGGGCCACCGCCCCAGCTCCGGTCCCGCAGTCTCCGCTCTGGGCCGCTGCCCCAGCTCCGGGCAGCCGCCCCAGCTCCAGGCCGCTGCCCCAGCTCCGGGTCCCGCAGTCTCAGCTCCGAGCCCCGCTGCATCAGCTCCAGGCCACCGCCGAAAGCCAGAACGCCGCACCAGCAAGTCGGGCCACCACTGCCTCAGCCCCAAAGACGGCCAGCCTCTCGTTGGTGAGTCCTGGCTGGCTCTTCCACCGGAGCCTCAGGGTCGTTCGCAGCTCCGCCATTGGGCCTCAGCGCAGACGGAGACAAAGAAGGGGGGATACGACACGAAAAACTCGCATTCCCCCGAAGGAAGAGACAGAGAACATGTTTCCCCCCCCCCCCCCCCCTCCTCCCACCCCTCTCGAACACAACCCAACAAACTAAAATTTAACCAAAACAAGACAAAAAAAACAAACAGAGAAAAAGTAAAAACAGACGGACTGCAGGCGAGCCGCAGCTGTTAACAATGCCGCCACTTCCGGAAGATAATAATTATTGATGACTGATTATCTCAGGCTTAAAAACCTGTTGTAGGAGTTCCCCTGGAATATGACGTATGTTCAATCATCTTCAACTGGCTCAATAAAGATTCACTACATCATGACTACATATGTGGAAAGTTTGATGATAGTTTTTGCATTTAAATGTCCTCATAAAATGAAAGGATTC
This sequence comes from Leucoraja erinaceus, assembly GCF_028641065.1. Taxonomy (NCBI): domain Eukaryota; kingdom Metazoa; phylum Chordata; class Chondrichthyes; order Rajiformes; family Rajidae; genus Leucoraja; species Leucoraja erinaceus. The sequence continues at coordinate 31,359,442 of NC_073382.1, read as the reverse complement.
ATGGAATTGTCACTGAAAAAATAAGGCTGTGAGAGCAGATAGGCAACTCAGTGTTATCTGGTGAATAGCTTACAGTGTGTCTTGACTCTCCAAAAGCTCTCCATTTTTCAGAAGTTGTAAGTCAGGAGTATGACAAAATATACCACTCTCCACTGGATGTGATTGGCCCAACATTGCTCCAGACCATCCTGGGAGCTGCATGTCATGTGATCCACCTCCATAAGCATTCACTTCCGCTGCCATTGTTGAAGGATGTACCACCTGAAACGTTTGTTGCAGCAACTTGCAAAGGTTTCTTCAGACCATCTTTTAATCCCATGACCGCAACCTGATAGCAAGTGCTTAGTAATACCACTCAAAGTTTACTTCCCTGTTGTACTCATCATTTATTAGAAATATATCTCCATTAATTCATTATCATTGAGTCAAAATTCCAGAATCACAGATATTATAAGAATATCTTCAGCAGATTGACTGCAGTGGTTCAGGGTGATAGCTCACCTATATCATTCCTAAGGCAAATACAGAAGGGCAATAATAGCTTCGCCACCAGCAATTCCCTTACCTCTTCAATCAATATGATAAGTACATTTGGGGTTTTACAATTTTGCAACTTAAAGAGAATGTGTGACAATGACGGAGAAATTGGAATTACATATCCATTATGTAGTCATTATAACTCCAACAGTAATATGATTTCCATGCCTCCACACTGCAAAGTAGCACATATCCCATGTTGTTTCTGCTTATCGCCTATAAAATATGTTATGGCTGTAAACACATAAAGCTCTGCTGCAGAATAGTGCATTGTTCAGAACAATGGTTTTGTGCATAGTGGTAGTCTCTGACTGTATAATCACATAACATTTGCAGAATGGAACTTTGTACTCATTATGAGTAACCTTCTTATACGTTGTGTATCACCATTTTTATATGTTGTGGAAGTGATTGACCACACTTACACTGGGGGTAAAACCAATTTTATACGAGCTCATAATTCTCCAATTTGGTAGTCCGTGTTATGCATTGCCTGATTATATTATTCAGTGATATCAGTAGGGGAAAAAATATATATGGGCAGGTGCAGGAGGAGCTGATGATTTGCGTTCACCTGTTGTGTTGAAGCTTAAGACTAATTTCACTTAATTATTTTATGCAGGAAGTAGATGAGAACATGGAGTACACAGTTACAATGAGTTGATGAAGCATATACAATTTCTATGGTAGGCTGAGTCTTGTTATATTCATTAGGGAAAGGGAACTAGCAGGACATGGGAGTAGGAGGCTTGAGGTAATTGAAATGGAAAGAGGTTTATGCAGAGTTTAATACAAGTGGAGCTGAGCTGTTTACAGTATGTATTATTGAATCAATTAACTATCCATGTGCTGTGCTTTTCTGCCCTGAACATAAACTTTGAACATAAAGTCAAGAATTCACAGTTTTTGCTTCAATCTGTAACTGAAAGGGTATGTGGGCCTCATTAGATGGGGACAATAAACTGTTTTATTTTATGCAGCCAAAATAAATAGCTAGTGTTCAACTCCCAGTAAAGTTACACTGGTTAATAAAAATGTGGTGCATTTTTCACACAGAGAGTGGTGAATCTCTGGAACTCTCTGCCACAGAGGGTAGTTGAGGCCAGTTCATTGGCTATATTTAAGAGGGAGTTAGATGTGGCCCTTGTGGCTAAGGGGATCAGAGGGTATGGAGAGAAGGCAGGTACGGGATACTGAGTTAGATGATCAGCCATGATCATATTGAATGGCGGTGCAGGCTCGAAGGGCCGAATGGCCTACTCCTGCACCTAATTTCTATGTTTCTATGTTTCTATGTTTCTATGTGATTAAGTGCCTGATGCAAGTTTTGGGAATTGCTCTGAACCCATGTTCAGGGCACTACTTGATAATTATACAGAAATAAATATAAGTAGGCTTTGAGGACAAATTTCAGATACTCACCATGCTCCACACTCACATAAATTCATTGAGTCTACCATATGTGTGTCAATGATGGTTGCTATCAGCATTGGAGTTGTAAAATTATTAGAATGCAAGAACTTTGCTTTAGAACTCAGCAAAGTGGTACCCTCAATGCAGTCAATCCAAACAACCTTTTGCTATTAATTCATCTAACAAAATGTATGCAGCCATTACTGTTGTATTAAATGTTACTGTTTGAAACTAAAGTCTGCATTAAGGATAGCCCATATTTGTCATTCTATTTCAATGTACATTTCATTCAGCATCCAAACCTAACCACATGGTGTAGACGTCATGTATTCGTTTTTCTATATTGATTTCAAAATAAAGTGAAATTCATCCAATTAACTAATGGGACTCGACATCCAATGACAAATTTATCCCTTACCTGTGACTATCAAGAGCCACCATTTTGTCTCTTCTTATTAAATTGTTGTCTACATTGTCACTCGGTTACAGTATGGTTTAGAGAAAACATAGAAAGTGGAAGTCACATTTCCGTTGGGTGTAATTTGGTTCATTATTTGCCTGTGATACACCATGAGTGTTTCTTTCTTCTCGAACATGATGGTTTGACGACGGAAATAAAATATCAATCGCAGAAATCCAGCCAATTTAACCATGGTCATTAGCGCTAAATATACTTTGTGCTTGACTCCATTTCCAGACTTTTATTCCCGAGTGGTATAGGGCATTTAAACCAACAAAGGTGACATTTCAGTGCAGATCTCTTAAGCTATTCCTTTGCAGAAACAGCCAGTGCAATTTTTGAAAGGGCTCGTCTCTTGTTGACTGGAGCAGCTGAAGTGGAGCCACAGTTATCTTCTCAAGCACTATTCAGGAGCAGCAATGCAATGCTAACTTTGCCAGTGACACTTATAATCCAGAAACAAATATAAAAAATAACTGGTAGACACAAAATGCTTGAGTAACTCAGTGAGACGGGCAGCATCTCTGGAGAGAAGGAATGGGTGACGTTTCGGGTCGCAGGTTACTCCAGCATTTTGAGTCTACCTTTAATTTAAACCAGCATCTGCAGTTCTTTCCTGCTTATTTAAAAAAAACTCGGTTTATACAATTTTGAAGTGAGTACACTTAGCAACAGTTCCTGTTATAAATTACATGATACTATGACATATTTGGATAAATGGAGTTGCCATGGTAATATTAAAAACTGTTCTTGCTGTTGATGGCCCCAGGCATTTTTTCCAGGTAAAGCAGGGATGCATTTGTACTTCTTCTAATTTAGAGAACTACGTTAAATTGCATTGCTGAACCAGGCCATGATGCAACCAGTATGATCCTTACTGTACATCTGTGGAAATTTGATAATCTATTAGGAGACATACCCAATCTATTCGGCGACATACCGAATCTCCTCAATCGTCTAAGGAAGTAGAAGTGTTGATCAGCATCTATTGCATCAATGCGATGTACAGGGCTAATTTAAACTTGGCATTAGAGCTGTGCACAGTCAGGGGTATAGAATGAGTAGTGCAGGGGTCAGAGCACACAGCCTAAAGGTGCTCCTGTGTTGATGGTTATCAAAGAGAAGTGTTGGTGTCTACTTATATTGGTTGTTGTTTGCTAATGAGGAAGTCAAGGATCCAAATACATAGGGATGAGCAGAGACTCAGTACTCTGAGTTTGAATTTGAGTCTGAGTACTTGAAGAAGGGTTTCGACCCGAAACATCACCCATTCCTTCTCTCCAGAGATGCTGCCTGCCCCACTGAGTTACTCCAGCTTTTTTAGTCTATTTACCAGCATCTGCAGTTCCTTCTTGCACACTCTGAATTTGCTGATAGGTCTGGAAGGATGTTGAAAAAACAATAGTCGAAAAACAACAGCCTAATGTGTGTGTTCTTATTGTCCAAGTGGTCCAGAGCAGAATGGAAAGCCAGAAAGATTTGCTCTTAAAAAAAGTCCTGTGCTGAGTGAGAACATTATAACCTTCCAAAATCAAAAGTTAGTTCAACAGTTTAAGGTAATTCAAAATTGCAATCCACTGTATTTCCATCAACATTTCTTCTGAATTCCTTTTGCAACTTCAGAAAGTCAATTTCTGTACTCAAAACATCATTTAGGCTTTTCCTATCATGTATTCTTAGCCCTCTTGCTGTTTACGCACTCTTATCTTCCAACACCTCACCTTCCAATGTCCCTTTTCTGCAACTTAATCCCTGAGTATCGCTGGCTCTGATAAAAAATACTGACCTAAAACACTAATAACTCTCTTTTTGTTTCCATTGATGCTGCTTGACTCAATGAGCATTTCTAGCATTTTCTGTTTTCGTTTTAGACTTCCAGCTTCCGCAATATTTTAATATTGTGTTAACATATTTTTATTAGTTTAATCTGGAATCATCTGATTTATTCTATACCTTATATAAAAAATCAAATTTAACGTCTTCAGAGCTGAAACTTTTATTGTTATTTGAGGAGAGCATCTTTGCAAGGAAACATGCTTTTGTTCAATTAGAATGAAAAGTAGGAAGCTTTTTGTTTTGTTCTGTCACAATGTCACTGAATGTCATTGACAAAGTAATGTTTTAACATGAATTTTTGTTTCAACAAATGTTGCTTACAACATAAGGGACATTTACTTTCTATTTCTCCATGAACTGGAATTTTCTAGTATTTCACTTTAATTTTTGCAGTAGTCATAACAAGATGTTCCAATTTATCCCTTTCACTTTTATTCGAGAAATGTGTAATTTATGTCAATAGATATTTATGACAGGAAGAGCTAAAATATAGACTGTTTTTAAAAAAAAAACACATTTAACATTATTAGCTCTGATCATTTGATTATTAATTCTTTTTTACTTTCCTCAACTGTTGTCAATCTTTATGAATAAGAAGACAAAGCATGTAAATCTATCGATCTTCTGTACATAACAAAAACTCTGATCTTGTTATCTTTTGGTTTGCGTGATCTTTCGTATGCGAAATGGTATGCGATAGCGCCACGATTGTTTGCCAGTTCACTTACCGTTCTCCAGTGCTGCGAGTGTTCCAAGTTTTCTTCCGATCGGGATGTTCCGCCCCTTCCTGTGCCATCGCGTCTTTGTGCCATCGCGACTGGAGCTGAGAATGTCCGGCAGAGGTTTCCAACCGGACACAATTTTCGGGGGGAACTGAAGTGACCCCAAGTAGCGCAGGCTAGCCCCAAATTGCCCAGCCCAGCCCCAAGCAGCCCAGTCCCAAGCAGCCTCAAGCAGCCCAAACACAAGCAGCCCAATGCCAAGCCCAGCACTAGCGCTAAATCTAACCCTAACCCCCCCACAACTCCTACATATCCCCACCGCCACAACCTCCCCCACAATCCCCCCCCACAACCTCCCCCTGAACCCCCCATCCCCACATCACCCCCCCCCAACCACCGCCTGCCCCACAAATAGTCTAGTATATTACTAAAACTCTCATCTTGTTTGTTTGTTTCTATATTTGTGTGCCAGTTTGTACCTATATTAGTGCAAAAAACAGTACACAATAGCAATACAATTTCTCCACCACCTTACTCACCATTGTCCAGTGATGTCAATTAAACAAGTTTTGTTCAGATTGATGAAATATTTTACGTTATTGACATTTTAAACGTTAAAAAAAACCTGTTTTCTACTTGCCCTGGCCGTCAGCAGTGTATAACCCCACAATTACATCACAATGGCATCTAATTTACATTTCCACTTGCCCTGCCCATCAGCAGTGTTCCACCCCACAATCACATCACATCGCGATCTCATTTACATTAAAAAAAAAGTTTTAAAAAACACTGCACAATGATGTGAGGGGGGGGGGGGGGGGGTAGGGAGGGGAGAGGGGGGTATGGAGGGAGGGAGGGATGGAGGGAGTGACTGAAGGTAGGGGAAAGGAGAGGGAGGGAGAGATGAGGGAGGGAGTGAGGAAGTGGAGGAGGGGATGGGATAGAACAGGGAGTGTGAAGAGGAGGAGGAGGAAGTGCTGGGGATGAGGGGGGAAAGGAGGAGGATGGGGGTTGGCAGAGAAGCGCACTTGGGGAAGGTTGTTTTGACTTGCATCACAACGGGGATCTCTAGCATCTCAATGGGAACCCGTCAGCCGCACCAGTGCAGTTGGGGGCTATGCGTCAGTGGTGGATTATTGCATTAGGGGACTAGCCCTCCCATATGACAGAGACCCAACGGGTCCTACATGGTCTAGTATTCTATTAAATATGTTGGACTATGAACACCTTGATCCTTGAGTGTGGCGGCGCTGTCCAAACAGCTGCGGCTCGCCTGCAGTCCGTCAGTCTTTTCTTTCTTTTTGTCCTGTTAGGTGTATGTTTTTGGTTTTAGTCTTACTTACTGTGTATATGTGGGGGGGGCAAAACTTTTTAATCTCTTCCCTGTACAGTGACGCGATCTTTTCCCTGTTGAGTCCCCGTTGTCGTTGAGGCCTAACATCGTGGAGCCGGCGTCCTCCGACCGGAATCGACGTGGGGCTTCAGGTGTAGAGCTGGCTGACTTCGGAGCGTGGAGCGCTGTGGTGGCGTGAGGCTGCAACCCGACTTCGGAACTTCGGAGGCTTCGGCTGTAGGCCCTGCGGACGGTAACATCGTGAGCTCGCGGGTCCCTTGTGGGAGACTGCTATTCGGAGCTCCCGCAATGGCAACTTTTCCTGCCCGAATCAAGGGGTTTAAATTGACCCAAAGCATGGCCTTACATCACCCGGAGCGGTTTAAACGGCCGCAGGACTTACCATCGCCTGCCGTGGGCTCCAACATCAAGAGCCTCGATCAGCTCGATGGAGCAGTTTGACTGCTTGACTGTGGGAGAAGAATAATAGCCCCGTCCCACAGTACGAGTTCATTACAAGCGCTCGCCCGAATTTAAAAAAATCAAACTCGGGGTAAGCACGTAGAACGAATGTAGCGGATACGTCAGAGCTCGGGGACGTCTCTTAGCGGCTTGAAACGCTAACGGCAGGTACTCGGAAGACTCGCTAATGGCAGGTAAGCACGGGAAGGCTCATGAAGATTTTTCAACATGTTGAAAAATGTCCACGACAGCCCCGAGTACCGACGAGTGGCCATTACCATAAATCTCCGAGTTCGAATCAGGGCAAACTCGGGAGAGCTCTTGGAATGAACTCATACCGTGAGACAGGGGTTTAAAGGACAGAGACCAGGCAAGATATAAGACTTTTGCCTTCCATCACAGTGAGGAGGTGTTTGGAGATTCACTGTGATAGATGTTTGTGTGGGATTGTGTTAATTGTGTGTTTTGTTTTTTTGCTGTTATGACTGCAGGAACAAAATTTTGTTTGAACCTTGTTATTTAAATGACAATAAGTGGCTTCCATTCTATTCTATTCTATTCTATTCTATCCATAAAAAAACATCATGCATTAAAGTTATACAGTACCGCTAATCCAGTTTGTTTTGGTGATGTCAGTGCAAAGCGGTTGTGTGTGCTTCTGGTGCATTTTGAATTTAGAAAATAGACAATAGACATAGGTGCAGGAGTAAGCCATTTGGCCCTTCGAGCCAGCACCGCTATTCACTGTGATCATGGCTGATTATCCACAATCAGTACCAGGTTCCTGCCTTGCCCCCATATCCCCTGACACCGCTATCTTTAAGAGCCCTCTCTAGCTCTCTCTTGAAAGTATCCAGAGAACTGGCCTCCACCGCCCTCTGAGGCAGAGAATTCTACAGATTCACAACCCTCGGCAAGAAAAAGTGTTTCCTCATCTCCGTTCTAAATGGCTTGCCCCTTAATCATAAACTGTGGCCCCTAGTTCTGGACTCCCCCAACATCGGGAACTTGTTTTCTGCCTCTAGCGTGTCCAAAACCTTAATAATCTTATATGTTTCAATTAGTTTCCAGAAGTGGCGACACTACCTTAGCAGCTGCGGCTTGCCTGCAGTCCATCTGTTCTTTCTTTTTTTATTGTTTTCATGTCCTGTTTAGCTAGTTTATTTAAGTTATTAGGTCGTGTATGTGTGTGTGTGGGGGGGGGGGGGGGGGGATTTGTTTTAGTCTCTTCCTTCGGAGGGTTACAACCTTTTCTTGTCGTATCCCCCGTCTCGGTCTGCGCTGAGGCCTAATGAGGAGCTGGCGGCCTCCAACTGGGACCGGACTCGGGGTGCTGGAGGCAGAGTCAGCCAGGACTTACCTGCGTGAGGCTGGCCGACTTCGGGGCTGTGGCGGAATTCCGGCGGCGGCCCGACTTGGGGCAGCAGCGGCGACCCGACTTCGGAGGCTCGGCCGCGAGCCCAGTGGACGTCATCTTCGGGAGCTCGCAGGTCACAGGTTGGTGACCTGTTTTTCCAGAGCTCCCACAACAACAGCTGCGTCCGCTGGAGTGGAGGGCGGCAGCTTCGGCAGCTTCGACCACCCCGGGCGCGGAGTTTGAACTGGCCCGTTCGTGTAGCACGGTTGAGCCTTACTTGCCATCACCCGGTGGGGTCACAACATCGGAGGCCTGGATCGCCTCAGTGCAGAGAACAAGAAGGGAAGAGACAAAGACTTAAGACTTTTGTCTTCCATAACAGTGAAGTGTCTGGTGAACTCACTGTGGTGGATGTTAAATTTGTGTTTATTGTGTGTTTTGTTATTTTATTATATGTATGACTGCAAGGCAATGACATTTTGTTCAGACCGAAAGGTCTGAATGTCAATAAAGGATACTTTGACTTTGACTTTGAAGAATACCTCTCATCCTTCTAAATTCCAGAGTATATGCCCAGCCGCTCCATTCTCAGCATATGATAGTCCCGCCATCCCAGGAATTAACTTTGTAAACCTACGCTGCACTCCTTCAATAGCAAGAATGCCCTTCTTCAAATTTGGAGACCAAAACTGCACACTATACTCCAGGTGCGGTCTCAATAGGGCCCTGTACAACTGTAGAAGGACCTCTTTGCTCCTATACTCAACTGCTCTTGTTATGAAGGCCAACATGCCATTCACTTTCCTCACTGACTGCTGTACCTGCATGCTTACTTTCATTGACTGATGAACAAGAACCCCCAGATCCCATTTTATTTCCCCTTTTCCCAACTTGACACCATTTAGATAATAATCCGCCTTCCTGTTTTTGCTCCCAAAATGGATAACCTCACATTTTTCCACATTAAACTGCATTTTCCATGCATCTGCCCATTCACCCAACCTGTCAAAGTCACCCTGCATTCTCATAGCATCCTCCTCACAGTTCACATCGCACACTTTGTGTCATCTGCAAATTTGCTAATGTTACTTTGAATCCATTTATCTAGATCATTGATGTATATTGTAAATAGCTGCGGTCCCAGCGCCGAGTCTTGCGGTACCCCACTGGCCACTGCCTGCCATTTTGAAAGGGACCCGTTAATCCCTACTCTTTGTTTCCTGTCTGCCAACCAATGCTCTATCCATGTCAGCACTCTACCCCCAATAACATGTGCTCTAATTTTGCCCACTAATCTCCTTTGTGGGACCTTATCAAATGGTTTCTGAAAGTCTAGGTACACTACATCCACTGCTCTCCCTTGTCCATTTTCCTAGTTACATCCTCAAAAAATTCCATGGTTAATCAAGCATGATTTCCCCTTAGTAAATCCATGCTGACGCGGACCGATCCTGTTACTGCACAGAGTATGTGTAATTTCAGCACTCCCACGCAACCTGTTAAAACCACCCATCTGCAACTCAATTAATACCTGCACTGCTTATAAGGGAAAGTAGTTAACTGAATCCAACTACAGCTGGAAATCGCTATGTACAAACTGTACGTTTCCTTTTCCTGTGACTTTCAATCCGAAGAAGGGTATCGACCTGAAACATCACCCATTCCTTCTATCCAAAGATGCTGCCTGATCCGCTGAGTTACTTCAGCTTTGTGTGTCTATCTTCCGTTTAAACCAGCATCTGCAGTTCCTTCGTACACATGTACATACAGGTGTTACATTCCTATCCTAAATCCGGAAGCCAAACTTTAATATCTTGGTGGAACTTGAAGGGTGAAGGGGAACTCTGAAACAATCACTGGCTGAAGAAAAACACCAGTGAGTGCATTTGACTGGTGAGATCAATGGTGGGGAATATATCCTAAGGACTTGATATGTTGGTCACAATACCACACAAAGAGTTACAGTAATAACTTCCCATACATGGTCAGATTTGCAGGATACAGCCAGAAATTCCACAGAAAATCTGTATTCCTCAAGCTTTACGTTTACTTCCATTTCAATATTCAAACAAAAACGTCACATATGCTGACACATGCCAAAGCTGGACAATCATATTCTTAACATACAATTCACCACATTCATTGAAGTAATCTTTGTTTATCAGCAATTTGCCTTTGATCCAGCTGCGACAAAGGAAGGACACGATATATACTTGTACACTTGTTGGTACCTCAGCTACACAGTTATAGTGCTCTAGGCATAGAAAGAAAGAGAAAATCTAAGAATGTAAAAAAAGAGAAAGAAAAATCATCATAATTTATCAGGTAAACAGTTACCAGCTTGCTGAATTGATGTAACCTTCCTATTGAACACAGCCATCTTTCACCAGTGACAGTACAGTATATCATTGTTGTTTGGCCAATGAAGTATCTGTAACATATTTTGCAAAGTAATGGTGCAGTCTGGGCCAGTTTAGTTGCAGGCAGAAGAGGAGGAAGAAAAGGCTTTACTCACCCAACAGTGCTCATCATTAGTTTTAGTCTGCACAACAGGCACTGCTCAAATAACAACAAAGGCTTGTTTGCAAAGGTGTCAGCATTGACTAATGAAGTCAGAGCTGAGACCAAGCTTGGCAGATTTACAGACAATAAATTCTACAAAAAAAAGCTTCATGCAAGATGACTTGAGGGTGGGTGGGGTGAGGATAAAGGCAAAGATAACTATAGCACTCAAATGCACAAAGGTAACATTGAGCTCCTAATATTTGCATAGCCAAAATATTTGCTGCAATGCATTTATTTTTGTTTGCCAGTGGTCCATATGCTAAAATCACCACAATTGTATGACGGAATTCCAGTTACACAACTTGGCTTTAGAATGTCTGGAAGATGGTCAGCATGTGACAGGGTGGTTAATGGTCAGGGTGATGGGACCGATCATTACTTTGGATGTAGATTTGCGAGAGTTAGTAAACGCCATGTTCATATGGAGGCTGATGACAGTGAACCAATAGACCTCTGTTCAAAGAAATCTGAGCATAGAAAATGTGAAGGAAGAAACCACAAAGAGCTATTTTCTAAGAATGTCCCAGATTGAGACCATAGCTCAGCGTTTCTCAAAATTTTTATCCTTGTGGAACACTTGAAATAATTTTCATGTCTCAGGGAACCCTCAGACATGAAACATTGTTGTGGGTTGTGAGTTGTGGGTTGCCGGGCCCACCACCATTTTGAGATTGCCATTTTGACTTACGTCACAATGGCGATCTCTGGCTTCACAATGGGAACCCGTCAGCCGCGCCTGCGCAGTTGGCGGAGGATTGCCGCGCCGGGGTCACCATTTTAACATCCAGCATTATGTATAGGTGAGTGCTACTGGGGAAATATTGCGTGGGGGAGGGGGACCCAATGGGTCCACACTTGGCCTAGTTCAGGGGTGTCAAACTTATGTTAGGTCATGGGCGGGATTAAGCAAAATGCGACTTCATGTGGGACGGATCAGTTGTGCACACGCGAATGCATGCACCCACAGCTTTCATTGCCTTCGTTTTTTCAACCTGCTCTCATGTATCTCAGTCTCTGCTATAACTACAAAGTGTTTCACTTTACAAATTTACTTTCTCATGCAGAAGATTGTCTAGCAAGCATTACTTTTATGATTGGTATTAACATAGTCGTAGGCTACAGAAAAGTTGTGATGAAAGAGAGAAATATTTGTGCTATTTTGGCTAAGATTGTTTGGAGAGTCACACCCTTTCCATTAATAAACCATTTGAAATTGAACATTAGCAGACACAAATGTAGACCTAACAAAACAAATTGCTGTTTCATTAGGTCTACTTCTCTGCCACCATTTTTGTGCTGGCAACCAAGAGAGACTCCAGGTTGTGGTCTCTCCCAGTCAGTGTGGGTTTCTGGGATGATTGGGAGACAGGGAAGGGCCTAGAACAGAGACGCTTTGCGTTCGGCTGAGCACTCTCCTCTGCCATGCTGCTCCACACAGTGTAAAGAGAAAAGTATCCACCGCACAGCCCGCACCACTACAATGTTGTTGTTGTTTTCTTCACAGCATTCGAACCCAGCGCCCAACCGCTCCACACAGCGTAACCTAACCCCGCTCAGCACCCGCCTCCTTCCTCCTCATTGGGCACAGCTGATTGCCCAGAGGGCGGCCCTTTCTCCTATTGGGCCAGCCTGGTGTCAGTCACTCGGGATGACGGCCAGTCTGTTTATCTGCCTTTCGCCGCGTTCGGACCCCCACCCCCACCCACCTGAGCAACATCTGAGGTTTGATTGGTCAGGTCAGGTGTCAGTCAAGGAGTCATCACAAAGCTGGCTGATTAGGGAGGAGGGTCATGCACATGAGCAACGGCTTGGGGGGAGCCAGGATGCCCCGGCACCGGGAACATCTGCAACCCGATCCTGCACCGGGGACCAAAGATTATAGAGGAGCAAGATAAACCACTCGACGAATAAGCCGTAGTACGGTCATGGGCTCATGGGTCATTTTTTGCGCGCCATTTTGGGAATCATATATATGAGGGTTCTTTTTTTTAATGGGCTTCTGTCATGGCGCCCACATCTACCAACGTAGCGAGCCGTTCTGCAATAGTGCTCGAATCGCCAATGTAAGTGATTCAAGCACTTTATAGCAGTGTTTCTTCAGGTTCCCCACTAAAGACGAAAGGTAAGAAAAAAACTATAACTTTCTGTCTTGAGGCCGATCTCTTCCTATAGCTCAGATCGCGGAACCGGGGGTCGCCAGAAGAATTGCTCTGATCGCTAGCCCGCGGACTATAACACCCTGAATCTGCGGTGTGTGGAGCTTCTAGTCGCGGGGGCAGCGTGCACTTTCCCTCGCTGAGTCTGGGATTCCTCACTCTGACCACTGGCCCGCGGCCTATAACATCATGAAGCAATGGTCTCCGGTAGGAGGCGGCTGATTCAGGACCTCCAAGCAGCGGAGGTCCCGAATCGGCTTGTGTTTAAGCCAATTTGAAATAGTGTTTAAAATACAGGATAAATGGTGTTAAATATACACAATGTACATGACTCAATGGTGTTTAAAATACATGATAAATAGAGTTGAAGTTGAAAGTCTTACTGCTAATGGTGGCTTGGGCGTGGCGTGGGTGTGGTTTGAAGTTGAAAGGCACTACTCACTGCAAATTATGGCTTGGTATTTGGCTTGGGTGTAGCTTGAAGTTGAAAGACACCACTTACTGCAAATGGTGGCATGAAGTTGAAAGGCACTACTTCCTGCAAATGGCGGCTTGGGTGCATTGGCTTGAAGTTGAAAGGCACCTCTTACTGCTAATGGTGGCTTGGGCATGGCGTGGGTGTGGTTTGAAGTTGAAAGCCACTACTTACTGCAAATGGTGCCTTGGATGCAATGGCTTGAAGTTAAAAGGCATTACTTACTGCAAATGGCAGCTTGGGTGCATTGGCTTGAAGTTGAAAGGCACCACTTACTGCAAATGGTGGCATGAAGTTGAAAGGCACTACTTACTGCAAATGGTGGCGTGGGTGCGTCGGCTTGTAGTTGAAAGGCACTACTGTAAATGCACTTACTTCCTGTTTGCACTCTATATTGATTTTAGATAAAATGCTACCACTTACGGCTGTGATTTTTGGCCATCTTACTCAGTCCCCCCTGTGCTGAGCAGATGCAGAGAATTCTTCCCATCAATGAAAAATAAAAGTGTTATTAGTTTTAAAATTTTTTTGAGAATCTCTCTCCTGTCAATCACGCCATGAAAGCCACACCTTTTCCGGTGGGGGGGGGGGGGAGAGGTTATAAAAACCCGGAAATGTGGGTGTACCTCAGTCTCTGCAAGATGGAGGAGGGTGAGGTCACGACTCGCTGTCTTTAGTGGCTCTGCACCCTACTTCAAATGGTATGAAACTGCACTTGAATTTGGTGGCCTTATAGAAAGATAGAAACATAGAAATTAGGTGCAGGAGTAGGCCATTATACCCTGCTTGAAATAGAATTTCAAGGATTAGCCATGTCAACTACCAGCCCACCAGCCGTGAGTGAGTGAGTTGCCAGCACAACAGGCTTAATTGACTGAGACGCCAGCCCAAGAATCCATTTGGTGCACAATTTTCATACTAGCCCTCTGGAAACCAGTCTCTTCAGCCCACAACCCACATACTAGCGCTCCAGAAAGCCCCCCCCCCCCCCAACTGGCCACCAGTATTAGAATTGGTGGAGAGGTGGAATATTGTGTTGGATGGCCAGCCCTCCTGTGTGATGCTGGGACCCAACAGGTCCCACTTAGTCTAGTATATAATATAAATATAGGTAAATATATTGGCTTATTGCTTCTGTTCCTTATATCTTATAGCAAAATATAAAGGCAAATATAATTGCCTTCATGGCTTATGTATATCATGAGTTGCTTTGAATCAAAGTTGCTTCTGATCCATGAGGAACATACAGAAACACACACATACCGTTCCCCTACAACATTGATTAAACCAAAGATCATAGAATTCATATGGTCCAGACACCTTTCATTGCGCATTGTTGCTCATTTAATACGCAGTTTCCATTAAAAACAATTTTTTTTTCAAAGTAGCACCTTATTTCTTATCAACAAAGATAATAATGGTCTAACATGGAAGGCTAAGATTCCAAGATAAACTGCAAAATTCAATGGACTGACGTGGATTAAACTGCGAGAGGCATAACTGAGATCGGGGTCTTATTCCTAAAATTGCGGAAGTGACGTTCCGTTGCGTTCTGATCCATACTACACATCACTCCATTGGATTTCGTAGGAGTGGTCTATCTTGCTCCTCTAGTATCTTTGCCGGTGACAGCTGCAGCCCACACTGGCATTGGGGAAATCATCCTGTGTACTGGATTGGATCCCTTCATGGGCTGGATGCATCCTGGGTGATCTCCAATGGTGCCGGGTGAAGTAAGTAATGATATTGACATTTAACTGGATGCAGCTATTAAAGCATCACTGTGGTTCAGTGGCAATTTCAACCTGTTGATCCTCTTTCTCCTGCACTATTTTCTCACCATGTTTACATGCTGTATCTCTAAAACTAAAACAACTAGTAGAAAACTATTATTATTATTATTATTATTATTATTATTATTATTATAAGACAGTGAACATGAGCAGATTTTGGGATGAATGCGAGGAGGGTGATTATGAGTCGACAGATGCAGCGAGTAGTGCCCTAGACCCTAAAGGAGAACTCCTGTTCCATCTGCCATCCTATTGCGCTACAACTGTGGCTGCTTAAAACTATTATTGATGTTTTCAAGTAACCACCAGCAATCATTTTAAGATCATTGCTTAAACCATAATTGAAATATAGTTTTAGACAAAAAATAGATTGGTGCTTGAATACTGAAGTGTTGGAACTTCTGTGCATTTTAGTAATTGGTAAAAAGAATATTCATAAAGCATCTCAAAACAATAAATGTATAATTTTGGTAGCCTTGACTGAAATCCAAATTGAAAGTAGGATCTCACATCCAAAAATTGTGATGTGCCTAATTTAAGCCTGAGAAAGACCCACATGCAGTTAAAAGTATGTTTCCTCTGCAATTTCAGCGTGGAGTCTGTTTGTGATGATTTTAAGTGTGCTCTTTCCAGAGACTTAAACCTTAACTTAAGACACCAGTTCCTATATGCTATAAGTAGGTATTAGCACCCTCACTTTAGGGATATTATATTGTTGAAATCTATATTTCAAAGCCTAATTTATTTCACAACCTTTGGGTGTAGCTGGCAGTAAACGTTATTTTGAATGGTGTCTCAGCCAAGGAGGAGTTGCTTCCACCTTACAAAGCAGTTTAAATATAGTTACATTTTTAAATAAACCATGTTAATTTGGAGGAATAATTTCTACAAAGATTATCATTTACAAAAGATTTCCAAATAGTAAGTACAATGCTTGCAAATGCTAGAAAAAAACATACTAATGCATTGCAGACAAATTGTATGTGATAACCCGTGACCATCTTCTTGTCCTCAAACAGTCATGCTGTTTGTTTGATAGTTTACATCATCTGTATGCGATGGTTACATTGACTAGGCGAAGTTGATTAATTCAGAGTGGGCCTTAACATGAAGGTCATAATCTCAAAGTCATCATTGTTAGTATTGCTTCTCTTGATAATGGCAAGATGATAGGCAGAGTGGAATTGTCAATGTTTTATCTTATTCCAAAATAAGCCTTTCCAAACCAGGTCAGCTTCTGTTGTTATACTAAAACTGAGATCAGCAATAAGTTGTTTGGGAATGGGTAATGAATATCCATCATATACGGTGGCTGATGCTGCTGCGTAGATCTCACGCTCAAACGGAGGTTATAATATGATTGCACAGATAAAATGCTGACATTCCCACCTGGTCGGGGATGCAGCTTTTCTGCGGGCTGCAGTTTCGACCCATCCTCGCGGCCTACCATCGGGCGTGGAGCGGTGTTTCCTGGCGGAGACTGCCCAGAACCTCGGCATCGATGGCGGCACAGCGCTATCGCGGAGCGGAGCGGGCGATGCCTTGCCCGGGTCACCGCGCTGGATCTCCGGTGAGCTAAAGACCGCCGAGATAAACATTGCGGAGCTGCGGGTCTTTGGAGCGGCCAGCTGCGGGCGGCGGCGCTGAACTAAAACATCGGGAGCCTGGGATCTCTCGATGAGATCACCAGTGGTGGAGCTCCAACCGGCATGGCCTTGTTGGCTTTGGAAGTCTCCGGTGAGGGAAGCGTTCCCATGCAGGGTTCCCATGCCGCCGAGAGGATTCGCCCGACGCCGGAGTACAATCATCCGGCACGAATGGCCTGGAACATCGGGCCTCCTTAAAGGCAACTGTGGAGGCCTCATTAGGCCCGACTATGGGTGGACATGGGATGGGGACTGGACACTGTGCCTTCCCTCATAATGGGAACCATTGTGGGGGGATGTTTTTATGTTTAAATGTCTTTATTATTGTTATGTCTGTATTCTTTCTTTATGTGCTGCATGGCAAGAAGCATTTCACTACACCTAGGTGTATGTGACCAATAAAATTGTTCTATTCTATTCTATTCTATCAAATCTAGTGATTTGAATCTCTCTTCTTTAGACATCCTCTTCCCTCTCCAGTCCCACCACATCTCTGCAGTAACCAATGGAAGGGAATTTCACTCAAGGTTTAGTCTCTGGATTTTTCCCTTGGATTGCACATCATCCTTCAAGATTGGCTAAACAATTTATATTCATAATCAATAAGTTTGTGGAAGACACATATCAAATGGCCTTTAAAAAATCTCTCACGGGGTGAGTCTACCCGAAAACTCTAAATCAAAGCGTTCGCTTTAGATAATGACAGCACATAAAGAGAAATCCAGAACACTCTCCTAGTGGCAGCATGCTATAAAGGTTGAAACTTTGTTTGTACACAAAAATGCTGGAGAAACTCAGCGGGTGCAGCAGCATCTATGGAGCTTTGTTTGTAACTTTGTTTGCTCCCTTAACTTTTAATTTCTTGCTTACCACTCTTTCAATGTTACTTGTTATTACTTGATTTCAAGGCACGGTCTAACCTTTCCTAAAGTGTTGATAACACTTTTATATGTCTCAATCTTATAAGGGGGAAAAGAACTTCTCCAAGGAAGGAGCGTGGGGAAGGCGCAGCTTCTGACTCTGGTATCTTAGAAGCAATATCGAAAATGAACGATGAATTGAAAAATGAAATGAAAACAAGATTTTGTGTTGTAGTTTGGAAGAAATGATGAAAGGCATTTCGAGCAATTTGAAGGAAGTTCAAGACAAGCTGATTATGTTACGAGATGAATCTCATGAACAAAAGGAACAAATTGATAATTTGCGAACCTTGGGCCAGGAAAGAGATTTGAAGATTGAAAAACTGGAACGGAAAATGAATGAAAATACTTGGGCACTCCAGCAATAAAAGATTAAAAATATGGACCTGGAAAACAGAAGCCGTAGACTGAATTTGCGAATTGTTGGTTTGGCTGAAGGTCAAGAATGGGGATAATGTTATAAAATATGCCTCTAAAATGATAAAGGAGACTCCCAACACCGATGATAAAGGAGACTTCCAGCACTATCAATAACGCACCGTATCTTCCAATAACGCACAGTATCGGGAAGAAATCTGGTCTCCAAGATAAACCGAGACATTAGATAATTCGGTTTCACCTTGCAGATGAAGGAGAATATCCTCCAAGCATCAAAAAAGTTGGGCATGGTTGAATATGAAGGTTGTACGTTTTGGTTTGTTCCTGATTACAGCCGTGAGCTTTTGGAATTGAAAATGTCTTTCCATAATGTAATGTCTGAGGTGTTTATGAGGCCTTGCTTTATCCAGCTAGACTGCATATACGACTCTTTAGTGGTAACAATCGATTTTTTAACAATCCTCAAGATGCTTCCAGATTTCTGGAGGCTTATGGGGGGTGAAGCTGCGACGGCGAGCTATTGATAGTTGATTAAGTTATAATTGGAGATTTATTGTTCCTATTTTGACAATTTATCATGTTATAAATGATTAAGATTTTAATTGGATGAGTTGTTCTTTAATTACTTCTTAGAATTTTAGTATGATGGTAACAAACAACAACTTAGAAACATAGAAACATAGAAAGTTAGGTGCAGGAGTAGGCCATTCGAGCCTGCACTGCCATTCAATATGATCATGGCTAATCATCCAACTCAGTGCCCTGTACCTGCCTTCTCTCCATACCCCCTGATCCCTTTAGCCACAAGGGCCACATCTAACTCCCTCTTAAATATAGCCAATGAACTGGCCTCAACTACCTTCTGTGGCAGAAAATTCCAGAGATTCACCACTCTCTGTGTGAAAAATGTTTTTCTCATCTCGGTCCTAAAAGATTTCCCCCTTATCCTTAAACTGTGACACCTTGTTCTGGACTTCCCCAACATCAGGACCAATCTTCCTGCATCTAGCCTGTCCAACCCCTTAAGAATTGTGTAAGTTTCTATAAGAGCCCCCCTCAATCTTCTAAATTCTAGCGAGTACAAGCCGGGTCTATCCAATCTTTCTTCATATGAAAGTCCTGACATTCCAGGAATCATTCTGGTGAACCTTCTCTGTACATTCTATGGCAAGAATGTATTTCCTCAGATTAGGAGACCAAAACTGTACGCAATATTCCAGGTGTGGTCTCACCAAGACCCTGTACAACTGCAGTAGAACCTCCCTGCTCCTATACTTAAACCCTTTTGCTATGAATGCTAACATACCATTCGCTTTCTTCACTGCCAGCTGCACTTGCATGCCTACTTTCAATGACTGGTGTACCATGACACCCAGGTCTTGTTGCATCTCCCCATTTCCTAATCGGCCACCATTCAGATAATAGTCTACTTTCCTGTTTTTGCCACTAAAGTGGATAACCTCACATTTATCCACATTATAGTACATCTGCCTAGCATCCTCTTCACAGCTAATACTGCCCCCCAGCTTCGTGTCATCTGCAAACTTGGAGATATTGCATTCAATTCCAAATCATTAATATATATTGTAAATAGCTGGGGTCCCAGCACTGAGCCATGCGCCTTGAACTTGTACCTTCTCTAAGATACTGCTAATTTAATGAAATGGTATATATTATTTTTTAAGATCTTCTTTGTAGGCTTTTCTATTTTTTAAATTGAAGGAATTTTTTTTCCCTGTCGTTAGACAAACAAAGTGAATGCAGTTCTTGTTTGTCATATTCAGACCTGGATAAAAAATTTGAAGTAGCTCTTGTCTTCCACAGTTAACGTGCACTTCTTAACCATAACATTAATTTTGTTTTGGCTATTGAGTGGTAAATATGCCTTCTTCTTACGTTGGGTACTGTCATTAGGAAAGATGGGGGTAGAGAAGGGATTAGGAAGTGTACTGACTGTCTACTGGTCAGTTTCTGGCTTTGCATGGGTGGGGGGGGGGGGGGGGGGGGGGGTCTTTTGCTTCTAGCTTAGTTTTTTCTATCTGGGCAGAATTTGAACTACAAAAATGTCTGAAATGTCGTCACTTCTGGCTCTGCCTTAGATTCTTCTCCTTCCAGTATCATGAACTGTTATGCTTCAAGAAATTAACCCTTTGCATTCCACATAATTTTTACAAACAATATGGATAAAGTTATTAACTTCCTTTTATGGAATGCGAATTGTGAACCATCGCATTAAGAGTACACATTTTTTTTCTCTTAATGGGATGATTACTGGTGTTCTTCATAACCAAAAGGGTGTTATGGTGAATGTTTATGCACCTAATATTGATCACCCTGAGTTGTTTAAACAGTTAATTGCATTCTTTCCTAATTTAAATTAACATCTTTTAATAATGGGTGGAGATTTTAACTGCTGTTTGAAACCCTCGATGGACAGATCTGCATCTGATCATGTGCTTTCAAATAAATCAGCTAGTTTTATCAATTATTTTTTTACTTGACTCTGGAATGTCAGAAGGCTGGAGATTCCTACACCCAAATGACAAAGAATGTTATTTTTTCTCCCATGTATATCATAGTTACTCTAGGATTGGCTACTTTACAATTAAACCACCTGATTCCAAGTTTAGTGCTAAACAATAGCCGAAACGTTGCCTATTTCCTTCGCTCCAACAATAGCTTTTCTGTGTAGCCATTTAATACTACTTTGCTTCAAGATCTAAATTTTGTTAATTTTATTAAAGATCAGAATGCTTTTTTCTTCTTAACAAATTCTACTGAAGAAATATCCAATGGTGTAGTCTGTGATGCTATTAAGGCATATATTCGTGGACAAATTATTTCATACTCCGCGGGATTGAAATAACAAACTCAAAATGAAATATGTATATTGGCTGATGAGATTAAAGAAATTGATAAAAAATATTCAAAAGCTCCTAGTCTAGAGCACTATAAAAATAGAGTTGAACTTCAATTTAGATATGATTTGTTATTAGTATCACTGATTGTGAATCAGCTACTTAAAACCAAAAGTCAATTTTATATACATGGCGATAAATCTGGCAAATTACTCACCAATGAGTTGAAAGCTGTGTCAGCCAAACATCAGATTACTAAAGTGAGTAAATGGGATGGTACATTGACTGTAGACCATGATGAAATTAATAAATCCTTTCATGAATTTTATACCTCCCTATATAAATCATAATTTCCTACTGATTCCAATATAATGCATGAGTTTTTAAAGAAACTGAACTTGCCAAATTTACCACATAATGAGTCTCTGTTGTTAGATGAACTGATCACGGAGGAGGATATACGGAAAGCAATCCTTTCGATGAATTCTGGTAAAGCTCCTGGTTTTGATGGGTTTACACTGGAATTTTTAAAGTATGTCTCAAGTTTACTGTCTCCCTGGCTATGCAAGGTATTTAAAGAAGCCTTTTTAATGAATAAATTACCACAATCCTTCAATGAAGCATCTATTTTTTAAATTCTTAAAAATGATAAAGATCCTACTGAAGTGACATCATATAGACCTATATCACTGTAGATTCCAATGTAGATGTAGATTCAATGTTCAATGTAGATTCCAAAATTCTTTCCAAAATATTAGCTATGAGATTGGAAAATATTTTACTGCAAATTATTTCTGAAGATCAGACAGATTTTATTAAACTTCGTAACTTATACTTTAACATTAGGAGATTAATGAATATCGTATAGACAGCGTCAAATAAAACTTCAGAGTGTGTCATTTCACTTGATTCTGAGAAGGCGTTTGATAGAGTTGATGGGAATATTAATTCAATACACTTGAAAAATTTAAGATTGGTCCAAAATTTATTTCTTGGACCAAGCTGATATATCGTTTACCTCAGGCTTCTGAACTTACCAATAATCAGAGATGCCCTTTTTTCAGGCTCTTTCGAGGTACTAGACAGGGCTGTCCTTTAAGTCCTTTACTGATTAATATTGCTTTGGAACCTATGGCCACCGCTATTAGAGAATCCCCTAATAATTGTGGTATTGTCCGCGGGAATAAGACACATAAGCTATCTCTTTATGCAGATGATCTGTTATTATTCATCTTCAACCCTGAGAAATCTATTCCGGCAATAGTAGCTCTACTTTATAAATGTAGTCGTTTTTCTGGTTATAAACTAAATCTTAGAAAGAGTGAGCTTTTTCCCTTAAACAATCTAGTTTTGAATTATGGACAGTTTCCAATTAGATTGACTACTGAATGTTTTACTTATTTAGGCATTAAAACTACCAAATAACAGAATGATTTATTTAAAGCCAATTTTACACCTCTAATTGACCATATCACCAAACAGTTCACTAAATGGTCACCAATGCCCTTATCTTTAATAGGCCGAATCAATGGTATTAAAATGTTCATGTTACCTAATTTTTTGTATTTATTTCAGACGATACCAATATTTATTGCTCAATCTTTCATTGATATTATTGACTCAAAAATGTCTTCATATATATGGCAGAATAAAAATCCCAGACTAAGTAAAAAATACTTACAGAAATCAAAAAAAGACAGTGGTTTGGCACTACCGAACCTTATATTCTACTATTGGGCAGTTAATGCTCGCTATCTAACGTTTTGGACAAAATATTTAGAAGATACCCAATGCCCAGGATCGACAAATCTTGAACGTGATTCTATGCAAGGGCTATAATTGGCTTAGAAACATAGAAAGTAGGTGCAGGAGTAGGCCATTCGGCCCTTCGAGCCTGCACCGCCATTCAATATGATCATGGCTGATCATCCAACTCAGTATCCCGTACCTGCCTTCTCTCCATACCCCCTGATCCCCTTAGCCACAAGGGCCACATCTAACTCCCTCTTAAATATAGCCAATGAACTGGCCTCAACTACCCTCTGTGGCAGAGAGTTCCAGAGATTCACCACTCTCTGTGTGAAAAAAAAGTTCTTCTCATCTCGGTTTTAAAGGATTTCTCCCTTATCCTTAAGCTGTGACCCCTTGTCCTGGACTTCCCTAACATCGGGAACAATCTTCCTGCATCTAACCTGTCCAACCCCTTAAGAATGTTGTAAGTTTCTATAAGATCCCCTCTCAATCTCCTAAACTCTAGAGAGTATAAACCAAGTCTATCCAGTCTTTCTTCATAAGACAATCCTGACATCCCAGGAATCAGTCTGGTGAACCGTCTCTGCACTCCCTCTATGGCAATAATGTCCTTCCTCAGATTTGGAGACCAAAACTGTACGCAATACTCCAGGTGTGGTCTCACCAAGACCCTGTACAACTGCAGTAGAACCTCCCTGCTCCTATACTCAAATCCTTTTGCAATGAAAGCTAACATTCCATTCACTTTCTTTACTGCCTGCTGCACCGGCAGATAGCACAATGGGCTAAGAGTTCGGCTGGCGACCGGAAGGTAGCCGGTTCAAATCCCGCTTGGAGTGCATACTGTCGTTGTGTCCTTGGGCAAGACACTTCACCCACCTTTGCCTGTGTGTAATGGAATGTAATTACGGCGGCAGGCGCGGGCACACCGCGACGCCCTGTGTCTCCCTTTAATAGGACGACAGATAGCACAATGGGCTAAGAGTTCGGCTGGCGACCGGAAGGTAGCCGGTTCAAATCCCGCTTGGAGTGCATACTGTCGTTGTGTCCTTGGGCAAGACACTTCACCCACCTTTGCCTGTAATGGAATGTTACGGCGGCAGGCGCGGGCACACCGCGACGCCCTGTGTCTCCCTTTCAAGGGAGATGCTAAAAATGCATTTCGTTGTCTCTGTACTGTACACTGACAATGACAATAAATTGAATCATTTCATTTCATTTTTTTTTTACCTGCATGCCTACCTTCTATTCTAGGGACCTTGTTACCTTTTACAATTAAAAGATTAAATAAATATTCGACTAACCCTATTTCGGAATTTTTTTGGATTAAATGATTTTATCTTATCGAGTCCTATCATATGTAATTTTTTCTTCCAACCTTCTAGTGCTGATCAAGCCTTTCTGTTATGGAAGCGGAAGGGATTGGTAGTTTTTCGTGATTTTCTTTGTGATTAATGGGCTTAATGACGACCATTTATGAGTTAATTTTGAAATTAAAAAAAGATACATTTGATAAAATGAAGAATAACTGGGAAAGAGAACTTCAAGTTTCTTTATCTATAGAGAAATGGGAGAGGATTCTTCAATTAGTTAATACTTCCTCAATGTGTGCAAGACACGCTTTGATACATTTCAAG
Organism: Leucoraja erinaceus; assembly: GCF_028641065.1. Lineage (NCBI taxonomy): Eukaryota > Metazoa > Chordata > Chondrichthyes > Rajiformes > Rajidae > Leucoraja > Leucoraja erinaceus. The sequence continues at coordinate 31,335,142 of NC_073382.1, read as the reverse complement.
GTGGTTCACAGAGCTCATATGTCAAAAGATAAGTTAGCTTGTTTTTATGGTTATATCAATCCTACCTGTGACAGATGTAATTCTGAAGTGACCTCATTGACTCATATGTTTTGGTCCTGCCCACTTTTGGAAAAATATTGGAACAACATTTTTGATACTATTTCTGTAGTTTTAGGTATTGATTTACAACCTCATCCTACTGCAATTTTTGGGCTACCAATGTTAGATTCTATTCATCTGTCCCATTATCCCCATCGGCTCATTGCTTTTACCATGCTAATTGCCAGAAGATCTATTTTATTTAAATGGAAAGACTCTAATGATCCCACCACACTCCATTGGTACTCTGAAACAATATTATGTTTAAATTGAGAAAGAATTAGGAGTGACATTGTTGAATTATTGGTTAAATTTGATAGGACTTGGGGAAGATTTATTCAACATTTTCATACAACATAAATTCTCCCCTCTCCAGTTATAATAATTATTTTACCTTTATACGGTGGAATGGACTTGACGACAAACAGGGACTTAAATTGTTGAAATTCTTTGCAGCCAAGATTCTGTTTTGCTTTTATTTTTAGTTTAGGGAGGTTTTGTTTTTTTGTTTTTTCTCTTTTTTTCTTTTTGTTTTTTCTTTTTATCTTTTTGTTTTTATACATATGTTCTCTTTTAAACATTTAACTATATTTACATAGAGACCGGGAGGTCTATATCTAATGTGTATTTTGACACTGGACTCGTATTTAGGTTATACCTTTTATTAATGGAACCCTGATCCCCATGTATCAATATCATTGTTATGTTTGTCATTATTTTGTTGTTGTCTTGTTTTTGCTTTTGAAAAATACTAATAAAAAGATTTTAAAAGAAAAAAAGAAAGCGAAATGCAAAACCAATACCTCTATGTACACATGACGATAATATACTTATCTGAACTAAACTAAACACCACTTATTTGATTCGGAGAGAGAAGACCATTCTTACCAGAATCCAGGAATATGTACAGGCAGCAGCTGAGCCTCAGTTGACATAGTTAGGAGCCTTCCTCACACAAAATGTATTTGACAGCTGGTAAAGCTGGGATGGGGTCTTTGCCAACTGTAAAATCTGCAAATAGCGTTAATATATGTAACTATATCTAATATTGTGATATTTTATAAATTGTTAATCTTGCAGCTGCTAAATAAAATAATAAAAAGTTGCAGTTGCAAAATATTATGTTGAAAGCAGTCATAAATAATTGAAACCTTTAAAGAATAGGAATTAAAATGAAACTTCACCTCTTTTTTCCCCCCAATTTTTGGTTCTATAATCCCCATTGACTTCCAGCAAGAGTAATCATGTTCAGGCCAAACTTCAATTACAAAGGATAAAAGCTGGTGGTTCCAATCGGAACTATCGGCAAGATGCATCCTCATGTCAGCTGGATGATGGAAGACATTATTAATGTAATTTTCATGAATTTACTGCATTAGCACAGTGATTGCACTATTAGCTCAATGCAAAGATACATTTGGTAATTAACAGTGTAAATATCCTTCTAATGATATAAAAATTGTATAATACAACAGAAAAAATACTGTGGATGATGAATATCTCAGATAAATTGGAAAATTATTGAATTATGCAATGGGTTAAGAATTATCTGTAGACAGAGAAACAGTGTTACAGTTTCAGGTAGACACAAAATGCTGAAATAACTCAGTGGGCCAGGTAGCATCTCTGGAGAAAAGAAATTGGTGATGTTTCAAGTCAATGATCATTCACCAGAATTGGCTGATAAAATAAATATTGACAGTTGTATGTGTCTCCCAATTAATCTCACATTCCCAGAAAGTGAACAATACTAGGAGAAAAGGAATAGGTGACATTTCGGGTTGAGACTCTTCTTGAAGTCTGAATAAAGATCTCGATCCAAAACATCACCTATTCCTTTTCTCCAGAGATGTTGTCAGACCTGCTTAGTAACTCCAGCATTATATATGTCTATCTTCGGTGTAAACCAGCATTTGCAGTTCCTTTCTACATAAGTGAACAATACTAAATAGAATTTCTCATTAATTCAGGTTGGAAATTGCAATTACTATCTTTTTCCTTTATTTTCTCTCTGTATCAGGTTTGATGGTGAATTTAATCTCCTCTAAATCAGCTTCATACTCTCATTTCTCCATGTATTTTATCTCTGACTTCAGGATTTGTTCATTCAATTGTAACCAGTCCTTGTTCTCCTGATGCTTTAACTTCAAAGTTATCAGTTTACATTTTCAGTAACAAATTATTTCAAAACTTAAATTTACATTGACAAGTCTAAGTAAAATAAAATAAAACCTATGGAAAATAAAATACAGAGAAAAATCTGTATTGACAAGTATTGAGGTGCTCCATGTTAGCAATAGCAGAGGGTGTTATAGTAAAAAGTATGTTGTATTATCAAAGTTATTTAAATTTTCTGCAAACAATGCAAGACAACGTTATCCAACACATGGGGAGTCAAATGAATGCAACCAATTAAATTAATAGCTGAATTTGTTTTAACTTCCATCGGCATGCTTGCAGTATGTGAAGGATGAGGAACTGTTGTTTAATTGTCTAAAACATGTAATCTGAAATGATTTCAAGATTCAAAAAGTAATAGAGAAATCTAAAGAATAGCATTAAATAACCTTTATGGATTGACTTTAATATCCAAAGAGATCCAGTAGTTTCAACATTATTGTTGTATTTATAGAATGAGGCGTCAGCCTAAACACGGGCCACTCATGCTCGAACCCTCTTCAGGAGATACGAGGGCGGGCACGTGACGTCATGGGCTAGAGGGAGTGTCCTGGTACTTAAGGTCTCTCACCTCGAGACCTTGAGGAGTCAACCGGTAGCTGAGCCGAGAGAACAACACCACTCAGCTACAGTAACAACGTAATATAGTTAGCGCACTAACCTAACATGTCACCACTGAATAAACAATTCTTTGAACCAGCCTGGCATCTCATCTTTATTCACCACTTATGGTGGCGCTACACTGGTGACCCCGACTGTCCAAATTGAAATTTGGACTGTCCTGAAGCACGCAGCCTCGGGTGACCTGATGTCTGCAGCCGGTTGCCCAGCCCTGCAGAACGCCGCTGCCGGTAACGCGGCCCTGCAGTGAGGTATACCGCCTCTTCCCCACCCGCTGCTGCTCACCGGAGCTGAGAAGCCGCCGCTGCTTCCGCTCTGCCGCTCCCGGCAACGGGGCACGCCGCCTTGTGTGACGGCCGCCGTGCTCCCCCGCATGACCTGCCCAGAGCCGACCACCGGAGCGGTGAGGCTTTATCAGCCGCTGCTGCCCCACCAGTTGCTGCAGGGGGTGCGAGCGTAGCAGCCTCCTGCCCACACACAGCAACGCTGATGCACGCCCGACGGCCCTGGGAGCAGAGAGAGAGTACCTGCCACTCTCCTGCTCCCGTCAATGGCAAGTCACTTAAAGGATTCTACCAGTATGTCAATTGTACCACCCACCACAGACTGGAATACCCTCACATCCTCCTCCACCAACATCAGTGAGCAAGCGTACATCACTTTCTGTGTAGACAATATTATCCCCTCCAAGAAAGTCACAATCTTCCCTAACAATAAACCCTGGGTGACTAAAGATCTAAAAAACATATTGAATAAGAAAAAGAGAACATTTTTTACCGGTTCTGAAGCTGAGAAGAAGGAGGTAAACAGAGAGGTCAAGCAGGCCATAAAAATTGCCAAGCTGAAATACAGGAACAAAGTGGAGCAGACCTTTGGAAAAGGGAACCTCCGTGCGGCTTGGCATGGCCTCAAGAACATGCCAGCAGTGAACTCTGTCTCTACCAGCTGCAAGCCCATTCAGGTAGCAGGAAGCAGCTTCACTTCACTCCCGAATGATCTCAACTCCTTCTACACCAGATTTGAAAACGACAATAGCAACCAGCTAGAATCAATCATCTCTACACTCAGACCTGATGACTCCGGCCTCAACATCAACACATCAGAGGTGGTGAGAGCCCTCAAAAGGACTAAAAAGAACAGCTCCAGGGCCAGACAACATCTGTGTGCGGACCCTATGGCACTGTGCTGAGCAGCTGGGAGGTGTGTTCCAGCATCTGTTCCAGGGCTCTTTAACCAGCAGCACAGTCCCCACGATGTGGAAAAACTCAACAGTGATTCCCATCCCAAAGAAGGGCACCACCAAGGTCCTGAATGATCTTAGACCGGTGGCTCTCACCTCCCTGATCATGAAGGCCATGGAGAGGATCATCAAGGAGCATATCACCAAGGCAACTGGCTCGATGATGGATCCATTGCAGTTTGCTTACCAGGCTGGCAGGGGTGTCGATGACGCAAAAATATTCATCTTAAACACCATCCATAAGCATCTGGAAATCCCCAAGGCCACAGCAAGACTTCTGTTTGTAGACTTCTCATCAGCATTCAACACCATGCAGCCACATATTTTGGCTGAGAAGCTCATCACCCGCTTCCACCTCAACCACCAACTCACTCTGTGGATTATAGACTTCCTCACCAACAGATCACAGAGGGTGTTGGTGAACCACACCTTGTCCGACACCCTCTTCATCTTCACTGGCTCTCCACAAGGCTGTGTCTTCTCCCCACTTCTCTTCATTCTCTACACTGATGACTGCAGATCCACCCAGCCAAACTGTCCTCCTGTCTCTGCTTCCCAGCCACACACAACATCACAGCTCAGCCCTGCAGGACTTTATAGTATGGTGTGAAAAGTCTTGTCTTGAGCTAAATATAAGCAAAACCAAGGACATGATTGTGACCTTTTCCCCCCAACAGAGAAAGATGGCTGAGGCAGCCACCACTATCATCCAGCAGGAGCCAGTGGAGATAGTGGAGGTTTACAAATACCTGGGAACAGCGTTCGACAACCTGCTATGGTTTTCCTCTAACATAGAGGAAATCCTTAAAAAGTGCCATCAGAGACAGTACCTACTCAGGAAGCTGAAGTCATTTGGGATTAACAAAGACATTCTCACCACATTCTACTACGCATTCATTGAAAATGTAATAACCTCTTTCACTAGCTGGTTCCACTCCATCACCCTGCAAAACAGAAACCGCCTGTTGAATGTGGTCAAGGTCTGCTTAAAAATCATTGAGCAGCCCGTCCGAACTCGCACCAACAGTCTGTAAGGTTAACACGCAGGTTTCTTCAGGACCCCTCTCACATCCTGTTTCCTGAGTTTGAGTGGCTCCCCTCAGGACGCAGACTACGCCGGACACAGAGGAGGAAGGCAACCTTCATCCCCAGGGCTGTCCAGCTTTTTAATGCTGATCACTGACTCATGAACATATGAAATGAAATAACCTTCCATATGCACTTTTTAATTGAAGCACTTAGGAAGCACTTTAAAAACTATTACTATGTGTTGAATGTTGATGTGCGGTGTATGTTGTGTGATTGTGCAGTGTGTCTGTGGAATGCGTGTGCTGGTTGATTGTGCAGTATGTGTGTTGCTTATGTTTGATGATTGTGTCCTTTTTTAAAAAGCTACTGTAATGCGCCCTTTTAAATTGCCCCTCGGGGACGAATAAAGTGCTTTGAATTGAATTGAATTGAATTGAATTGAATTAGGCCCATACCCTGCACCACAACAGGCCTCCCCGCAGACACGGCTCCAGGCCCTGCCCCGGCATTGCCTCACCTCACCTGCACCGCACCGGGCCTCACCGCAGACACGGCTGCAGACCTGGCACCACAACAGGCCTCGCCGCGGCCACGGCTCCACACCCTGCAGCTCACCGGCAGACCCGGCACCGCAACAGGCCGGCCGCTGTCCAGGGCCTGGCCACCCGATAGCTCAGGCTTACCTGGGGCGGCTGCCGAAGACCCCCTTCTTCACTCACCTGCATGGACTCTGAAGATCCCTGGGTGCTAGCTGCCTGTCCGGCCCAGGGATTCAATCGCTGGTGAAGTCCGCTTCAGCCGGCCGGCAAAATGGCCACCGCGGCTGCCTGAACCAAGCGGCTGCACGACTACAAACATGGCCGCCACGGCCGGCCGGAAGAGAAACTCGAACTCACAAACTTATCGTCCACAGCACCACCTTCCTCCCTGCAGCCCGACCACCGGCAACAGCGCCACTGTCAGATCAGCTGACGTCACTGCAGCCTCACCGCCATCCACAGAGCCACCTTCCAGTTGGATGCCGTCATTGCAGCCTCACCGCCGTTCACCAGCACCACATTCAGGCCAGAGGCTGTCACTGCAACACTATCCTGCACTATGAACACTGGACAATTTGAACTTTGGACACTGATTGCACTTTAATTTGTCTTGTTACTGTTCATTTTGTGTTCACTTGTGTTTTTTTTCTTCATTGTTGCCGACGTCTCCCTGCCGTCGCTGGGGGCCGTATTTCTCAGGATGCGATCTCTTAGCTGGTCGAGAAGATGCGACTGTGTCTCTTCCATCAGGCGGCTTCTGCTTCGGTCTCCTTGCACTCCTCAGTACCTGGGGATTGCACACGCAGAGCGTCACTGCACCCGTGGAGCCTCCGTCCCGACTCACGCCCGGGGTGTCCCCGACCCACATGCAGGAGCCGCCCTCAACCATTCTATTCCTTCCTCTGGTTCTGGGGCAGTCCTGTGGCATCAGCCTAAACACGGGCCACTCATGCTCGATCCCTCGTCAGGAGATACGAGGGCGGGCACGTGACGTCATGGGCTAGAGGGAGTGTGCTGGTACTTAAGGTCTCTCACCTCAAGATCTTGAGTCAACCGGTAGCTGAGCCCGAGTGAACAACCTCGCTCAGCTACAGCAACAAAGTAATATAGTTAGCGCACCAACCTAACGTGTCACCACTGAATAAACGACTCTTTGAACCGGCCTGACGTCTCATCTTTATTCACCATGTATGGTGCCGCTACAAGAATAGCATTTTTCCTGCAAAGATGTCCAATTCCCTTGAAAACCAGGGCAAATTTATCCTTTTTACTTTCATTTCAGCTGAAATACCCTGAAAAACTTTCACTCTTGTTCATCTCATCAATCTCTCTTTAGCATAAATAACCTTTATGGATTGACTTTAATATCCAAAGAGATCCAGTAGTTTCAACATTATTGTAGTCTTTATAGAACCGCCTTGTAATACATCTTAAAAGCTAGACATGTTTGACAATAGGGAAAAATGATGGCCTGAAAACTGCTTACCATATTTCCCGGCAATGAAAACGCACCTGCGTCGAAGACGCACCCCCATTTTGAGTTGCTAAATTTTGAAAAAAGGTATTAAGAAGGAGGGGGTCGGGGATCATGCCAGCAACTCACTCATTCATCGCTGCCACAGCGCTCTGGGCACGGAGCCACCGCATTGTGGCCAGGGTGGCTGCAAGTGGCCGCCATTCCTTAAATTCAGACTGCCACCAGGAGCAGGACATGGCCTCACTTGCTGCGTTGGGTGACACTGCATGGCATTCACAGTCTTTCAATGTAGAGTGGACCAGCTCAAGAGCAAAGATCATAGAGCGGAGCAGGTCAGTGGCCAATGGATAACAGGACGGTGGGTGATGGAGCTTAATCCTGTATCAGCGCGATCAAGGGACCAATTATCGTTACTCGCGCTTGATGTTGCTGTACTGAGGGATAGCCAAGTCTATCTTTCTTGGCTAACAACCTAACTTTCGGCCTCCAAGACGCAGGTAAATTTTCGTGCCTTATTTTTGGGTAAAAAATAGAGTCTTCATTGCCAGGAAATATGAGGTAGTTCTTCAACAGCAGGCCATTAAATAATGGCACAAAAACTGTATAGAAACATAGAAAATATGTGCAGGAGTAGGCCATTCGGCCCTTCAAGCCAGCACCGCCATTCAATATGACCATGGCTGATCATCTAAAATCAGTACTGTGTTCCGGCTTTTTCTCCATATCCCTCGATTCCCTTAGCCCTAAGAGCTAAATCTAACTCATTTGAATTATATCAACTATATGAATTGGTTTGGAAAAAATGAAAGGAATGTTCTTAAATCTCTTTGGTCACATTCAATTTCTGAGGAGAGACCATAATAAAGATAATTAATATCAAGGCCAGGAATTGAAGAGGAATTCCAAATCACCCTATTAAAACAACTTTGTCTCTTAGCCTCAGTTGATCTTGTTTCACTCTAGATTGAATAGGATAAACACTTCAATAGACCAAGAATTGGCATGGATCCCTGGGCTCACTGCCCAATTTGTCTGGTGAAGTGCTTCATCATCAGAACTCACCAACAAGCACCAAGACCTTGCTTGGCTGACAGTGAGAGAGACCCTCCCTGTTGGATCCTTCTTGTACCATTGGAATCGTTCTATCATTTCACATGGCCCTCGGGACGTCTGCTATGGAGAGGAGACATTTGCCTCACCTCTTTGACAAGTGTGGATTTGTGAAGAGAAACTGGAGAATGATGCAAGGGCCAATGTAGCAATTCATCCCGAACAGCTCTGTTACAGGGGACTCTTTGATTTACAGATTGTTCTTAGCGACGCATTCAGAGCTGGGCATCAAGTGCTGCTGGAAAATTATCAACTCGGTGAAAGATGCTCTTTAGTCTACCCAAAACCTGTTGGCATCCCAGCACCCAAGATGTCTGTCAGTGAATGTTGCCGACTGGCCCATTTCTGACTGCAGGAATGCATGCTAATTGACCCATTGATGTGAACTAGTAAAAATAACATATTTAGATTTACAGACAGTTCACCATCCGAAATAATATTCTGAGTGTTGGAATTGCATCAATTGGATATATGCCACTCCCGCTGGTCATTTAGCTTATAACTAGATCCCAGCTAACATCTAGCCCTTTTTGTCGAATCTAGGAATTGTTCATTGCGTGCACCATCCTGTCACAGTTCGATCTCCTAGTTTCTATTCTGCAGCTTCCGGTTGTACTTTGGCACACATCTGACAGGACAAGTTACTCTACAACAAATCATTAGCAGGAATCTCATTGCCCATTTGTGTGACTGTCAAGCGCAAAGGCAATCAGCAAAACAAATCTGCTCATGTACCAAATTGTGTCAGAATTGTATACTACTAAACAAGCAAACAATAGATTTGATTTTTCAGTACCATCTCCAACTACACTCAATATTAGCACCATACAACTAAATGTGTGTTATAGTGTGTTGTTCTGGGTCAATTATTTTGCTCAGGAGAGCCCTCAGAGAAAACAGTTCTCAGCCTTAACTAGACATCTGTCCGAACCCAAGGATTCCCTTGACTATAACCTTCAACAATTTTTCGAGCCATGAAAAATGACTTAAGCTACACTTAAAATTCTTCAGTGTAGATAGTGTTAGAAATATTTAATTAAAATTTAGCAAATGTTAACCATGCCTTAGGTGTAGTCTATGTACTCTCTAGACACTTAACTGCATGATGGTAACCTGTAGCATAGTGTTGATTTCCTGACAGAAACCTCCAGATTTTGCTGTTTATCTAGTCATTGGAGGCATACTGTCAATAACATGGGAAATGGAGAACACTTACTATTTACCCATTGTTATCTGATTGTGTAATCCAATGACCAATTTTCTGAAGAAGGGTCTCAACCCGAAACATCACCCATTCCTTCTCTCCAGAGATGCTGCCTGTCATTCAATTTCAGCACATGTAGCTGTTTTGTAAATTTTTTTTAATTTGCTGTCCAATTAGCGAATTCTGGCGCTCTTCATTAATCTTAGCCCTTAAGGGCCTTTCCCACTGTACGAGGTAATTCAAGAGTTCTCCCGAGTTTCCCCTGATTTCGAACTCTGAGAATTACAGTTACAGAATTACGAACTCTGAGAATAGCTGTTCGTAGGTACTTGGAGACTCTCGTGGACAATCTCCGCGCTGTTGAAAAAAACTTCTCGAGCTTGCCGCGTTTCACGAGTACCTGCCGTTAGCATTACGAGCCGCTAAGTGAAATCCACGAGCTCTGATGTACATGCTACATACATTACACGAGCTTGAATCAGGGGAGAACTCAGGAGAACTCTTGAATTACCTCATACAGTGGGCGGGCCCTTTAGAGATTTTGTTTCCCTCTGCTATTAGCTGTGCATTATTTCAAACAATGTGTGATATATATGTATCCATCTTATTTTATGCCACTGCTACATTCTCCAGACATAATATAGAATAATTTTTCACGTTCAGTAGTGATAATAATTTTTACATGTCTTGGTGACAGATGACTGTCAATTATGGGTTATATATCCGTTCGAAAGGTTAGTGATATTATGGTTGACTTGTGACAGAGAAGGATAGGTTCTGAATGGCAGTCCCCCTCAGTTATTAGGGGACATGGCCTCAGGTTAAGACTTTGTCCATTTAATACCGAGATCAGGAGAAACATCCTTATTCAGAGGATTGTATTTCTTCAAAGTTTTCAGTTCTAGAGGATAATTGGTTTATTCAAGATAGATTTTTTGTAATGTTTTAACATGCTAATTGATTTGAGATGTAAAAGCAGAAAAGTAAAGTATTTATGAGATTTAGGCAGAGCAGGCTGAGATAATCAACAACCTATTCCTGCTCCTGTTTCTTCCATTCCAAGCTCTGGCTGAATTTCTCTTACAACAGTCCATAAGATAAAGCTAATTTGCTGTGACCATTTCTGATCTCCTGCTACAATCACCCCAAGGCATCTACCTGAGGTGAATGGGTTTTTTTTTGTGTGTGACTGGGCTATGCATTTACTGCCCAACATCTAATATTAGCATAATGAGGGCAGATAGAAAAAAGCTCCAGTCACTATTTCAGTTACAGTTGCTATCACACGCCAACTAAATTCTTGTTAACTCTAGAAGGCATTGCATTTCACTGTGATTTCAGCTACGACTTAGAAACAAGATTTACAGGGTAGTAAAGGAATAAGTGAGCAGAACTGATGATAAGCTGAAATTGTTCAGTAGTTACAGGCTTAATTATTGCTCTTTAGAAGAAGAAAATAACAACCTTTTCTGCTGTGCAAAATTGAAATATAAATTGAGCTAGACAGAAAGACTTACAGTAAATCTTTTTATTGAAGGAAATCATCATTAGGCAGGAAATGCTGTTGGGTAGATTGATGGGACTGGAGGCTGATAAATCCCCAGGGCCTGATGGTCTGCATCCCAGGGTACTAAAGGAGGTGGCTCTAGAAATCGTGGACGCATGGGTGATCATTTTCCAATGTTCTATAGATTCGGGATCAGTTCCTGGGGATTGGGGGGTAGCTAATGTTATCCCACTATTTAAGAAAGGCAGGAGAGAGAGGGAATTATAGACCAGTTAGCCTGACATCGGTGGTGGGGAAGATGCTGGAGTCAATCATAAAAGATGAAATACCGGGACATTTGGATAGCAGTAACAGGATCAGTTTGAGTCAGCATGGATTTACGAAGGGAAATCATACTTGACTAATCTTCTGGAATTTTTGGAGGATGTAACAAGGAAAATGGACAAGGGAGAGCCAGTTGATGTAGTGTATGTGGACTTTCAGAAAACATTTGATAAGGTCCCACATAGGAGATTAGTGGGAAAAATTGCGGCACATGGTATTGGGAATAGGGTACTGACATGGATATAAAATTGTTTGGCAGACAGGAAACAAAGAGTAGGGATTAACGTGTCCCTTTGAGTATGGCAGGCAGTGACTAGTGGGGTGCCGCAAGGCTCGGTGCTGGGACTGCATCTATTTACAATGTACATTAATGATTTAGATGAAGTAATTAAAAGTACCATTAGCAAATTTGCAGATGACACAAAGCTGGGTGGCACTGGGAACTGTGAAGAGGGTGCTATGAGGATGCAGAGTGACTTGGACAAGTTGGGTGAGTGGGCAGGTGCATGGCAGATGCAGTATAATGTGGATAAATGTGAGGTAGCAAAAAGCGAAAGGAAGATTATTATCTAATTGGTGTCAAGTTGGGGAAAGGGGGAGTACAATGGGATCTGGGGGGTCCTTGTTCATCAGTCAATGAAAGTAAGCTTGCAGGTACAACAGGCAGTGAAAAAAGCTAATGGCATATTGGCCTTCATAATGAGAGGAGTTGAGTATAGGAGCAAAGATATCCTTCTGCAGTTATACAGGGCCCTTGTGAGACCACACCTGGAGTATTCGGTCTCCTAATTGGAGAAAGGCCATTCTTGCTATTGAGGGAGTGCAGCGTAGGTTCACCAGGTTAATTCCCAATATGGCGGGACTGTCATATTGATGAAAGAATGGAGCGACTGTGCTTGTATTCACTGGAAATTAGGATGAGAGGAGATCTTATAGAAACATATAAGATTAAGGGATTAGACACGCTAGATGCAGGAAAAATGTTCCCGATGTTGGGGAAGTCTAGAATCAGGGGCCACGGTTTAAGAATATGGGGTAGGCCATTCAGAATTTGTGGAATTCTCTGCCTCAGAATGCAGTTGGGGCCGATTCACTAGATGCATTCAAAAGAGAATTAGATAGAGTTCTTCGGAATGGCTGAATCAAGGGGTATGGGGAGAAGGCAAGGAACGGGGTACTGATTGTGGATGATCAGCCATTATCACATTGATCGAGGAGCCAAATAGCCTACTCCTGCTCCTATTGTCTATGCATCTATGTACAGTATCTATGTAATATAGTGTTCATGCTGTTTGTTTGTACATTACCCAGGCACAATACTAAGTGATGTTCACCGAGTTTGATTTTAGTGGAGGAGGATGTGACAGACAGTTTGGTGTGGGAATGGAAAGAACATTAAAATGTCTGACAAGCAGAAGATCCAGCATGCGCTGTAAGACAGCAACTCTACTGCTGCGCCACTGTGCAATTTACAGAGGCCAATTAACATACAATCCTGCACGTCGTTGGAATGTGGGAGGAAACCAAACCACCCAAAGGGAACCCATGCGGTTACAGGGAGAACGTACAAACTCCACACAGACAGCACCCATCTGGATCGAACCCAGGTCTCTGGCACTGTGAGGCAGAAACTCTACCACTGCGCCACTGTGCCATCCAATGTGTGCCACTGGGCTGCCAGTGTTGCATTTCCTGTGTTTACATGGGAATGTGCCTGGGGAGAGATGAGCAAAATAAGAAATCACAGAGAGAGTGGTCCGTTGGGAAAACTGAAAAGAGTGGGAAAGGGAAGAAGTGACTGGTGGTGGGAACATGTTGTAATTGGAGGAAATGTCAAAGAATTATGTGCTTGATGCGGAGGCTGGTGGGGTGAAACCAGGAGAAGGCTCATCCACTGGGCATTTTGGCCAATGATATTCGCAAATAATTCAGCCTTGTCTTTTGTTCTAATTTGTTGGGCATCATAAATTTACCTTCTCCTATTAGCTATTTAATTGTCTAGAATAATTAAACTTGGATGCAAATCTTTGATATATCCATAAACTGTGAAGTTGTATATAGGATGCTTCTTCTCTGATTTACTGTGTATCGCAATTTACCCGGTTTTCCTTTTACTGTAAGGTACTCTGGTGCCGATGTGCTTGTCAACATTTCTCACTGAACCTGTATATGTTTACATACCACTTGATCGTTTTTTTAATATCTGCTTCTATTATCTCTCCTGGCAATGCGATCTCGGCAATTACTAGTCCTCACAGAAAAAAAAAAATATTCTTCACAAAACTCTCCGTTCCCTGAATATCCATGTACCTCTCTAAAAGCCTTTCAAACACAACTATCATATCGGCTATCACCATTCCAAAAAGTGCATTACAAACACCTCCCATCTCTGTGTAACAAAAAAAATCAGAGTCAATCAAGTTATTATAATTTACGTGTATATCAACTGATCTGGGTGGAGGCAGCAGAGAAGCCTCCCTCAAGGAAATTAATGAATCAGATATGCTATTGCGACCATCTAGTAATTTCACAAACCCTTTTACTAATATTAGTCAAGTCAAGTCAATTTTATTTCTATAGCACATTTAAAAACAACTCTTGTTGACCAAAATGGAATACATTAGTGCAGGTACTAATGTGCTATAAACAGTGGTACATAGATCAACGATACATACATACAGCGCTCCCTCAGAGGACCTCAAGAAAGGCTTGAGAGTAGAAATAAGTTTTAAGTCAAAATTATTCACTTCCCCCCTCGCACCGCTTACAATTGTCCCTGACCTTACTCTGTTGTCCATTCTCGAGCTTTCTTTTCCATTAATTCGAGAATCTTTTGTAATTATTCCTGTAGCCACTTCCCCTTCAACTCCATCTTTATACTCTGACGTGTCCGCCACTTGGACTGGAAACATTGTCTCCCTGGACAGTTCCCAAGAGGGCGTACCTGTTTTCATTTCTGACAGCCACCTGGGTCTTCTGCACTCCATGATTTCCACCATTTCTTTCCCTCACACACCTTGGTTCTTCCCGTATCCTTGGCATGACAACCTCACTGTAGGTCCTGTACAGGAAACTCTCATTTTCCTGGATGGCCCTGAGGTCATCCAGCTGCTTCTCCAGTGCCCCAACACGGTCCTTCAGGAGCTGAAGCTGGGCGCACTTGCCACAGTTGTAGCAGCCAGAGGCTCCATCTGTGTCCCTGGGCTCCCACATTCTGCAAGCCTCACAATGTCTCATCTGCCCCGACATGTGTTCACCACGTTCCGTCCTCTCGAGCTTTATTTGTAGCCTCCTCTCCTCAACCTCCTCGCTGAACACTCTTGAGCCAAAGACTTACACTTTACTCACAAGGCACTCTCGAGCCAAAGACCCACACTTTACTCACAAGGCACTCTTGAGCCAAAGACACACACTTTACTCATAAGGCCACTCACTCACTAAGAGCTGTCTTGCTTATATTGACTGATAAATTGCCTAATTTACCAATTTACAAAACAAATTCCTCAGTTTTCTCCCTTTGACTCACTTCTAACTCTCCTTCCACTCGGGCTAGAGCCAATCACTGCTTTGTCCTGCTTCTCTTTGCCGATGTTTCTTAAAAATCAATGGGAGCTCTGAGTTAAGTCTGTCTGTGCTTTGCCTCTCTTCTTAAACGGTTTTCTCCCTCTGATTCACTACAACCGGCGCCGCCCGCGGCCGGACGGAGCCCCCAGCTCCGCGAGGTTGGGAGTCGCCGACCAGGTGGGGGACTAAGAATTAAAGTTTACCCCTTCACCCCCCTTCACATAAAAGCCCTCCAAACTAACTGACTAACATTTAAGCAATGATTTACAGATGTTTAAGCGTCTCCCGGTCTCCAGGGAGGAGACAGCCGCTACAGTAGTACAGACCTGGGTTGACCGTGGGTCGTTTTGGGTCAAGTTTGGCGCCAAACGCGAGCTTTGGTGCGCAGACGACATCTGGAAAAAATGGCCGGTTTTCGGAGCTTTTCGGTTTCTGGAACACCGGATATAAGGTTGTGCACCTGTATTCCCATTACAGTTTCCATGAAGCCTGAAAGCCAACATTGACAAATCATAACGTCTGGATACAAGTCACTCTTTTGTTGCTGAATAAAACTTTTTTTTTACCTCCCTTCAACAACATTTCACTTAATTTCAATATACTCCACAGGAATTTGATTATCCTGAAGGGTGAAATCAGCCTGGAAAGAAGATAATCACATGAGCACAACAGTTTTTGGGTCTGGCAAAATAAACGTGAACATGTTATAAATTGTAATTATTGATTTGTGTGCTGAAATTCTGTTCAGGACTAACCCAGCCAGTCTTCAAACAGTTCTGAGGTATGTCAGTGCATAAATATTTAAATTGGCCTTGTATTGCAATAGCACATCCTATCACAAGGGATTTGTTAAAGCTAATGTCAATATGATGTAATATAGCCATCTAAATTCCCATAAAAAAGCCAGCATCAACATGTGGAGAATAATTAATAGCTGGAAGTAATTATAAGTTTGAGGAGTTTGGATAACACCATAAACAAAATTACGTTTTTCTTTGACTGATTAGAGAGATGAAACTACTGGCACAATGTAAGTTCAATGTGTGAAACATTGCTTTGAACAATTTGATCCAATGTACACAGACAGTGGTGACAGAATGTATTCATCCTCCATTTTCAGAGAGACAAAAGAGATTGTTTCCATTTCTGAAATATATTCTATGAGCTAAACAGAACATATGTTAATGTGACTGGGAATTAAATGATGTAAATATCACCCAAAATAAAATAGTCAGAACTGTTTATTCCCTGCCTGCAATAATATGAAACTGCACATGTGTTGTCTGGTCATTAATGCTGAGGATACAAAAAGATCCATTCATTTATTTCTTGAAGGAAACAGGTTCATTCCAATTATCACGTCCTTGCATTGTCACGGTTTTGTATTGTTGCCAGATTCTGTACAACATTGCTCATTTTCAGATATTTGAAGGGGAAAAAAAATCTAAATGCGGCAAGATAACTCAATTACTCTGTTAGTTGCTTAGATGTGTTTAAAAGTATATACATTTTCTCAATATTTTTCCATTGATGTTCGATAATACAATAGCTGGTATTCAGGACAGCTCAACTGCTCCAATATTAGTTATGAAGAATAGACAAAGACAATAAAAGTACATTGATCAGCCATCAAAAGATGTCAAAGCCTCCTCGACTACAGCTGCAATTTATCTTATTTAAGCTGAAATGTGAATTTCACTAAGACCTTTGCTTGGAGAATAGGGCATAACACTCATTGTTGTCCATCCAACCTAGGCTTTCCACAACTTCCATTCCACGTATTTATAACAGGATTACTTGGAGCATTCAGAAAATTGGAAATCAAGCTGCATTCACCCAATTAACCGAGTCCAACTGATACACTATTGACAACTGGCACAAAATGAAATTTGAATTCCAGATTGTCCTGTTCAACTTACTAACTCAGCCTGCCAATTCATAAAAAATATAAAGATTAAATGACAATTTACCGTTTGAAGTTTGATCATTATTTTATGAGAAGTTGAAGTGAGGGATTACTTGAAGAGCCTGCCAGCCTGCATGTGCATCAATCTTCAGAGCAGCTGTTTGAAACTACAGACTAGTTGCTGACCTAAGCTATAGAAGGATTAATGAGTTTAGAACTACCGAATGAGACTTAATCCCCAAATCATAAAAGAAAAGTTATGTAATGAATACCTCGTAAAACAGATTAATATGTTTTTTGAGGCTAATGATAGCCCTGAAATCTCTGCCTCCCTCCTTTGGGAAACATTTAAAGCATTTGTGCGAGGAGCATTAATCTCTTCTCAATCATTTCTTAACAAAGAGAATAGGGCCAAACAACAGAAATTGGAAATGGAAATAAGGCAATTAGACATAGAAAATGCAGCAGCACCATCCATGATAAAACACAATAAAATTGCAGTACTGAAATATAAATTGAACAAGATATACTCAGACCAAGTTATAAAACTTTATCAACATACAAAACAATCACATTTTGAATTTGGTGATAAACCACAAAAACTATTAGCGCGACAATTTTGTAAACTGGACGGGGAAAAAACAATTTACAAAATTAGAACAGACAAGGGAGAAACACTAAAACTGCCTTAAGATATTAATGATAGATTTTTACAATACTATCAAAAATTGTACTCATCTAAAATGACAGAACAATCAGCAGGAATGGAAACATTTCTACAGAAATGTAAGCTTGCGGGTTTAGATCAGAAAGAGAGAGAATCACTGGGTGCTGAAATTACGATTAAAGACATCGAAGAGTCAATTAAATCTTTAAAAAATGGAAAGGCTGCAGGTCCTGATGGTCTAAGTTCTGAATTTTATTAAAAAAATTATGATCTGGTTTCTCCACGCGTACAGACACTGCTTACACGCTTACACTCAACAGAAACTCCCAGAAACTCTAAATTAATCTACAATCATACTCATACCAAAAATGGATAAGGATCTTGAAGACCCAGGATCATATAGAGCAATAGCCCTTTTAAATACTGATCAGAAAATATTAACTAAAATTCTATCTCATAGATTGAGCTTAGTGATTAACAAATTAATACACCTCGACCAAACAGGTTTTATTCCAAAACGTTATTCATTTTATAATCTGAGAAGACTATTCAATATTATATACTCCAATAGAATTCCTAATGCAGATCTAGCAATTATTTTGTTAGATGCTGAAAAAGCATTTGACCAGGTAGAATGGCCATATTTATTTTCAGTGATGGAAACATTTCAATCGGGAGAGAAGTACTGTACATGGGTTAAATTGTTATATTCTAATCCAACAGCTAGAATATTAACAAACCAAATGTTATCAACTAAATTTAATCTCTCTAGAGGTTGTAGACAAGGATGTTCACTATCCCCACTATTATTTGCTCTTGCAATCGAACCCTTAGCAGAAAGCGTTAGAACCCATACAGGAATATACGAATATAACACTAGAGACACAAGGAATAAAATTTCCTTATACGCAGATGATGTACTAATATATATTACAAAGTTAGAAACTAGTATTCCAAATCTATTAAATTTAATAACTCAATTTGGTCAGTTTTCAGGATATAGAATTAATTGGAATAAAAGTGAAATCATGCCAATAACAAAACTCAATTTACATACATTACAACAATCCCCTTTTAAAATAGTTAAAGATAAATTAAAATACTTAGGAATCTATGTAACTAAGACATATACCTCTTTATTTATACTAAATTTTCCACCCTTACTGAATAAACTGCACAAGAATATTCAATACTGGAAAACATTAACCATTAATGCTTTAAAAATGATCTTCTTACCGCAACTACTGTACCTATTTCAATTAATCCCGATATATAGCCCAAAAACTTTTTTCAAAAAAGTCGATTCCATTGTTACAAGTTTTATTAGGGATTATAAGAATCATAGAATAAGTAAAAAACATTTATGTAAGTCAAAGATAAATGGAGGTTTGGCTTTGCCAAATTTCTTGTTTTATTTCTGGGCAGTCCATATTAAAAACATGAATTTCTGGCTGGAAGAAATGGATCAACAACCAGATTGGTTAAGGATGGAAAAGGAAGACTGTTTACCTTTTGAAATTGGTCCGATCATATTTGCTACCACAAAACTGCACAAAAAAACATATAAGGAAAACCCGATAATACATAGTGGAATACGAATTTGGAAACAATTTAAAAAAGTTTTTATATTGAATAATATACCACTATGCCTTCCCATTGTAAATAATCCTTTATTCAAGCCATCCTTTTTGGATAAGGGTTTCACACAATGGAAAAAATATGGAATTAAAAAGATTGGACATCTTTATGGGAAAGGCACTTTTCTTTCATTTCAGGAGTTACAACAGAATCATGGACTGCACTCAAATAATTTCTTCAGATATCTACAAATTAGAGATTATGTTAAATCTAACACACAAGTCTACAGGACTAGGGGACCAGAAATCCTTGATGAATGTTTGAACAAGCATCCTAACACTGAAAAATTAATAGCTTATATTTATAACACCCTCCTAAACAACCGATGGAACCATATAGACACACATGGGAAAATGAATTAGGTCATCCTATAACGAAAGATTTGTGGGACGAAAGTTTACAACATATACATCAATTCGTTAAATGCCAGACATGCTTTAATACAATTTAAAGTCTTACATAGATTACACTACTGTAAAATAAAACTAAATAGAATCTTCCCACAAATCTCTCCTATTTGTGATAAATGTCTACATCT
Organism: Leucoraja erinaceus; assembly: GCF_028641065.1. Classification (NCBI taxonomy): domain Eukaryota; kingdom Metazoa; phylum Chordata; class Chondrichthyes; order Rajiformes; family Rajidae; genus Leucoraja; species Leucoraja erinaceus. The sequence goes on along the minus strand of NC_073382.1, from coordinate 31,315,501 downwards.
AGATGCTAATTTAACACATACGTTTGCAAATTGTATAAAAATTAAACATTTCTGGACTGATATTTTTGAAATAATTTCACAAGTTATTAATACAAAACTGGATCCAAACTCAAAATTAATAATTCTTGGAACATCAGAGCAAAGTTTAACACTCACAACAAGCCAAAGTAATTTCTTCGACTACAGTATAATAACCGAGAAAAAATTAATATTAAAATTTTGGAAAGGCCCTACAACCCCCACAATTAAAATGTGGATTTTGGAAATGTCAGAGACCCTATATCTAGAAAGAATTAGACTTGTCTTAATGGACAAACAAGAACTTTTTGATAAAATATGGGCTCCATTCATTAGTTATCTGACGGGATAGATTGGCCCGGCACGAAAACCCAACTGAAACTTGAACTCAGGATTAGATAAAAAGTAATTCTTTATAATCTACGAACCTATCTCCAAGGACGTATTATAAGTAATCCATTCCACCTTTTTTGTTTTTTTGATATTTGTAACTCTTTATTCTCTCTTTCTTTCTTTTTCTATATAAAAAAAACCCACTAGAAGTAGAAGTAATCGACAATTGAAAATTTTAATAATGTATGACTGATGTATATGAAAAGTTTTTTTACTATAATATGTAACTATACTTTATAATATGTCTACTTCTAATAAAAATATTATTTAAAAAAAAAAGAACCACCAAATGATCTTTATGAGAAGTAGGGTTGGGAGTGGAGGGCACGTAATCTCTCACTTCAACTTCTCATAAAATAATGATCAAACTTCAAACGGTAAGTTCTCATTTAATCTTTCAATTTTATTTCGAAGTCACGTGAGTGACTATGTGAAGACTTCAAAGCTCTGTGGTTTCATGCAGTAACCCAATCTGTGTGTGAAACACTTAATCAGATAAACCATTAATGGTAGGAAAAACAATGGGTTATTAACATCATGATGCTAACTTGCATACATGGCCATTGTTCTTAACTGGACCGTAGTCCCAATAGATTGTTGAGTTAGACAATAACTCATGCAACACTGTGCAGAATTCTATCTGCAAATATCCAGACATATTGAACCAAATTTTATAATTTATTAACACGCACTATGTAAGCCTCTTGCTGTATGACGATAGGGAAAATCCATTCTATTGGCTGCTAATGAGCCATCAGCAATATCTTGAGACTATTGAATAACAAAAAATAAACTATCTTTCATCTCATAGGTACTAGCAAACTCAGTGCACTTGTGTACCTAATGACATCCCCAACCTCTGCTTTGGTGGGTATGCTGTCAACTTCAAATGTACGCAATCCTGCTCCTTTTGCTTATGAGATCATTCCCATAACAAGCTACCCTAATGTCAGTTATGACATAGACCAAGCCAGAGATTGAGTAAAGGCTGTTTTCTTTATGCTGAGATTAGTTGCTGAAAGCATAATCATCTTAACATACTGCTCCCATTAGGAAAAAGGAGAAGAATATTTGCATAATAATTTACTGATATACATCGCACACTACAATGAGTGTAGGCTATTAGAGTGGTCAAATAAAAGACACCGTTAGTGAAGAGCGGGTGAATAACCAATCATTTATTGTCCTACTTATGGAACTATAGAAAATGATAAAGCAGCACAAGCAATGTCAATTGTGCTATCACATAAACGCTTCCCTGGGCTCACACTGAAAGCCACACAAACCTCTGTTACTTTCATTTAAAATTAACTCACATATGTTGTTCACAAGCTTCTCATACAATATTGCAGAGCTAGCTGCCCGAGAAGACAGGTTGCCCCAGCCATCACTCCTGACTGAGTAAATAAGAGTTGCTTCAGCCACCTTACCATGGCGTGAATGAACAGGCAAAATTGGCACTGTTAAGTTTCATGTTGTGTCATTTGTAATATTGCAAAAGGCATCTACTGATAACCCATACATTTTATCAGCTGCAAATGTTGCATATTACCTAAAATTCGATGACACAATGCACTTTAATCTGAGTAGGGCAGCATAGGCTTTCACCACTAGCTTTGTTATCAAACCAGCAGAATCTGTGCCTCATGAGTACAGATATGGCAGAGTATGCAACTACAAGATTGATTCTCTGAATCAGTTAAATTGCAGAAAGCCAATCATCCATCTAAAACTGGGTAAGTCAACCCATGATCAGATTAGCCAAATGCTAACCCGATTCCGCCTGCACCATGTTTCTGTAATCTTGAGAAGTATCAGAAATATACCCCTCTAGTCCTTGGCCAGACCACTAATCCTCAGATGAACTGTCACTGATTGCACTCGGAACCCCTGTTCCTCTATTGACCATACGGACGGAACATTTTTGGCTTTTTCTACCCGCGGAAGATGCATTATCTAGTTATTTATATATTTCGCTGATAACATATAATCAGAACCTAATGACTAGAGCTGAACCCACAGTCTCCCTTTGATGTGGTAATACGAATTCCCTGTCAACTCTTGACTAAGAGTCACCACGAATACTCAGCGTTTTCCCTCAGAGTGGAAATAAGTATAAAGCAAGGCTGAATCAAGAGTTACCTTGCAGTCCTTTGACTGAAACCACATGTCTAAGTCGCCAGAGTTCACAACACTATCTCTTCGACCCGCCACTTAACCAGGAATACTGGTATTGAGAGCCTATGGATTATTATAAATACATTGTTGATTCACAACATGAACCTGCAGGTCAGATCAAAATTATATTATTCCAGACCAGCTTCCTGCTGGTAACTACCTAACCCAGAGAGGATGACAATGATGGTTCCAATGAACCAGCAACTCTACTAACTGAGGAGAAATAGCCATATGTTGTGGAAGACTTCAACTACTTCATTCTACTGAGCAGTCTGATAACCTCAATCACAGATGATGAGGCAGTGTTTCCCTGGTCACTGTGACCCCTATGGCCAGCCAGTTCCATGATGGTCTACACTGAACCTGGGTAACCAAATTGTTTTTACTTGGCAGTTACAGAGGTAACTATAAAAGGCACTCTGCCAATGTCTCTACATCAACCTGATCTATACCAAAGACAATGAAAACCCACTAGACAGCCCAAACCTGGGCCGACAGACTGCTCCGTTTCGGAGTTTACGGAGGTTAATAACGAGACCTTACTTACCAGCGTCTCTGACCCCGGGTCGATTTGCTTGCTTGGAGCTTCAGCGAGGTTCCATATGCAGATCCTGTCTGTCATGCTTGTCATTTCTGTTAGATAGCTGCTGCCGCTGGCCAACTCCTCTTCCGAGGGAACAGCAAATTTATCGGCAAGAGCAAGCAGCTCTTCCAAATGCGATTCTCGCATATTATGCATAAAAGCATGGGATTCAGGCACATAGTCATGTTCGAAGTCATGTTCGGAGTCAGTTCCATACTGATCTCTTACACTGTCATAGAGTGGGAGACATAGTGCACCACAAACCAGGTGTTGCCACATGCATATACCTCGGACTGCCTGTGCATGCTTCCGTAACACCGAGCATATTTTGTTACACCATCTACGATAGTCTTTCAAGTGGGAGGAATATTCCAACCCTGAACCAGGGGTAGCTACAGGCATATGACTTGAACTGCCTGTGCATGCTTCCGTAATACGGAGCATAAATTTGGCACCATCTCCATCACATCTTTCATACGAGTGGGAGGACATACGCAACCCTGAACCAGGAGCTGCCTCAGGCATGTGTGCATATACTTTGGCACCATCTCCATCACTCCGTTCATCCGATTGGGAGGAATATTGCAACCCTGAACCAGGAGCTGCTTCAGGCATAGTGCATATACTTTGGCACCATTCCACCACTCCTTTCATCCGAGTGGGAAGAATATTGCAACCCTGAACCAGGAGCTGTTGCCTGACATGCCTTCGTAACATGGAGCTTACTTGTGCCACCATCTGATTCATCAGATGTTCTAATTGAGACAAACGCCCAATCACATCTGCCATAGATGACCCAAATCATCTGACAAGACTTGTCCCACAGATTTGGCTTTGACTTTGCCCCGACTCGGGGTTGTCAGGCTGCTCCCTACAGCAGCTGAACCAGGACTAGCTGTGCAGATTGGTGCTCTGTTGGTATCATCATTATACTTACCAGACAGGTTGCACCTGCTAATGACTCCGAGTCCTTGCTTCCTTCTCGAGCCCCAATGGAGTTTTACAGGGAAGGACTGGAGCGCCTCTGGCCTCCATATGACTTGGATGAGCCAGCATTATAATAGGAGTCACCTCTTCCCGAAAGTCTGCTAGACAGAGTGGGAGAAATACTGCAACCCTGCCTGGTGTTGTCACAGGCAATTACGTTCATATGATTAAAAGAAGCATATCCCATTAAATCAGAGATTCGACTGCTCTATCGATATCCACATAGTTGGAGTTCCTTATAAAAGAATCTCCAACAGTCCCCTCTAGTGAGCGGAAATTACCATGATGCCACCAGGTGTAGCTCCCACAGGTGTTTGATAGGCTCAAAAAAGGCTTCCTAAGCCAGGAGCTCTGGACTGCAATGGCAAGTCCAATTACACTACACCATTGGTGTATGTGACAATAAATGCTCTTTGTAATATAAACTTTATTGGCATGATAAGATATATCGTTACATTGCCAAATAATTAAACATGACCTTTGAATGCTATCTACTATGATAGTCACAAACGTGACCAAGTGGCAACCGCTATAATGCCAACTCTATTTATAGCTGCCCAAAAATAAAGCATACCCTGTATGCTGCTGCAGCATAGCTGAGCCCCTCAACTAGCAGTAACTATGTTTTTAAATTGCTCGGTGCTACGGCAGCTGAGCTTACCTGAGCGGTAGATCCTGGTCGCGGCTATTAATAACTCACTGGCTGCTGCTAAACCTCCTGCAGTGATTGTTGACCTGGCTAAGCCGGCAGCCACAATTTAGGAAATCCTAGCTCCTTACGGAGCCCCACGGCTGCCTATAAATCTGGCTGCCTGCTCCCGTTCGGAGCTCTGATGCCGGCAGCCGCAATGTCTCATCCCAGCTCCTATGGAGCCCCATGGCAGCCTCCAATTTTGGCTGCCTGCTCCTGATTGCAGCTTGAATAGCGGTAGCCGCAATTTTTTTTTTCTTCTCTCTAGCTCCTTATGGAGCTTCCACGGCAGCCCAAACCCCAGACACCTCCATCAGCTACTCCGCCTGCTGGAAATAAAATTGACTTACCTGCCAGAGCAGATTAGAACTGCTCCGACTCGTGCGCCATGCGTCCGCGTATTGACGTGCATGCGGGCTGGCATGCTCTTCACATAGTCACTCACGTGACTTCGAAATAAAATAGATATATACATGCACTTCAGATTGTAATGGCACATTCAGTTCAGATAAATCTATTTAATCAGGTGCAGGATGGCAAGATTCTGCTCAGATGACCCTACTACCAAAGCATCAGAAGTGACCAATACAGAAGTAGCCAATAGTGCACAGTGATTGAAATTTCTCAATAATTGCAATCACACTTCAAATTAATGAAAGGCCAAGGGATGCATTACTTGTGGCAGTAAACACTTCTACATTTGGCTCCACTGCGTACACTGAAAATATAAGCAAAACCTTGCATGTTAAGAAAGCATTGCTGTGTGAGACATCATTGAGGCACCATGTACATGGAAAAGCTCCTTCGTCGTAAGGGCCTGCCCCACTTTGGCGTTATTTGCGCGGCATTTACGCAACATCCTAAAAATTGGTTGGCATGTCGTGGCGCGTGGTGAGGCGTGGTGGTGTATGCAGTGACGCACGGTAATGCACGGTGCTTCCCTATCATCCAAGGACTTTGAAATGTTCAAAATCCTCGCGCACCACCTGCGTGACATATCCCTTGTGCACGCTGATGAACTGATAGCGTACGCTGACGTACTGATGGCGTACGTGTACCGCGTGGTGATGCATGGTTATGCATGGTGACGCACGAACATTGCCTATGCTAATTTATAATGCGTCACCGTGCATTAACGTCCATAATCATGCGTCGCCCCACACTGCCCGTACGCCGTCGGTGCGGCATTTGCGAGTCATTTGAGCGCCGCACCACGTGATCACCCGGGTATAAAGCGCGCCGAGTTTTGAAAATTATTCACTGGGAAAATCCTTACCACGGAGACTGGCACTACTTGGCACACGACTGACGTACTGCTAGACGATTTATGCACGAGTCACTGCCGGCCTTTCGCGTAAATGACGCGCAAATGACGCCCAAGTGGAACAGGCCCTTATGTCCTCCTTAATTGTAGATAAGCAGATGAAATAAGTTATTACAAGTATCTTCATGCTGCCGGATTCTGTTGATTTCATGTCCTGCACTTATATGTCTGCTCTTTCTTTGAGTTTTTTCCTCATTGCTTAGATTCCATGTTAGAAGAACACCTGTGCAGCCTGTAACAATTATGATACCAAATTCTGTGACCATTATTGGTGCCATCTGATTTGGACCCACTGTGGGAAGTTAAGGTTAGTTCTCAAATAAAAAGTGCTGCATTATTCAGGACATAGTGATACCATCCAAAGCACACAACCATGAGTATAACACAGGTATAACATGATTCAAAGACATTCGGACTATCTGAAAATAAAAAAATAGGGAAAATGTTTTGTTGTGGAAAGAGGATGTTAGATGTGTGTGGTTGGACCAACTGCAGTTTCTGAATTAGACAAGATTGCGAGGTGATGGAGAATTCACAAATGAAAAGGAAGATAAAGTATACATTTACCCACATCTTCAATCACTCTAGCTGCACCATTGGCCAAGACCATTGCAATGCTCCTTCACACAATGACCTAAAATGCCTCCTCTGGGAGTATAAGAACATCCAGGCATGCTAATCCTCCTGAGGTTCATCCCTACTGCCATCTGTTGTGCACCTCATTCTCCTGCAAGAACAAAATGTTTGAATGTACGCTGTGCAATGTTTGGCTGTTGTTATAGTTGACTAACTGCTCTTGTGTGTAAGTTCTGAATGAAGACTTGCTATCGATGTTTACGAGGGTGAGACATAAAGTAGATGATATGGCATACTGTTTAATTTAAAATAATTATCCCTACATTAAGTAATCACAACACTATATTTGTTTAATGCTAATAATTTATACCTCTGTATTTTGTTGCAAAATTAAACTTTACCTTCCTGTTTAGTTTTTATAGCTTCAACATCCACATATTCCCTATCAGGTAATTATGTCTTATTGCTAATGTTACTTTATGGGTTTTTCAAATATTTCCTGGTTCCATGAGAGGTCGTTTGCCATTAAAATACTGATAGTCAAGTATTGTCATATAGTCAAGTAGTCAAAGGACCGTCACTCTGATCCATATGGTTTGACAAAACTAAAATATTTACATATGTACATTCCTTTTTGCACAATTTTGAATGTTTGGGAGTTTTATTAGGTCAGTAAAAGGAAGAAGTGGTTTGAATAATCAGGGAACCTATTGGTGCATTTGGAGCGTTAAGCCATTCGAAGATAAAGTCACTCACCTTGACAATTCAAGGCAGATTGTTATACTATTGCATTCCATTCATAAATTAAGCAACATAATGATCTTGAATTCCAGTTATATTTCTCTCAATCTCTCCGCATAAGCCTTCTGCACCTTGTAAATTCTGAATGGCTCGCCTTCTCTTCATGTTTTGCACAAACAACTCTGAAGTGTTATTTCAGAAATTTGATTCTTGCTTTGTCACCCATTCTTCAAAGTATCCTCGCCCACATCCACTTTGCATAAAACTCACATTTCATAGACACATGACTGACTACCTAAAAGGTTGAGATTTGAATTCATTAAAAGTTAGTTATCAAGATATCCAGTCTGCTCTTACGCCAATGCATTTTTGAGTGATGTCAGTTGTACAGATGAATCATTGAAATGGACAGGCTAGATAAATTTAACCTGCTGCATGAATCACAAGGAATGGGCATGAATTATTCTCTGAAATTTATTCTTCTGTTTGCTTTCAGCATATACACAATTTAAGCCTCGATGTACCAAAATTTAAGCATTATTATAAATGCATAATGTAAAAAAAGTCCTTCGAGATTTGCAGTTCTCATTTACTTTACATTATTTGACCATTGTTGAATATATATAGAATATATACTATTCAATCAAAGATAATGGCCAAATGTATATTTTCCAACTAGCTGAATTGTATATCACCAAAATGTTTTATAATCTTCATGTTTTCGTAAGTCATCATCCCACATGTGTGTAGGTTTGATTCATCCGTAAGCCTACTCATCTTCCCTGCCAGTTACTGAATATCTCGTGCTTGCCTTTAGCTAACATATGTGCCTGAGGACAACAGAAGAACTAAGCTAATTAAATGCATATTTTACATTGGCAAACCACATGGTTCATTGTAAAGTCCTTTTGAACCACTTGACTGACAGCATTTTTTATCAAGGCAAACTATCTCTAATGGAACCAGGAGATATTCAGAAAATAATAAAGTAACATTAGAGATAAAATGCAATTGCCTGGTACAGAATATGTGGCTGATCGAACCCTACAAATTAAGCAGTATAGTTTAATTTTATGTTTTGAAATCCAGGTGAACAGGGGGTTTAAGATGGTGGTTGCTGTTGCCATTTTAACTGTTCTTTAATGCAGCAATCCATGCAGCAAAACCCGAATCACATTTATACTTTGGTTGATAAATGGCAAATAACATTCCTTTCACATATCAGACCATGAATTTCTCTATTAAAACAGAATCCAGCCAATATCCCTTGTTTATTAATAGCATTACTAATGTCAAAGACTTATCCATCAGCCGCCTTGGGGTCACCATTCAGCAATTCAGTTCCACAAGCCGTTCCAATGCTGTGGCAATAAAAACTCCCAGTCCTGCTTTATGAAGTTAATGGCCAATTTCCTTATTTCTTAAATCCTTTGCCATTAAAGTGATGCAATAATTCGTCAAGTTGAGAATTTGTTCATATGCACGTATGGTGAGGTACAGGTAGAATGAAAATCTTGCTTGCAGCACCATCACTGGCAAATAGACTCGGTTAGCAGACAAAATCAAAAAGTATAAATAAGTTATCGATAAATTAAACATAAATTCCACGAGACCATAAAAAGAAAAAACTCTGTGGATAAAGTACATACTGTAGGTGAAAAGGACAAGTAGAAAAACAAACAACCCCATTGCACTGCAGAAAGATCCTTAGCGTTCTGTAACCAAGGTGGGATTAGGATTACAGTCATATAGAGATACACACAACAAGCACACAGCATTTTGTGTCTCTTTAGCAGAAAAATATTTAAAGTGATGATAGACACTTTGATAGGTGAAGGGAATGGAAGCTTATTTCCTCAGGGTCAGAGATAATTAGAAAGTAGAGGATAAGGTCGGATAGTGGAGTCAACACAGAATAGACCAAATAGGTTGAATTAAGAGTAGGAGTTAACGGGTCCTTTTCAGAATGGCGGTACCGCAAGGCTCAGTGCTGGGACCCCAGCTATTTACAATCTATATATATGATTTGGACGAGGGAATTGAATGCAACATCTCCAAGTTTGCGGATGACACAAAGTTGGGGGGCAGTGTTAGCTGTGAGGAAGAGGACGTGGTTCCTTCACAGGGAGGAGATGTTGATGGTTGCATCTGTAAATGGCCCCGTCCGCGCTAACCAGGTAGGAGCGCGGTTCTTTAGCAGGGCTGTGGATGTGACTCAGGTGGCCATAGTGCTTGTTGGTCTGGAGGCGAACAACCTGTCCACTGGAGAGAGGTTTAAGTGGCTTGCTGGACTTGTCAAAGATCATTTTTATGCAACACGCTTCATTTGTAGTTGTTTCTGGACGCGGGAGGTGAACAGACCTGTGGCTGCAACAGCTGCTGGGGTATGGGCAGGGCAGCACGGGTTTGGCGAGACATCAGTCATTGGGCTGGAGAACCCAATATGGGATCGCAGTCAATGTTCCTTAAATTGAGCAAGTCCAGGTAGACGTCGGATTTTGCAAGATAACTCCATTAGTTGTTTTGTGCTCTGGACAGCCCGTTTGGTGAGTCCGTTAGACTGCTGAAACTCAGGGCTGCTGGTGACATGTCGAAAGTCCCATTGTTGAGCGAAGTTTCTGAAGAGCTGACTGGTGAACTGACTGCCATTTTTGGATAGGAGGCATGCAGGGGAACCGTGCACGGAGAAATGGCGTTGCAACTTCTGGATGACTTCTTCAGATGTGCTGGTTTGGAGTAGGTCAATTTCGAACCACCTCAAATATGAGTCGATGAGAACCAAATATTATTTCCCATGCCATTCAAATATGTCGGTAGCTACCATGACCCACGGCAGAGGAGGAACCGGGTGCGATTATAAGTGTTGTTTCTGCTGGTGTGGCGTCAGACCTTTGCAGATGGCGTAGACCTCAGATTTGTCACGTATGTACTTGGTCATACCAGGCCAGTAAAACATGCTCTGTAAGATTGCCTCTACACCGGGGTGGCCCCTGTGAATGGCATTGTAGTGCTTGTCCCAGAGAACGGCTGGGAAAACTGCTTTGTGACCCTTGACTATAATCTTGTCCTGTAGCACCAGTTCATCGTGAACCAGGTAGTATGGGCAGATCACGAGCGAGGTGCTGTGTTGTTTGCTCGGAAAGCCACGCAGGATGACTGCAGACAGCAGTTGCAAATTCTCATCAGCAGCCATGTGCTCTGCCAGGCTCCTTAGGCAATCAGTGGGAACATACGTTACAAAGCAAAAAAAGTCTGCTGCTCGATTTTTTATAAAATTCCTAATTGTATCACCATTTTTCAGCGATTTTATTGTTTCACATTTCTTTGATTGTAATTTGAGCTCCTAGTTCCTCTTGTTCCAAAGGGTCCAGTATTGGAAGATTACAGTTATCTAGAAATGTTTTTATTTTACTATTCTATTTTAATTTTAGATGTATATAAGTTTGGTAAAATTTGGCAAATCATTATTAATATCTTTAGGTAATATTGTAATTCGCCTTTCTCTGTAATTTTGGTTATATTCAATTGGCAGCTTTTATGCTAAAACTGTTCCTGCCGCTTTATTACTCTTGCCCGTAAGTTTAAATTCAGTAATACTATCTTTGAAATGTTGGAATCTTTCGAACTCTAACCGTCCTATGGACGAATGTGCACCTGTTAAATCATGAGCCCACTGATAACGGAAACCAAGAGCTGGATGTGCCATCCCCCGCTCTCCTATCTGAGAGCCAAGTTAACAGTTCAGCCATTCACTCCCTCCTCCCTTCCTCTAACGAGCAGCTCGACCCTGAAGTCACCATGATTTATCTAGTTAATAACAAGACTGTGATCGCTATAATTGATACCGGAGCAAAGTGTAATGTCATTTCCTTATCTGAATTTAAAAGAATATGTAACTCTGAGCATGTTGAACAAGCTTTGGCCATGCTATGGGCCTATGGGGGTGATGTTCTGCACCCGCTTGGAGAAACTGATATCAACCGCATAGTAGGCAAGCTTCCACTAACAAGTAGTACAATTGATAAGTAACCAATTAGTAATTACAATTAGTAAGAAGTAACCAATCTACAATATGTAACACAATTATTGTAAGCACATTTAATGGACACATGCTAATTTAAATATAATTGAAAACTAATTCAAAGAAAATGTTACAAATTTTCACTTTCCTTCTTCAGTCAAGTTGGTGACACCATTCAGATCAATAGTATGTTAGATATTGTAGCAATACTAGCTATGAAGCTCATTAATGGCTTAAACTCAAAACATTTATGCTCCTCTCCTGAATTCAGTGTTAACTCTATTGGCAATGCATTTCATGTGATCTACCAATATTGAAGTAAGGAAAGAACGTATCCAAAACAACACAGTTCCATTTCATGCCACCAGCATTTTCCCATATATGTCATTCTTTCTCTCCACAGATGTTGCTTATCCCAGAGTCATAGAGTCACAGTCAGAGTCATAAAGCTACAGAGTGTGGAAACAGACCCTTTGCATCAACTTATTCATGTTGACCATATTGGTTAACAGAGCAAGTCCCGTTTGCTTGCACTTGGCCCATTTGCCTCCAAACCTTTCCTATCCGTGTAACCTATCTAAATGTATTTTTCATGTCATAATTGTACCCACCTGTACCACTTTCACTGGCAGCTACATACCAATATCTGTGTGAAAAAATTGCTCATCAGTTTCCTATTAAATCTTTCCTCTCTGACCTGAAACATGTGCCCTCTCATTTTTTAACTCCCCTATGCAGGAGAAAAGACTGGCTGTTCCCCTTATAAACCCTGCATAATTTTATGAACCCCGCATAAGAAAATTGCTCATCAGTTTTTTTTTATTCAAATCGTTTGCTATGTCGCTCTTCAAGGGAGATGCTAAATGCATTTTGTTGTCTCTGTACTGTACACTGACAATGACAATTAAAATTGAATCTGAAAACATATAGACTACAGCGGTCCAGGGAAAAAAGACACAATCCAGCATCTCCTTATATCTCAAACCCTCCAGACACAATAACATTCTCCTAAGCCTTTTTTTGGCACCATTTCCAGTTTAATTATATCCTTTTCATACCAGGGTGACCAGAACTGCAACAGTACTCCAAATGTGGCTTTACCAATGTCTTGTCTGACTGTAATATCATCTCCCAACTTGCATACTAAATAACTTGTCCGATGAATGTAAACATGTCAAAAACCTTCTTCACCACTCTGTCCATCTGTATCATCACCTTCATGGAATTATGTACGTGCGTCCTTGGGGCTCTTTGTTCAACAATACTCCTCAGGCCCTACCATATAATGTTTCAGTCCTGCCCTGGATTGTCTTACCAAATTGCAACTCTCTGCATTTATCAGAATTAAATTATATCTGCCATTCCTTAGCCCATTAGCCCAGTTGATTAAGATCTATCATAGATAACCTTTTTCACTGAACACAAATACCGTCGATATTTGTGCCATCTACAAACTTACCATCCATACTACCTACACCCACATCCAAATTATCAGTACAAAAACAGTAAACCCTGCCTCGATCCTTGCAGTACACTACTTGTTACAAGTTTCCAGTCTGAAAAACAACCTTCTATCCCCACTGTCTGTCTCCTACATATCAACCATTTTTTAATCCAATTGACTAGCTTGCCCTGGATCATTGGCTGCCATAATATTTCTAGAAATGTTTGTTTAATTTTAGGTTTTCATTTTCTGCAGCATCTGAATGGATATGAGCAACAACTGATAATTGCTCGTTTCTAAGTTTCCCCCCCCCCCCCCCCCCCACTCTAGTTTCAGTAAAAACGCTGAATCAAGCACTTGAATCAACTAAATTTTACTTTACCAAAAGCACTTCACAGTTCAACTATTGTACCTATCCCACCGCGGGTTCGATCAGCGTGTCTGCCTAATCAAGCCCTCTAGGCCTCGCTCAGACAGAGACACTCCAGAAGTTCACACAGTCCCAAGCTCTCTCCCAGAAGATCGACACTGAGCTTCGTGGCAGCAGACTTTTATATGTATCGGGACCACAAGGGGCCGAAACACATGGGGGTGGTCTCTTAATAACCCAATTCCAGATATCGATTAACCCCATACATAACAAGAATTTCCCTAACCCAATAATACATCAGTTCATACATTGTATTAGAAAGAAAGCTCTCAAAGGAAGCAACCACGAACAAACATTGAAACATCTGCCCTGGGGAATCAAACAATTTCTCCAAGGCTCAACAGTTCGACCAATCATCAGTTAACAGGATAACCGTCTTTAACATTATTTATACTTTTTTACAATGCTTTTGCAGCGACCCAATAGAAATAATGCATTTATGGTTAGTTTGCAAAACTATAGATGTTATCAATTTAGGAGAAACGTGGAGAACACCTGGACTCCTTGCCATCCTGCATATCAGCCTGAGACTAGACTGGCTGGCACCAATCAAAGCCTGTAAAGTTCAGCTGACAAGGATTAAGCAATTCTGACAAGTGTAAGGATCCTCCATGTAATGGTGTCTTTAATTTAGCCAATATTAACATTCGTCCGTTTTATTATTCATGTTAACCCTTATCATAAATGATAACTCCAGAATAAAATGATGACCGCTATACTTTAACAATGTTCTAACAAGAAGATGTTGATGGAGCTTCCCAGAGTTTTCATGGGCATACGTTCACAAGTTCTGTCTGAGGAATCTTCACCTCCCGAGTTTTCGTGGGTGCTAATTCCCTCCATCTGTCTTGATAGTCCATTGGTCCTTGATTAGAATTCCTAAGAAAACCCGGATGAAAACAAGTTGACTACTGATACCTTCACTGATACTTTTACAATGATGAAGATGCACCCAGGCATTCCTTTCTTCTATTTTACTGTGGTCTGAGTCAATAAAAAAACTTAGAACGGTCCATCCAAATGAACTTCTGATCCTTTCCTCACCCAAATACTTCACAAAGACATAGTCTCCATGTTTTACTTTAATGGGAGTTACTAGTGAAGGCATATCCTCATAGGCTGCTCTCACTCTGCAATGTAAATCCCTTAAGGCTCTAGTCAAGGCTATGATTTGTTGTTCATCTCTTCAGTCATATGGTGGAAATTAACTATTTTCATTGCATTCTAGTTCCAAGGGGTTTTCAGGCATCTTCCATAAATAATTTCAGCTGGGCTTAATCTAGATTTTACTTCGGAGTCAAGTCAGTGACTACGTGAAGAAGGCCGTCAGCCCGCATGCGTGTCATTACGTCTATCGCATTGCGCAACAACTGACTGGCAGGCGCGTCGCTCCTTCCAGCGGTACGTTTAAAACCCTCAGGTAAGTCTTTAAACTTTTTCTGAGGTAGTTTCTCCTGGTTCAACTTCTACTTTCAGAACGAGTTCGAACCAAGAGGAGAATATGTCCAAGGTGAAGAGACGGGCTGCGGGGAAACCGACTACGGAAGATACGGGTAGCGGGCGTCCGTCCATTTCGCCTTCTGAGTCGCTGGCGGTGCAGCCAGCGGCTACAGACTTGGTGCCGGTTGAAAGCACCTTAGTTACTCCGCAGTGGCGGAATGCCACAAAGAAGTCTGTCAGGCCCGTAGACTTGGACGAGTCGGGACAGGAGGGTTCCCTTCCTTCAATGGGTAGCATCTTTGGGTGACTAACCCACATGGAGCACCTGATGGAGAGGTTGCTCCATAATG
Organism: Leucoraja erinaceus; assembly: GCF_028641065.1. Classification (NCBI taxonomy): domain Eukaryota; kingdom Metazoa; phylum Chordata; class Chondrichthyes; order Rajiformes; family Rajidae; genus Leucoraja; species Leucoraja erinaceus. The sequence goes on along the minus strand of NC_073382.1, from coordinate 31,300,325 downwards.
ATATGCTCCAAAGGAGGGAGCTTTATCAGCCCGGGTCTCCTAGAGAGCCCGTAGCAGTGGCACCTGTTTCAGGGCTGCACAGTCTCCCTCTCTGAGGAGGGGAGCATACAGGGTCAGTTTTACACTGACTCAGAGTTCGGAGGTACGGCTGACGGGCATACCTCAAGGAACGAGGGGCAAGACTCAGAAGTGCCCGCTATGGCATCCAAATTTGCTATACAGTCTCAAACAGGGGAGCCGCTGGGAGAGGATTTAGCCATGAGCATTAACTACCAGGCCTCACACCAGCTCCAAGAGGCCATGGAGGAAACAACCAACAAGTACCATACTCCTGCTAACTGTGCCTCGTTGAATATGCCAGCGTAAATCACTCCATCTGGGGTTACATCAGAACCCAGGAGGTGAAGCTACAAAAAATATTGAGATTGCTCGCCTCAGGCATCATGGCCTTTGCCAGGTCAGTGGATGGGGGGCCCCTGTCTGATGTTCAGCAGGACACCACGGCATTAATGTGCAATGCACATTTCAAGATCAATTGCCTGCGAAAAAATGCCATTCGCCCTGCTCTGAACCTCAAATTCGCAGCATTGTGCAAGGCCGGCAACATTCAACAACCAAACCTTCTATTCGGGGAAGATCTGCCGAAGCAGGTCAGGGAGCTGGATAATGAGGCAAAAACGGTCGGGCTGATGAAGATCCCAACTACACCCAAGGCTTTATCTTTCCAGCGGCAGCACCCCTACACTCCCCTCAACACCAGACGGTACACCGAATCTGGTCTGGAAAGCCGAACAACTGGCGCAGAGGTCTTTTTTAGGGCAAGGCCCAAGCCAGCCCACGTACAAGATGCGAGATTGGCGCCCTCTGACAGTCCTACCCCCAAACCTCGGGGGTGAAAACAAACACCATACCACCGGTAAACATTGAGGTAGGTGAGTCAGGTTCTCAGTGGAACACATTGTTACAAGTTGGTGGGAGATTACAATTTTTCTTGAATGAATGGCATTGGATAATATCAGCTCCATTTATACTGCACAGTATACAAGGCTTCCAAATTGAGTTCCTTCTCAATTCGCTTCCACCCACACAGCATACACCGAACTGCACATTTGTTCTTTCACAACAGGAATGTTTGGATGCACAAGCTGAACTTGAATCATTACACAAAAAAGGGGTAATTGAGATGTTGGGTCATGAATCTCACCCATTTGTGTTCAATATATTTACTAAGCAAAAGAAGGATGGAGGATGCCGAATCATCCTTGACTTGACTGAGCTTAACACTTTTGTACAGTATAAACACTTCAAAATGGAAAACTTTGTTACTGCCAAACAACTGGTTTCCAAGTGATGTTATATAGCATGCATCGACCTCAAAGATGCATACTATTTGGTGCCCAGTCATGGGGATCACCGGAGATATTTGAAGTTTAGCTGGATGGGGCAACTGGGGCAGTTTAAAACATTGCCTAATGGGTTCTCAGCCCCCAGATTATTCACTAAATTACTAAAACCGGTCCTGGGGCTGCTCCGGTCTCAGAATCATATTGTGATGGCATACTTGGATGACATCCTAATCATAGGAAAACTATGAAATTAGCTGAATTATCTGTGTCAGCTACTAAACTCATGTTTGAGAGATTGGGGTTCCTCATCCATCCAGTTAAACCCAAATTGATACCATCTAGAGTAATTGATTATTTGGGATTCACCATTAACTCAATTCACATGTCTGTGACTCTGCCTTGGGGCAAGCAATTAGAATTAATAGAAGCCTTTAACAATCGCATTGTTAAGGGCCAACCTTCTATTAGACATGTAGTTAGTATAATTGACAAACTAGTGGCTGCTTTTCCAGCTGCACAGTTTGGACCCTTGCACTATCAAAATTTACAACGTGCAAAGGAGCAGGCACTCAAATTCCATGCAGGTCACTTTGGTAGACCTATGAGGTTGCCAGCTGAAGCCATTGCTGAGTTACAATGGTGGGTGACCAATATTCGGCATTGCTCCAGTGCAATTTTAGTCAATACACCATCAGTTATTCTACAAACTGATGCTAGTGCTCGAGGATGGGGAGCTACCAACACCGTCTCAAGCTGCGGTGGTGGATGGAATATGCAGGAGTCATTAATTCTTCAGTCACATGGTATTAATTACTTAGAGTTGTTGGGAGCACTCTATGGGCTGAAGGCTTATTGTGGAAATATGCAGTATGTGCATGTTCAACTTCAGATTGATAACACTGCAGCCGTGGCATACGTTAATCACATGGGTGGAATCAAGTCTGTATCCTGTGATAAATTGTCTAACCTTATTTGGCACTGGTGTATTATGAGAAACATCTGAGTTTCAGCTATCTACTTACCAGGTAGATACAACATGGTGACGGACACCAGGTCACGGAAATTCAATGACAACACAGAATACGCTCGGTATGGCGTACCAGAAATCAATTTGTTTGCATCCAGACTAAATCACCAGTTACCAAAATGCATTACATGGGAACCAGACCCAGTGGCAGTGGCGGTAGATGCATTCTCGCTACATTGGGATGGATAGTTTTTGTATGCTTTTCCCCCATTTTGCCTCATCAGTCAGTGCTTGGCCAAGATCAAGCAAGACTCCGCCTCTGGCATTTTAGTAGTACCAGACTGGCCTACACAGCCTTGGTTCCCACTTGTCCTGGGTATGATAACACAGCCTTTTATGGCTGTCCCCAAAAGCAGAAATCTGCTGGTTCACCCTGTGACTGGGGAGAACCATCCACTACATGACCGAATCAATTTATTGATTTGCAGATTCTGAGCAGACCGTTCCTAGGGCTCAGACTATCAGATCGTACAGTGGATGTGATCACTGCAGCCTGGAGGGAGAGTACCCAGAAACAGTACATCTCTCATATCAGGAAATGGGAGATGTACTGCTCACTCTCGAACATATCGTACAACACGGCTTCCATTACAGATGTGTTGGAATTCCTGTCAACACCATTTTACGATCAGAAACTGAGTTATAGTGCCATAAATAGTGCCAGGAGCGCGTTGTCATCTTACTTATGGCTGGGATCAGGACACCACGCTGTTGGGTCTCACCTCTTGATAACCTGATTCATGAAGGGCATTTTTAACTCTACTCACCCTAGGCCCCGGTATTCACAGATATGGGATGTGAGCGTGGTGCTCACGCTGCTTCGCCAGTGGGCTCCAGCTTCGTCTCTGTCTCTGCCCAAACTCACCCTCAAGGTGGTCATGCTCATGGCGCTGGTTTCAGCACAACTGGTCCAGACGTTACATAAACTGTGACTGGATAGCATGGTTTCATCTGTTGATAATATAATCTTTTTTGTTTATGATTTAATTAAGCAGAGCAGACCGGAGGTGTCGGGGCTCAGATTAATTTTTATGGCATACCCCATGGACCTTCGGTTCTGTGTAGTTACTCACATACTACAATACATCGAGGTCACCAAGAGTCTCAGAGGCTCTGAATTATCTGTATTCATCAGCTACACGAAACCTCATAAGAAGGTTTCAGTGCAGACCATTTCAAGATGGTTAAAACAGGTTCTGGCATGTGCAGGTGTGGACACTGACATTTTAAAATCTCACTCCATCAGGGCTGCATCTACGTCAGCAGCGAGCAAAATGGACGTCCCTCTTGACCACATCCTAATGGCTGCAGGATGGTCTAATGAACTGACGTTCCAAAGGTTTTATAATAAACCTATCGCCAGCCCGGGGGCTTTTGCCAACTCCATTTTAGATTCTGTTTTATAGTTTCTCCCTGGATGAGAGGGGTCACTATTATTTTCTTTGATTAGTAAAGCATCAGCATATGTTATCTATGTCATGTCTGAATGCATTAATTATTTTCACTCATCCTGGTCAACTGATGCAGTGTGTGACGCATGGACTCGTATACACGGCATGAAATCACAGAGCTTTAAAATCTTCACGTAGTCACTCACGTGACTCCGAAGTAAAATAGTAAGATTAAATGAGAACTTACCAGTTTGAAGTTTGATCTTTATTTTATGAGGAGTTACGATGAGCGATTACGTGCCCTCCGGTCCCAACCCTCATATCATAAAGATCATTTGGTAGTTGTAGTCCTCTCTAATCTTACTATGTTCAGTTCAACAACTGTTATCTGTGATTTCAGACCGCTGCTTTGAAGGTTGACATGCATGTGGGCTGATGGCCTTCTTCACGTAATCGCTCATCGTAACTCCTCATAAAATAAAGATCAAACTCCAAACTGGTAATTTCTCGTTTAATCTTACTATTTTCCTGCAGGTGTGACTCTCATCTGAAATAGGGCTATTGGGAGTATTTTAATCCATCCAAGTCCAGTCTCCAGCTTTAATTTGGCTAATTTGGTTTTAAGGGTCTGGTTTGCCCTTTCTATAAGTCCAGCAGCCTGTGGTTGATAAGCACAGTGTAATTGCTGCTGGATCCCCAGCTGTTCACAAACTTCTTAATTGATTTGTCCAATAAAGTGTGGACCATTACCTGAGCTAAGTCGAATGAGAATACCGAAACTAGGGACAATTTCTCTCATTAGCACCTTGAAACAGTAGCCACTTTATTGTCAAGGGTTGGGTATGCTTTGATCCATCTGCTGAATTAATCTACTATGACAAGAATGTATTAGTATCCATGGCATCTTTCCAATTCAATATAGTCCATTAGCAATGTCTCAAAAGGAACATAGGCAATGGCATTTTCCCTGCTTCACATCATATTCCTTACCCTGGATGGCATTGCTGGCAGACCAGGCAATTACTGGTTATGTTTTGAGCAAAAGATTGTAATTTTGGATGCCATCAAGTAGCTAATAGAGTGTCCCCTACTGTTCTTGCACCACAATGGGTTGCATACTACATACTCTCGATAACTCATACGGCCAAGGAATCCATCATGCAAGTTTGCCCTGCTGGAGTGGTCCACAGCCCAGTCATACAATCCAGTACAAATCCCAATTGTTTCCATCTTCCCTTATCTCTTTAAGTAGCCTCTTCTTGTGATTGAACGATTTCTTGGATTGTTGGCATCAGTTTTTCCTAGGGGGACTGGTTAGTTATACTTTTAGTCTGCCTCATCATTCTAGGTACCACCACCCTACGTTCCCATGATATTTATTTTAGCTATCAGGTCAGCATTACGATTTCCATTGTCCATTGGGGTCTGTCCTTTAGTATGGGTGGAATGGTACCATTCGGCGTCGCCGTTTCGGCACCGCTGTTTCGGCGCCTCCGTTTCGGCGTCTCCGTTTTGGAGGGTTAGGGTTAGAGTTAGGGTTAGCATGGGGGTTTATAACGTTTTAGAAAGTTCATCAAAATTTATTGACCTGCATTTCATTTAACATGTTTTCTATTCACATATGTTTTCTATTCACACTGACATAAGACATTGCTAATGTGCCATAGGGAAGGAAATAAGTTGAAAACTTAAAGCAGATTGTTTCCTTTGCAGTGCCGAAAAGTACCTGACCCAAACCCTAACCCTAACCCCAACACTAACCCCATCCCTAACCCTCCAAAACGGAGGAGCCAAACAGCAGTGCCGAAACGGCGACGCCGAAAAATACCCGACCCAGAATGGGAACTTCATTTTATTACAGAGATTTGTCTGGGTAGCATTAAGGCATTCAATAAATTTGTCACCAATTGTATGTGTGATATTTGGGTTCCTGCGGAAGTCAGAAATCCCCAATTTTTCAATAATTGGCCGAAATCGTGCACCACCACAAATGCATATCGAGAATCAGTGTAAATTATCACTTTTAGATTTTTCCCAATAATACAAGCCCGAATTAAAGTGAATAATTCAGCTTGCTGTGCTGAATAGGGTAATTCAAAAGCAGCTGCTTCTACAATCTCCATCTTTTGATTAATAATTGCATACCCAGACAATCTCTCACACTACCATCCACATATAATGTGATGTCACGGTCTTCGATGGGTACATCCCTCAAGTCCTCTCTCACTGATGTTTCCTCTATAACAATGAGACAGTCATGTTCCGCTGCTGCTCACTCTTCTGGGGGTGAAATAAGAAAAGAGGCTGGGTTAATTAATGTACAGTGTTTAAGCTGCAATTTCGGATTGTTCAACAGATAGATCTAATACTTATTTTGGCAGGCCATTGTCAAGTACGGGGTTTGAAGCTGCCCCAACAATACCGAATGTGAACTGTACACTACAATTTCCTGTAGGAATGTCAAATTAGCAGCCGATTGTAAACTATTGTAGATTGTGTTGTACTTCGTGGTCCGGTATCGGTTATATCATTGTTAAGACTATGGAATGACCACAAGTACACGTATTTAGGGGTTTGAAGTTCAGCATAAATCAAGGCTCTGTTTATTTCACGGCCATCTGGAACCAGAGTGCCCTGCCCATATTATGCCATTCCCATATATACATGTTGCTACGTGGGCATACAAAGTAATCCTTGTGATATAACAAAGTATTCCTTGCAATATCAAAACATCCCCCTTGTCTTACATAAAAAAAAACATATGCTTAACTAAGCCGTGTGTGGAACAGAAAAAACTGCAAAAAGCTGCAGAGGTGTGTAACCCTGTGATACGTTTGTTTTGAATATAAATGTAATATTTCAAGTTACCGTGTTTTAATGCCTTATATGGCAAGTAACATGACTCGGTTACCTGAAATGATCTGGCAAGTGCTGGACATTGCCAATGAGTTCTCCGTGTTCAAGCAGAGGATGGAATTCTGTCTGCAAGACTTAGAAATCACATCGGTGTCTAAGCAGGCAACAAAAATAAAACATATGCTTAACAAACAAGCTTGCACTCTTCAAGTCGCCCAAAGTTCCTCTGCCCTTGGTACGTCTTGTCCGTGTCAAGGTTAGTGGGTAGAGGTGTCTTCTGTCTTCCAAACATCATCTCTGCTGGTGACGGTAACTTGGAATCAATCGGTGTAGTACGCAAGTTGAGTAAGCTGCTGCTACAATCTGTTCCCATTCTTCTCACTTCAATAAAACAAAACAAAGCTATCAGAGAACTTGAAGTCACTACTACGGGCATCTCTGACACAACGCAAAGACTGAAGGAAGACCTTGACCGTGTTTCTGGGCAATTGGCCAGAATGACCGACAAATGCCTAGATCTTGAAGCCCGGTCCAGGCGCCAAAACTTAAAAATTGTTGGAGTGAAAGAAGGGAAGGAAAGCAGAAAAGACGCTCGGGCTTTCATTGCCAATCCACTTCAACAGGTATTTAATCTGCCTGAGAGACCTAAAGTTGATCTAGCACATCGAGTCCAGAGACCCCGATCAGGGGTTGGAGCCCCACCAAGACAGATTATTCTTAAACTACACGACATAGCAGTTCTTGAAGACATCATGAAGAAAGTGACAATCGCAGGAACCCTGATGTTCTTCAGAGATTATCCAGCAGAGGTGGTCAAGAAGCGAGCGCTTTTCACGAAGACACGTCTTATTCTTGTATATTGTATATTGTACATTGTATATCTTTATTGTCATTTCCTGAGTATTCGCATACCCAGAGGAAACAAAAAAACGTTGCTCAACCAGTGTCCATTCAGTGTGCATGAAAAATAAATAGAAATAAAAAAAATACATGTATCATGAACAAATTTAACACTCTACTAAACATTCAACAGGCGTTCCGACCGGCAGCGGCACAACAGTGGCTCTGCTGCAGTGTGGGGGTTTGTGCGCGATACTTGGCAGGGGGCAAAGTCCATTTAGCAGTCTTATAGCCTGTGGGAAGAAGCTGAGGAGCATCCTGCTGGTTTTGCAGCTAATGCTCCTGTACCTCTTCCCAGATGGCAGGATGGAGAAAATGTCATGCGATGGGTGGTAAGGGTCTTTGATGATGGAGATGGCTCTGCTGATACATCTCTTCCTGTATATGTCCAGCAGGAAGGGGAGTGGAGCACCAATAATCCTGCTGGCGGTCTTCACTATCCTGTCTAGTTGGTGCCGTTCGTACGCCTTGCAGCTCCCGAACCAGGAAGTGATGCCGTAGGTCAATGTGCTCTCGACAGTCCCCCTATAAAAAGTCCGTAGGTGTGTAGTGGGGAGGCCTGCTTTACGTAGTCTTCCGAGAGGGTGAAGTCGCTGCTGGGCTCTCTTGACCAGAACTGTGGTGTTGGCCGTGGATGTCAGGTCATCAGACAGATGTAGTCCTAGGAACTTCATGCTGCTGACCCTTTCCACATCAGCTCCGTCGATGTGCAGAGGTGTATAGTGTTGTTTCCCCGCCCTCCTGAAGTCAACCACCATCTCCTTAGTTTTTCCCACGTTAAGAATGAGGTTGTGGGATTTGCACCAACCTGTGAGCAGCTCCACCTCCATCCTGTATGCCGATTCATCATTCTTAAAGACATTCCAGGCCTTAGATATGGAATAATGTATCCTGCCAAATTAAGGGTCACATATGAAGGATCGGAGCGTTTCTTTATTGACCATGCATTTAAATATGCGCAAGATTTTTTTTAAAAAGACCGTAAAGGATAAGTAGAATTCCATGGCTCTGTTTGATTAGCAGGGCTACTGAACTCTCACTCAACCGTTTGCTAAACTGCGTGTTTAATGTACACCTTTTATATGCATTTATAAGGGGTAATCTGATAAAATATATTTCTTTACATAAAAATATATATAAAAGCTGCGAATAAGATGGCCGACAGATTCACATGCATTCATGTCTAGACACACTTATCACAGATAGATTGGAATGTAAGCAGATAGATTGCTCAAGGCCCTCGGCCTTATCATGAGAATGTTTAACATTCTTGAATTACGCAGCATTGAAGACAATTTAAACTTATGGTAATGTTATACCATATTCACAAATTATATAACAAAATCCATCATTAATACATAAACAACTAACAAACGTACTAAACCGTTTACTTTAACCTAATACCTAATGTTAACACCTAATACTAATCCATCTAATTTTTTAATCTAATACCTAACAGTTACTAGATTTACTACCTCTAGGCAACGGTCAATGTATCGGTTTATATTTAAAATATAATATCTATCCGATGGGGGGGGGGGGGGGGTGGTGTTTCCAGCAACTGCCAGGCCAAAGCGAGAGGGAGGCGATGGTGCTTGGGGAGGGGGGGTGGGAGGGGGCGAGGGGGAGAGGGCGAGGGCGAGGGCGAGGGCGAGGGCGAGGGCGAGGGCGAGGGCGAGGGCGAGAGAGAGAGAGAGAGAGCCCTCATTTGGCCAGCATGCTGGTGATTCCAATTAACCCCTTCAAGTCTGACGGTTTCCAACCGAGTATGTGTTTAATATACGAATATCAATAAGTAAGAAATGGTGTTAATTAAAATAGGGTATTTAAATAGTGAATACCCACTTAGACCTAGTTATAAGAAGAAATGTAACCCTCTTAGAGGAAATTATTCACAGTCTTTGATGTTGTTTAACATGAATATCAATAAGCAACATTTTTATTAATTTAAATACGGTATTTAAATAGTAAATAACCAGTTAGACCAAGCTATCAGATTAATTACTTACAGTACTTGTTCTGTTTTCTTTCTGTTCACATAATATTCTGTTTTGACTGTATTTTTCTACTCTGTAATATTACTTTGTAAGGGGCAGAGCTAAATGTAATTAACATATACGGAAGCTCGCCTGAAATTTTCCACCAGGAAGTGGATACACACAGTACCCTTAAATATTGTTTTGTTTAGTATTATATATGGCATTTAGCACTTGTTTCGCTTTTACTTCATATGGCACTTTTCAATGTGATACGCCAGCAGGGTTTTGAAATTTGGGATCATCCACCCAACACCCAGAAGGTTGATTTATTGTGTTGCACCATCTGAAACAAGGGAATCCATGTAAGCTATAATGCAAGATGGCCCTCTGAAGAAAACTGGAGGAATTACTTTTTGTAGCTGGAATATTACAGAGTTAATGAGCCAATTAAAAGGGGTAAGGTTCTGGTAAAATCAACTAATGCTGATATAATATTTTTTACAAGAAACGCACCTTAAAGATCACGCCCAGGCCAGGCTGAAGGCTAACTGGATCGGTCAAATATATCACTCCTCATCTCTCCAAATCTAGAGGTACTGCAATTATAATCCGTAAGGGCATACCATTTAGAAACATAGAAATTAGGTGCAGGAGTAGGTCATTCGACCCTTCGGGCCTGCACCGCCATTCAATATGATCATGGCTGATCATCCAACTCAGTATCCTGTACCTGCCTTCTCTCCATGCCCCCTGATCCCCCTTTAGCAAGGGCCACATCTAACTCCCTCTTAAATATAGCCAATGAACTGGTCTAAACTACCTTCTGTGGTAGAGAATTCCAGAGATTCACCACTCTCTGTGCGAAAAATGTTCTTTTCATCTCGGTCCTAAAAGATATCCCCCTTATCCTTAAACTGTGACCCCTTGTTCTGGACTTCCCCAACATCAGGAACAATCTTCCTGCATCTAGCCTGTCCAACCCCTTTAAGAATTTTGTAAGTTTCTATAAGATCCCCCTCAGTCTTCTAAATTCTAGCAAGTACAATCCGAGTCTATCCAGTCTTTCTTCATATGAAAGTCCTGACATAATAAACCCATAACATATGCTCCCAACTTTGATAACGCACAATTTTTTAATAAAAGTTTCAATATAATTTCAGACTCCACCCAGCAAAACCTAATAATTGGGGGAGATTTCAACTGTGTTCTGGATCAATATGGATAAATCCTCACAACAAAACAAATCAAAATCCAGCGAACTTCCAAATACGTATATAAAAAATACAAATATAACAGACGTAAGGAGGATTGCAAACCCATCCGGAAGAAAATACTCCTTTTACTTATAAGTACATAACACCTATACACATATTGACTATTTTCTAGTGGACACTAAACTAATATCTTTCACAACTAATCCTAAATACCATAATAGTACTATTTCCAATCATTCCCCGCTAACCTTTTCTTAAAACTAGAAGGAACGTTTAATAAAAAATTGTTCTGGAAGTTTAATCCTCAAATACTAAATAACCCAGATTGTTGTATATATTTAAAACAACAGATGGAACACTTGTTTGAGACCAATGATACTCCAGGTATTTCACCCTCGTTATTATGGGAATCTTTTAATGCTTTTATTAGAGGCTCTATCATTTCATATCAAGCATATCAAAGCAAAAATAGGATGGAACAATTGCAACTAGGAGAACAGATCAGACAACTGGATTCAGAAAACAAGATAGATCTGTCTATGGATAAACATAATAAGATAGCAGTATTAAAATTGAAACAATCAAATTCCCTCTGCAAGAGTTATCAGATTATTACAAATTACTAAACAGGAACATTTTCGCATTCAGTGACAAACCACACAAACTTCTAGCACGCCAGTTGAGAAAAGTTGAAAAGGACCATACTAATCAAAAAATCAAATCAGATAAAGGTGAATTGTTGACACTTCCAAAAGATATTAATGAAAGAATCACCCAATTCTATAAAAATGTATATACATCCAAAACATCAACAGAAACGAGATAACTGTAATCTTCCGACACTTAATCTGGTGGAACGAGATGAATGAGGAGCACAGATTTCAATTAAAGAAATAGAAGAGACAATCAATTCATTGAAGAATGGCAAAACACCAGGACCAGACGGGTTTAGTAACAAATTTTCTAAAAGATTTTACGAGGTAATTTCCCCGTGTTTACACAACCTTTATATATATGCATTTAAAGAACAGACATTACCACAAACCCTAGCTGAATCAACTATTACATTTATACCCAAAAAAGATAAAGATCTGGGAGACACGGGATCATACAGAGCAATCGCCTTGTTAAATACATATCAGAAAATATTAGCTAAAACTCTTGCAAGAAGATTAAGGAAATATGTTAATAAATTAATACACTCGGATCAAACTGGGTTTTTACCCAAGAGACACTCGTTTAACAATTTTAAGATGCTTGTTTAACATAATGTACTCACACAGGACGATAAAAAAATGTATCAATTATGTCATTAGATCCAGAAAAAAGCATTTGATCAAGTAGAATGGAAATATATTTTTACAGTATTGCAAAAATTTAAGTTGGGAGAAAATTTTATCTCATGGATAAAACTGTTATATGATAAGCCGACTGCCCGAATACTGACTAACCATGTACTCTCACCTAAATTCCAGTTATCCAGTGGCAATAGACAGGGATGTGCATTATCACCCCTGTTATTTGCCCTTGCGATTGAACCTCTAGCAGAAAGTATAAGAGTACATCCGAACATACACGGCTATAACACTAAATACTGCAATAATAATGCAGATGATGTATTATTATATATCACCAATTCCCAAGTTAGCATTCCAAGTATCTTAAATCTTATAGAGTTATTTGGTTCCTTGTCATGAGATAGAATAAACTGGAACAAAAGTGAAATTATGTCAATAAAACCTCAAGAGCGACACACCTCCTAAAATTCCCTTTCAGAATTTCTATGGAAACATTCAAATATTCAAAAATTCAAATATCTGGGTGTTCAGGTAAACCATAAAATATACTTCTCTATTTAACGCAAACTTTCCTCCTTTAGTTACTAAATTAAATGCTCTTACTCAATTTTGGAAAACACTTCCGATGTCTAATAGGCAGAATAAATGCTATAAAGATGATCTTCCTCCCACAAATCCTGTACTTATTCCAATCAATACCGATATATTTTCAAAAAACTGGATTCTCTGATTACAAACTTTATTTGGGATTATAAAACACATATAATTCATAAACGGCACCTGTGTAAACCCAAAGAAACTGGTGGATTGACTCTCCCCAACTTTTTATACTATTATTGGGCAACGAATATTAAAAATTTAATCTATTGGTTGGACAATACAGGGCAACAGGTAAAGTGGTTAATAATGGAGAGAGAGATTGTTCATCTTTTAATATAGGCGCAATTCTTCTCTCTCCAATAAATGTGAAGAAAACGCTATATGAGAAATATCCGATTATCCACAGTACTTTACGAATCTGGAGACAAGTGGTCAACCCTCAAACTGAGAAGTGTATCTCTTCTTTCACCAATTGTTGATAATCCTTTGTTCAATGCATCTATTTTAGACAGAACGTTCGCATATTGGGAAAGATTAGGAATCATAAAACTCAGAGATCTTTATGAGATGGGAACTTCTCTCATTTCAAGAACTACAGTCGAAATATCACCTGAAAGGTAATGAATATTTCAGATTCCTTCAAATTCGAGACTATCTGAAATCATATACCCAAGACTACCAATCTTTGTTGCCGCACATATTGGATGACTGTATGAATAGAAACTCGGAGTCAAACAAGTTAATATCATATCTGTATAACACCCTTTTAAATATAGAAATCCCAGCACCAGAAGTAATTAGAAGAGCTTGGGAAGATGAACTTGGCCTTAAAATTCTAAAAGACAGAAGGGAAGAAAATCTATATATACACAATTACTCGATTAATGTTAGGCATTCGTTAATTCAATTTAAAATACTGCACAGACTCTATTATTCAAAGTCTAAACTGAATAGGATCTTTCTAAATGTATCTCCTATTTGTGATAAATGTCTCCTTCAGGAAGCAACTATAACACATCCCTTTGCCTCTTGTATAAAGTTACATAATTTTTGGAGAGGAATCTTTGAAATGTTTTCAAAAACACTAAAAACAAAACTGGACCCCGACACGGAATTGATTATTCTAGGTACGTCAGAAGCCTGCTCTGAGCTATCATTATTTCAAAGATGTTTCCTTAATTATGGCCTGATAATGGCGAAAAAACGAATACTCAAATTTTGGAAACATACATCTGTCCCTACTCTTAAAATGTGGATTACAAATATGTCTGAGGCACTACAAGGATAGTATGGTACAACACAACTTTGGAGTTAAATCTAATTATGGGTTGGGTGATGGGTGGGGAGGGATGTGAGGCAGGTATATCACCACTTTTTTCTTTCTTTCTCTTTTTGTAATTTTATTTTTTTTATTTTTTCTATTCCTTTCTTCTTTCTTCCATTTATTCACTCTTTGGCTACATCACTTTGGTAGTCTAGGGGTTCTATCTTTGCACACTTCACTTTTTTTCTTTCTTGCTTTTTCTCCTTTCTTTTCTTCTAACTATAGCTAAAAGTTAAAAATTGAAGCTGTACAATAACTGTATTATTTCATATGTCGTTGGCTATATTTTTGGACATTGGCTTCTAATAAATAAAAATAAATAAATAAATAAAAATTCTCAAATGCTTCTGGTGTCAGTTCCTTGGTTTCTAGAGCCATATTTGGAATCCAAGGTCTACAATAATTAACCATGCCCAGCCATTGCCTCATCTATTTGGCTTCTTTTGGGACTGGAAATTTGCAGATAGTTTCGAGTCTGCTCTTCTCAAGACTTCTTTCAGTGGCCGAAATTATAATTCATAGAAGTTATATCTGCAAAATGTTTTTCTCATCTATAGGTGAAGGCAAACAAATATTGGCTGTCTTCATGAAGAGTAAGAGAAAAGAATGCATGTTGAAAGCCGACTATTGAAAAGACTTTGGCTTCAGCCGGTATTTGGGCTAGGATATGGACAGGATTTGGCACTAGGACATGAAGTGATTCTACAACATAATTGATTTCCCTTAAGTCGTGTACGAGTCTATATTGACCCTCCTTTACCGGTTTTGGAACGGCAAGAAAAGGGTTGTTACAGATAGATTGGCACTTCACCAATATTTGTTGTTCTAGTAAACCCCGAATTAATTTGTTTACACTGCTGATGGCCTGTAGTTTCAATGGATATTGTTGGATTGAAGTAAGTGTGACCCCTTTCTGGAGAGCTACACAGATGGGATTGATGTTCATGCATCCTACCAGGGCTGTGTGCTCTGCCTATACTTGAGGGTCCACATACTCACATATACCTCTCTCGCCAGATGATGACGTAAGTGGGCAACAACCTTCCTTGGGGCCTGGTAAAACTCAACAACATATATGCATTAGACAAATTTTGCTTTTGATAATTATTCAGGTTTGCTTTTCTCACCATCGTTCCTAGGTCTAGCCGGGAAATTCACCTTTCGAGTGATGTGTGGAGCAGCCTCGTCAGATCTTTTCCATAATCGTGCTGGTATCTTAGCATATTCGGTAGCTCCCTCTTTCCCATCCACTCGTAGCAATACTTCTATTTCCCATTCCTGTCCTACATATGATTTAAAGAAGTTTTCCAGCTCATTGTTCTTTCCACGTCTATCGTAAGCCAGTCTAATGTGAAGTGGGGATTCTTCGTCCAGATCTAAGGACCAATATTGAGGGGTCATTATGGAGTAACATTGTCTTGCAGAGGTCCAGGGGGGTCACTACTATACCTCTATCGCCACATTCTATTTTTAGTTGGAAAGCACAGAGTAAATCTCTCACCATCAGGTTGCAATCTCATCCAGTGGTTATCACAAACCTACGTTTGATTGTCTTTCCTCCATATACTACTTCGACTGGCTCAGAGACGGGATACTGGAAAATTTGTCCTTGAAACCCGGACAGATTATGAAGTTCTCTTGATTCTGGTAAATTGATTGAAGTGGGAAAGTGCAGATTTTACCTTCAACCTGTAGAGACAACATAGGGTCCTCATCAGACTTGCATCCAGTCACTACCAGGTTTGCTAATCAAAGGTGTTACTCTGAGAAAAAGAGATTTGTCCCCTTGGCTCCTGATTTTCCTGCCAGTTTACTCTGTGCTATTTAGAATCCTGTTGATCCCTCCATTCACTTTGTTCTTGGAGATTTCTTCGATGACCCCCTCTGTCGTTCCTTTCTTTACTTGGGCACCCCCTACTCCAGTGACCTACCCCTCCGCAATAATAACACTGGCTCATTCCTGGTGGCCGGCCTGTCCTTAACCCTGATCTTTGAAGGACTGGTTCTAGGACAGATGCTTCCCTATAACATCAGTCAGGATATTCCAGAACTCTAACTTCTTCCAGCCCATAGTTTGTTGGTACTCTAGGGATCCATGATTCAGAGTCGAATTTTGGTTATGAGTCAAATTGTGGTATTTATTTTCTAATCACATATTCAAATCTTGGTTTTACTGCAGGCGGGCCATCCTGCTTCTTTATTTCCTTCCAATGATATCTTACAGCCTTGGCCATTTGACTGGCACTATATGCTTTCCAGTCCATGTTATTAGTCTTAATGGCTTCTGCTACGTTGGTGGGAAGACATTTCAGTAAGATGGCACAATATTGAGGGGAATTTGCTCCATTCCTGTAATTTAAGTCTCCCGTTGATCCATATACAATTCAGAAAATTGCTCTAAAAACGTATCCACTCCTTCTCCCATTTTTGGTCTTCCATCTAATATTCTGTCCAAATCGATTGGTTTCTGAAGGGTGTTGGCAAGAGCTGTTAAAACAGCTTCCTCCCTTGCTCCATTGTCCGCTATTATATTTGCAAGAGCTTCATGCAACGGATGTCCTAAATTTATTAGGAATCTGGTATGCTCACTAGGGGTAATTATTTGCTGGATCACCGCCCACAAATCCCGGGAATCAGCGTGACAAATGCACATTGTAGTTCTTAAGCGATCCACAAAAGAAGCGGGCGATTTTCTACGATCGGGTATTTGATTTAAAATAGCTATCATCTCATTAGGCTTCCATTGGGAATAGACTATAATTGTAAAGGGATTATTTGCATTTACTACATTGGCTGGATCAAAAGAAGGATTAGGCATTTCCCTTACAGGGAACTGTCTAAGGGTTGTTTGTTTAGCTTCCGGATCTACCTCAGCCTCTTCAATTATGGTCTCACACACAGATGCATCTTCCCCTTCACCATGGGGTTCATGGTACTTTCTAAATTATTTATTTCCTTCCTTAACTGCCCGTTCAATTTGTCTAGGGGCATGCTCTTCTTTTTCCATAACTAATGTATTCTTTTTTTTAGTTTGGCTTCTGGTACAGTGAACTCTAGGACTGCCTGTAATGGACGGAGCGGTCGGAGTCAAGGAAGTTTGTGCTTTGGGATTTAATTCTCTATTCCTATTACGAACTCCACGATGTGCAGTTGAGGTATTGGGATCATAAGGTGAATAATGTGGTGGACCTGAATTTCTAGTTCTAACATACTCCCAGTCTCCTAAATAATCATCATCATCATCCCCCTCGTAACCAGTGCCAACCATCGGGACCTCGCACTTAAGACTTATGGATGAATAGTCTCCGGGTATTGGTGTACTGCGCATGTTGTTCCATTGTTTAAAAAGGGTTCTATGAGTAAACCTAGCAATTATAGACCTGTTAGTTTGACTTCAGTGGTGGGAAAATTAATGGAAAAGATACTTAGAGATAATATATATAAGCATCTGGATAAACAGGGTCTGATTAGGAACAGTCAACATGGATTTGTGCCTGGAAGGTCATGTTTAACTAATCTTCTTGAATTTTTTGATGAGGTTACTAGGGAAATTGACGAGGGTAAAACAGTGGATGTTGTCTATATGGACTTTAGTAAGGCCTTTGACATGGTTCCTCATGGAAGTTTGGTTAAGAAGGTTCAACTGTGGGTGTAAATGCAGGAGTAGCAAGATGGATTCAACAGTGGCTGAATGGGAGACGCCAGAGGGTAATGGTGGATGGCTGTTTGTCGGGTTAGAGGCAGGTGACTAGTGGGGTGCCTCAGGGATCTGTGTTGGGTCCTTTGTTGTTTGTCATGTACATCCATGATCTGGACGAAGGTGTGGTAAATTGGATTAGTAAGTATGCAGATGATACCAAGATAGGGGGTGTTGTGGATAATGAAGAGGATTTCCAAAGTCTACAGAGTGATTTAGGCCATTTGGAAAAATGGGCTGAAAGATGGCAGATGGAGTTTAATGCTGATAAATGTGAGGTGCTACACCTTGGCAGGACAAATCAAAATAGGACGTACATAGTAAATGGTAGGGAATTGAAGAATACAGTTGAACAGAGGAATCTGGGAATAACCGTGCATAGTTCCTTGAAGGTGGAATCTCATATAGATAGGGTGGTAAAGAAAGCTTTTGGTATGCTAGACTTTATAAATCAGAGCATTGTGTATTGAAGCTGGGATGTAATGTTAAAATTGTACAAGACATTGGTGAGACCAAATCTGGAGTATGGTGTACAATTTTGGTCGCCCAATTATAGGAGGGATGTCAACAAAATAGAGAGAGTACAGAGGAGATTTACTAAAATGTTGCCTGGGTTTCAACAACTAAGTTACAGAGAAAGGTTGAATAAGTTAGGTCTTTATTCTCTGGAGCGCAGAAGGTTAAGGGGGACTTGATAGATGTCTTTAAAATGATGAGAAGGATAGACAGAGTTGATGTGGACAAGCTTTTCCCTTTGAGAATAGGGAAGATTCAAACAAGAGAACATGACTTCAGAATTAAGGGACAGAAGTTTAGGGGTAACATGAGGGGGAACTTCTTTACTCAGAGAGTGGTAGCGGTGTGGAATGAGCTTCCAGTGGATGTGGTGGAGGCAGGTTCGATGGTAACATTTAAAAATAAATTGGATAGACATATGGATGAGAAGGGAATGGAGGGTTATGGTATGAGTGCAGGCAGGTAGGACTAAGGGAAAATAATTGTTCGGCACGGACTTGTAGGGCCGAGATGGCCTGTTTCCGTGCTGTATTTGTTATATGGTTATATGACAGTCTTTCTGTGAAAGATTTATTTCACACTTTATTGTTAATACTCTCAGGCTATTCCCTTAGGCTACCTGTAGGGTCAAATGCTTTGGTATCTTCTAACACTAACCCTCATTTTAGAGTTGCTTCCTTCTAACTTGCCATTCTTTCCTTCGCTCTACTTACT
Organism: Leucoraja erinaceus; assembly: GCF_028641065.1. Lineage (NCBI taxonomy): Eukaryota > Metazoa > Chordata > Chondrichthyes > Rajiformes > Rajidae > Leucoraja > Leucoraja erinaceus. The sequence continues at coordinate 31,281,463 of NC_073382.1, read as the reverse complement.
TTCTGTTCCTCGTAATAATTTCACCACAATTCAATTAATTTCTGTGCCTCTGTATTATCGCTGCACTGCAATATAATCTGCTCAATGTATTTTAATCCCTTTTCTGTATCTATGCCCCCTCAGAGCCTTAAATCGTTCCCTAATTCTCTATTTAATGATCTGGAAAGGATTCTCAATCGATCGGCTTTTTGTGGAAATTCACTGCATATTTCTTGCAGAGGACTTTCTGAGTCAGCAGTCATATCTTTATTTGCGTGGTTTCCCATTCTGTTGGATAAGGAAGCAATTCTAAACTACTCACACCTCGTAACAATTTCCCTTTCTAATTTCGAAATTAAAATAGCCGTTTCAGACAATTTTCAAATCAAAATGCTCCAAGAAACAACCAATCACACTCACATACGTCCTCGACTACCGTCTCCTATGCCCAATCTTATTCTGAACGCATGCAAATGAACTCTAAACACGTGAGCAAAATTGAACGCAAAAAGGAAATTAGTCCACATCAGAAGTATATATAACCACACTTCAGCACAAATAAATTCAGATCCTATGACAATATGGAAAGCTAGATATGCTCAATTTACAAAATGATTTCAAGCACCAGCGCACAATTCACGGACACTCGATCTCGACGCTGCATCAAGCTGTTATCACGCCGTGAACCTCTCCCTCTGATACCGAAGATTTTCCCCTTCCTAGTTTACTCTTTGCTGAGGGGTACTATTCCTTAAATGATTACTTTTTCTCCCCGAATATTACTATCCTTCTGCTAAGTCTGGACTTTTATAGGGGGACCACTATCCCTCCTCTCTAAGTTCGACAGAATTAGGGCTACCCTTCGCTTTTCGGATTACTATTCGACAAGTAAGGAGGCTCCCATCTCTCAGGTACTCTTCGCTATCAGGTACTAATCAACAATCGACCAGAGGGTTACTATTCATTGTTGATCAGCCGCTATTCGGAATCGATCACGGACATGCACCAACTTCGAAGTTCTATATACAGGAATTTGAATTCCACCTTACGGGCAGAACTTCAATATGAAATCCAGTATTTGAAAATTTGGCTTAGCAAATATAGACTCAAACTCGATCTACTAATTTTAGTGCGTATCTCCCTTACTATGCGGGTTATTGAATCAAACTAAAATTGCCCAGTTGAACTCTTGAATGGACTGGAGTATTCCGGCTAATCTATACTCTGTCTGTCCAAGCCCAGTACCTTCTCGAGGCTCTTCGTCCGTCACTTCAGGGAGAGACTCAGATACCTACACACAGACACACCTCTCTGCTAAGCACTGAGGATCCAGCTCCTAGCCGCTTCGCGCTGTGAGTTATCAATGCCGTTTTCAGAGCGCACCTTTTCAATTTGCGCTCCCGGCAATGATCCGATCGAAGGCAAGACCTGTATTTTAATAACCCACGATGATGCGCGTTTGGCTCTCGTTAAAAGCTGGTGCAGTCTGCCAACTACGACTAAAGTTGAGGGCCTCTAACCAAGGAAAGGGCCAGCAGGGCCTCTAGCCACAGCCTGGTTTTATGGGCCTCCAACCCAATGGCATGCTAACCACTACCCCCGTGCTTGCTAGACTCTTTTCTAATGATCTCGATTAGACCCTTTCCCAAACCCACGAATGATCGATCCACTCCGACTCACAAAGTGCCAAAAATCAATGCGGAAACTGCACCGTGGGCCCGATTTCTGCATTTGCGATCAAAACAGCTAAACACCCTTGATAGCAAACTTGTGTTTGGGGGTGTTTTGAGATCCCGGACAAGCCCCCAATGATAATTACTCATTTCTATGCTTCACCCCAGTCTAGTTTCAGTAAAAACACTGTATCAAGCACTTGAATCAACTAGATTTTATTTTTCCAAAAGCGTGTCACAGTTCAACTACTTTACCTATCCCACGGTGGGTTTGATCCTCGTGTCTCCCTGTTCAAGCCCTCTAGGCCCGGCTCAAACAGAGACACTCCAGAAGTTCACGCAATCCCAAGCGCTCTCCCAGAGGATCGACGCTGAGCCTCGTGGTAGCGGACTTTTATATGTCCCGGGATCTCAAGGGGCCAAACCACATGGGGGTGGTCTCTTAATAACCCAATTACAGATATTGATTAACCCCATAACAGGCATTTCCCTAACCCAATAATACAACAGTGCATACATTGTATAAGAAAGAAAGCTCTCAAAGGAAGCAACCAAGAACAAGCATTGAAACATGTGCCCTGGGAATCAAACAATTTCTCCAAGGCTCAACAGTTCGACCAATCATCAATTAATAGGATGACCATCTTGCAACATTATGTTTACTGTTTTACAGTGCTTTAGCAGCGACCCAATAGAAATGATGCATTTAAGGTTAGTTTGCAAAACCACTATACATGTTATCAATTTAGGAGAAACATGGAGAACACCTGGACTCCTTACCATCCTGCATATCAGTCTGAGCCTAGACTGGCAGGCACCAATCAATGCCAGTAAAGTTCAGCTGACAAGGGTTAAACAATTCTGACAAGTGCAGGGATCCTCCATTTTATGGTCTTAAATTTAGCCAATAACAACCAGAAGGACTGTTCTGTCAGTGCACTGTCCTTGGTACTGACAGTGGAGAACCTTTCCATGTATTACATTCATGGAGCGAAATAATGGGATTCAATCAAATTGTATTATTATCAAGATTAGCATTGTCATGGTCAGTCATACTGGAATTAAAAGGTTCAAAGTATGCAAAGCTCAACTTTCTTATTTACCACGGGTAAAAAAAGAAATCAAGCTATATATTTCAAAAATTGCTTTTCACCAAAACAATCTCAAAATAAATTATTCTGATAACTTATCTTTTTGTGGAGGGGGCAGGCTTCTCTATACTGAAGTTCTATTACCAATCCTGCTTTCTTTCTGCATTATATCCTGCAATGTTGCACACAAATTGAAGATTCTTAAAAGTTTTTAATCATCAATCATTGGTCTTGTAGAAGTGATGGCATAATATTATTTTTTTAAATGAAGGTTTCTATTTAAATGGTAAGATTTCCCAATTATAGTATTCTATCAAGATGACGATGGGGCACCAAAAGGCAACAGTTCTTTAAGTATGCCTTGACTGTGATGTTGGCAGAGGGTTGATTAGGGTTGATTAGAATTTCCCCACCAGTGCATCAGATATACTCTGTGATAAATGGTTTAACTCAAGGTCTCAGAAGTAACACAGAAACATAGAAAAAAGGTGCCAGAGGAGGCCATTCGGCCCTTTGAGCCAGCACCGCCAGATAGTAGACACTATCTACAAGTTTTAAGTAACAAAATAAATATTTACATCCAGTTAGCATCATTCTTGATATGCGGATGTCTCAAATTATCTTATGGCCAACAAGATCTTTTTAATGTAGTTAGACACAAAATGCTGAAGTAATTCAACGGGACAGGCAGCATCTCTGGAGAGAAGGAATGGTGATGTTTCAGGTCGAGACCCTTCTTCAGACTGAGTGTCAGGGGAGAGGGAAGCTTGAGATATGGAAGGGCACAAAGAGAATGAAGGTGTGAAAATGACCAATCAAATCAAACGATGAACAAAATGTGGAATGGCATTGTTGGCTGAGGGCAAGGGGACAACAAGACATACAAATATTAAAACTAGTTAGAGAACTAGGGTGGGGGAGAAAAGGAGAGAGAGAGGGAAAGCAAGGTTTACTAAAAGTCAAATAAATCAATTATGATATGCTTGGGTTGTAAACTGCCCAAGAAAAATGAGGTGTTTTTCCACCAATTTGCATTTGGCCTCACTCTGACAGTGGAGGAGGCTCAGGACAGAAAGGTTAGCATGTGAATGGGAAGGAGAGTTAAAGTGTTAAGCATCTGGGAGATCACGTAGGCCTGGGCAGACTGAGCGACAGTGTTACCACTGTGTTATGATTGCACTGAAAGAAACAAGACAACAAACTGATAAATAATGTACTCCTACAAACAACAACATGATAATGGTCTAGTGTTCATTTTTTTTTACTGGTGGTGATTAACTGACAAGTAATGTAGATCAGTAACAGTGAGATGGCAATATGAGAACTTTAACACTGTGGGGATTCTGTTTTCTCATTAGTCGTGCCTACTCATGGGTAATAGACATCATTGGGAAGTTAACATTTAATGCTTATCTCTAATGACTATGAAGTGTGATGAAGATACCGTCCTGAGATGCTGCAATATGTGTGGTGCCAGAGCTCCTACATTGCTGTTGTGGGAACTGCTTCAACAATGTGATCCTATAAGCACAGTGGAAAGAGACAATTATTTGCAAATGAGTATATTTATTTCCAACAAAAGTGTATCTGTAGGTAGGAACTGCGGATGCTGTTTTAAAATGAAGAATAACACAAAAAGCTGGAATAACTCATAGGGACTGGCAGCATCTCTGGAGAGAAGGAATGTGTGACGTTTTGGGTCGAGACCATTCTTCAGACTGTATCTGCACAGGCACTGAAAACTGCTACATCCAAGTCTATGTGACACAGCCCACATCACTGTCATTCGACGAACCAACCTGAACTTTCACTGCAGTCGAACAGAGACACAATATCACTGTAATTTGTCAACCAAAAGGGAACATCTAGTAAAAATGTTTCTCTGTCACAGGATAAACCCAGACCTGTTTCACTGAAGAACACATGGACAGTTAGTTAGTTTGTAGTATTCAAGAGCCTGATAGTTGTTGGGTAGAAACTGTTTTTGAACAAGGTTGCCACAAGTTATTACTTCCAACATGAAGGAGTGAAATGAAAGCGTGGCCAGGGTAGATTGGGATCTTGATAATGCTGGCTCTTTCGATGGTGGGGTGGTCTGTTCCCATAATGGACCAGGTGGTGTCCACACCATTTTGTAATATTTTTTTCATTCATGGTCATTCGAGGTACCTAATTAGACAAAAATGCTGGAGAAACTCAGCGGGTGAGGCAGCATCTATGGAGCGAAGGAAATAGGCGATGTGGAGTTTCTTCAGCATTTTTGTCTACCTTTGATTTTCCAGCATCTGCAGTTCCTTCTTAAACACAACACAGTACCTAATTAGGTCATGATGCTGCCTGTAGAGGTTCAAAAGAGTATTTGTTGATGAAACAAATCTTCACAATCTAAGGAAGTAATGATGGTGATGGACTTTCATTATGATTGCAGCAATGTGCCGAGTCCAGCACAGATCTTCAGAGATATTCACACCCATGAACTTGAAGTTGTTGACTCTCTCCACCACCAACCTATCAACAACAACAGGTTCTTAGATCCACAGCTCCTTGATCTTAGTTCAGAGCAAGGTTGTTGTTCTGGCACCATTCAAATAGACAATCAATCTCCCTCCTATGCTCTGACTAGTCATTACCCATAATTCATCTAACAACAGCAGTGTCATGGGCAAATTTAAAGATTACATTGGAACTATGTCTGGCTACACAGTCAGACAGATGTAATCAAACCAATTAGTGGAGCAAATTTGAGGAGTCCACACCTTCTTATACTAAATCCTTAATACCAAATGCTGACAGTAACTTCTGGCATGTTAGAAACATAGAAACATAGAAATTAGGTGCAGGAGTAGGCCATTTGGCCCTTCGAGCCTGCACTGCCATTCAATATGATCATGGCTGATCATCCAACTCAGTATCCCGTACTTGCCTTCTCTCCATACCCCCTGATCCCCTTAGCCACAAGGGCCACATCTAACTCCCTCTTAAATTTAGCCAATGACCTGGCCTCAACTACCCTCTGTGGCAGAGAGTTCCAGAGATTCACCACTCTCTGTGTGAAAAAAGTTCTTCTCATCTCGGTTTTAAAGGATTTCCCCCTTATCCTTAAGCTGTGACCCCTTGTCCTGGACTTCCCCAACATTGGGAACAATCTTCCTGCATCTAGCCTGTCCAACCCCTTAAGAATTTTGAAGATGGACAATGGATGTATCAGCTATAAGGCCATTGGCATCCCATCAAGGAACAGTATCACAGAGTCAGGCATTGCCTGCATTTTGCCAAAGTGCAACATCTATGGCTAAAGAAGATGGAACTATTTCTGTAAATATTAAACATCCTGGAGTGATTGCTGCCAGTGGTACATAAAAAGAGGGAAGACACTAGTGAAGAGTTGATTTGGAAACAGCCACTTACGGCTGAGATTTTTGGCCATCTTACTCAGAATCCCCTTCCGCTGCGGAGGACAAGAGTATATTTCCCATCAATTAAAAATAAAAGAGTTATTAGTGTTTAAAAAAATGTTGAGATTTGCTCGCCACGCAACTTCCGGAGGGACTATAAAAGCCGGTAGTGTGAAGGTGCCTCAGTTCTCTGCAAGGTGGGGGGAGAGGGAGAGGGAGAGGGAGAGGTCACAATTCTCTGTGAACTGTGAATAACGCTGAACAGATGTCCACTAAACTGTGAGTGGTTTTACTGAACTGTCAGTGCCCTTAATGTGGTTTGTAAATGTAGTTTGAAAATGCAAAAGTGTGTTTTGGTTTGAAAGTGCTAAAGCTATGTTGCCTTTGGTATTGAAAGTGCTAAAGCAAGCTGCCTTTGGTCTTGAAAGTGCTAAAGCGAGCTGCCTTGCCTTTTGTTATGAAAGTGCTAAAGAAAGCTGTGTTGCCTTTGGTTTTGAAAGTGCTAAAGCGAGCTGCCTTGCCTTAGGTTTTGAAAGTGCTAAAGCGAGCTGCCTTCCCTTTGGTTTTGAAAGTTCTAAAGCAAGCTGCCTTGCCTTTGGTTTTGAAAGTGCTAACATGAGCTGCCTTGCCTTTGGTTTTGAAAGTGCTAAAGCGAGCTGCCTTGCCTTTGGTTTTGAAAATGCTAAAGCGTGCTGCCTTGCCTAATTAGAGCTGCCCTGTCTAATAAGAGCTGTCTTGCCTTCTATATAATTAAAAGTCTAATCTACACCACTTTCTGTTTGCGCTTTATATTGATTTTAGAGAAAGCGCCACCATGTATGGTTGTGATTTTGGCCATCTTACTCAGTCCACCTCTGCTCATCAGCTTCCAAGGATTTTTCCCATCGATGAAAAATAAAAGAGTTATTAGTGTTTAAAAAATGTTGAGATTCTCTCTCCAGTCAATCACGCCATGAAGGCTAAAACCCAGACGTGTGGGCGTGGCTCAGTCTCTGCAAGATGGGGGAGGGAGAGGTCACAACTCGCTGTCTTTACTGGCCTTGAACCCAGCTTGAAATGGTATGAAACTGCACTTGAATTTGATGCCCTTGCACCCTGCTTGACACAGAATTTCATGAAATAGCCGTGAGTCTGCTGTGAGCCCACCAGCCATCAGTGAGTGAGCTGCCAGCACAACAGGTTTGTGACTGAGCCGCTAGCCCAAGAATCCAACCAGCCCACAATGTCCATACTAGCACTCTGGAAACCAGTTCCTTCAGCGCACAACACCCACACTAGCACTTCAGTAAGCACCTCCACCCCCCCCTCCCCCGAGGACTTTGGGAGAACCATCCCTCCCGTGTGATGTAGTCTAGTAGACAATAAGTGCAGGAGTAGGCCATTCAGCCCTTCGAGCCAGCACCGCCATTCAATGTGATCATGGTTGATCATCCCTAATCAGTACCACTTTCCTGCCTTCTCCCCATATCCCCTGATTCCGCTATCTTTATGATCCTATCTAGCCGTCTCTTGAAAGTATCCAGAGAAATGGCCTCCACCGCCCTCTGAGGCAGAGAATTCCTCAGACTCTCAACTCTCTGTGAGAAAAAGTGTTTCCTCATCTTTGTTCTAAATGGCTTAACCCTTATTCTTAAACTGTGGCCCCTGGTTCTGGAATCGCCCAACATCGGGACCATGTTTCTTGCCTCTAGCGTGTCCAAACCTTTAATAATTGGATTCCTCTAGGGAGCTAGCATGAATGCATTGGGACAAGTGGCCTCCTCTGCTCAAAATTCCAGCATCTGCAGTCTATTCTGCCTCCATTGTGACCTTATTTTATGTTATGGTAAGTAAGGTCAATCAACAATAGTAAATACACTTAATATTCAAAACTTTTGCAGGTAATGTCATGGAACAATACATACACTGCCATTAGCATTACACCTGCTAATGTTTCTCACACACAAGTCTTTCCACTAATGTGGAAGCAGGCTAATTTGATTAAAAATAGTAATGTGCATGCAATTCCAAGCCTAGCCAAGAAGGGAAATTATTACCCTTTAAATATTCTCTCAAGCATACCAGATATTGGCACTCCTGTGAACAACTGTCCTATTTTAACTATTGCCCGATATATAATGCAAATTATTATTTAATCCGGAAGTAATGGAGCTAAATGCTACATGTGCTGAAAATAGGCACAAGGATTAATCGGCAGCCTTTGATTGCATTGTGGGCATTATGCCAATCTTCTGCTCCTTGATCTTGATAATGATTTCAACAATTAGGCAGTGCTAATTGTGCTGTTGATTAGCTGGATGCATCAGAAACTCAATGGCAGTTAATGCCAGAAGCCTTTAAGGAGTGGCCAACATTACTGAAAGCCAAATGTTGAAACAAAGAGCTGCAGATGATGGTTTATATCAAAGATAGACACAAAGTGCTGGAGTAACTCAGTGGATCAGACAGCATCTCTGGAGCAAACGAATGGGGAAGGGTCCAGACCCAATTTTTTTTTCCAGTGATGTGGCTTGACCCACTGAGTTGCTTTGTGTGTCTAAGCTGTGAAAGCCATTTGAACAACTTAAAGCTAGGCTTGCATCTCATCAAGAGGGTAACCATTTCCACTTGGAATTGGTGTTGTCAGTCATTCAACTGGCGAGCAGTATTCCCTTTTCCAACAATCTGCAATTTTATTGTTACCACTTTGCTTTGGATTTCTAGTTCATTCAATTAACAAAAAAAATATTTTCCAGAGCAGCTGAAGAAAGATTTGAACGCTTATCTCCAAATTAATATTAGGCAAAAAAAATTAATCACTTTGCAAATAATCCCATTATATCATGGAAGTGTAGAACTAAAAACAGTAGTGGGGCACTACACTGCGATTTTGAAGGTATGCATCGTCTATTGCATAATGCTTTGGTGTGAAAATATGCTACAGTGATGTTCCTTTTTATTCTCCCTGACAACATGAATTGGGTCAATATTGTAACAGTTAAGAATTTGTTATAATACAGCCTAGTTGCTGTAACAACTGCTATAATGACTCACCATTTTGCAAAGGTTTATATTGTACTACTTGGATTCAAATAATTATTTTTACAATTGCCACCTTGCAATGACCTTTTATATATTTATACAGCCAGTGAAAAGTGAATTCTCCCCTCATTTGGCATAATCCTGGCCAAAAGCAACTTCTTCAGAAAATTAATTTATACAGCTCTAAATTTAAATTTTATTTTGGCCCTTGGAATTATAGGGTATAATGGTGGCATGCATGCTCTTCGATAAGACTCCTTCCTCTGTTATTTTCATAGATTTATTAAACCATTGCTGTACTTGACATATATTGATGTGAAGGATGCCTGACTGTTATTGGTAAACCCCTGAAGAGTGTCTGTAAATCATTGCTATGCTCTTGTCTCACCAAACAATGTCAAAGCACTAATATTTTGTTTAATATGTTTATGAGAGGAACATTTAACATAAACATTATCAGAGTCAAAGTGACATGGCTAACTTGCTGATCACTTGCATAGAAGTCCTTTGACAAACAAGGTAAAAAGGCATTGTAAAGTGTTTTGCTAACATCATTGTGCCTCTAACAATGTCACTGCTGTTAAAAGACTAGTTGGTAAGCTGGATCCCACTTAGCAATTTCAAGAACGGATGATTGCAATGATCACTTTATTGTTGCAATTCAGGTGAGCAAAAATCAACTCAAATGTTAAAATTAACCCCTCAAACAATACTGCTGCAGTACACTTCAAAGTTTTGAACAATGCCGCTTTCTCTTGAAGGGAAACAAACTTTTATCATTTCTATCTCATTACAATGACCAGAGAAACAGATTATTAGCAGACACACAGTAATTGAATAAAAATAAATGAATAGAAGTAGGCAGGCTTAAAACTCTTGGCTAACTGGCATATATAACATTCATGGAAAAAAATCACTTGTGCTTCCTATCCAATTACCAGGCTTCTGTAAAAGCTGGAGGTCAAGAGAGCAGTGGGAAAAAACCTTTTCCATCAGCATTGACAATCTTGGCATTCTATAGAGGCATCTCTAACAAGCAAGAGAGTCTTTATGGTAAAATGGTTTCCTGTTAGTTTAATTAAATAAAACCTCTCCGCTTTACCAGAAAAATTAAACTAATCCCGAAGAAAACTCTTAAGCTACTGATGATTTTAACATTTTTGTTAAAATCATCAGACTGCAGAAAGAAATGTAAAATAAACACTCAATTCACTTCAGAATAATTGATTGATTCAGCTAGTCACTTCCACATTGCTTTGGCTGTGCATTGATGAAATTGTGCCAGCATCACTCTGGAGACACAATTGTGTTTCGGAGTCAAATAATGTGAGATCCCATGCAGGAACTATTCTCATAAACCAAGTGCATTTTGCTGCAGTCTAGTGTGAGAGTAGGTTTCCAAAGAATATTGCTTCATCCTTTAGGCCTGCTTAAAATTAAAACGGTTGTAGTGTACTGTGGATTCTTCTCTGCCAGTCGAGTAGTGAATCGAGTAGGGAGAACAAACATTTATTGTGGCAATCTTGCTGAAGCTGAAGCATGGAGGCAAACAATGTTGTATGAGGTTCTTGGGCAACATATTCTTACTCTTTAGGCAGTCCCTTGTGATTGTAGATTACATGCTCCTACACTGGTTTTGTTGGTGCTGATGTGAACTGTAAAGGCCAATATGGGAACTGCCAATACTTCCCGAAAAGCCTAGAGATGTCTAATGAGGTGTGTGGGTAGTTTGTGAGGTTGTATTATGTTTCTACTGTCTATACAGGGTTAACCAGAATTAACGGCTCAGGAAGGGATAGGGGAGTATGGCTGTGAAATAGGAATCAATTTGAAAGGTGAGGGGAGTAATGGATTAAAAGTATTATATATGAATACACAAATAAATAAAGTGGATGAGCTTGAGGCTCAGTTTGAAATTGGCAAGTATGATATTGTGGGAATTAAAGAGAAATGGCTGCAAGAGGACCAGGGTGAGAACCGAATATTCAAGTGAATCATCAAAAAGACAGACAGGTGGGCAGAGGAGGTGGGATAACTCTGTTGGTGAGGAATAAAATTCAGTCCCTTGCGAGGGGTGACATAGAGTATGTAGATGTAGAGTCAGTATGGATGGAGCTGAGGAATTGTAAGGGTAGAAAGACCCTGATGGGAGCAATCTACTGGCCCCCAAACAGTAGCCTGGATATAGGATGCAGGTTGAATCAAGAATTAAAATTGGCATGTCGCAAAGGTAATGCTACGGTTGTTCTGGGAGATTTCAACATGCAGGTAGACTTGGAAAATCAGGTTGGTACTGGACCCCAAGAAAGGGAGTTTGTGGAGTGCCTCTGAGATGGATTCTTAGAGCAGCTTGTATTGGAGTCTACCAGGGAGAAGGTAATTTTGGATTTAGTGTTGTGTAATGAACTGGATTTGATAAAGGGAACTCGAGCCATTAGGAGGTAGTGACCATAATATGATCAGTTTTAATCTACAATTTGAGAGGGCGAAGGGAAAATCAGAAGTGTCAGTTTTACAGTTGAACAAATGGGACTATGGAGCCATGAGGGAGGAGCTGGAGAAACACCATGGCAGAGACGACAGCGGAACAACAATGGCAGTTATTTCTGGGAATACTACAGAAGATGAAGGATCAGTTCATTCCAAAGAGTAAATAATATTCTAAGTGGAGTAAGGGGTGACCGTGACTGACAAGGGAAGTCAAGGACAGTATAAAAATAAAAGAGAAGTATAACATAACAAAGATGAGTGGGAAGCTAGAGGATTGGGAAATTTTAAAGAGCAACAGAAGATAAGTAAAAAGGCAATTCGGGGAGAAAAGATGAGGTACGAAGGTAATCTAGCCAAGAATATAAAGGAGGATAGTAAAAGCTTCTTTAGATATGTGAAGAGGAAAAAATTAGTAAAGACCAAAGTTGGACCCTTGAAGACAGAAACACGTGAAATTATTATGGGGAACAAGGAAATGCCAGATGAGTTGAACAGGTACTTTGGATCTGTCTTCACTAAGGAAGACAGATGCAATCTCCCTGATCTACTCGTGGCCAGAGGATTTTGGGTGACAGAGGAATTGTAGGTAATTCACATTAGGCAGGAAATCGTGTTGGGTAGACTGATGGGACTGAAGGCTGATAAATCCCCAGGGCCTGATGGTCTGCAAACCAAGGTACTCAAGGAAGAGGCTCTAGAAATCGTGGATGCATTGGTCACCGTTTTCCAATGTTCTATAGATTCAGGATCAGTTCCTGTGGATTGGAGGTTAGCTAAAGTTATCTCACTTTTTCAGATAGGTGGGAGAGAGAAAACAGGGAATTATAGACGTTATCCTGACATCAGTGGTGGGGAAGATGATGGAATCAATTATAAAATATGAAATGGCAGTAACAGGATCGGTCCGAGTCATTTGGATAGCAATAACAGGATCAGTCTGCATCAGCATGGATTTATGAAGGGGAAATCATGCGTGACTAATCTTCTGGAATTTTTTGAGGATGTAACTAGGCAAATGGACAAGGGAGAGCCAGTGAATGTAGTGTACCTGATCTTTCAGAAAGCATTTGATAAGGTCGAACATAGGAGATTAGTGGGCAAAGTTGAAACATGGTATTGGGGGTAGGGTACTGACATGGATAGAAAATTGGTTGGCAGACAGGAAACAAAGAGTTGGGATTAACGGGTCCCTTTCAGAATTGCAGGCAGTGATTAGTGGGTAAACGCAAGGCTCAGTGCTGGGACTGCTTTAGTAAGCCCCACTAGGTCATGACTGACTACGGGTGTTGCGTCCTGGTCGGATGCAAGCCTGGGCGATGTCATAGGGAGGATATGCTGTTGCCCATGCAGCACGTCCCCACTCTCCACATCGCTGATTGATCCAAATGAACAGCAGTTTGGTGCCAGCGCCGTCGCAGGAGCTGCCAGAATGAGGTTGTAGATGACAATGACAAACTGCCTTAGGAGCTCCGACTCTGGATTTTCTTGAGGTTTAATTCTGTAGCCTTTTCCATGACTGGATATGGCCACAAGGCAGAGGAGGTTTTAAATCAGAGTTTTCCCTCTCCTAGATTGCCTTCCCAGGCTGGCGAGCCCCATCTGCCTGAGACTCGTGGGGGCGGGAGCGTCTACCTTCCCGTGCAGGTCTACAGCACCTGCCCACTGCCCAGACTGGGACTGCAGCTATTTACAATATACATTAATGAATTAGATGAAGAGATTAAAAGTAACATTAACAAATTTGCAGATGACACAAAGCCTCATGGCAGTGTAAACAATGAGAAGGGTGCCATGAGGATGCAGGATGGCTTGGACAGGTTGGGTGAGTGGGAGATGCAGTTTAATGTGGATAAATGTGAGGTTATCCACTTTGGTGGCAAATATAGGAAGGCAGATTATTATTTGAATGGTGTCAAGTTGTGAAAAGGGGAAGTACAACTAGATATGGGTATCCTTGTTCATCAGTTACTGAAAGTAAGCATGCAGGTACAGCAGGCAGTGAAGAAAGTGAATGGCACGTTGGCCTTCATAACAAGAGAAGTTGAGTATAGGAGTACAGAGGTCCTTCTCCAGTTGTACAGGGCCATGGTGAGATCCCACCTGGAGTATTGTGTGCATTTTTGGTCTCCAAATTTGAGGAAGGACTTTCTTGCTCTTCAGGTAACGCAGTGTAGGTTCAGGAGGTTAATTCCAAGGAGGCGGGACTTCTTCTTATCGAGTCCACGCACAAGAGTAGAAGTTGTTAAGCCAGAGCTGAACACAGTTCTCGGCATCATCATACAATGGTGTTTGACTTGTCACTTCTTGTGCATGGTGGTGGAAAGATTGGTGGAAACAGTACGCAAAGTGATCGCTCTTTCCTTAACCCTGGGAGCAGGGCCAGCCTTAAGCCAATTGGACCAATTACTCCCATTTGGGCACCGCACTAGAGTAATCTACTCTCGGCTCGTCAAGTAAACACAATAAAACATTGCAATATATATGTAACACAATTTGCAGGGGAAATTATTAGCGTGGATCGATGTGTCGATACCTATGAGGTGGGCAATGGGGATGGATGGATTTCCTGTCGCCTGCCGGGCGGATTGAGACCTCCCTCGTGTGGCTGCGCGTGATATTCGCTTGCGATCGGGAGAGTGTAAGGGACATGGTTAGACGTTGGCACCGTGGCCATACTGCCGGCTGCTGCGTGTAATTAACCCAAACGTCTGGGAGACTGGTGGTTTGCAATGGGATGCATTTGCCGGTATCTATGGGGCGGCGGGAGCCTTCTTTCAGGTGACTTTGTGGCGCAGCAGTAGAAGCGAATGCAGCGGCGGAGACCCAGGTTCGATCCCGACTATCGGTGCTGTCTGTACGGAGTTTGTACATTCTCCCCGTTAACTCAGTTATGTTGCAATGATGTTTTGAGTACAGACACCACATCTATATGTGGAAAACACGACTCAATGTTCAATATATGTCTGGATTTGGATTTTATATTTGTTTCAAGCAGGGTTCAAGGACACCAAATTTGGGAGGGAAACCAAGTAGTTAAATCCTAAAATCCGTGGTTATATAGCAAATCTTCCACTCAAAAAGGTCTGCAGTAATCAAAGCCCGAAAGGGTTTGGATGGGGCTGAAGCCCAAAATATAATGCCTGGACTGGTTTTTTTTGCCAATGGTTATTAGTTTTCCAGGATCTAGTTAATTAAATTTGTTTTGTTTTTCATTTCACAGTGGTATTGTAACTATGTACTTTTCACTGGTGATCTACACATTTTGTTTGGTACTTGTAGGCTTACATGTATGCCATTTTATATTAAAGCTAGACTAAGTGGGACCAGTTGGGTCCCAGCATCACACGGGAGGGCTGGTCCCCAACGCAATATTCCACCTCTCCATCAATTCCAATATTGGTGGCCAGTGGGGGGGCACTTTCTGGAGCACTAGTATGGGGGTTGTGCGCTGAATGGACCAGTTTCCAGAGGGCTAGTATGGATATTTTGGGCCGAATGGATAATACTTGGGCTGGCGGCTCAGTCACTCAAGGCTGGTGGACTCGCAGTTGACTCATGGCTATTCCTTGAAATACCATTTCAAGCAGGGTGCAAGGGCACCAAATTTAAGTGCAGTTTCATACCATTTCAATCTGGGTGCAAGGCCACTAAAGAGGTGTTGTGACCTCTCCCTCCCTCATCTTGCAGAGACTGAGCCACACATGCCCACACTTCCGGGTTTTATAGTTCCTCCCCCCCCCCCCCCCCCCCCTTACTGGAAGGGGTGTGGCCTTCATGGCGTGCTTGATTGGAGAGAGAATCTTAACATTTTTTAAACACTAATAACTTTTATTTTTCATTGATGGGGAAAAATCCTCGGCACGCAATGAGCGGAGAATGACTCTTCGTAAGATGGCCAAAAATCACAGCCGTACGTTGTAGCACTTTTTCTAAAATCAATATAAAGTGCAAACAGGAAGTGGTCAAGATTAGACCTTTAATTATATAGAGGGCAAGGCAGCTCTTATAAGGCAAGGCAGCTCTAATTAAGCACTTTCAAAACCAAAGGCAAGGCAGCTCGCTTTAGCACTTTCATAACCAAAGGCGGCAGCTCGCTTTAGCACTTTCAAAACCAAGTGCAAGGCAGCTCGCTTTAGCACTTTCAAAACCAAAGGCAAGGCAGCTCGCTTTAGCACTTTCAAAACCAAAGGCAAGGCAGATCGCTTTAGCACTTTCAAAACCAAGTGCAAGGCAGGTCGCTTTAGCACTTTCAAAACCAAAGGCAAGCCAGCTTGCTTTAACACTTTCAAAACCGAAGGCAAGGCAGGTCGCTTTAGCATTTTCAAAACCAAGGGCAAGGCAGGTCGCTTTAGAACTTTCAAAACCAAAGGCAGCACAGCTCGCTTTAGCACGTTCAAATCAAAAACACACTTTTACATTTTCAAATGACATTTTCAAACCACATTACTGACAGGTCAGTAAAACCACTTGCAGTTTAGTAGACATGTCTTCAGTGTTATTCACAGCACAGACTGAGAATTGCGACCTTTCGCTCCCCCATCTTGCAGAGAACTGAGGCATCTCCGGAACGGGCATGGCCTTCAGGAGAGAGAATCTCAACATTTTTTAAACACTGCTTACTCTTATTTTTCATCGATGGGAATAATCCTCTTGTCCTGCACAGTGGAGGGGAACTGAGGACAAGAGGACAGCGGAGTAAGATGTCCAAAAATCACAGCCGCAAGTGGCAGCGTTTTTTCTAAAATCAATATAAAGAACAACTGGAAAAGGTCATAGATAGTAATATATAGATTATCAATTAGGAGAACACCTGGATCTTTCACCATTTTGCATATCTATCTGAGGCTTAGCCTCAGACTGGCCAGTGCTTTCCACAGCCTGCAATTTTCCACTGACAAAGGTTAAGCAATTCTGATAAATGCAGGAATTCTCCATTTTATAGTGTCTTTGATTTGGTTAATATTAACAATATAAGGTGGTCCTTTGTGTTTTCTTAATTAGCTTCTTGTGACATTTTATTTTAAATTATTGAAGATCTTTAGTGGTGTGCTGACCAGGAATGGAACAATGAAATTCTTACTTATGTCAGTAATGCTGCAGCAAGTTATAATTCATCAAACTGTTGTTAGTGAACCAAACAATTAAATACACTCACGTCTTGAGTTTCGGCCTAGATTTCTGTGCTCTGGACTTTTGAAGAACTTTGAATCTAAAAAAAAATTCAGATTTAGATTTATGAGTGTTACCAACTGTGCAACAGTGACAAGGAACAACATGCCCTTAATTATCTTGGAAGATGAGAAAGGTAAAAAAACTAAAGCCATCAGACTTGTGCCTCAGTCAGTTTAATAATTATTGTTGCTTTCAATGGGAAAGGATTGGAGAAAGTAAGAACAATGATGGCAGTTTTGACCAAAAGGAGAGGAGTTAACATTAGAGATACAGTCCACAAGTACTCCAGTGGATAGTGTGAAAAGATTCACACTAGAGATAGTGCATGAACAACTTGTACTAGAACAAATGGAGAAAGGAGGCTTTGGTAGAGAATGTTGCATCTTTGATCTGTCTATTTTAGTGATCTCAAAGAAAGATCAATGAGCTGACAAAAGTGTCAAGGTAAGATATCGGATTGACGTTCCTTCTTTGCAGCGTCTTTGTGCATGTCATCCTTCATCAGCTTCAATCTGCCCTCAGACTCCATGCATCCAAAAGACAATGGAATAGGCTCTATCTAATTAGAGAGAAGTTTGAAAACCCACTGATCAGAATTGCAGCCATGGATATTCTGGAGCGTCTGTCATCCGTTACTTTCCAAATGTATGTCTTGAACTATGCATAGTCTGATGTCTTCAGCTATCTTGTGCACACTGTGCCACACATTAGGAAATCGCTCTAATTTGTTCCATTCAACCTTCTCTCATGTTTAGTTTAGTTACAGTGCGTGAACAGGCCTTTCAGCCCACCTGGTCCGCGTCAACCAACAATCTCCATACACTAGCACTATCCTACACACTAGGAACAATTTACAATCTTTAATTAAGCCAATTAACTTACAAATATGTACATCTTTGGAGAGTGGGAGGCAACTGGAGCGCCCAGGGAAAATAGGAGGAATGTACAAACTCCATACAGACGGTACCCATTGTCGGGATCGAACCTGAGTCTCTGGCACTGTAAGGCAGCAATTCTATCACTGTGCCACAGCCCCTCTATTATTGTAAAATATTAAAAGATGACAATAGCCTTCTCTGCAACTCTAATCTCTCCATATTTCTTGTTCAGAACACAACACAACTTAACCATCACCATGTTCTGTGCAATGTGACAAAAGACATATAAGAGGATTAGTTCTGATATTCTTGGGGAATCATTGTAGACCTTGTTGGAAGCCTGCAAATTGGTTGTTGGAAGCCTGCAAACTGATGATTTTTTTCATATCATCACCCCTTTAGGAACAATTTAACTTTGTCTACATTTATTTGTGAATTGTTCTTAACAGATAAAGATGGAAGCTGATCTTGTTGGAGGCCACTGTTGGATTGGCACCAAAGATAAGAACATCTAATCCCGCGGGGCCCGCGGGTCAAAGGAGGTGGAGGAATTGAGTGAAATCCAGGTTAGTCGGGAAGTGGTGTTGGGTAAATTGAATGGATTAAAGGCCGATAAATCCCCAGGGCCAGATAGGCTGCATCCCAGAGTACTTAAGGAAGTAGCTCCAGAAATAGTGGATGCATTAGTAATAATCTTTCAAAACTCCTTAGATTCTGGAGTAGTTCCAGAGGATTGGCGGGTAGCAAACGTAACCCCACTTTTTAAGAAGGGAGGGAGAGAGAAAACGGGGAATTACAGACCAGTTAGCCTAACATCGGTAGTGGGGAAACTGCTAGAGTCAGTTATTAAAGATGGGATAGCAGCACATTTAGAAAGTGGTGAAATCATTGGACAAAGTCAGCATGGATTTACGAAAGGTAAATCATGTCTGACGAATCTCATAGAATTTTTCGAGGATGTAACTAGTAGCGTGGATAGGGGAGAACCAGTGGATGTGGTGTATCTGGACTTCCAGAAGGCTTTCGACAAGGTCCCACATAAGAGATTAGTATACAAACTTAAAGCACATGGCATTGGGGGTTCAGTATTGATGTGGATAGAGAACTGGCTGGCAAACAGGAAGCAAAGAGTAGGAGTAAACGGGTCCTTTTCACAATGGCAGGCAGTGACTAGTGGGGTACCGCAAGGCTCAGTACTGGGACCCCAGCTATTTACAATATATATTAATGATCTGGATGAGGGAATTGAAGGCAATATCTCCAAGTTTGCGGATGACACTAAGCTGGGGGGCAGGTTTAGGTGTGAGGAGGATGCTAGGAGACTGCAAGGTGACTTGGATAGGCTGGGTGAGTGGGCAAATGTTTGGCAGATGCAGTTTAATGTGGATAAATGGGAGGTTATCCATTTTGGTGGCAAAAAACGTGAAAGCAGATTATTATCTAAACGGTGGCCGATTGGGAAAGGGGGAGATGCAGCGAGACCTGGGTGTCATGGTACACCAGTCATTGAAGGTAGGCATGCAGGTGCAGCAGGCAGTAAAGAAAGCGAATGGCATGTTGGCTTTCATAGCAAGAGGATTTGAGTATAGGAGCAGGGAGGTTCTACTGCAGTTGTATAGGGTCTTGGTGAGAACACACCTGGAGTATTGCGTGCAGTTTTGGTCTCCAAATCTGAGGAAGGACATTATTGCCATAGAGGGAGTGCAGAGAAGGTTCACCAGACTGATTCCTGGGATGTCAGGACTGTCTTATGAAGAAAGACTGGATAGACTTGGTTTATACTCTCTAGAGTTTAGGAGATTGAGAGGGGATCTTATAGAAACTTACAAAATTCTTAAGGGGTTGGACAGGCTAGATGCAGGAAGATTGTTCCCGATGTTGGGGAAGTCCAGGACAAGGGGTCACAGCTTAAGGATAAGGGGGAAATCTTTTAAAACCGAGATGAGGAGAACTTTTTTCACACAGAGAGTGGTGAATCTCTGGAACTCTCTGCCACAGAGGGTAGTTGAGGCCAGTTCATTGGCTATATTTAAGAGGGAGTTAGATGTGGCCCTTGTGGCCAAGGGGATCAGAGGGTATGGAGAAAAGGCAGGTACGGGATACTGAGTTGGATGATCAGCCATGATCATATTAAATGGCGGTGCAGGCTCGAAGGGCCGAATGGCCTACTCCTGCACCTAATTTCTATGTTTCTATGTTTCTATCTTCACTTTGGTCACTGCAAGGCTGTACCATATGTTGATGAATTCTGCTAGATCATGAAAAGAACACTTTGCCAAGTGGAAACAGTATTGCACTGGGACTAATTAGATTTAAGGGATATAAAAATCACTGCAAAACAGTATTCAGGCAATCAGTGGGGAAGATAACTTGGCTGGTTTCTTGTTAAAATGAAAAGCTTTGTCAAAATAACAAGAGAATTGATGTTTGAGTGCCATGAAGGCTTGCTGACAATCATAACATGTTTGCATGTACAGCATTTATGAAGGAATTAATTGCATGAATGCAAAGGGATATACTTGCAAATACTTCCTGGATTAGTGACTGTGTCCCGTGCTATCAGATGTTTACTTATTATTATAATCTTACCATAATAATTGTAAGTGTGGACCATTGATACAACCTGTAATAGCATGAATGCATCATCAACAATCTTAAGCAAGAATTATTTTTTTAATTCAGAGTCCCTGTTTGAATCCTGAAAGTTATTGGACTGACTGACACCAGACACCCTATAGTTTTGACATCTGAATATTGACAGGTTTGGAAAAGACAATGAAATTGTTCTTGATTTAGTCACAAGCTATTTCAAGGAGAAGTCGCCTCTTAGGGCTAAGGGAATCAAGGGAAAAAACCAGAATGGGGTACTGATTTTGGATGATCAGCCATGATCATATTGAATGTGGGTGCTGGCTCGACGGGCTGAATGCCCTGATCCTGCACCTATTTTCTATGTTTCTGTTGGAAAGTTGGATTGGGGTTGTCAGTATATGAAACTATATATTTTTTTCCTTGATATCCCTTCTGTGAAAATGCATCATTAAAAGATATCTGCAGCTTGGATTTGGCATCAGCCCTCAACTAATCAAAGTTGAAAGCTGTTAACCATATGTTGCCTTGATGTTGTTACTGGGCACGTTTAGTTTTTCAGGCATGCTGTCTTTTGAATTGAATAACGATATGTTTTGAAAGTGATTTTAAAAGTGTGAATGATTTGTAAGGCCGAGACACAATTTTGTCCTAAAATGTTCGCAAACATTTGAGCTCCAAACGTTTTACAATGATCAATGTTTTTGGGGTTTTACGGTGGGACAATTTTTTTTCCCCATAGGTTTTTTTTAACTTTGAACATACATTGTTGGATGAAATTTTGAACAGAATTTAAAGAATGCAGCTCTTACTGCATACACGATCATGTTTTCCATTAATGAGCATTTCTTAACATCAGAATAGCAATACGAGATGTTAGAGATAATATGTAGCCTTAAAGATATGATCTGATTTAAAATTAGTTGAGTTTTAAAACGTATTTTGTATCAGTTTGAATACTATTAATAAGTATCCTCATCTTTCACACAGTCTAAATTAAAATGTATTCTCCCTAACACGTAATCACTTAGAAAACATGCAAATTCCACACAAATAGCATTGGAGGTCAATTTCAAGGAATCATTGGAACTGTGGGGCAGCAACAAAGTCTAGGTTGGGGTGGGAGATTGCAACTTTCACGTGATCCACCCTGCAATAAACCTGGCGTGCACAATCAAATAAGATCAAATAGAACAAGTTGTCCTACAACTTTAGGCTGTGCACGCCATAAGCAAGCAAGAAGAAGAAAGTCTAGGTTGAGCTTTGAACATTACCCTTGCAATGGTTTAATCACAATTGTCACTAATAAACCACCTCAAGTGGATGCTTAGAAGGTTGCATCAACCAAAGAAAAAGGTTGTCAAAAAAAAGACACAAATTGTTCGAGTAAATCAGCAGGTCAAGCAGCATCTCTGGAGGACATGCTCTGGCTTCCCCTGCTCCAGATGGAAGAAGGATAGAGTTTCCCTGCTCCTTGTTTTTCATCCCACAAGCCTCCGCATCCACCATATCATTCTCCAATATTTCCATCACCAGTCACGTCTTCCCATTCACATCTCTTTCCACCTTCCACAGAGACAGCATCCACCACAACTCCTTGGTTCACTCATTCCTTCTCACCCAAACCATCCCCTCCCAGATACTTCCCCCTGCAACTGCTGGAGATTTAACATCTGTCCCTAAATACCTTCCCTCACCTCCCCTCACCTCCAACCAGGGACCACAGCATTCCTTCCAGATGAGACCAGGGTCACATGCACCTCGCCTAACATCGTCTACTGCATCCAGTGTTCCCATATGGTCTCCTGTTCAGATGCAAGACCAAGAATAGACTCGGTGACCATTTTGCCGAATAATTGCACTCTGCCCGCCAATGCCTACTGCATTTACCGGTTGCTAACCATTTTAACTCCTCGTCCAATTCCCATACCTAACTTTCTGTCCTGGGACAGCTCCAATGCCAGAGTGTTACCACATGCAAACTGGCCAATCAACATCTCCTGGTCCCCTTGGGTAGTTTACATCCAATGAATATTTAATTCCCCAATTTTAGGTAACTACCAAAGCCTCGCGCATCCTACACCACCATCTTTTTTCTCCCCCACCCCTTGTCTCCCCTGTGCCCCTGCTGGATTTGCATATACCTCTCCCCCCTTTCCCCTCATCCACCTATATTCCATCTGCTAGCTTCACAATTCACAACCTTTCAATCCTTTTGTCTCACATCAGCAGGCAGTGAAGAAAGCGAATGGTATGTTAGCTTTCATAGCAAAAAGATTTGAGTATAGGAGCAGGGAGATTCTACTGCAGTTGTACAGGGTCTTGGTGAGACCACACCTGGAGTATTGTGTACAGTTTTGGTCTCCAAATCTGAGGAAGGACATTGTTGCCATAGAGGGAGTGCAGAGAAGGTTCACCAGACTGATTCCTGGGATATCAGGACTGTCTTATGAAGAAAGACTGGATAGACTTGGTTTATACTCTCTGGAATTTAGGAGATTGAGAGGGGATCTTATAGAAACGTACAAAATTCTTAAGGGGTTGGACAGGCTAGATGCAGGAAGATTGATCCCAATGTTGGGGAAGTCCAGGACAAGGGGTCACAGCTTAAGGATAAGGGGGAAATCCTTTAAAACCGAGATGAGAAGAACTTTTTTCACACAGAGAGTGGTG
This sequence comes from Leucoraja erinaceus, assembly GCF_028641065.1. Classification (NCBI taxonomy): domain Eukaryota; kingdom Metazoa; phylum Chordata; class Chondrichthyes; order Rajiformes; family Rajidae; genus Leucoraja; species Leucoraja erinaceus. Next base: position 31,258,502 of record NC_073382.1, on the reverse strand, counting down.
AATCTCTGGAACTCTCTGCCACAGAGGGTAGTCGAGGCCAGTTCATTGGCTATATTTAAGAGGGAGTTAGATGTAGCCCTTGTGGCTAAGGCGATCAGAGGGTATGGAGAGAAGGCAGGTATGGGATACTGAGTTGGATGATCAGCCATGATCATATTGAATGGCGTGGCAGGCTCGAAGGGCCAAATGGCCTACTCCTGCACCTAATTTCTATGTTTCTATCTTCTGTCTTTTCATCTCTGGCCTTTTCCGCCCATCCGCCTATAAAACCCTCCTGTTACCTGATCCATTGAGTTACACCAGAACTTTGTGTCTTTTTTTGTAAACCAGCATTGGCAGTTTCTTGCTTCCACAAGATGGTTGTGAAAAAGGTTTAAGTAAGGATGATGAAATATCATGTTCGGGAAGGACTGGGAGAGAATAGGTGTGCATGTGGGGCGAAAAAACAGCTATTTGGGAGCCAAGAGTGTGGTTCATTTATACTGAGGCAAGTAATCATTAGACATTATCATGATATAAGGGATCCACATGGAAATATGGCAAGCTCACAATTGACGGGCATGTTTCCTGATGTAAAACAAATGTCTAAAATAATTGGTTGCTTCCTTCATGAACAAGTGATAGGGAAATCACTGCACCTCTTTGATGGAAATAATACGCAAGGATTTATTCATGTATTAATTCAAGTAAAACAAAAATTGAAATTGTCTCACACTTGGACAGACTTATGGCAAATAAGAAAATCATAAGGGAAGTGCCATTTTGTACAATCTTTGACTATTTGACTAAGTAATTATCAATGGGATATGGATGGTAGCAGAATTATCACTTATTACATACAAGGGATAATAATAGTTGTGTAGCCTTCTCATGTAAACAAAATTAGGAAAAGGCAACACATTGAAATAGTCAACCCCAAATATATGCCAGGATCAGCAAAGAATCCATACTGTTTCCAGTGGCTGGTGTCACATCATGCTAAACACCATGATATACTGCCAATAATTGTGAATTTGACCAGGACAGGATGCTTACGCTAAGATAAATTTGAGATTGCTGACTTTACCAATGAATAATGTAGGAATTGCTGAAAGGAGGTAGGAAATGGGCCAGTATATGTATTGAAGAATTAGAACTGGATAAGTTATCCCCATTGGACCTATAGAAGTTAATAAATTATATTCAATTAAAAATAGGACCAAGGGGAACATACCTGAAAATGACAGACTAAAAAAAAAATGTGTTTCTTTAACATGTGCAGCTTCATGACTAATGTTTCTTAATTTGGTTAGTTTTGAGAAAAGAACACAGAAAACATATAAAATACAAACCCATAAGAAAAGAAAATATATGCAAACGTGTAATTATAGAAGGAATAAATAATGATACTCATGGCAGGCTTAAATTAACAATTAAATTGTTTCTGAACACAAGAACATCTTCAGTTTTGATTTTGCAGTGGTGTTTCTGATGGGATGTTAAATCACAATAGGATTTCAACCATCGATTTAGCAGTGGAAAAAAAATAATATATTGGGATTGTTACGGCAAAGCAACATTCAGGGCTGATCAGTCATGTAAACTTGCTTGGCTGTCAGTTAGAGTCGGGATCTTGTCACAATCCAAACTAAGCATTCTACTGTGGTCCAAAGGTATGACTACTTGTTTAAGTGGATAATGTAAGGTAAGTTGCAATGCAATTAATAGCTCCACTTTAAAGTAAAGTTGCTAATTTTTTGCAGGCGTGCAGGTACAGTAAGTAGGTATGTGACATAACTTACCTTCAGCGACGCTGCAGTTCTGTCACTGGCCGTGTGCGCAACTTTGGCCCCTTGGGGGGGGGGGGGGGGGGGAGGCGGGGTTAAAATGCAGTTTTCTACTGCCTGTCCTGGATATATTTTCTCGGGGAGCTAGCTAACGCTGAAGATTTGTTCCGACGGCCGTTCTGTGAATTTTTTTTGTTTTTTTTAATCACTGGACCATTTCAGTGCTAGAGTAAATTAAAAAAACCACTACTAATGCCGTGAACGCCGACAACGGGGACGGATTTCGGGTATGGGACAGCTAAAGGAAAGCCATTTATTTTACATATAAACGTGCTTCTTAGGATGACCTTAATCCACATTTTACGTTGCGAAAAGGTGATTTAGGCCCCATCCAAATCGGCAGGGCTTTTCCTGCCGATATGGGGTTTAAATTCACTGCAACCGCAGCGTTCCAAACGATCGCATTGCACAAAATCCCACTCGCAAGATGATTAAAATGGCCATTAATTTACAGGAATTAAACACTAAATTCCTTCCATTTGGCCTATAAATTCATGACAATGAGATTTAAAAAATCATGTTACATTGTGAATACTTGTGTGAATGTTATTTGGACACTTGGGCTATTTAAAAATGTTAATCTTTTCTTAAGAAATGGATAGATGTTTAGATCTAGTAATTAAATTTCATATCTTCAGTATTAAAAAAGTTATGGCCATTTTCATACTCGGAATTTAGCATCTTGTTCCCTATTGCTTTTCTATTGACTTAACACAAAAGTTGTGATTGAGGACAGTCAAAAGCCCATAACTTTCTTAAAAATTAAGAGAACTGAAAGACATGTTCAGTTATTTTACATTGAAGCATTCTGAAACAAATATGAAACAATCTTACTTGGATGACCTGAAATTAAAGCATATAATTAGTTAGTTATTAGCCAGCCGTCGCTCCCCTGCCAGCCATCGCTCCCCCGCCAGCCGTCGCTCCCCCGCCAGCCATCGCTCCCCCGCCACCCGCCGCTGCCCTGCCAGCCGCCCGTCCCTCAGCAGCTGCTGCAGGAGCTGCAAGTGTAGCAGCCCCTGGCATCACCGACGGCCCCAGGAGTGGGGAGAGAGCAGGCCCATCCATTACTTACAAAATTAGTTAGGGTTGGCAGGCCACAGCAGCGCTCCCCACCCCCCCCCCCCCCCCCCACCGGCCCCACAACTGGCTCCGCCTGAATCCATCCCCCTACCCAGGCTGTTGGAAGCTTCTCGCCAGGCCGCACCTGAAGCCGTCCTCTGGCTACAGAACCTTCCCCGACTGAAGCCATACACGTCCCCAGCTGCAGGTTGCTTTCCCCCCCCCCCCCCCCATCATCCCCCACCTAAAGTTGTCTCTCTCCTCCGGCCACAGGACGCTCTCTCCCCCCCCCCCCCCCCCCCCCCCCCCCCATCTGCACCCGACAGACCCCGCCTGAAGCCGTCCCATCCTCTGGCTGCAGGATACAACCCCCTCCCCATCAGACCCTGACAGCCCCCGCCTGAAGCCTTCCCTGTCCAGAGCTGCAGGATGCTCCCACTGGCCCCCACCTGAAGCCGGTGGGGAGCGGCAGCAGCAGGGCATGGCAGCAGTAGTGATAAGTCCATGGCAGCAGTAGCGATAAGGCCACAGCAGGAGCAGGCCATGCCAGCGACAGGCAGCAGCAGGCCACGGCAGCAGTAACCGTTGGGCACATAAGCTACATAAGCATATCTCACCTTGAGTTCACCCCTGTCAACTGGTACCTGAGCTCGAGACAACACCCTCATTCAGCTGCAGCAGCAATTACATTATTATCTTAGAGGACCAAACTATATTTCAAACCTGTTTATTCACATTGCCACTACATTGGTGACCCCGACGTGATCCAAATTCAGATTTTTAATTTATCCAGTCACACACAGCCTCGGGTTGTCTGCAACCGACAACCCAGCCCAGCTCAACGATGCTGCCGCCAACCCGGCCTTATGCCGAAGCCCGTCCGGCTCAATGGGCGCGGTCTGGGCCTAGTGTGATGGCTAACAATTTCTCCCGCATGACCCACCCGGAGCCACTCACTGGGGCTAAGATACTGTGGCTGCCGCAGCTCCCCCGCCAGCTGCTGCCCACCGGAATTGAGTGGCCGCAGCTGCCATCGCTCCCCCACCAGCTGCTGCCCACCTGAGCTGAGAGGCCGTGGCTTCGATCGCTCCCCCACCAGCCACCCCCACCAGCCACCACTCCCCCAGCAGCTGCTGCAGGAGCTGCAAGTGAAGCAGTTCCCAGCATCACTGACGGCCCCAGTAGCGGGGGAGCGCAGGCCCACCCATTACCCCCCCCACCTCCCGCCACTGCTGCTTAAGGCCTAGCCACCTGAGAGGGCGGGTCTACCTGAGGCAGCTGCCCGAAGACATATTTCTGCTCCTCACCGGTGCGGACCCAGAAGATCCCTGGTTGCTGGCTGCCCATCCGGCCCAGCAGCGGGGTGGAGCCTCGGTCAGTCATGACTTGGAGGTCCCTCGACGGATTCCACACCAGCTTCCAGCCTCCGCCCATGCAGTGTAGCCGGACTCCATCGACACCGGCGACGGTGAGTGGAGTCCCTACTTGCAGCGGCAGGGGTGAGCCCCGTCGATGCTGGCTGCCCCGCACACATCTTGAATCACCTTTGAAGGCTGCCTCAGCTAGCCACCAAAGTGGCCACCACGGCCTACTGCCCCATGGCCGCTGCCCCAACTGCAAAAATGGCTGCCGCTCTATCTTCTCGGACCACCGGCAACAGCGCCAACTTCCGTCCGGATGCCGTCACAGCAGTCCGACCAACGTCCTCAGCACCACCTTCCAGCCAGATGTCAACCCTGAAGCCTGACCAGTGGCAACAGCGCCACTTCAGGTGGTATGCTGTCACTGCAACCTTCAGTTTTCCAGCACAGCTTCCCATCCTGCACCATGGACACTGGACAATTTGAACTTTCCTACCACTTTGCACTTGTTTGCACACTGTAGTTTGTTTTGTTTCTTTTCACTTTTTTACACTGTATCACCACGCTGGGTTTAGCATTCAGTTTTGTTTTGTTTGATTTTTTTCTTTGCTTGCATTGTTTGCCGACGCCTCCCAGCCGTTACTGAGTGCCTTATTTCTGGGGACACGGCGCCCTGCTGGTCGAGGAGATGCGACTGTACTCGTCCATCCGGCAGCTTTTGCATTGGTCTCCTCGCACCCCTTGGAATAGGGCCGAGACAACACCCTCGCTCAGCTGCAGCAGCAATTACATTATTATGTTAGGGGAGCAAACTGTATTTTCTCACTGAATAAAGCAACTGTTTATTCACCACGTTTGGTGCCACTACAACATCAGGGCCTGTACTTCCTGAGAAGATTACAGAGATTCGGTATGTCAAAGAGGATTCTCTTGAACTCCAACAGGTGCACAGTAGAGAGCATACTGACTATTTGCATCGTGGCCTGGTTCGGCAACTTGAACGTCCAGGAGCGGAAAAGACTGCAAAAAGTTGTAAACACTGCCCAGGCCATCACTGGACCTGACCTCCCCACCATCAAAGAGATTTATCGTAGTCGCTATCTCAAAAAGGCAGCCAATATCATCAAAGAACCTCATCATCCTGGCCACACACTCATCTCACCACTGCCATCGGGAAGAAGGTACAGGCGCCTGAGAACCGTAACATCCAGATTCATGAACAACTTCTTCCCTACAGCCATCAAGCTATTAAACACTTCAACCTCATAAGCTCTGAACTACAATAGATGGTAAGATTAAACGAGAACTTACCTGTTTGAAGTTTGATCTTTATTTTATGAGGAGTTACGATGAGGGATTACGTGAAGACCCTGCCAGCACGCATGCACGACATACTTCAAAGCAGCGGTGTGGAATCACAGAAACAACACAATAATTGAAATAAACATAGTAATGATAAGGAGAACTAAGATACCAATTGATCTCTATAATTGAGGGTGGGAGCAGAGGGCACGTAATCGCTCATCTTAACTCCTCATAAAATAAAGATCAAACTTCAAACTGGTAAGTTCTCGTTTAATCTTACTATTTTACTTCGGAGTCACGTGAGTGACTACGTGAACATTTTAAAGCTCTGTGATTTCAAACCGTGTAACAGTCCATATTTCACTCGCTGCCGAAGTCATCCAAGGGAGGAAGTATGTTATCATGAATCTGTTTATAAAACAATAATGGTTTTATTTGAAAACAATAACAAAGAAAATTATGCTCCCCCGGGCTTAAATTATATATTTGCAGAGTCTAAAATTTTCTCTGCAAATGAAACAGGTTTTACTAATGGCCTGTAGTAGAATGTTTGAAAAGTTATTTCCATGGACCACCCCGCTGTTGCCAGGATGTGGTCCAATGGCACGTCCATTCTGTTAGCCGCCGACGTGGATGCTGCCCTGGTGGAGTGAAATGTGTAAATATCAGTATCCACTCCAGCAGCTCCCAATACCTGTTTGAGCCATCTAGAGATGGTTTGATTCGACACCCGACCATGTGGCTTTTTTGTGGCTGATCCATAGTGCTTTTTCTCTCCCTCGGGAATCTTTGGTTGTGTTGATGATATATAGTAGAAGGTGAGTCATGCCACATAAACAGGGGTGAGGTGGGTACGCCCAGAATTCCATAATGAGTCCTGAAGATCCTGGTCAGCTCTGTTTTACCAGCTCCTGAACGGTGAATGTTATTTGGTCTGATGTTATGACCATATAGTCCAGTCTGTTTAGGTAAAGGGACTGGACCCTTTATGCTGAGACTTAAGCCATCATTATGGCCGTTTTCAGGGTTAGCTGTTCCAGAGTGAGGGATCTGGTTGGTGGCCATCTCCTTAGGTATGTCAGGACAACGGTGACATCACAGATCTTGGTATATCTAGGTCTAGGGGGTTTTGAATTGAAGGTCCCACTCATCAATTTGACCACCAGCGGATGAGACCCTATGGCCTGTTGCCCTGGTGCCTGTCTTAGATAGGCTGACAGTGCACTTCTAACACAATTGATAGTGCTATAGCTCAGACCTTCATCGTGGTGAAGGCTGGTCAGGAACTCCAGTACATTAGTTATGGTGATTGATTTGTAGGTTGTCCCTGATCTCGAGCAGTATGTTTCGCATTTCCTTATACTGGAGAGATATTGTTTCTTGGTGGAATGTCGGTGAGATGCTGTCATCGTGTCCATGGTCCTATTTGACAATCCCAGGTCCAGCAAAGGTCTTTTTAGAATCTGCAATACGGTAGGTTTATTCTGTCATGGCATGCGTGACTTACGCCTGATACGGGGTGGATCGGTAGACCTGGTCCGCTGGGAATGGTCATGGGTGTTTCAATGACCCTGTCAAGGACCACTGGGAACCATGGATGTGCAGGCCAGTCAGGTACTACCAAAATGCCCGAAGCAGAGTTCATCTGTATTTTGCGTAGTACCCGACTGATGAGGCAGAAGGGGGGAAAAGCATAGAGAAATTAGTTCCCCCAGTTCAACGAGATTGCATCCATCGCCGCTGCCTAATGGTCTGGTTCCCAAATGACATACATCGGTTCCTGGTGATTCAGTCGGGATGCAAGGAGATCGATATCTGGTGTTCCATATTGCTTTGTAATTTCAGCAAATACTTTGGGGTTTAACATCGGTGTTATCATTGAACTTGCGTGACCTGGTGTCTGCCACTGTATTTAGCTTATCTGGTAGGTAAGTTGCTGACAGCCAAATATGTTTGTCGACACACCATTGCCAGATTGTGTTTACCAAATTATCACATGATATCGATTTTACCCCACCCATATGGTTAATATAGGCCACCACTGTGATATAGTTATGCCCAGTGTCTGTAGTTGTGATGATTATAGATTAGTCCATCTACCACCTGTACTGGATATGGTATTAGTTGTTCCCCAGCCTTGAGCACTGGCATCTGTTTGTATTGTTAATGTTGGGTTATTGGTAATGATGGGACTGGAACTATGAAAAATGTTTTCTTTCCACCATTGTAACTGATATTGCTTCAATAGGCAATTTCATGGTTCGGTCAGAGTGACCTGCATGTTGTTTTAACACTTGCACCTTTGCTCTTTGTAAGTTTTGATAATGCAAAGGTCCAAACTGGGTAGCTGGTAATGCTGCTACTAATTTCAGTAGAGGGAGATGCGATGGCCACTGCTTGATAGTGCACTGGTGCGGGAATGCTTGTGCTCCCTTGGCGAGCTTGCCCCATCTCCCAGAGCAAGTCTCGCTGGAGCATTTGCTCCATGAGCCTTCCGATACGGCTTAAAACGGCTCTTGGGCGGTGAGTCTTCCACGCCGGACTCATCCGAGTAAACCGGCCGGTCCGACTTCCGTTTTGCCTTACCTCCAGCCCACTGCAGTTGTTCGAGCTGTGCTAACGGTGCTGGGCTTGGCTCGGAAATGTTGTCGGTGACTGAGGACCGCAGCGAGTGCGGTCCAGGTGCCGCCGGTCGCCCCCCCACTGCTGGAACCCTCCTGGTCCATTGCAGTCGGACGGGATATGACCTTCCTTGGTGTTTTCCCTTGTTCATGTTCCTGTTGAGTAAAACAGAACAAGGGTTCCAAAATACATGACCTCAGAGTAAGTTTACTTACCTGGAGGTCCCATTTTCAAAATTGTTGCTGGAGAGCTCGTACTCCCGTCCGTCGCTGTTGCACTGCATGCTGGCAGGGTCTTCACATAGTCACTCACGTGACTCTGAAGTAAAATTATTATTATTATTATTATTATTGTTATTATTATTGCCGTGTTATTGTTTGTTCTGAGTTTTTGTTATATTATTTATTACGATTATATATTCTGTTGTGCTGCAGAAAGTAAGAATTTCATTGTTCTATCTGGGACATAAAAATAAAACACTCATAACTCTGGACAACGGAAACCCTATGGGCGGGAATGGCTGTGCTAAGAATGGATGGGGGGGGTGTTGAGGGGGGATGGAGTGAGTGCGTGAGGGGGTGGTGGAAGGGCAAATGGCGGAGTGGGGTGTGGTGAGGAGAGCAGAGGAGATTAGGGACATCACAACAGGAACCTGTTTGTTGTGCCCGAGTGGGGCTGGGGCCCAGAGCTGCTGAGTGAGTCTGGGGCTGGGAAAGGCTGAGTGAGGCCGGGGCTGGGAAAGGCTGAGTGATGCCGGAACCAGGAGACAGGCAGTGGTAGTGCACCCTCCCCTCCCCAGCCCTCGACAGGCCCCAATCGGAGCTGTCCCTGCCCGCCGGCTACAGAGCACTCCCGCCTGCAGCCTTCCCCATCCCCAGCTGCATTCCACTCAGCCCACAATGTGCATACTAGCCCTCTGGAAACCAGTCCCTTCAGCCCACAACACCTAGCCCAGCCACAGAACATTCCCTCCGGCACCAGCTGCACTACGCCCCCCCCCCCCCACCTGAAGCCATCCTCGTCCCAGCTACAGGACGACCCCGCTGGCCCTCGCCTGTAGCTGTCCCGCTCCCCCGGCTACAGGAAACTCCCGCTAGTCCCCGCTTGAAGCCGTCCCCAGCTGCAGGTTGCTTGCTCCCCCCCCCACCGGCCCCCACCTGAAGCCGTTCCTGTCTCCAGCTGCAGGATGCTCCCACCGTACCCTGCCTGAAGCACTCCCCCGATTGCAGGATGCTGCCGCCTGGAGCTGTCCCCTCCCCCAGCTGCAGGAATCTGCCTCCCCACCCCCCTACCTGAAGCCATCCCTGTCCCCGGCTACAGGACATCCCACCGGCCCCCACCTGAAGCCATCCCCTTCCACTGCTGCAGGATGCACCCCCCCTCCAAAGGCCCCAGTCTGAAGCCGTCCCCGTCCCAAGCTGCAGGATGCTCCCTACCGGTCCCCGCCTGAAGCCAGTGGGGAGCGGCAGCGGTAGGCCATGACAGCGACAGTCCACGGCAGCATTAGACAGTTGCAGCGGCAGGGTTAGGCAGCGGTAGGCCATTGCAGCACTACTCCTACCCCCGCCATCCCCCAACAGTCCCAGCCTGAAGCTGTCCTCTCCCCCGGCAGCAGGACGCTCACCGACTGAAGCCATCCCCCAGCTACAGAACGCTCCTGCTGGCCCCCGCCTTAAGCTGTTCCCATCCCTCCCTTGTGACAATGGGGCCAGCTTCGTCTAGTATATAGTTAAAGCCAGAATCATTTGTCAGAGTGGGAATTAGTCCATTATTATCTTACCTTGTGTACTGGTGATAGGTGGAAATTGTGTATCAAGGGCACAAGGAAAATAACAACTGCAAGTGCCAGTCTAATCTTTGGAAATGACAAACATGTGGGATTCTACAACTAAGCAATTTATACTGGGATAATAAAGAACAGTGCTATACATATAAATTATAAGCAAAGGTATTCATATTAGAAATTGAACTAAGCTGAGGCCCCTGCTCTTGCACCTCAAGACCCAGACCGATGGATCGCAGCTTCTGGGGGAGCCCTGCTCACTGGATCCAGTGGACAGTTGGCCTGGAAGGGAGAGCCCACCCTGCTAGCCTCTGCTCGTCCTCCAAAGATCAGAGACTGGGATGAGGGAGACAATGATGATCTGAGGCCAATAGGAGAGGAGAGGGAACCGGGGTCTGGCCAACCGTGCCATCGTGGTTGGCTGCAGGAGGCACATCTGGGGGAACAACGGTGGATGGCGAGGAGAAGAACGTGGCGTTTCAGGAAGGAGATGGCTGGAAACCTGCAACAGCCTGGATCTTACCAAGAAAAGGCAATACTCATATGAATTTGAGCGTGGAGTTTGCAAGCAGTGCCAAAACATGACCCCTCTTGCATGCGGGCTAAGGAGACTATTTCTGTACACTTGCTAATTAAAGATCAGGGATATGGCAATACTGTTTGTAAGAAAAATAATTTATCTCTGTTAGCATGTCGTGCCTGTAACAATAAGAGCACCATTGAACCATTTGGTGTTGAAGAAGGTGGATTTGATGATGGATAATGTCAAGGTGGGAGTTATTCTCTCTTCCTGATCAATGCCTGTCAATTCCCATTTGTTTGCTCATATCTCAGTGATATCCAGTTTGTGTTACACAAGTCCACATTCATAATGAGGTACAAATGAAACTCAAAATCACCAAAATCAGGAACATCCCAACTTTTGACTGCCCTGAGGGAAGACCATTAATGAAGCAAATTTGATGGTTGAACTATGAAAATGTTCTGGGAAACTTTTGATTCTTGGCCTGAAGCTGGCATGAACGGTCTCCAATAAATGTCACCATTGTTATTTGGGGGAGGCAGACACTCTCATTGCACCTCTGGAATTCATGACTTCTGTTCATATTTGGCCCAGCACTGAAACAAAGTTTGGAATCAAGTCGCCCAATTGGAATCCAAACAAAGTATCAAAGAGTAGGAGATTATGTTGAGTCCTAAGTTAGGCATACAACTTGCCTGACTATTTGAACATTGAACATAGGAAAGTACAACACAAGAACAAACCCTTCGACCTACAATGTCTGTGCTGAACATAATGCCAAGATAAACTAATCTCATCTGCCTGCACAAAATCCATACACTTCCATTCCTATCATATCCATATGCCTACATAGGTCTTTTAACTGTCACTCTCATGTCTGCTTCCACCACAGGTTCCAGGCACCCTCCGCCCTATGTGCGAAAAACAAAAACTTGCCCCACACATCTCCTGTAAACTTTGCCCCTCTCATCTTAAAGCAATATTTTCTAGTCCTTGACCTTTCCACCCTGGGAATAAGGTTCTGACGGTTTACCCTATCTGAGTATCTATTAATTTTACATGGTCATTTTACACCTCTTCTCAACCTCCAGCATTCTGGAGAAAACAATCCAAGTTTGTCCAATTCTCATTGTACCTAATCCTCCATAATACAGGCAGCATCCTGGTAAACATCTTCTGTACCTTCTCCAAAGTTTTGGCATCGCTGGGGCACCTAGAACTGCACAATACTCCAAATAAATTCTAACCAACATCTTGGAGAACTTCAATTTTATGATGTTTGTCTGCAATGATGTTAAAGACCAGATTAGTAGCAATATCCCAGAAACCAGTCTTGACAATACCCTTGTTTCTAAAATGTATGTTGATGAAATAAATCAAGGCACCTTCAAGCTGGAGATACTGTGGACAATTCTGCCTGTTGTCACATGTTAATTGGACAGAAAGAATTTTGATTTTCTTTCTATTCATATTATACTGCAGATTGGGCTAAATTGACCATGTTCGAAAGTTCTAGGAGCAGAATTATGCCATTTGGCCCATCAAATCTACTCGGCCATTCAATCATGGTTGATCTATCTTTCCCTCTCAACCCCATTCTCCTGCCTTCGCCTCATTCTAAAAACTGAGCTGCACAAGTATTCTAGACGAGAACTAGCCAGTGAACACAATCTATGACAACAAGTAGTCATGGAAGGTGGGAAGTGATCAAAGTTAATTGCTTGATCACCCAGTACAGTGTTTCCTATTCTGCATAAAATGTCATGAATTCATCCTATCTGGCAAATAGGGCAATAATAATCATGTTCCCGTACATTGCCACCAGGGGCGCCGTATGATGGCATCCTCTGCCTACAGGCCGTCTGCTTTTTCATCTTTTTGTTATTTTTAGTTTGTTTAAAAAGTATGTTTTGGAGGGTCCTTAGTCTTTTTATGTGGGGGAGGTGGGGAAAGGGGGAAACCGTTTCTCAGTCACTTCCTGGCGAGGATGTGACTATTCGCTGAGTTGCGCCTTCGCCCACCTCGCACGGCCTACCATCTGGTTTGGCATGGCTTTGCCTGAAGGGGACTGACCAGAGCTTCAGCAGCAACGCAGTACTGATTTGCCATCGCAGAGTGGGCGATGCCTTACTGTGGATTGCCGTTTGGAACTCCGGAGTGTTGGGCCTGCTGCTTTGACATCGTGGAGCTGTGGTTGTGGAGCTTCCAGCCACGGGCGGCGCTGACTTTGACATCGCAGAGTCCTGGTGATCCCTTTGCCAAGAGCCGCCAGTGTTGAGCCTCCACCCAGCTAGGCCAGTGGACTTCGGGAGCCGTGGTCTCCGTTATGGGGCTTTCTCATGGGGCGACTTGATGCAAGATGTAACTAGAGTGAAGTGGTCGTGGTCTAGCACGATATCACACGATATAACGGGGTGTAGATAAAGAGTTCCCACAGGTACTCGGCATTTCTGTTATTTGTGCAAGTGACTTGTCTGTCTCCCGAGCTTTCCCGTTAAATCTTGAATGACATTGTGAACTGTGAAGTGTAGTTAAATCATCACATGGCACAAATGATGTAACTTTTTTTTCACACACTATAAATACTAGGTACATGGAGAAGTGGTGCAACCGAGGCGGAAATGGTCCCACTGCAGCGTTTCAAAGGTAACTCGGGCACATACAGTGGGAAAGAGCAAAGAGGCCATCTCTGCGCTTACTACTATTCACAATTGGGGTGTGTGCCATGGCAGGACAGCTCTATTGATGGGTAGCTGACCACAGGAACACTATGCATTTTCTATGCATGTTAGCAGATGCATAGAAAATAAGCTGATAATAATGTCCCGTTGTAATCCTGCTTACTTCTCTTTGTTTCACTTTAAAGTGTTGTCCTCTGAAAAGTGCTTCCTATAAGATGGTCGTCCGCAAAACCTGCCATTTAGCACATTGCATTGTCCCTTTTATTGCCTGAGTTTAGGCTTGTTGCGGAGGTTAATGAATAGAATCTGTTTAAAAAAATCTAGCGTGCCTCATTTGTTGATTTTCATGTTTGCGAAGCCCTTTTTTAGACAAATGTTGTTTGGTGTGATGCACCTTCTCTCAATATGTGCAAGAAGTCGTCTTTTTATATTGTCAAATAGGAATAAAGATTTTGTCTCACATTGACCATGATGAGTGTCTTATTTTATTATCTACTGGTGAAACTTTCAAATGTTTATATAGCTCAGCAATTGAGGGACCTGAACACTCAAAAATGAAAAAGAATGAAAATGTGATTATATCACCTCCCTTCAACTATTTTGTGTTTCAGCATGAGAGGGATTATAACATTAGAGACATTCATCTTCTAGTGATGTGTTAATGAAGAATTGCAGACATCAATCTGATAGTAAAAAATATATTGATTTAACAATGAGGTAAACAAGCACTGACAATCAAACTGCTAAGTTAAAAGCTTTATCACACTTCAGGCGTTCGCAGGAGTTCCCACGGTAAAAGCAAGAGTTATTACGGATATCGCACTGGCCACTACGTCCATATAATGTTTCAATGTTCAACCACAAGTGTACAAGTCACTCTTGGAGAAATTCAAGCTTGCTTGAATTTTCTCCCGAGTCAACAAGTTACACAAGTACCTGCCGTTAGCGCCACGGTTGTCCACGGTGTTCCAGGAATGCCGTACGGTTATCATACGAGGTTCCCATGATGTTCAACTCTGGTTACCTCTTGCGTCAAGTCGCACCGTGAGAAAGCCCCATGAGGGGGTGGCCGATTCGGAAGTCCAGGCCGCTGAGAGTGTTCTTCCGTTCTGACGCCGGAGTTCCGATCGTCCCGGCGAGAGGGCCTGAACTTTGGGCTGCCCGTGGCGGCGACTGCGGACAGCTCTGGAGGCCCTAACCACGGGTGAACAAAGAGGAAGGTGACTGAACTTTAATGCCTTTCCTCACAGTGGGAAACGTTGATTCCGCTGTGTGGGGATGTTCATGTTAAATTCTATCGTGTGTTGTGTTTTTTTTTATTCGTATGGCTGTATGGTAACCCAAATTTCACTGTACCAATTGGTGCATGTGACAATAAATGTAAACTTGAAGTGATAGTAAATTGGCTAACCCAGCAATCTCATTAAAATATAATGTTCTGCTGGCACATTTGTCTTAATTCCACACCAAATGTAATGAACTGAGCTAATCTGTGCAATGTAGACTTATTTATTTTGTTAAAAAAATAACACTATTGCAGCGCAGCTGACTGGAGTCACGTTTCAATCCCTGAGGAAAAAAACAATCTCCCAGTCTTAAACCAGTAACTTAAGCGCTGTGTTAACTTTCAGCAGAACCGTATTTCTGTTGTGTTATATCCCTGGAGGATGGAGAATTACTAAAGTCTGTGTTCATAGCTACAGGAATTAAAACAGCCATTGTAACATATACACACTGATGGGTCATATCTGGAAGATTTTCCATGGATCCTGGCATTTCTGAATTTCCCATTCTAACATTTACAATATTGGAAAAGTGAATCCAAAATGTTTATTGGAAATTTCATAGCATAGTGATGCAATATATTTTGGGGAAATCTTTCTCCCCATCAAACCAACTAAGCAATTTCTGAGACAAAATTCCAAATCTTATTAATACATGGTCCAATTTAATTAATTTCTACATTAATTATAGATTACATTTCATCTTAATGGATCTACCGATGTCCGTCATCATTATTGACCAAAGATTGATCATTTTAGTTCTACTTAAACCTTTGACTTCTTATGACTTTGTTTCAAAAGACTACCAATGGTACCATTCCCTTAATACTTCTCTTAAGCCAGTTGTTCAGTGTTCCCATTCGCCATCTCTTCTTCAATAAAGCTTGAATTCTAAGGACCATTGTGATCAAATGTCATTGTACATAAGCCTCGAGTTTCTAAATACTAAGAAATTCTAAGGCTGAATAAGTCTCCCAATTGCCAATTTGACAGATATCCCTTAATAATAAATTTCTGATTACAATTAAAATCCTCTCCCAAGGATACTTGTTTACTCCCCTGAGTTGAGAACTACATGTTGCGAAGATGTAACTACTTGGATGCAATGCAAGTAATTGACAATTCTGAGGCATTCCACTCAAAGATGTACTGGGAAAATCAAGCTGCCATGGGACTGCCCAATGTTGACCATCCAATTCCAGGACAGTGAGTGTAAAATACTCACTTGCAAAACTCCAAAAGGAATACTACAAGGGATGTAAGTTTATCTCATGCATCATTGGATCAGGTGCACAAGGGTGTTTAGCACCTGGAAGGAAACAAGCAACTTTCAGTTCAAGTTAAATGGTGAACTGCTCTCTTGCAATGAAGAGCTCTTGCATCCTCCCATGCCTAGAAACCCAGCTGAAAAAAATAGTGGCCGACTACCTCAGACAGCTGAACCTCGCCCTGTCAACAGCTTTTGAAAGCGGCATTTGACCGGTAAGCAGACCGGCTGCAGGAGGAAGTGCAGTGCCTCAATGCTGGAGTTGGCCACTGGAGGCCCTGCAGAAGCCTGCCGTTTGATTGGACTAGGCGTCACTCCATGAGGCCCAAAACTTGGACTGGATGTGACATGCAGTGGCACATAGCTGTGGAAGACACCAATGGCCAAACTTGTCCAGGCTGACCCTTCAATGCCACCAGGACAATGGGCCTTCATGGTCAGGTCAAAAATTCTACCCTTACAACTGGGACTTGAAAATTGTGCTAAATCTGGTGACTGTATTCTGTCTGTGTGCTACTACTACACATTACACTTTTTTTTTTTTTAAATGTTTTGTTTATTTTATTAGAAGTTAATACAGTACAAAACAGTACAGTGGAACTTAATTTTAGGTGCCAACTATGTCATACCGTAATCCATTCTATGTACAACCTCTACTTTTATGTTTTGAGAAGGGAAGTAAGACAAGAAAAAGAAAACAATAGAAAGGGGAAAAAGAGGAAAAATAGATGGTAGAGAATAGAAAAACGTGAAGTGTGTATATAAAAAAAAAAAGAAAACGTAGAAAGTAGAAATAGGAGAGAAGTCCCCTTAAAAGAGAAATTTTCAAATCTTTATTTGGAGATGTAGATCTATCCACGGCATGAACTGAAATCAGCAATCTTTACGGTACCGCTGCATCACATGATTCCAAAAAGTCGATGAAAGGAGACCAACTCCTTAAGAATTGGTCATATTTATCTATTAGTCGGAGTCTCATTTCTTCAAGGCGTGCTATGTCCATCATATTCCTATTACACGTTTTAACCGTTGGTATGGTTGTATTTTTCCAAAATGTAAGTATCAATTTATTTCCAATTATTAATCCATAATTTAAAAAAAACATTTTGGTCTTTATTTAAATTGATATCTTCTACTATTATTCCAAATATAATCCATTCCGTTTTAGGCTCTATTGTGGACTTAAAAAGCTTTGTAAATATATCAAATATATCGCTCCAAAATGTATTCAACTTTGTACATCCTACAAATTAATGTGTTATATTAGCGTTTTGAAACAAACATTTATCGCATCTGGGAGAGACGTTTGGATAAAATTTATTCAACCTCGTTTTTGAATAATATAGTCTATGTAATAATTTGAATTGAATTAAATTATGTCTTGCATTAATAGAACAATTATGTGTGATCATCAGATACTTTTCCCATCTATCCTTCGAGATCTTTATCATTAGCTCATGTTCCCAATCTTCTCAGTGCTTCTGTTGAGGGTAATTCTCTATTTAATATAGTATTATAAAAGTATGATATTAGATTTTGTGAATCAGCCTTAATATTCATTGCTTCTTCTAAAGGGTCTAAAAATATAGTTTGAAATCTATGTATATATTTCTTCATAAAGTCACATATCTGTATATTTTTAAAATATTGATTATCCTTCAGTTTAAATTTTAATTTTAAATGTTGAAATGATAACAGTTTGCCCAATTCATACATATCCCCTACTTTCCTAATCCCCAGTCTATCCCATTGTTGATATGTTTTGTCGATGACAGATGGTTTGAATGCGGGATTGTTCACTAGTGGGGTTAGTACTGATAGATGATTTAATTTCAAGGATACTTTTATTTGTTTCCAAATTCTTATTGTATTGTGAATAATTGGGTTCTTCTTATATATTATACTATTCAATTTTATCGGTGAGAGCAAGGTCGTTCCTATATCGTGCAGATAGCACTCCTCTTTCTCCATTCTTATCCACCAACTGCTGAGTGGGACTATCCAACCAGTACATTATGTTCTTAATATGCACTGCCCAGTAGGAATACATAAAGTTAGGTAATGATAACCCCCCAACTTCTTTAGGTTTACACAAATGCTTTTGTTGAATTATGTGTGCTCTGTAATCCCATATAAAATTAGTGATAGTAGAATCTAGTTTTTTGAAAAAGTATTTTGGAATATATATTGGGATCGCTTGAAACAAAATATTAATTGTGGTAAGAAAGTCATTTTTATAGCATTAATTCTACCTATCAATGAGAGCGGGAGCGTTTTCCAAAATTTAATCATATCATTCAGTTTATTTAATAGTGGCATAAAATTGGCATTAAATAATGATTTGTGTCTTCTCGTAATTTGAATACCCAGATACTTGAATTTTTCTGTTGCAATTTTGAAGGGGAATTTTAGTAAGTGTCTCGAATCCTATGGTTTTAAAGGCATAATTTCGCTTTCATTCCAATTTATTCTATATCCTGAAAAAGAGCAGAATTCCTCAATTAATGTTAATAATGTGGGTATACTCATTTGTGTATTAGTAATATATAAAAGGATATCATCAGCGTATAATGACATTTTATTCTTTGAGTCCTTAGTGTTATATCCGTGAATATTCGGGTGATTTCTAATCCTTTCGGCCAGCGGTTCTATCATAAGCGCAAATAGCAATGGTGATAAGGCACAACCTTGCCTATTACCCCTTGATAAGTAACATTTTGGAGATAGCATATTGTTAGTTAATATTCTTGCCATAGGTCTATCATAAAGCAGTTTAACCCATCTAATAAAATTCTCTCCCGTATTAAATTTTTGGAGTGCCTTGTATAAATACTGCCATTCTACCTGATCAAATGCCTTCTCTGCATCCAGCGTAACAACTGAAATATCTTCATTGTCCTCATTGTGAGAGTACATTATATTGAAAAGCCTTCTCAAATTATTAAATGATTGTCTTTTGGGTATAAATCCCGTTTGATCCGTATTTATTAAATTGTTAATATAATTATTTAGTCTTCTAGCTAGAATCTTTGCTAAAATTTTCTGATCCGTATTTAGAAGTGAAATAGCTCTATAAGAACCCGGTTCATCTAAATCTTTATCTTTTTTTTGGTATAAACGTTATTGTTGCTTCTGCTAGGGTTTCTGGTAGTTTATTTTCGGTATAAGCCTGCATGTATAAATTGAATAATCTTGGAACAATTGACTCCTGAAATCTTTTATAAAATTCATTACTAAAACCATCTGGTCCTGGGGTCTTCCCATTTTTCAGTGAGTTTATAATTTGTTTTACTTCTTCACTAATAATCCGTGCTAAATTGCTCTTGTTCTAAACTATCCAATTTTGGGAGAGTACAATTATCTTAAAAAATTATAATTTTACTAACATCTGTATTTATTTTAGATGTATATAAATTATGATAAAATTGGGCAAACCTCTTATTAATATCCTTTGGCACACTGTACTGTTTCTGAAATACTTATCTAAGATTTACCTAAATGCTTATGTACAGTGATTCTTGTACTGAACTATATGCAAAAATGAATTTTCATTGTATCTCGGTACATATGCCAAATAAAGCACCATTGAACATATCAAAGTTCATCTAATTGAAAACAGCATTATACATTTGTAATTTGAATGCAAAAGAAAACACAGTTAGGATAAATGGAAAATTAAAATATATCACTAGAAACATGTTGCGTACATTATTTGAACCATGTTTTCTGTGACATTCGAGTGTCAAGAGGAGCAGATAAATACTGATGTACTTTGCATCCTTCCATGTCTCCAATGCTTAGAGTACAATGTGTAGAATATGTTTCCCTCAACATGTGCATGTTTGGGATTTTTTTGATGGACCATTCATTTTATCAGCTGAACTTCGGTTTGAGTGTGTTGAAGGAAACTGAAGATCCCGGAGAAAACCCATGTATCTATTGATAACTCTCATTCAATGAATATGTAAGCCTCAATATTAATGGAAATGCAGCCTTTGGCTAGGGAATTAAAATTACATGGGGATAACCCAGAATCAAGTCAGTGGATTGGAATCAACCATCAGACCTAATTCAAAGTTTTGAATTGCAGTTTTTGTAACCCTAGGCAGCAAAGCTAATATGATGCACACCCACATAGCATGATCTCAATGTTACCTAATGGGTAAATGTAGAATTAGGAATTGTATGGATTCAAACAGTGTTTACAATGGGGACAGCAAAGATAGCTCCCATTTCTATAAATGGAACTGGATGTCATTGGTGGCATAACCTATAAGAAAATAAATAAAATATAAACAGGAGTAGAGACCTGAATGTCATTGCTGAATGGAGTTCTGTCAGTAACTGGCCAGGCAGGGAGATGATGCAGCTGATGGCAGCAACTTTTGTTTGGGCAGTGTGGGCAGGGAATGAGAGTGAGCCCACTGATGGAGCATCTTCCTGTGTGAGTTGGGTGATCCTCTCCATTCATCTCCCTTCATTCACCTGTTTTTCTAGATTAATTATCTTCCTTTTCTTTTCAGTACCCTGGCTCCCTTCACCCATATTCCTTCAACCTAATTCAGACCCCAGAATCTCTCTCAGAATATTTTCAAAGGTAAACCACCCATCTACATCTGTTCCTGTCAGCAAAGTGTGCTTTTGGTGTGTCCTGTATACCAGAGGCATTGACATCCTGCATGCACATCTCACTCAGTTACACTGCTGCACCTCACATCCAATTCAGAGCTGCCAATTGGAGTGGAAATAAACAACAGGACAGATAGGAAACTGCTCACGATACATTGCTTCCACTGCCAAGCTAATGTAACCCCAAGTTGAGTAATTGAGCTGCAGATGGTGCTTGTGTATGTGCCCGTTATGTTGATCAGGACTGAGATGGATTCCTCCCATCTATCTAAAATGTGCATTAAAATATAGTTAATCATTTAATTTGCCAACATTGATCAGATCATTAAAGGATTTGTTGCAATGAATTCTGGAGTACCCAGTACTGATCTTGTAGGGACACAAGAACAAAATTTAAAAATAGTAGCTCAGCTATCAGGCACCACAAGTCTGCCTCATTACATAATAAGATCATGGCTGACATATGTTAGCCTCAACTTCTCTTTTGTGCTATTTCTCCACACTTGTCTATTACTCCATCTGTCAATCTCCAACTCCACTGTAAATACTTCTATTGATTCAGCTTCCACCCGTTATGTTTGATTAAGGCCAACACTCATTCTTCTATATCTTCCAACCACAATTCCTTATCTCATCTTGTCAACCAACAGGTATCTCCATCCTATTAATTTCCCCTTGGTTCTTTAAAATTCATACTATTATATCCAAGTGTTCCTGTTATTTTTTTTAAATGAAAGCACAAAGTGATAGGGCAATGTCATGGCTGGATTAAAAAAATACGATCACAATTGCAATGTATTTGCGCAAATGTCTAAACAACAATAACTATGTATTCTGAAGGTTTGAAGTTTGTTTTAGCAAAATTTCAAATACCCTGAAAAGATTAAAAAAAGGAAACAACGATTGTTGTTGTACTTCTTATTGATCAACCATTTTCCTCCTCTCTCCTTACTCAGCGAAGAGTCCTTCGATGTCAAGGATGTAATTTGCCATCATCTTGTCACTTGTCACCTATTATTTAGAAATGATACTGGAATGGTCAATGAATGACAATAGACAATAGACAATAGTCTATTATGAATGGGAGTATGAGGATATTGGCATAAAATATTAGCAGGAAGTCATGCCTTGCAGGTCAGATTGGACATAAGCCCCACTTTCAAAGTAAGAAAGAAAATAAAACTAAACAAATTGAGCTGGACAATTGACACAGACAGGAATCAAGTTACCTAACATTATATAATACAATGTTAAATCCCGAAGACTTCTATTTAGGCAGAAGCTGAAGTATATTCCTTAAGCTTACAGTGAACTTCACTTGAGAGTGCAGGAGGCCACTAGTCAGTTGGTTAGATTGGGATGGAGAATTGAAGTGGCAGAAAATGCAGAATCACCATTGCATCCAGTATGCATTTAGTTTCTCCAAGGTCAAATTGATAACATAAAATGCAACGCACTAGTTTAGAAGAGGTGCAAGTAAACTGTTGTTTCACCTGGAAAGACTGTTTGGGTCTTAGATAGTGGGAAAGGAAGAAATGTAAACACAAGTGTTGCATCTCCCGTGGTTGCAAGTGAAAGTGTCATAAAAATTGGGATGGGTGATTTGTGGAATCAGAAGACTGAACTTGGGTGTCATGAGGGGAAAGATCCGTGTGCAATGTTGAAAAGGGAGGGGAGAGGAAGAATGTGTCTGAAATTGCAGAGAATGGTGTGCATCAGATGCTGGTGGAATAGAAGGTAATGACCAGGGAACTCTTTATTTAACCTGTCTCAGAGGAGAGAATTTGAGAACACATGCATAAGAATGATCAGATGTGCTCAGGGCTTTTCACAATGGTAGTGGAGAAACCATGGTTTAGGAAGGATGATATGTCAAAGGCATCTGCTCAAAAAGTCTCACCATCAGGGCAAATACGATGGAGGCATAGTGATTGGGTAAATGAAATAGATTTCTGTATATTGGCCAATAATGTCTGTAATTGGGCAAATGGGTTGGACAACAATGTCCTTCTCAATTCAGCAGGATTCAAAAATGCTTCCAGCAATGGTGATTGAATAATTGTGGAACTGCTATATGATGTTTATATGTTTAGTTTGTAACAACACTGCCTGTACTTAGTCTCTAAAGTTTTGCGTATTTTCAGGTAGAAAAAGTCAAGGGATCATCCCATCTTCATCAGTGTGATGGCGGTCGAGAGAGTCAATAGCTTTAGTTCTTGGGCATACAGATCTCTGATGATCTGTCCTGGGCCCAGAACAATGATGCAATCTCAAAGAAAGTTCATCCACACCTCTACTTCCTCAGAGCTACTTTGACATACTATCATCTGATTTATCTAGAATAACTGATAATATTTATTTATATACATATATATTCCTGCAAATATGTAGCGTGAGAATTTCATTGTTTTACTCCTGGCGCATAGGCCAATAGTGTTCTTGACTCTTTTGACTTAGTTCTCACTTGCCCAGTATTTTGATATTGGCAATAAGGAAAAGTACAAGCCGTCCTCAAGGGATGCTTTGTAATTATTCTCAGAAACAAGGAGCAAACATTCCCAATTAAGCTTAATGTTCTGAAATGCAACCTCGCCGTATCTTTTCCTTTCTTTAATTTATTGGGTCCAGATACCAGCTGAGCACTAATGCAGTTCCAGTGAAATCTGCTGCCTCAGCACAGTCTAAGAATCAATAGTCTTCTTACAAATGGCTCTAAACCTCTTCTTACAAATGGCTCTAAATCTCAGAACTCTTCTTACAAATGGCTCCAAACCTCAGAGCTAGATGTGATCTTTTTCCCATTGGTTGCTTACTCAGTTGTTTGATCATGGTTGGCAAAGTATATTGATTTGTAACAGGACAGTCTAAATGAAATGCATAAATATTAATGGCTTGGTCTGGAGTTTCTTTTGACTGTATTTACATAGGAACCAATAAAACTTCTGTATACCAGCTCAGAATCAGAAACATAGATTGATGGAATCACAGCCACCCTGAAATAGAAAGACTGATGGGTCTGTCCCACTTAGATGACTTTTAAGTTGACTACAGGAGACTATGCGGTCGCCACATGGTTGCCACATGGTCGCCGGTGGTCGCTGGGGTGTTGCCTGTATGGTCGTGAGTAGTCTCCTGGTTGCCGAAAAATTTTCAGCATGTTGTAAAATATTCGGCGACAGCGGTGACCTTGGGTTTGACGCCAAATGAGTGTAGCTTGACGTATGTGCTGTCATAGGTTGTCGCCAGGTCAATGTAGGCAGTCGCCCGGATGTGATAGATTATCGCCAGGATTTTGTTGGTTGTTGACAGGATGTCGTAGGTTGTTGCCAGATGACGTAGGTCGTCGCCGGTACTGACTTTGGTGAATTTCAATGTTGTATTCGCTGGCAGCCGCCTAAAAAATCGCCTAAATGGGACAGGCCCATTAGTCCAGTCGCTGTTTTTTCGGCGACCTGCTATGACTATGACAGTCACCAAAAAAATTGCCTATGTGGGACAGGCCCATGAATCTTAAGTTCAATGTTAAAAGTACAAAATAATGTACAATTTCAAAATGCATCTACTGAAATGAACTGTAACTTCTATTACTCATAGCAATTGTATGCAAAAACCCATCTAAACAATAACAACAAAAGAATTGCAATTATATATTGTCTCCAATTAACTCAGAATGTTGTGAAGTGCCTGTGGATAATGAACTGTAACTTCTATTACTGAAATGAAACTGTTAGTATGTATATACAGTTATTTTCCAAAGTAATGAAATAATGATGAGATAGTTGATTAGTGGATATGTATTAGCCAAAACCAGTAAGAACAAGTATTCCACAACATTGGTCCACTGAAACATTATATCCTCTTGCATGGGCATCTGGAGCTTGGCTCTATGTCTGATCTAAAAGATGCTTAAGTATATTTAAGGTGAAAGGGGCAAAGTTTAAAGGAGATGTGCAGGGTACCTTTTTACACAGAGAGTGAGGAGTCCCCAGAACATGCTGCTGAGGCAGATTTGTTAATGACATTTAATTTTGGATAGGCATATGGAGATGCATGGAATGTAGGGATATGATTATGTGCAAACAGATGAGAGTTGCTCTTGGCATCATGTTCGGCACAGACATTGTGGCTGAAGGACCTGTTCTTGTGGTGTATTGTTCTATGTTCTATTTTCTAAACTATACTTTCAACCAAAATGGTGTCAGTATGATTCTACCAAATGCTTTAATTTTCTTAATTCCCTGAGGTTTAAGTGAGACTTCATTAAGGCTGTTGAGAAGGTCTCCCATAATAGCCTGATCCAGAATAAAAGGCACAAGGGACAAAGTATGTTGGCAAACTGATCCCAAACTGTGGCTAGTGGTGAATGTATGTTATTCTGGTTGGAACTATAGTAGGGATTAGGGTTGGGACTGTTAATATGTATAATGTATATAATTGACTGACAGGATAATGTAGATTATCTGTAGATTACAAACATGTCCCCTTGTTTGAAGATTCAAACAAGGGGACATGACATGAGAATTAAGGGACTGAAGTTTAGGGGTAACATGAGGGGGAACTTCTTTACTCAGAGAGTGGTAGCTGTGTGGAATGAGCTTCCAGTGAAGGTGGTGGAGGCAGGTTCGTTTTTATCATTTAAAAATAAATTGGATAGTTATATGGATGGGAAGGGAATGGAGGGTTATGGTCTGAGCGCAGGTATATGGGACTAGGGGAGATTATGTGTTCGGCACGGACTAGAAGGGTCGAGATGGCCTGTTTCTGTGCTGAAATTGTTATATGTTATATGGTTATATGGTTATCTGATTTATAAACTTGCATACGCTATGAAATTGGTGGAGTCATTGAAATCAAAGAAGTTTGTCTAAGTATAGTGCAGGAGATAGATCAGAAAATTGGGACAAGCAGTGGGGGATAGATTTTAATCTAGACAAGTAATACATGACGGGAAGTCAAATTCCGATGAAATATGGAGTAAATGGCAGGAACTTTAAGAAGGTAGATAAACTGAGAGACCTTGAGGTGCAAATCCATGGCTCACTGAAAGTGATAACACAAAATGGTTGTATAGTGATGAACACATTTCAGATGCTTGCCTTCATAGGCCAACATATTTGGTTTAAGAGCTTGGACATCATCCTGAAGCTGTACAAAGCATAAGTTAGACCACACCTGGAGTATTATTACAGTTCAGGTTGTCATAATACCGCAGAGATGTGGTAGCAATAAAGTAGAAATAGCAACATGTAGAAATGCTTCACTAGTATATTGAGGGCTATGGTTATAAAAAGTGTTTGGAGAGACTGGGTTTATTCTCACTGGAACGTATGAGGCTGAGGAGTGAATTTATACAGAAATGGACAATCATCTTTTGGGTCGAGACCCTTCATCTGAACTGAAGAAGGGTCCCGATCCGAAACACCATCTGTCTATCATAGATGGCCAGAATCATTTTCTAAAGGCAGAGGAGTCCAGAACTAGTCGAAAAAGGCTGAAGAAGAGAGATAATACATTTAAAGGATTTCTGAGGGGTATGTTTTTCACACAGAGGGTGGTTGTTATTTGAAGTGGCCTAGTCATAATGTCATAGAGTGATACATTATGGAAACAGACCCTTCAGCCCAACTTGCCCACACCGGCCAACATGTCCCAGCTACATGAGTCCCACTTGCCTGCACTTGGTCCATATCCCTCCAAACCTGTCCCATCCATGAACCTGTCTAATTGTTTCATAAACTTTGGGATAATCTCAGCCTCAACGACCTCCTCAGGCAGCTTGTTCCATACACCCACTACCCTTTGTGTGAAAATGTTACCCCTCAGATTCCTATTAAATCTTTTCCCCTTCACTTTGAACCCATGTCCTCTGGTCCTCAATTCACCTACTCTGGGCCAGAGATTCAGTTCATCTATCCGATCTATTCCTTTCATGATTTTATACATCTCTATATGATCACCCCTCATCCTCCAGTGCTCCAAGGAATAGAGACCCAGCCTACTTAACCTCTCCCTATAGCTCAGACTCTTTAGTCCTGGCAACATCCTCATAAATCTTCTCTGAACCCTATCAAGCTTAACAATATATTTCTTATAACATGGTGCCCATATGCCATGTGTGATGAGGCGGTAGTACATTGCAACATTTAAAAAGCATCTGAACAGGTGCATAATTGGGAAAGGAGCAAGGAAATATGGGTCAAATAGAGGCAAATTGGATAAGCATGCATTGACATCATGGTCTGCAAATGAGATACAAGAGCCATTCTCTGTGTTACATGAATCTATGATTCTGTGATTCTGTGATCAAGCCAATCATTAATAGTAAGATTAAACGAGTACTTACCAGTATGAAGTTTGATCTGTATTTTATGAGGAGTTACGGTGAGGTATTACGTGAAGATCCCAGCCCAGTGCATACTTCGAAGCAGCGGTGTGAAATCACAGGATAGACACAATATTTGAAGTAAGATAGTAAAGATCATGAGACATCAGTTTATTAGTTTGATCTATATATTGAGGGTGGGAGCGGAGGGCACGTAATACCTCACCGTAACTCCTCATAAAATACAGATCAAACTTCATACTGGTAAGTACTCGTTTAATCTTACTATTTTACTTCGGAGTCACGTGAGTGATTCCGTGAAGACTTCAAAGGTCTGTGATTTCAAACCGTGTAACAGTTTTTATTTCACTCACTGCCGAAGTTTTTGAGGGAGGAAGTGTTATCGTAATCAACCAGTGGATCTGCTTTCACAAGAAACAGAAAGGTATTTGTTAACAATAACAACATAAAGAGCTCCCCTGAGCTTAAATTAATATTGCAGTTTGTAATATTCTTTCTGCAATTAAATCAGGTTTATCAACGGTTTATAATCAAAAATGTTCTGAATGTCGTTCCCTTGACCATTCTGCCGTATTGAGAATGTGGTCAACCGGGATGTCCATTCGTTCAGCCACTGATATCAATGCTGCCCTAGTGGAATGGGATTAAAATGTATTATTATCTATTCCGGCAGCTTTCAGTACCTGTTTGAGCCACCTTGGAGTGGTTTGGCTCGTACCCCGTCTTGGGGTTTATGTGGTTGACCCATAGGCTTTCCTCTCCCTCTAAGATTGTGGGTTGTGCCTATATATTGTAGTAGATGGGTCACCACACTCAACCTGGACTCTGGTGGGTAGGCCCGGAATCCCACCAGTGAATTGGGCGTTCCTGGTCCATATAACCATATAACGATTACAGCAGGGAAAACACAGGCCATCTCGACCCTACTAGTCCGTGCCGAACTCATAATCTCGCCTAGTCCCATATACCTGCGAGTTAGGTTTTTACCAGACCTAGAATATGAACGTGATGCGTCTGGGGTAATCACCATGTTATCCAGTCTAGTTTTATGGAGTGACTGGACTCTGTGAGCGTATACAAGAGCCATAAGCATGAGCGTTTTTAACATAGATTGAGCAAGCTGAGGGATCTGGCTGGTGCCATTCTCTGAGATATGTCAATATCACACCGATATCCCATACATGGGTATACCTCCATGCTCTGCTGTCTTGCTGTTTTAGATAAGCAGACAAGGTGCTCCATGCTGTATTTACGGCACTGTAACTCACCTTTTAGTCATGGTGTAGATGTTCCAGGAACTCCAATACGTCAGTGGTTGAATAGTTTGGTATGTTGTCCCTGCGTCGTGGCAGTATTTTACCCATGTTAGCTCTTGGTGACTGTTCGCAGGGATGCCGACATGGTGGTAATGGTTCCTTTGGATAATCCCAGTCCCTGGTAAGGTCTATTCTAACCCTGCACCCAGGAGTTTGATGTTTTTCTGGCATGGGTGGCTTATGCCTGATACTGGGTTGAGTCAGCAACCATGGTCCACTAGGGAAATCCATAGGTGACTCGCCCACCATGTCATGATGAACTGGGAACCATGGCTGTGTAGGCCGGTCGGGCACGTTCAATATCTCGGAGACAGATTCCATCTGTATTGCGAAGTGCCCGACTGATGAGGCAGAAGGGAGGAAGGCAAAGCAAAAATTCCCCCTTCCAGCGTGTAGGCATCTATCGCTGCTGCCTCTGATCTGGTTCCTAAGTCACATACATAGGTTACTGGTGATTCCGTCTTGTGCAACCAAATTGATATCTGGCTTTCAAACTGCTTAATACCTTTAGCAGATATCTTGGGTTTGACATCTATTCAATGTTATCATAAATTTTTACCCGTGACGTGGTGTCTCCCACTGTGTTCTAGCTTCCTAGGACATAGGCAGCTGATAGTTAAAATGTCTTTTGACACACCATTGCCAGATCTGTTTGACCAATTTGTTGCACAATAATGATTTTTATGCTCCCCATATGGTTGATATAAGCCACCACCATAGTATTATCAATCCGTAACCACATATGTACGTGCTGCATTTGAAATGCATATGCTTTTTAGCCCAATAGGCGATCACCAATCCCAAGTAGTTGATGCCCGGTGTGTGTATTAACGATGTTTGTGAATTGGTCCATCTGTTACCTGTGCTGGATATGGAGTTTAGTTGCTCCCCAGCCTAAAGTACTGGCATCGGTTTTTAATAACCAAGTTGGGATTGGTGATGATAATAGGGCTGAAAACTATGCCAAATATATGTCTGCCCACCACCGTAATTGTGATATAGCTTCAGTGGGTACATTCATGATTTGATTATAGTGACCCAAGTACCTTGGCAAAGTAACAGTCATATGGATGGAATTGTTATTGAAGCCCAGATAATCCATGGTAATTAACGGCTTCAATTCTGGTTTATCTGGGCGTGGGATGAACCTTAGAGCTTTAGGGAGCTGTTTCGTAGCTAGAACTGCTGCCACAGCTAATTCCTTTGTTTCCCCTGATATGAGGATATCATCCAATATATGCCATGATTATGCTCGATTTCTTAATATTTTCATGGCCATTTGTAATATTTATAATAGATTAGGGCTGAGGTTAGATCATTGGGAATGCTTTATACTCCCATAGTTGCCCTAACCGGGATATCCATTACCCAGGTAAATTTTTTTAGGTATCTATAATGATCCTAGTGTATGGGTATAAGATAGTTAGCATCTTCCATATCAATGCTCCCCATAGGTATCCTTTGGAGATCAGATGTCTGGCAGTGACAAAAACCCGTCTCCATCTTAAAGTGTATATACTCAACAGATTTATTTAGTGATATTAGATCAATGATGATGCTACATTCACCATCTTTTGTAG
Source organism: Leucoraja erinaceus (assembly GCF_028641065.1). Classification (NCBI taxonomy): domain Eukaryota; kingdom Metazoa; phylum Chordata; class Chondrichthyes; order Rajiformes; family Rajidae; genus Leucoraja; species Leucoraja erinaceus. The sequence continues at coordinate 31,228,921 of NC_073382.1, read as the reverse complement.
TTTTGGTGAATATATTCGATACAAATTCCAATGGTTCATGTTTACTCCCATGATCCGTTTAGTAATGAGCCTTTCTAGTTCAGCCCGACCTTCTCACTTCTCTTTCTTAGAGGGAGAAAATGCCCTTTGGGCGCATTGCTGAACTGGCGGTAATATGCCCAATTTGAATTCGTTTTTATCCACTAATACTGTTGAGTATATTTTAGTAATTTGTGACAGCATCCCATTCTTTTTCAACAAGTTTAAATGCCCCCCCCCTCAGTTAGTAAAACACCCTTATTTAGTGTAAACTGGGAGGAACCAGACTACCTACCTCCATGTTTATTGTTTTTTCATGAAGGCCTAGTTTGCTGGTATGCTGGTGCTGTCGGTGGGGCGGCGCATTTTCCCACGGCTCCGCTCTGGGCCCCTGTCTAAAAAGAACTTTGGGGGTAATGTGAAGCGGTCGCCAGGCTTTCACCAGTCCTTGTTCGGTATTGCTGGTGGATGCCGAGGGGTGTTGCCAGCTGGGTGTTGGATGCGATGTCCTGCTCGTTCCATGGCCTGCCCGCATGAGGCGCACAGGTTTAGCTGCCTCTCTTCCTGCAGCAGCGGTTGCATAGCCCTGTATATTTGGGGTTGCGGGCAGGTCTTATATGCACAAATGTCATTCGAGTATCCCAAATTTGGGAACATCTTAGGCGTCAGCACACTCGTAGTGCAACGGGATAGTCTCATCCTGGGAGAACCACCTTGGTGATCATGGCGTCTCGCCTGCCAGGTGAGTATGATCCGTGGAAAACGAGCAAAGGCGGTGACATCTTGACCCTTCTGTTAGGAGCTTCAGAATTCGCTGCTTTTAGCTCTTGTCTGCAAGTCTGCTGACCCAGCTGCCTGCGGATTTGCCTCTGGAAAGGCCTACTCCTGCAGGGCTTTGTTTGGGAAGATGGTCGTGTGGAGGAGCCATGTAGTGGCCCACGACACCCAGCAGCTCTTCCTGATCCTGCTCCCCTGGCATACAGCTGTTCTCGTCCGCCTGCCCAGCGTTTAAGCCAGCCCAGCCCTGGCCTCCTTAGCTAGCCTCAAAAGAGGGAGCAAAAGGGTGTGCTATAAATTGGAGGAGGCGTAGCTCAAACTCCGCTGTTGCATGAATCCCTCGACAAGGGAGATGGCTAGTGCAATAGCACTGGGGTAGGAGTGTCAGCTCCCTTGGCATTCAGCCAGTGCCCCTTTTTTCCTGGAGGTTTTGAACTCCATGACCTCCTCTGGCTTGGGGAGACAGACATATTTATTTTTGCTGTCTCCACCTGTTCCAGTGTTGGAGGAAGTTGATTCCTGTAGAACCTGTAATTTTTGGTAAGATTTTTGTCTTACCTGTATTTAGAGGCTGCCTGCCGTTTTTCAGGCGGCATTGTAGCGGTTCCCGGGCAGCGATTCTCCTTGTCAGGAGTCTGCAGGGCTGCCGGTCGGGTTTTTAAATTTCCCGCCGGTCCGCTGCTGTTAACCAAACAGCTGTTCAGCGGACCGGCATCAGCGCAGCTCCCTGTCAGCGGTCCGCAGCGTGTGCGGTCCCGTTTGCGCCTATCCCCCTCCACTGTCAGCTCCTTCGCTGGAGTCGAATGGGGGCCGCTTCCTCTGCTGCTTTGTTCCCCCTGGAGCAAAAAACCACAAGGTCCGATTAAGGTAGGTACTTACCTCACGTCCTTGGTTGCGGGAGCCCGACTCCCACTGGCCGCTTGTTGCACAGCTGTGCGATAATGCCGCACCTGCGCACTGGGCTGGGATCTTCACGGAATCACTCATGTGACTCCGAAGTAAAATTAGCACATATCTCTGAAGTACCGGGCTAGAAATTAGACATTAGTAAGTTGCCAATAACAAAGGATTAGAAAAAAAAACATCATGGACATTTTCCTATGATAATGTGCTGACAGAAATAATCCTTCAAAGTGAATGTGTACAAAATGCAGCTCATGGATTTCTTATAAGAAAAAAACATTTATTATAGATTTTTTTCCACACATGACTTTAACCATAATCTTCAAATCCAAAAATATAGGATTAATATAATTTAAGATGGACAAAAATCTGTTCTAATTAACCTTTTTTTTTAAATGTAAATGAGGCATAATTAGCATAATTGCTCATGTTATTCCTAACAACGCTATAATTATTATCCTGAATATGTAAAGACAAGGCTTATTCTTTGCATTCAAAGTCTGAATTCTAATTAGCAAGAGTTATATGGCCACATTAAGGCTGTTGTAAAAGGTAATTCACCTATTGTTGCTTAATTTTTGCAACACAAAAAAGCAACAATTAAGGAGGCTTGTAATGGATCTGGAGCTGAATGCACACTGCATTAATTAGGAGTGCACTCCCTTGCATCAGAGCAGCTGCAGAAATGTAGGTTTCTCATCAGACATTAGACCCATTTGTAGAAATGTTTAGCTAATCCTTTTTTTCTGATCCTTATGTCTAGAGGTTCATGGCACACCATCTCTCTGACATATCATCAATGATCACTATCTGAGACCATTACAATGATCAACATGGCAATTGGATTTGTTGTGTGTGATATATTATAGTTTTTTTTCTAAGATTGGGTTTATGGTTCATTATTTATGGAATCCACTTTACGGTAATGGTGTCTTAGGTGTATATAGGGAGGATACAGTGCATTCAGAAAGTGTTCAGACCCCTTCACTTTTTCCACATTTTGTTACGTTACAGCCTTATTCTAAAATGGGTTAAATTCATTTATATTTTTTAATCATCAATCTACACACAATACCCCATAATCAAACAGTGAAAACAGGTTAAAAAAATTTGCGAAGTATTTAAAAAGAAATAACTGAAATATCACATTTACATAAATATTCAGACCCTTTACAGTACTTTGTTGAGGCACCTTTGGCAGCGATTGCAGCCTCAAGTCTTCTTGCGTATGACGCTACAAGCTTGGCACACCTGTATTTGGTAATTTCTCCCATTCTTCTCTGCAGATCCTCTCAAGCACTATCAGGTTGGATGGGGAGTGTCAATGCACAGCTATTTTCAGGTCCCTCCAGAGACGTTCGATCAGGTTCAAGTCCAGGTTCTGGCTGGGCCACACAAGGACATTCATAGACTTGTCACAAAGCCACTACTGCGTTGTCTTGGCTGTGTGCTTAGGGTCATTATCCTGTTGCAAGGTGAACCTCTGCCCCAGTCTGAGGTCCAGAACGCTCTGGAGCAGGTTTTCACTAAGGACCTAAACGACATACATCTAAAGAGTGATGCATCAAAAGCTTCAGTTTTGGTACTTCTGGATCTCAGTGCTGCTTTTGATACGGTGGACCACAACATACTGCTTAACAGACTGGAGAAGTGGGTGGGACTCTCTACGGTTCTGTGCTGGACTGGTTCAAATCTTACTTGAAAGATCGGGATTATTTTGTTTCCCTTGGTAATTTTGAATCAGAACGTACAAAATTCACATGCGGGGTTCCTCAGGGCTCCATTCTTGGACCCATTTTGTTCAACATTTATATGCTCCCCCTAGCTCAGATTATAGAGCATTTTAACATATCCTACCACACCTATGCCGATGACACACAACTATCTAGCGCAGTGTCACCACATGACCATAGTCTCCTACACTCACTGAGCCAGTGTGTCAAACATATCAATGAGTGGATGAACCAGAACTTCCTCCAGCTCAATGCAAATAAGACAGAAATTATTGTCTTTGGTCCCAAAAAAACAAGGCTAGAGGTGAGTGCTCAACTCGACTCAATTGCACTGAAAACCACAGACAAAGCCAGAAACCTTGGTGTAGTTATGGACTCGGATTTGAATTTTAACAGCCTTATAAAGACCATTACCAGATCTGCCTATTACCATCTAAAAAATATTGCAAGAATCAAGGGATTTCTGTCCAAAGAAGACACTGAAAAACTTGTTCATGCATATATCTTTAGTAGGTTAGATTATTGTAATGGCATCTTTACAGGTCTCAATAAAAAATCAATTAAACAACTGCAGCTTATCCAAAATGCCGCTGCCAGAGTCTTGACCAACACCAAGAAAATGGACCACATTACACCTGTCCTTAAATCTTTGCACTGGCTCCCTGTGTGTAAGAGGATAGATTTTAAAATTCTGTTGCTGACCTACAAGGCACTGAATGGTCTAGGTCCAAAATACATCTCTGACCTACTTGTTGTATATGAGGCGCCTAGACTCCTCAGGTCTTCAGGGACAAGTTTCCTCTGTGTTCCCTGGGTCAGAACTAAAAAGGCTGAAGCAGCATTGGGTTTTTATGCTCCACACCTGTGGAACAAGCTCCCTGAACACCTGAGGTGTGCACAGACTGTAAGCACATTTAAATCAGGCCTAAAAACACTGTTGTTTACTATAGCTTGTCCATAACCCGACATGCAGGTAATCTTAACCGTCTAATTTTAACCCTTTTATGTGCTTTTTAAAATCGTTTTATTGTTTCATTGACGTTGTTTTATTATTCATACATTTGTCCTATTGCTTGTTTTGCAATTTTTAATTATTGACTATTTTATGTTTTCTTTCCCGTAAAGCACCTTGAATTGCTGTTTGCACGAATGGTGCTATACAAATAAATTTGCCTTGCCTTGCCTTGCCTTGCCTTTCACCAAGGATCTCTCTGTACTTTGCTCCGTTCATCTTTCCCTTGATCCTGACTAGTCTCCCAGTTCCTGCCACTGAAAAACATCCCCACAGCATGATGCTGCAACCACCATGCTTCATCTTGGGAATGGTATTGGCCAGGTGCCTGGTTTCCTCCAGACTTCAGGCCAAATAATCTTGTTTCTCATGCCTTTTGGAAAACTCTGCATGGGCTGTCATGTGCCTTTTACTGAGGAGTGGCTTCTGTCTGGCCACTCTACCATAAAGGTAGCATCAGTGGATAGTGAAACAGTTGATAGTTCTAATAAAAACCTGATGAGTGCTAGGAAGAAACTGTTCTTGAACCTGAAGGTCCTGGTTTAGAGGATCACCTAGGAATATAGATTACAGAGAGTGTAAACCCTGTCCCATCCATCACTTACTTCCTCATCATGAAATGGAACCATAGGAGGCATTACCACAAAAAGGCAGCCAATATTATCAAAGACCAACACCACTCAGGCCCTGCTCACATTTCACCGACCATCGAGAAGAACTACGTGTCTGAAAACCATGGCCACCAGGTTCAAGAATAGCTTCAACCCAAATACCATCAGGCTCTTGAACACTGCACAATACTAATCTCAACTATGAACTTCTATTGAATGTCTTTAATTGAAATAAGTACAATGTGTTTTTTTTTTGCACTGGCATTGTGGTTATTAATTTATTCATATTTGTGTTATTATATATTTAATGCATGATTAGAATACAGGCTCATTATGCTACTGTAAATCAGAATTTAATTGTTCTGTTGTTGATACACATGACAATTAAATGCTCTTCACTATTGATTCTCTTTAAATTATCGTCTTTCTCCTTCCACAGATACTGCCTAACCTTTAGAGCATTTCCTGCAATTTCTGTACTTAATATTAATAGATGTATAATATCAAACCATTTGATGGAAAAAGTCAAGTGTTTAATTGTCATATGTACAGGCAATGAAACATTGAAATTCTTTCTTTCTCCAGTTTAACAGGCCAGTTAACACAACAATCAAATACATAGAATATCATCATTCATACAATAAATTGGAAACATACCATAATAGTGAAAAACAAATTATATTGGCAAACAAAACAAAGTCAAAAGTAGATTACAGTTGCTGAGATAATGATTGATGTTTACCATATTTACTTCTGTTGCCTCTTTTATTGCAGATGAAAAATTGAACCTACCGTGTGAATTGGTATTTTCAGTTCTGTGGCTATATGCCTTGATAGGTTGATACCCAGTTTTAAAATGGTAATTTGTTTCTTTCACAGTTTCACTTAATTAAAAATGCTCTATATGGAATAGGATTGTAAAAATGTAACTGAGGTGTCAATATCAGTAATGTAAACTGATAACCACGGTAATGGGTGGTTTAATTTGTTGACCTGTCAACTTGCTATTTCTAAAATGCTTGACCTCACACGTAGATCAGATATTTATCAGATATAAACCGGTGGATGTGGTATACTTGGATTTCCAAAAGGCTTTTGACAAGGTGCCACATAAGAGACTATTGCTAAAAATAAAAAATTATGGGATTGGGGGTAATATATTAGCATGGGTGGAGGATTGGCTAACAAATAGGAAGCAGAGAGTGGGGATAAATGGTTCATACTCGGGATGGCAACCGGTAACTAGCGGGGTTCCGCAAGGGTCGGTGCTGGGACCCCAGTTGTTCACAATTTATATAAATGATTTGGAGGAGGGAACCAAGTGTAATATATCAAAATTTGCGGACGATACAAAAATGGGAGGAAAAGTAGGGGATGAGGAGGATAGGAAGAGTCTGCAAAAGGATATAGATAAGCTAGGTGAGTGGGCAACAACTTGGCAGATGAAATTTAATACTAATAAATGTGAAGTCATTCACTTTGGGAAAAAAAATGATAGGGCAAGTTATTTTCTAAATGAGGAGGAGCTGCGTTGTAATGCAACGCAAAGGGATCTAGGGGATTAGTACATGAATCACTGAAAGTTAGTATGCAGGTGCAGCAAGCAATCAGGAAGGCCAATGGAGTTTTGGCCTTTATTGCTAGGGGGATTGAGTATAAAAACACGGAGGTCTTGCTGCAGCTGTACAACTGTGTACAGTTCTGGGGTGTGTATACCTACTTTGGCATTTGGAATACTGTGTACAGTTCTGGGGGTCCATACTTAAGAAAGGATGTACTAGCCCTGGAGGCAGTGCAGCGAAGGTTTACAAGATTAATTCCTGCAATGAGGGGATTGACATATGAGAAAGGTTAAGTAGGCTGGAACTCTACTCTTTGGAGTTTAGAAGAATGAGAGGCGATCTCATTGAAACATATAAGATCGTGAGGGGCCTTGATCGGGTGGATGCACCGAGGATGTTCCCAATGATCGGGGAAACTAGAACTAGGGGACATAGTTGCAGACATAGGGGGCTCTTTATAAGGGGGGAATTGAGAATGAGGAGGAACTTCTTCACCCAGAGGGTGGTTAATTTATGGAATTCACTGCCCCAGGGAGCAGTGGAAGCAGAAACTTTAAATATATTTAAGACTAAAATAGATGGTTTTTTAGCTGCCAAGGGGATAAGGGGCTACGGGGAGAGGGCAGGGATATGGACCTAGGTATGGTTAGTATAGTAAGACCTGAGTGATCTCCTGGACAAGTGTCGATCGCCTGGATTGGGGTCGGAGAGGAATTTCCCGGATTTTTTTTCCCGAATTGGACCTGGGATTTTATCCGTTTTTTTGCCTCCCCCAGGAGATCACGAGGTTCTGGGGTGGAGAGGGGTGATAGCGGTATAAGGGGGAGGGTAGTGTCTTGTGTTCTGTGTCTTGTGTCTACTGTTTGTGGGTAAGTGTGTCTGTTTAGTGTTCAGCCATGAGCGAATGGCGGTGCGGGCTCGACGGACCTGGTGGTCTACTCTCGCACCTACTTTCTATGTTTCTATGTTTCTATGTTTCTGTAACAGCACATCTCACCTAGGGTTACCAACTTTCTCACTCCCAAATAAGGAACAAAAGGTCAAAATAAGGGACAATTTCCCGACGGCAATTCATTGACTGACTCGGCAGTGGCTGGGTGAATGGCCCAGGTGCTGGACTGCACACAAAGCCCAGCCGGTGGGCCAGCTGAGGAGTTTTGGCCTGGGCATCCTCGCTCGCGCAAAGTCCGGCACCCCATCCAACTCATGAACCGATGATCAGTCATGAGAATGAGGGGTGATGGTGTCGGCAGTAAGCGAAGGTCCAAAGGTTGGATAGCCGGCCAGGCTGCCGACCGACGGGGCCACAAGCGAGGCGTTGCTGCTACACTCCATGGGCTACACTACATCGGGACGGGTGAGGTGGGGCCGGAAGCGGAGCTCCGACCCGACAGTCCCTCGACTCGAATAGTAGCAGTCAAATACGGGACAAGGGTGATCCTGTATGGGACAAATAAATTTAGACCAATATATGGGATGTCCCGGCTAATATGGGACAGTTGGCAACCCTAATCTCACCCCACCTGTCACTGGTTAACTTCCCTTTATATTTTTAAATCTTAAAGAATAGTTTGCCTTGCAAAGTACTGAAAGTGTGCGTCGATAACATCATAGGGAGGGAAACAAAGACAGTTTTTATCTCAATTAAGACTAAAAGATGTTGAGCCATAACAGTTCATGTATTGCAAAGGAAGTGTAAATCAAAACGAGTTCACATACAAAGTGAAAAATAAAGAGAAAGATTAGTTTAAAATGAGAGAGAAGAGAACTGTGTAATGAAATAAAGTGTTTTAAATTGTAAATTGTTTGTCTTTTAAACTCTAATGACTAATAGTTAAAAGGATGGGCCTCCACAGTGATAACAGTTAGTATTCATTCTATATAGGTTGATTAATGATTATGGAAAGTTGTTCCATTACTGTAATTTTCACCTGCAACTAGAATCATAAGTATGGTAAATCTACTTTGAGGCTTTCTTAATGTATTTAAACAATGAGTCCAAGAATTACATGTTATTTTGGGGAAGTTCACAATTATGCATCACCTTTTCAAGAATGATATTCATCATGTCTGTTCTTCATCTGCTCTCGCTTTGCATGTTAATATACTAAGCAACATTAGTCTCACTAATACATTGACACTAAGGTTTAGACCATCAGAAAATTGAAAAAGAGAGACTACAGCACCGACAGTGTGATTGTAGTTACCAGATTACTTTGCTTTTCCCACATTACAATTATCTGGTAATTATCAAAAACCCATAAACAGTAATGTTCAAAGCTACAGGCAATCATAATCCTATCATTTCTGATTCCCTCTTGCCACTGAGTTATTTTTATTTTACTCCCCCTTGACAATCTCATTCAAATGCTCTACATTTTAATGAGTAATTTAAATTCCTTGAAATTGTACACTCATTCACCATTTTATTGATGTAATTGAAGATGGGACAAGCAACCTACGCTATCATGCAAATATTTTAATTTCATTTGACTTCCATTTCAAAAAACTTTAATGTTTTTCTTTTGCATGTAAAGCTATTTTATGTTTACTAATTGAAAATGTGCCTTTCCATTCTGATCCAATGTTCTGTATACTCAATGCTCGATTGTAATCATGTATTGTCTTTCTACTGACTGGTTAGCATGCAACAAAAGCTTTTCACAGAACCTTGGTACACGTGACAAAAATCTAAACTAACTAACTAATGTACACAGAGATACTGCTCGGTACACAAACCACATTAGTGTCACAGAAGGTAGACTTTTCCTGTTCCTTGGAAACATGCAAATTATGATCACTCAAATACACATCCAGTTCCTTTATTAAACCTCTGATCCACTCTTTTCTGCACGTAATGATTTCCACATCACAACCAATTCTTCCATATAAAAAAATCCTTACATCTTCCCTGTACCTTTTGCCCATCTCTGTGAGAATGTATTGTATCATTTTGAACCATTTATTGATGGGAACAGCTTAATTCCATCTAAATCCTTCATACGTTTGCGTACAAAAATCAGAAAATAAATTCCGGGTGCTGGGAAATTGAAATGTCAACAGGAAAAAAGAAATGATCAGCAGGTCAGGCAGCATTCGTGGAAAGAGAAACCTTTCTGATGAAGCGTCTTCCACCTGAAATGTTAATTCTGCTCCTTTTTTCATGGGTGCTGCTTAATCTGCTGAGTATTTCCTGTATGACTTTATATATGTTTGGCAAATAGGAAGTTTGGGAAAGAATGTTAGGGGATAGTAGTCTAGGAAGAGCCTTGAAAGTGTAAGGTAAAGTAGCCATCAATGGAAGCAAGAACCAGCCTCATATTAGGAATTAGACCTAAGAAACTGCAACTGATAAGTAGGGCCAGTATGACTTTACATCTTTGTAAAATGTCCTCTCATACTCTAATAAAACTGTGAAAAATAATGTTAATGAATGGTAGTTACAGTGTGAGAGCATACAAAGTGTAAGGTAAAGTGGCCATTAATAGAATACATTTTCGAATAACTTTTGGTTTCAAAATTTACAAGGTCAGCTGCAATATTTACAAGATCAGGAGCAGGCAACTAGCCCATATCAGGAGACCACTTAAGAGACATACTGTGGAAACTGATATGGCTATGAGACATTATTGTATGCACTAGTCAAATCTACAGAGAAAAGATCTATGTTGACTGAACTATCTCAACCATCCTGAGCTGAAATATTCTGTGACGCAGATAATGTAGCAACGATCCCCAGAATAAGATCAAGGGAAGTTCCGGTCTGGCTATTTTGCCCTTAGTGCATCAAGCATGCTTATGGTCATGCTTTTTGAATCAATACTTGAACTGTTGGTGCATCCAAAGAGCCACACCCCGCAACATGGGTTTTATTCTCAGAAGCTTTCACAGTATTGGTGTGAATTACCTTGTTTCAACAAAGATGTTTGAACAGCTATGGTTGATTTTGATAGTTTAAATGTGCTCCCTTTGTTAATCTTTTTACCTCTCTAACATCACACCACATCCTCCTGCATGCCAAGTCCTCCTTTACTGCATATCTAGTCTGCCCAACCTCTCCCGAAAGCTCTGGTATTTCCATGCAATTCCTCACTGCATTCTTTCATGTTTAACAACATATTTTCTATAGCAGGGTGCCCAATACTGAACACAATGCACTGAATGTGGCCTCACCAATGTGTTGTTCATCGGTAACATAATACTCCATAACATGTTGTACAATTGTGACATAACTTCTGTACTGGATTCTTGACTGATGAAGGCCAATGTCCTGAAAGCCTCCTTGACTATCCTATCTGCCGTTCAAGGAACTTGTGCGTGCACTCCTAAATTGTTCTGCTCTACAATGCATGCTAAGGGCCTGCCATTCACTGTGAAGGTCCTGCCTTGGTTTGATTTCTCAAAATGAAATAACTCAGATGTATTTGCATTAAAATCCATTAACAATTCCTCAGTCCTCTTGCCCAACTGATCAAGATCTTGATGTACTTTTTGATAACCATCCTCACTATTTAGGACACCACTCACTTTAGTGTAATCTGCAAATTTACTAATCATGCCTTTTACATTCTCATCCAAATTATTGATACAAGTCATGGGACCAGCACTGATCGCTGATGCACACCATTAGGCGTTGTCCTCCAGTCCATTAGACAACCTTCCATCTATACTCTCTGCTTCCGTCCATGAAGCCAATTGTTGATGCAGTGGGCTAGATCTCCCTGTATCCCATGTGATCTAATCTCCCTGACCAGCCCACCTTACGAAATCTCATTGAATACGTTGAATCATCAGTCCATAGAGACAATGTCCAAGGCTTTGCCCTCATTAACTTTTTTGGCTCAAAAACAAATATTTATTATGTTATAAGTATTGTTACATTTAGGTTTATTATGCGGAAGGATCCAATGAACCTTTCAGTTGATAAACAGAGGACGCTGAAAGTGGTTATACCATTTTAAGATTAATTTTGCTTTTTATAGTAATGGTGCAGGATTTTACCCATGTTCGGAGAAAAAGTGGGAATGTTGGAAATTGCAAAATTCAATTACTACATTGCTTTTCAATGTGAGTTACTGTAACAAAGTTCTCTTCCTTTGATAGTTCTAAATAAAATTCAATCACAGTTGCAAAAGGTTTCCATCCATTAAATTGCATAAGTAAATGCTCTGAATGAGATTAATCATGTCAATTAATGATTCACTTAATAATTTGCTAGAATGGTGTTTTTACATCAAGCAGAAATGCTGTGAGTGTGCTTCACCTAATATAACATTTATTTGCTTATCCATTCCAGTTTAGGTTCATGATCATAGAATACATATTGGGCCTAGTTTTCTTTCTTGTACTCAAAACTTTGCATGTGTCTGCTGAATATTTTGTTGGATTTGTTGATGTACTGAAAGCGGGTGGTAAACTGAAGCACATCGTAAAATAAGCATTACAATTGTAATAATCTACCTTGCAGTCTGATTTGTTGCGGGACAGGCATTAATTTTGTTGTTGAACTCTCATTAAGCTGATTTCAATTATATTTATTTTAATGAAACGGGTTGAATTGATATGGTTCTTCCTGCTGCTAATCTCTGAGTCTTCTGGACATGGTTAAGGCAGGTGTTTAGCTAGATAGCAGAGGGTCAATTTGGCAGTGATGATGGCAAATTAGACTTACCTGTGGATTGAAATCATGATCCTATCTTCCGATCTGCCTTCTCTGCATACTCACATTCTTTTGATGTGACATGGCAGGCATGCCAAAATTTTCTATGCGTATTGAAAATGGAATTCCAGGCAGCATCTCATCTTGTGCCAAACAATGTCCCCAATTTCACAGACATTTTGCTGATCTCAATCAATAGTTTGCTAGCTAACAGCACCAACTCCTGGTTTCAACATGTGGAAATGAAAATAAATGACCATGAATTGGTATTTCATGTCAATTTTATAACATTGAAATTTCAGACAAATGAACCATAGCATGAGCTTTCAAGTGCTTTGACATAAATGTATCTGATGCTTCTTATCTTCAAAGTAATGGGGAATCTGGACAATGTGGGTACAGGGATATTATTTTCAGCGGCGGAAATGCGGCATCTCGCACTTCTCTGTATTAATCTCTATTAAACATTCCTCAGCCCACCTGCCCAACCAATCACAATCCTGCTGTAATTTTTGACAACCATCTTCGCTATCAACAATACCATCCACTTTAGTGTCATCTGCAAACTTACTTATCATGCCTTGGGCATTCTCATCCAAATCATTGATATAGATGAAAAACAGCAATGGACCCAGCACCAAACCCTAAGGCAAGCCACTTGTCATAGATCTCCAGTCCGAAAAACAACCTTCCTTCCATGAAGCCAATTTTCTATCCATTCAGCTAGCTCTCCATTGATGCCATGGATCAAACTTTCCAGAGCAGCCTCTCGTACGGAGCCTTATCCAATGCCATGATGAAATCCAAATACTGTATACAATGGCTATAGCTCTGCCCTCATCAACCTTTGTGGTCACATGCTACCTACTGGCATTTTTGCTTTCAAAGATCTATGGATGTGTACTCCACATTCCCTCTGTCCCTTAATATTTCCTATCATCCATTATATATATGCTTTAAGCCTCATTGATGCACCTAAAATGCATCAGCTTGTAAGGATTTGCCATTTTTGAGCCCATGTCACCAACACATCAATATTTCTCTGCAATCTAAGACTATGAGAAAACGGGAAATTACAGACCAGTTAGTCTAACATCGGTAGTGGGGGAAATGCTAGAGTCAGTTATTAAAGATGGGATAGCAGCACATTTGGAAAGTGGTGAAATCATTGGACAAAGTCAGCATGGATTTATGAAAGGTAAATCATGTCTGACGAATCTTATAGAATTTTTAGAGGATGTAACTCGTAGAGTGCATAAGGGGGAACCAGTGGATGTGTTATATCTGGACTTTCAGAAGGATTTCAACAAGGTCCCACAGAAGAGATTAGTATGCAAGCTTAAAGCACACAGTATTGGGCGTTTAGTATTGATGTGGATAGAGAACTGGCTGGCAGACAGGAAGCAAAGAGTAGGAGTAAACGGGTCCATTTCAGAATGGCAGGCAGTGACCAGTGGGGTACCGCAAGGCTCAGTGCTGGGACCCCAGCTATTTACAATATATATTAATGATTTGGACGAGGGAATTGAATGCAACATATAACCATATAACCATATAACAATTACAGCATGGAAACAGGCCATCTCGACCCTTCTGGTCCGTGCCGAACACGTATTCTCCCCTAGTCCCATACACCTGCGCTCAGACCATAACCCTCCATTCCTTTCCCGTCCATATAACTATCCAATTTATTTTTAAATGATAAATACGAACCTGCCTCCACCACCTTCACTGGAAGCTCATTCCACACAGCCACCACTCGCTGAGTAAAGAAGTTCCCCCTCATGTTACCCCTAAATTTCAGTCCCTTAATTCTCAAGTCATGTCCCCTTGTTTGAATCTTCCCTACTCTCAGTGGGAAAAGCTTATCCACGTCAACTCTGTCTATCCCTCTCATCATTTTAAAGACCTCTATCAATCCCCCCTTAACCTTCTGCGCTCTAAAGAATAAAGCCCTAACTTGTTCAACCTTTCTCTGTAACTTAGTTGCTGAAAGCCAGGCAACATTCTAGTAAATCTCCTCTGTACTCTCTCTATTTTGTTGACATCCTCCCTATAATTAGGCGACCAAAATTGTACACCATACTCCAGAATTGGACTCACCAATGCCTGGTACAATTTTTTTTTTAATTAATTAATTAATTTATTTATTTTTTAAATTTTATGTGAAGTTAATACAGCACAAAACAGTACAGTGGAACCTAATTTTAGGTGCCAACTATGTAATACCGTAATCCATTCTATGTACAACCTCTAGTTTTATGTTATAAGAAGGAAGTAAGCAGGACAAGAAAAAGAAAACAATAGAAAGGGGAAAAAGTGGAAAAATAGATGGTAGAGAGTAGAAAAACGTGAAGTGTGTATATAAAAAAATAAAAAAAGGAAGAGAGAAAGTGGAAAGTAGAAATAGAAGAGAAGGCCCCTTAAAAGAGAATTTTTCAAATCTGTATTCGGAGATGTAGATCTATCCGCGTCATGAACTGAAATCAGCAATCCTTACGGTACCGCTGCATCAAATGATTCCAAAAAGTCGATGAAAGGAGACCAACTCCTTAAGAATTGGTCATATTTCTTCGAGGCGTGCTATGTCCATCATATTCCTAATCCACATTTTAACAGTTGGTGTGGTTGTAAATTTCTTTCCAATTATTAACCCATAATTTAAAAAAACATTTTGATCTTTATTTAAATTGGTATCTTCTCCTATTATTCCAAATATAATCCATTCCGTTTTGGGTTCTATTCTTGACTTGAAAATCTTTGAAAATATATCAAATATATCACTCCAAAATTTATTCAACTTTGTACATCCTACAAATGAGTGTGTTATATTAGCGTTTTGAAACAAACATTTATCGCATCTGGGAGAGACGTTTGGATAAAATTTATTCAACCTCGTTTTTGAATAATATAGTCTATGTAATAATTTGAATTGGTTTTAAATTATGTCTTGCATTAATAGAACAGTTATGTGTATTCATCAAATACTTTTCCCATCTATCCTTCGAGATCTTTATCATTAGCTCTTGTTCCCAATCTTCCCTTAATGCTTCTGTTGAGGGTGATTCTCTATTTAATATATTATTATAAAAGTATGATATTAATTTTTGTGAATCAGCCTTAATATTCATTGCTTCTTCTAAAGGATCTAAAAATATAGTTTGAAATCTATGTGTATATTTCTTCATAAAGTCACATACCTGTATATATTTAAAATATTGATTATCCTTCAATTTAAATTTTAATTTTAATTGTTGAAATGATAACAGTTTGCCCACTTCATACATATCGCCTTGTACAATTTTAACATTACATCCCAACTTCTATACTCAGAAATATATTCTCCAAGTTTGCGGATGACATGAATCTGGGCGGCTGTGTAAGCTGTGAGGAGGATGCTAGGAGGCTGCAAGGCGACTTGGAAAGGTTGGGTGAGTGGGCAAATGTATGGCAGATGAAGTATATTGTGGATAAATGTGAGGTTATCCACTTTGGTGGCAAGAACAGGTAAGTAGACCATCATTTGAATGGTGGCCGATTAGAAAAAGGGGGGATGCAGTGAGACCTCGGTGGCATGGCACACCAGTCATTGAAAGTAGGCATGCAGGTGTAGCAGGCAGTGATGAAAGCGAATGGTTTGTTAGCATTCATCGCAAAAGGATTTTAGTATAGGAGCAGGGAGGTTCTACTGCAGTTGTACAGGGCCTTGGTGAGACCACACCTGGAGTATTGCATACAGTTTTGTTCTCCTAATCTGAGCAAATACATTCTTGCCTTATAGGGAGTACAGAGAAGGTTCACCAGTCTGATTCCTGGGATGGCAGGTCTTTCATATGAAGAAAGACTGGATAGACTCGGCTTGTACTCGCTAGAATTTAGAAGATTGAGGGGGGTCTTATAGAAACTTACAAAATTCTTAACGGATTGGACAGGCTAGATGCAGGAAGATTGTTCTTCATGTTGGGGGAAGTCCAGAACATGTGGTCACAGTTTAAGGATAAAGGGGAAGTCTTTTAGGACCGATATGAGAAAAACATTTTTCACACAGAGAGTGGGGAATCTGTGGAATTATGTGCCACAGAAGGTAGTTGAGGTCAGTTCATTGGCTATATTTAATAGAGAAACATAAACATAGAAAATAGGTGTAGGAGGAGGCCATTCTGCCCTTCGAGCCAGCACCTCCATTCATTGTGATCATGGCTGATCGTCCCCTATCAATAACTCATGCCTGCCTTCTCCCCATATCCCTTGACTCCACTAGCCCCTAGAGCTCTATCTAACTCTCTCTTAAATCAATCCAGTGACTTGTCCTCCACTGCCCTCTGTTGCAGGGAATTCCATAAATTCACAACTCTAAAGGTGAAAACGTTTTTTCTCACCTCAGCCTTAAATGACCTCCCCTTTAATCTAAGTGTGGCCCCAATTTCTGGACTTGCCCAACATTGTGAACATTTTTCCTGCATCTAGCTTGTCCAGTCCTTTTATAATTTTATATGTTTCTATAAAATCAGCGCTCATCCTTCTAAACTCCAGTGAATAAAGGCCTAGTCTTTTCAATCTTTCCTCGTATGACAGTCCCACCATCCCAGGGATCAATTTCGTTAACCTACGCTGCACTGCTACAATCACAAGGACGTCCTTCCTCAAATTAGACCAAAACTGTACCCAATACTCCAGATGTTGTCTCACCAGAGCTCTATACAACTGCAGAAGAACCTCTTTACCCCTATACTGAAATCCTCCTGTTATGAAGGCCAACATTTCATTAGCTTCTTCACTGCCTGCTGTACCTGTAAGCCAACTTTCAGTGACCGGTGTACAAGGAAGCCCAGGTCTCGCTGCCCATCCTCGTTACCTAACCTAACCCCATTGAGATAATAATCCGCCCCTTGTTTTTGACGCCAAAGTGGATAACCTCACCATTATCTATATTATACTGCCTCTGCCACGCATCTGCCCACTCACTCAACGTGTCCAGGTCTCCCTGCAACCTCCTAACATCCTCTTCACAACTCACACTGCCACCCTGCTTTGTGTCATCCGCAAACTTGCTAGTGTTGCAATAATTCCCTCTTCCAAATCATTAATATATATGGTAAACAGTTGCGGCTCCAACACCAAGCCTTGCGACACTCCACTCGCCACTGCCTGCCATTCTGAAAAGGACAAGTTCACTCCTACTCTTTGCTTCCGGTCTGCCAACCAATTTTTTCTCCATGTCAACACCCTACCCTCAATACCAAGTGCTCTAATTTTAGTCTCCCGTGCAGGACCTTATCAAAAGCAGATTATTTAAGAGGGAGTTAGATGTGGCCCTTGTGGCTAAAGGGATCAGGGGGTATGGAGAGAAGGCAGGAACAGGATACTGAGTTGGATGATCAGCCATGATCATATTAAATGGCGGTGCAGGCTCGAAGGGCCGAATGGCCTACTCCTGCACCTATTTTCTCTGTTTCTGTTTCTACCATCCCCACTTTTGTCAACTCTGGCAGTCTCAATGAATTTATTGATCTTGCTTCACATAATCACATCCAATTCATTCATGTGTATTATCAAAAACTAGACTTCCCTCAACAATCCTTGTGGATATCACTGGTCCTCGGCAGCTGTAGAAAAATACAAACTGATTTCCAGAATTTGGATTAATAACGGACGAAGAACACTCAATATAAAATTTAAAGCATAAACATTAATTAAAGCACCATTAAAGCGATAACCAAGTAAGATGAAGATAACAATACAACTGCAATATACCATCATTAGAAGAACCATTAAAACACAAATTACAAAATAAATAGCACTAGAAAATAGCAAATAGACACTGAATCTCAAACGTTTTTTGGCCTCAGAGGCTGTACCATCGGTACTTTGTTGGGAATTCTGGTTAAAAGCTTGGACTAAAGTTATTTCATAGAATTTGTATGCCCTGATGCTTTTCTGGAAGCTCGCCCTGAAGTGAAGTACCGTGAGCTCATGTGAAACACAGTTTTCTTAATGCCAGAAAGCTTCTACCCTAATCTAAATACAAATGTTGAAACTATGTTTTCACATTAGCTGTCATCCCTGGTGTTGAAAACAAGAGTTATTTGTCGTAACCATGATCATATTAAATGGCGGTGCAGGCTCGAAGGGCCAAATGGCCTACTCCTGCACCTAATTTCTATGTTTCTATGTAACAAGTGCTGAGTTTGTCTCCAATGTCTCTAAGAAAGTAAAGAACATCTCAGTCTCCTTGTTGGTTGCCTCATGATTTACTGGTTCTTCTAAGTTAGGCCAAGCATTTTCCAAAGTATCCAATATTTTTTTATGTCTAAGCAAACCTGCTTGCTTGATGTGATTCTCTTAATTTAGCTGAAAGGCATCATTATGACTAATAGCTGACAACTTTATTTTAGCTGATACAGTTTGTTTAACCTTTACATAACATTCCACCCTTGGAGTTTCCAGTCTATAGCATCCTTCTAACTATATGAACTGAGTATTTAAGTGCAAGCAGGAAAAGTCGTAAGTTCAGTACATTTTCTTTGCAATTTCCATTAGTCCCATAAAAATACGTCCACTCCAAAAGAATGGTATGCTTCGTGTGCTGTTCATCTCTCTCTAAGAACACACCAATCACAAACATATGCCACGGTCTAACATCCATGCTTTAATGAAAATCAATGTAAAATCTGCACTTATTCTCAATGAAATATCTCATTCGCACTCCGTAGGTTTTCCTGAATGTAAACAAACCGGCATTGACAGTCCCTGTATTAAAACCGAAAATACATTACCTTCTCCATCCACAAGTATCTCAGCCTTTAGGGGAGGGTTATTTGGGTAGTGTAGCCCATACCTTCCCAACCCTGGATAGTTTGAAAGTTGGAGTATGTACAAATAGACATAAAGTTGTTTAAGAAGGAACTGCAGATGCTGGAGAATCGAAGGTTACACAAAAAAGCTGGAGAAACTCAGCGGGTGCAGCAGCATCTATGGAGCGAAGGAAATAGGCAACGTTTCGGGCCGAAACCCTTCTTCAGACTGATCGGGGGCGGGGGGGGGCGGGGACAAGAAAGGAAAAAGGAGGAGGAGCCCGAAGGTTGGGGGATGGGAGGAGACAGTAGGGGGACTGAGGAAGGGGAGGAGACAGCAAGGACTAACAATATTGGGAGAATTTGATGTTCATGCCCCCAGGATGCAGATTCCCCAAACGGAATATGAGGTGCTGTTCCTCCAATTTCCGGTGCTGCTCGCTGTGGCCATGGAGGAGACCCAGGACAGAGAGGTCGGAGACGGAGTGGGAGGGGGAGTTGAAGTGCTGAGCCACCGGGAGGTCAGCTTGGTTATTGCGGACCAAGCGGAGGTGTTCGGCGAAACGATCGCCCAACCTCCGCTTGGTCTCACCGATATAGATCTGCTGACATCTAGAGCAGGGGACGCAATAGATGAGTTTGGAAGAGATGCAGGTAAATCTCTGTCGCACCTGGAACGGTTGCTTGGGTCCTTGAACGGAGTCGAGGGGGGAGGTAAAGGGACAAGTGTTGCATCTCTTGCGGTTGCAAGGGAAAGTGCCCGGGGAGGGGGTGGTACGAGAGGGAAGGGAAGAATTGACAAGGGAGTTATGGAGGGAGCAGTCTTTGCGGAAGGCAGATATGGGGGGAGATGGGAAGATGTGGCGAGTGGTGGGGTCACGTTGGAGGTGGCGAAACTGACGGAGGATTACTTTTTGTATGTGACGGCTGGTGGGGTGAAAGGTGAGGACTAGGGGGACTCGGCCCTTGTTGCGAGTGGGGGGGGTTGGGGAGAGAGAGCAGTGTTGCGGGGTATGGAAGAGACCCTGGTGCGAGCCTCATTTATGGTGGAGGAGGGGAACCCCCGTTCCCTGAATAATGAGGACATTTCAGATGTCCTGGTGTGGAATGCCTCATCCGTGGAGCAGATGCGGCGTAGACGGAGGAATTGGGAATAGGGGATGGAGTCCTTACAGGAAGCAGGGTGGGAAGAAGTGTAGTCCAGATAGCCACGGGAGTCAGTGGGTTTATAGTGTATGTCGGTCAGAAGTCTATCACCTGCAATGGAGAAAGTTAACATAAAGTTGTTGTTTAGAATTTGTTATGAGAACTTGTCGTTAGAAGTTGTTGGAACTTCTGTATCAGTGACAGGCGACAATTATCCAGGTTGCACAAAGCTTGAGGCAAATCAGATAACCATCCCTTCAGGTATAGGTAGGCATAAGATGCTTAATATGTTCCTTAAACAGGTTATTCATCGTCTCAATAAGTCCTGACACTTGTGTAATCCTGATACTTACCCGAATGTGTAATGACCAATGATCTCCACCGACAGAGATGCCCATCCTTGTATCTTCTACTGAGATGTGGAATGCAATGTAAGACAGTATATTTGAGTGGGTCTCCGTGTGTTGGTGGACACCATAGAGGGAAGTATCCTGGTCAGCCTTGACAGAAGGAATGGTCATGAAAAGGCCAGAAGTAGGTGTTACCCATTGTTAAAAGATACTAGAATAAGTGGGACCCATTAGGTCCCATTCTCACATGGGAGGCCTGGTCCCCCAATGCAATATTCCGCTACTCACCCACAGCTGCCTACTGCACAGGCGCGGCTGATGGGTTCCTGTTGTGATGCTCCTGAACCCCCTCCTCCCCTCACCCCCCCCTCCCCACTCCGCCCCTTGCCATTCCCCCCCCCCCCCCCATGCACACACTCCATCATCCCCTCAACCCCCTCAACCCCCCCCCCCCCATCTACTCTTAGCGGCTCTCTGGCGACGCAGCCATTCGTGCCTATTGGGTTCCCATGGTGACATAGAACGCTATCGCGGAGTGGAGCGGGTGATGCCTTGCCTGGGTCGCCATGCTGAATCGACGCGCTGGAGCTCCGGTGAGCTGTGACCGCTGAGTTCAACACCTCCGGGCTGCGGGTCTGCGGAGCGGAGCGGGCGGCGCCGACTTCAACATCGGGAGCCTGGGAGCTACAAACCGGCGCGGCCTTGTCCGCTATGGAAGCCGCGGTCTCCGGGATGGAAGCGGCGGTTCCAGGTGGCCCAGCCGCTGAGAGGACTCTCCCGACACTGGGACAACAGCACCCGGCGAGAACAGCCAGGAACATCGGGCCTCCGTAGAGGCAATAGCGGAGGCCTCAATAGGCCTGATTTGGGGAGAACTGGGGATGGGGGCTGGACATTGTTCCTTCCCCCACAGTAGTAACCATTGTGGGGAGATGATTTTTGTGTGTAAGTGATTATTTTAGTTTGTGTCCAAGATGGCTGTCGGAAGGGAGCGTGTACACTGGTGCTGTTTAGCTGCCGCTGCTCTCTCTTCACATTGTGTTTTTGATTTTTTTTGTCTTTTGATCGGATTCTGTCTTTAATTTGTGTATTGGTGATGTCTTTATTATTTATTTTACTCTGATTATATGTTTTTTACTCTTGTTAAATTCTGTAAGGTGTCCTTGAGACTTTTGAAAGGCGCCCATAAATAAAATTTATTATTATTATTATTATAGAACACAGGCAATACTGTGCAGGCACAGCTGTCATGGCTAGCGGAAAAGGCATTTATTAAAGTTTCAAATTTGAATAACTCTTATAATAAAACAACATTTTAAATGTTAACCTGAAATGTATTTAGTTCAGTTCTTTCTTGTTGTGTCTCTTGTTGCATACTACAGCCGGGGGAGGTGGACAGCTTCATGCGGGGGTTGTCGGGGGCTGGTGGGTGGAGCATCCTGCAGCTGGGGGAGGGGGATTTCTTTAGGCGGGGCCTGTCAAGGGGGTTGGGAAACGCTGCCATGGCCCACCGCTGCTGTGGCCCTGCCACTGCCTTGGCCTATCGCTGTCATGGTAACTGCTGCCGCTCCCCACCAGCTTCAGGCGGAGACCGGTAGGGAGAATTCTGCAGCTGGGGATGGGGACGGCTTCAGGCGGGGCCCGGTGGGGAGGGGAGCATCCTGCAGCTGAGGACAGGATGGAATCAGGTGGGCGCCGATGGGGTGGGGGGGTGTCCTGCAGACAGGGCGGAGGACGGATTCAGGAGGGTGCTGTCGGGGGCTGACGGGAGCCGGTGGGCAGGGGTGAAACATCCTGCAGCCGGCAGAGGGGAACAGCTTTAGGTGGGGGCTGTCGAGGGCCAGTGGAGTGAGCGGTGCGTCCTACACCCGGGAGAGGGGGACGGCTTCAGGCAGGGGCTGTCAGGGGCTGGTGGCGATGGGGGGAGTGTCCTGGAGCCGGGGGAAGGGGACGGCATCACGCATGGCTGTCGGGTGCCGATGATGGGGGGAGCTTCCTGCAGCTGGGTGAGGGGGATGGCTTCAGGCAGTGACTGGTGGCGGGAGGCTATCTGCATGGCTAATATAGGTGTTGTGGGCAGAAGGAACTGGTTTTCAGAGGGCTACCATGGATATTACAGGCCAAAGGGATTTTTTCTTCCACTAGTACATGTGTTGTGGGCCAGAGGGACTGGATTCGGAGGGCTAGTAGGACATTCTGGGCCGAGTGGACTTTTCTTGGTCCAGTATGGGTGTTGTGGGCCGAATGGACTACAGCTGGGGACAGGTACGGCATCAGGCATGGGCCGGCTGGGAGCATTCTTTAGCCGGTGGAGGGGGACACTTCAGGCAGTGTCATCAGGGAGCGTTCTGTAGTCGGGGGAGGGGGATGGTTTGAGGTGGGGGCCAGCGGGGAACATCCTGCACCCGAGGGAGGGAGACGACTTCAGGCGGGGGCCGGTGGGAGCATAGTGCAGTCGGAGAATGTGGGTGGCTTCAGGCAGGGGCAGTCAGGGGCCAGTGGTGTGGGGATTGTGGAGGGCATCCTGCAGACGGGAGAAGGGGACGGCTTCAGGAGGGGACTGCCAGGGGCCGGTGGGGGAGGGGGGAGTGCCCTGCAGCCAGAGGGAGGGGACGGCTTCAGGCGGGAGCTGTTGGGTGCAGATGTGGGGGAGAGCATCCTGCAGCCGAGGGAGGGGGGGGGGGGGGGGGTTTCAGGCGGTGGCCAGCCTTTATGCAGGGCTAGTATGGGTGTTATGGGTGAAGGGACTGATTTCCAGAAGGCTGGTACAGATTTTATGGGCCAAAGGGTCTTTTCCTGGGCTAATACAGGTGTTGTGGGCCAGAGAGACTGGCTTCCACAGGGGTAATAGGACATTGTGGACCGATTGAACATTTCTTGGACTAGTACGGATGTTGTGGGCCGAATGAACTGCAGCTTGGGGATGGGGACAGCTTTAGGCGGGGAGCGTTCTATAGCCGGGAGAGGGGGATGGCTTCAGGCGGGGGCTGGCGTGGGCCAGCAAGAGCGTCCTGTAGCCGAGTAAGGGGATGGCTTCAGGCGGGGGCTGGTGGGAGCGTTCTATAGCTGGGGTAGGGAGTCGGCTTCAGGCAGGAGCCAATGGGAGCGTTCTGTAGCCGGGGAACGGGGACGTCTCCAGGTGGGGGCTTGCAGGGGCGTCCTTCAGCTTGGGGAGTGGGACGGTTTCAGGCGGGGCCTGTCGGGTGCCGGTGGGGGAGGGGGGAGCACTGCTTGGTCTACTGCTGCCGCGGCCTACCGCTGATGTGGCCATGGCCTGTTGCTGCTGCTCCCCACTGGCTTCAGGCAGTGACTGGTGGGTAGCATCCTGCAGCTGAGGACGGGGATGGCTTCAGGCGGGGGTCGGTTGCGGGGGAAGCGTCCTGCAGCTGGGGACGGGACGGCATCAGGTGGGAGCCGGTGATCGGGGGAGCATCATGCACATTGGGGCGGGGACTGATTTACGTGGGGGCTGGCGGGAGCATTCTGTAGCCAGGGGACGGGATGGGGATGGCTTCAGGTGGGGAGGGTCCTGTAGCCAGGCGAGGGGGGCCTGTCGGGGGCCGGTAGGGGGAGAGCGCTGCTGTGGCCTACCGCTGCCATGGCCTACCCCAGCCGCTGCCTCTCCCTGCTGCTCCTTACCGCTGTTGTGGCCTACCCCTGACGCAGGCGTGACCTACCCCTGACACTGGCGTGGGCTATCGATGTGTGGCGGGGTGGGTGTTTGGTGGGCGGGAAGCGTCCTGCAGCTGGGGATGGGGACAGCTTCAGGCGGAGAATGTCCTCTAGCCAGGGGAGGGGAGGACTTCAGGCAGGGTCTATCGAGGGCCAGTAGGGGGAGAGTGCTGCCGTGGGCTATCACTGCTATGGCCTACCCCTGCCGCTGCCTACCCCTGGATACAGCCTCACTTATTTCCTCCAGCTCCAGCGTCACTCACTCGGCAGCTCCCGGCCGCACTCACTCACGCACTGGCTGCCTGCCGGCCGCACTCACTCGGCAGCTCCCGGCCGCACTCACTCACGCACTGGCTGCCTGCCGGCCGCACTCACTCGGCAGCTCCCGGCCGCACTCACTCACGCACTGGCTGCCTGGCTGCCTGCCGGCCGCACTCGCTCGGCAGCTCCCGGCCGCACTCACTCACGCACTGGCTGCCTGCTGGCCGCACACACTCGGCAGCTCCCGGCCGCACTCACTCACGCACTGGCTGCCTGCCGGCCGCACTCGCTCGGCAGCTCCCGGCACGTCGTGATGGCTGATGCAGCTCTCTCGCCACACTCTGCTCACTCTGCTCCTTCTCTTTATTTCAATCGCCGCCGGTGATTGACAGCGGGTGCCGGAAGGAGCTATTTTTACGTTATTTAAACCTTCATATCTTTTGTAATGTTCATCTATCTCATGCGAACATGACAAAACCCAACATTTGGCTTTGTTTGAGGAGCATAAAAAAGTAAGTTATTAAATCTTTGACTAATAATGCAATATCTCCTTCCATTTTGCTCCCTCCTCTCTCATCTGTAAATTCTAGACGGGGTTATTGAGTTGCCAATCTAGTCCAACATTCAACTATGTCTCAGTGAGTCCAACAATATTGTACAACAAACCAAAACTTCACCCATTCATGTTCTCCAGAGATGCGGCGTGACCCACTGAGTTACTCTAGCAATTTGTGCTGGAACTGTATACAATAATTCAGTGATCTAAATAAGATTTAATTCAGGTTTTACAAAATTTCTCTACTTTCCAACTCTTGCTTGGTATGTATTTTTTCATAAGTATTTCCATTTCAGATCCCTTTTTTGAATGCCTCATTTAAATTCATATTTACATTTATTACATGACCTCTTAATTGTTCTTAATCCCTCATGTTTATTTGTATTAAAATGTAATCTGCCGATTATGTGAACATTCTGCAAGATCATTAGTTGGTTGCAATTTGTTACATTTTACCTAATGTGACACCTATCTCCTTTAATTTGGAATTACATATTCTGATTTGAATCCTTATGTCTAAATCATTATAGTTTCAGCAGGGATTGGTGCAGAACTCCACTTTAGACTTTTTGCCACTGTGGTGAGATATCTATTACTGTGAAGTGACATGTAAAGTTAGCTTTAGTATTGTAATGTAAAACTATATAGTGAAACAGAAGCATATTTCTTTCCCGCAAAAGTTCAATTTGGTTTTATATACTGAAAAACCTCCTGATGCCGCAAGACATTCTCACCATCCACAATGTGCAAAACAGGATCGTGTTGGAAAACTCTTCACTTGCTTGGATGAGTGCAGTGTCAATAACTCTAAAAACGGTTAACATGATCCAATGTCCACCAAACTTCACTGCCGTGTATCTCTGGCTTCTTAAGAGTTGTCTGGCTTCTTAAAAGTTGTCTCAACTCCTTCTCCCTCCTTCTCTCTCTTTCTCCCCCCGCTCTCTCTCCCCCCCCCCCCCACCCGCTTTTACCCTCTCCCTCTCCCACCCCCTCCCATCCCTCCTCCTCCCCCCTCCCCCCTCTCCCCCCTCCTCTCCCCCCTCCTCCTCCCTTCCCCCTCCTCCACCCACCCCCTCCTCCACCCCCCCCCCTCCTCCTCCCCCCACCTCCTCTTCCCCCCCCACTTCCCCTCCCCCCCTCCATTCAATTTAATTCAATATTTTAATTAGTGGAGATTGGAGGAAAGGCAGATAAAATAAATCTGTCTGACGAAAGTGCACAAACCAAGTTTGGGAGGTTTTATGTTAAATTATAAATTGAACAATAATTTGTGTATTACCAATCATTCTCTCTTTCTGAATGATTTTACATTTGGGCTTCCACAAATACATTATTGCCACCTCAGTGCGGAAAACATTCATTTTTAATGGTGGCATGCTCCCTAACTGATAGCTAAGCAAAATACTGCAAAAAAATGATATCACGATTTATTGATCAATCTATTTCATCTACTTCACAATGCAGCTTGAATAAAACAACATGTTTGGTTTCTGCCAATGCAATACATATCAGTTCATGTCAATGGGAACATTTGTGGAATAATCAACATAACTAACTTCATATTTTATTTCAATATTTTTTGCACAATGGAGCACAACAGTAAAATGTAAGTCTGCTCTGGAGAATCATTTTCAAAAATTAATATAGAGGCTTTATTGTTTTGTGATGTACAACATGCACAGTTTGAAGCTTTCAATTCAACTAAATTACTTATTATTCTCAAGGTACCACAATGATACATTTGTTATTGTTGGTTTTATTTCACTGAAATTGTTATTGTGTGAACTCAGTATCTATAAATATTGCATTTGAAAATTATTAAATATGATTTCATCTATAGTTGGAACTAACAATGGTTGGTTATTGTAAAATGTATTAGTTATATGTTGTCAGGAAAAATGATGCCTGTTCTGATGACGTTGAATGTGTACATTAGATAAATTATTGTTTGACTGTTTATTCGAGTTGATTTGTTTAAGTTATTCATCTAATTTTTTTCTCAATTTTTTTGCATAATTGGTATAACATACCAGTAGTTTTGTGATGATCATTTCTTATTCAATGATGCATATCTTACTTGGTAATAAATGCAGAAATATCTGTGCCTCTCTCACAACAATCAGGTTGTCTGCACTGCACAGGACTACTTGGACAATAAAAGCACATTTGTCAGGCTGTTTAGTTTTTTTTAGTTTAGTTTAGAGATGCAGCATGGATATAGACCCATTGGCTCACTGAATCCATGCCGACCAGCGAACCCTGCACACTAACACCATCCTACACACACAAGGGACAATTAAAAAAATTACCAAGCCTATTAGCCTATAAACCTGTACGTCTTTGAAATGTGTGTGGAACTGTTAGGTCCCGGAGAAATCCCATGCAGGTCATGGGGACAATGTGCAAACTCAATATAGACAGCACCCATAGTCAGGATTGAACCTGGGCCTCTGGTGTGTAAGTCAACAACTCAACCGCTGCCCACCATGCCGCCTTTATAACCATATAACATATAACAATTACAGCACGGAAACAGGCCATCTCGGCCCTACAAGTCCATGCCGAACAAATTTTTTTCCCCTTAGTCCCACCTGCCTGCACTCGTACCATAACCCTCCATTCCCTTCTCATCCATATGCCTATCCAATTTATTTTTAAATGATACCAATGAACTTGCCTCCACCACTTCCACTGGGAGCTCATTCCACACCGCCACCACTCTCTGCGTAAAGAAGTTCCCCCTCATATTACCCCTAAACTTCTGCCCCTTAATTCTGAAGTCATGTCCATAGTTCATCTTTGTTCATAGACTGCAGCTCTGTTGTCCATTGACTACAGCTCAGCATTCAACAGCATCATCCCTTCCAAATTTGTAACTAAGCTCATGAAACTGGCTCTCTGCACAACCGTATGCAGCTGGATTCTCGACTTCCTCATCAACAGACCACAATCTATATGAATTGACAGCAGCACTTCCCCCTCAATAACCATCAGCACAGGGGGGCCTAAAAACTGTTCTCAACCACCTATTCTTTTCGGTAGACATACTGAAGAAGGGTCTTGACCCGAAACATCACCCATTCGTTCTCTCCAGAGATGCTACCTGTCCCACTGAGTTACTCCAGCATTTTGTGTCCACCACCTATTCTACTCACTGTATACTCATGACAGTATAGCGGACACAGTTCCAACTCCTTCAAATTTGCCGACGACACCACCATTGTTGGACGAAGTACAGTTTATGATGAGTCGGAGTATAGGGGAAAGATCGATCAACTGACCGAATGGCGCCAGAACAACAAACTCGGCACTCAATGTCAACGGCAACCCTAATCTGAGGAAATACATTCTTGCCATAGAGGGAGTACAGAGAAGATTCACCAGACTGATTCCTGGGATGGCAGGACTTTCATATGAAGAAAGACTGGATAGACTCGGCTTGTACACGCTGGAATTCAGAAGATTGAGGGGGCATCTTATAGAAACTTACAAAATTCTTAAGGGGTTGGACAGGCTAGATGCAGGAAGATTATTCCCGATGTTGGGGAAGTCCAGAACTAGGGGTCACAGTTTAAGGATAAGAGGGAAGTCTTTTAGGACCGAGATGAGAAAATCATTTTTTACACAGAGAGTGGTGAATCTGTGGAATTCTCCGCTGCAGAAGGTAGTTGAGGCCAGTTCATTGGCTATATTTAAGAGGGAGATGTGGCCCTTGTGGCTAAAGTGTTCAGGGGGTATGGAGAGAAGGCAGGGATGGAATACTGAGTTGGATGATCAGCCATGATCATATCGAATGGCGGTGCAGGCTCGAAGGGCCGAATGGCCAACTCCTGCACCTATTTTCTACGTTTCTATGTTTCTATGTTTCTAATGTCAGTAAAACCTTGGGACAGATTATTAACTTTGGAAGAGGAAGATCGAGGATCTACAAATCTGTCGAGGACAGTAGAGATCATACTGATTGGTTGCATCATGGCCTGGTTTGGTTACTCGAACGCCCATGCATGAAGAGGATCACAACAATAAGGCGCAAAGAGTGGACCTTTGGGAGCATCTCCCACAGGACCATGCACAGCAAATGCTCCCTTGCTCGGCCCAGCACAAATTCTGTCGGACCGTGGCCTACAAGGGGAAATTACTGAGCCAGTCCCCACACCTAAACTCAAGGCCTGGCAGACCACGGTTTGCAGGGAAAATCCATTATGATGGCTCCTGCTCATAGGACGAGCCTGGAAGGGAGGCCCACCGAGCCAGCCCTTGCTCCACCAGAGACCAGGAGAATGAAGCCATGATGAAGACTCCACACAACATAGACTTTGAAGCATTGTTTTTGTCTTTGCACTATTACTGTTTATTTGATTTTTTAATATACATACACTGATTTTTTTTAGTTTATTATGGTGCTTACAGAGTATTATGTTTACATATCTGTTGTACTCATGCATGTAAAGGGGCTGTCCCACTTGGGCGACCTAATTGGCGAGTTTAGAAGAGTTTGAAAAATGACATGTTAAAGACCTCCTTTGACTATGTTGAAGACCAGCTTCGACTAGCTCCGATTAGCTACGACTAACTTCGGGAAAATTGGACACCGAATAATGGAGAGTGAAGATAACCTCTTTCGATCTCCTTCGACCTCCCTTCGACCTCCCTTCGACTATGATGAAGACTATCTACGACTACCTTCGACTACCCTCAATTACCTATGACTAACATGCCGACCTACTATGACCAACTACGACTAAACCTACGAGTAAAAAAAGTATTGATTTTTTCAATGGCAACCTTTTTTTACCTGCAAGCATTTTTTAACATATTAAAAAAAACGCCACAACTTAGTTGCGACCTCGAGTACGCGGAGACCACTCTCGAGCATGAAGGATAGTTACGAAGACCTCCTACGACCTCGTGTCGACCATGCTGCGAGTATGAATGGAGGGAATACTCGCCAGAACTCGCGGATTAGGTCGCCCAAGTGGGACAGGCCCTTGAGGATTTCATTGTTCTGGTTTATGGGGAATATGGCAATAAAACACTATTGACTCTTGATTCTTGACTGAGCTGCAACTTATATACTTAACAATTTGTGTCAAGGCTAAACCCACAGTTGGAATTAGCTTTCTCTTTGCAAAATGATTTTTAGAACTGAGGAGTTCTATTTACATTTGTTCTTTTCAGGGTCTTTGTTTTCTTTATCCTTTGATTTAAGATGGAAAATATCAAATATTCAAATGTAGTATTATATTCCTATATTCTTTAAAGATTACAGTTATGTTACAATTATAGGTTTTTGAAGAGAACAACATATAAAGAAAAGATGCGAAGAAAGGGTAAAGGAGAATTGGAGACACATAACTCAGTCTGAAGAAGGGTCTCGACCCAAAACATCACCCATTCCTTCTATCCAGAGATGCTGCCTTTCCCACTGAGTTACTCCAGCATTTTGTGTCTATCTTCGGTTTAAACCAGTATCTGCAGTTCCTTCCTACACATTTGTACTAGTTATGCCTCATAAGAACTTGGGGGAAAAAAATCTTTATATCGCCAAATAACAGCAGATTTCCCATGAGTCATGTATATTCCACATAAACATAATACATTCTAAATTTGTCACTGCCAAATGGAGATGCAATAGAATAGTACACTGAAGATTGATGTTTTTATTAATAAAATTAAAGTGTTTTGCATTAAGAATTAGCTTTTAGGCTAATTGGCCTTTGAAAATTCTCCTTAATGTGCTGGTGGGGTGTAGAATTCATGGAATGTGGGGGAAATGTTGGGATGAATGTAAGTGGGTGTTTTATGATTGGGGGGCCCTCAATGGATATAAGGGGTTGTTTATGTGCTATATAACTCTCTGTCTCCAGAACAGCCAATGGAGGAAAACCATCCATAACCATTTCCATTCCATTTTCTTACAAAAGCATAACAGCCATGAGAGACCAAAGTCAGAGAGACAGTTTAGAAATGTTTGAATATTCACCCTTAGTGAAAAGGAAACCATTGGAATCAAAGAAAAGGAGACAACGTTCGGTGATAAGAGGGGAAAAAGTAAAGAAGTACTGAGGGCAACCTTTTCACACAGAGAATGGTGCTTGGAAGTTGTAAAAGTGGGTTCAATATAACTGGTAAAAGACACTTGAAAAAAGTACGTGGATTTCTAATGAGATACGATAGTGGCTTTTTAGAGTCTGTGTTCGAGTCTTTTGGATAGGCATATGGATGTGCAGGGAATGGAGGGATATGGATTATGTGCAGACAGACAAGAATTGATCTTGACATCATGTCTGGCACAGACATTATGGGCCAAAGGACGTTCCTGTGCTGCACAGTTCTATGTTCTATGTTAATTTCAAAATAGACTCCTTGTTAGTTATTTGTAAGAAGGAACTGCAGATGCTGGTTTAAACCGAAGATAAACAGAAGAAGGGTCTCGACCCAAAATGTCACGCATTCTTTCTCTCCGGAGATGCTGCCTGTCCCACTGAGTTACTCCAGCATTTTGGGAATATTCTTGTTAGTTCTTATTTGTTATCTTTAGGTAAGACTACAGTTGTAATCATTGATTGCAGATAAGGTTCAAAGCTAGAAATGTATCCCTTGAGTAAAAGTGCTAACTGTGTGATGTCGTATGTAACATCTATGAATTTTGGTTCTATTGAACTCAAATTGGGCCTGCCTGTGAGATTTCTATTAAAGTACTTAATGCTTCATTCAGTGAGTTCCAAGAACCGATTATAAATGTTACAAGCTTCAACACATTAGCATATTATCTTATTATGATATTAAACATTTCAGTTGGAATCAGTAACTGGCAATACCCATGCAAAACTGTAGGCTGTGAATAACACTTTAATTGGCAAAAGAGATTTCTGTGCATGCTAAGCATCCCAACTATTTTCCAATGTTTTGAAAGTGTGGGCAGGATAGCCCACATGCTCATTGTATTACAGCAATTATTCAGCAGATGTATGAAGTATGCAGAAAATTCAATAGCCCACCTGAGCATTTTCAAGCCTCACTTTACACTGCAATCAAATTCAACATTGCATGGTGCCTTCTTTTAAATGACCAAAAGATGTTCATTTCATGAAAATGCACAGTACATGTATTGATGAGCAATATGAAAGAAACACAGTTCACCAAGAGAGGCATGCAAATCTACTGGGCTCTGTATTTTATGATGAACGGGTGACCACTGCTGATTGCAATTTGAAATTAAACAATAACGGGGAAGCAGATGAACAGCATTTTAGATTTATGAGCAATCTGCAAAATAATATTATCTTTAAAGAGAGCAGGGATAAGGGTCCTAGAGGAATATTTTAATTAGATCATTTATGGCAAATGGACCCCTTTAATGATGCAAATATATTTGTTTGTTAAATTGTATCAATTTTGAATGGGCTGAAGAATTGAAGAATTCCTGCAGTTAAAAGGTGAACTGCCAGGTAAAAGGTACACAAAAATGCTGGAGAAACTCAGCGGGTGCAGCAGCATCTATGGAGCGAAGGAAATAGGCGACGTATCGGGTCGAAACCCTTCTTCAGACTGATGGGGGGTGGGGGGGAGAAGGAAGTAAAAAGGGAGGAGGAGGAGGAGGAGGAGCCCGAGGGCGGGGGGATGGGAGGAGACAGCTCGAGGGTTAAGGAAGGGGAGGAGACAGCAAGGGCTAGCAAAATTGGGAGAATTCAATGTTCATGCCAACCGGACGCAAGCAACCCAGGTTCCCGAGGTTATGAGGTGCTGTTCCTCTAATTTCCGGTGTTGCTCACTCTGGCAATGGAGGAGACCCAGGACAGAGAGGTCGGATTGGGAATGGGAGGGGGAGTTGAAGTGCTGAGCCACTGGGATTCAGGTAGGTTATTGTGGACTGAGCGGAGGTGTTCGGCGAAACGATCGCCCAACCTCCGCCTAGTCTCCCCGATGTAAATCAGCTGACATCTAGAGCAGCGGATGCAGTAGATGAGGTTGGAGGAAATACAGGTGAACCTTTGTCGCACCTGGAACGACTGCTTGGGACCTTGAATGGAGTCGAGGGGGGAGGTGAAGGGACAGGTGTTGCATTTCTTGCGGTTGCAACGGAAAGTGCCCGGGGAGGAGGTGGTACGGGAGGGAAGGGAAGAATTGACAAGGGAGTTGCGGAGGGAGCGGTCTTTGTGGAAGGCAGACATAGGGGGAGATGGGAAGATGTGGCGAGTGGTGAGGTCACGTTGGAGGTGGCGGAAATGGCGGAGGATTATTTGTTGTATTTGCCGGCTGGTGGGGTGAAAGGTGAGGACTAGGGGGATTCTGCCCTTGTTGCGAGTGCGGGGATGGGAAGAGAGAGCTGTATGGATGAGACCCTGGTGTGTGCCTCATCTATGGAGGTGGAGGGGAATCCCCGTTCCCTGAAGAACGAGGACATTTCCGACGCCCTGGTGTGGAACATCTCATCCTGGGAATAGATGCGGCATAGGCGGAGAAATTGGGAGTAGGGGATGGAGTCTTTACAGGGGGCAGGGTGGGAAGACGTGTAGTCCAGATAGCCATGTGAGTCAGTTGGTTTGTAGTGTATGTCGATCAGAAGTCCCCTGCGAAGGAGATGGTGAGGTCAAGGAATGGTAGGGAAGTGTCGGAAATGGTCCAGGTGTATTGGAGTGCCGGATGGAAGTTGGTGGTGAAGTGGATGAAGTCAGTCAGTTGTGTGTGGATGCAGGAGGTGGCCCCAAAGTTTTTGTCAATGTAACAGAGGTAGAGGTCGGGGATGGGGCCCTGGTACGTATTGAACAAGGATTGTTCAACGTACCCGACAAAGAGGCAGGCGTAGCTGGGGCCCATGCGTGTGCCCATAGCTACGCCTTGTGTTTGGAGGAAATGGGAGGAGTCAAATGTAAAGTTGTTGAGGGTGAGGACCAACTCCGCTAGGTGGAGGAGAGTGTCAGTGGCTGGGTATAGGTTGCTCCTCTGGTCGAGGAAGAACCGGAGGGCTTTGAGGCCATCTTGGTGGGGGATGGAGGTGCAGAGTGACTGGACATCCATGGTGAAGATGAGGGGGTGAGGGCCTAGAGAGTGGAATGCGCAGAGGCGGCGGAGAGTGTCAGAGGTGTCTAGAACATAGGTGGGAAGGGATTTGACCATGGGGGACAGTATGGAGTCAAGGTATGTGGAGCTGAGTTCGGTGGGGCATGAACAAACAGAGACAATGGGTCTGCTGGGAGAGCCGGGTTTGTGGATTTTGGGGAGAAGGTAAAAACGGGCCGTGCGGGGCTGGTGAACGATGAGGTTGGAAGCTTGGTCGGGCAGGGCATGGGAATTGATGAAGTCAGTCATGGTGCTAGATATGGTGGCCTGGTGCTCGTCAGCAATAGGGCTTTAGCACATTTGTGTCTGAATGTGGAATCCTCAAAATTGTCAGCATATTCTGTCACTGTCTACCAGTAAACAAAAAAAAACTGTGAAAATGTACAAATGTCAAGGAACTGAGCAAACTGGATAAGTAGTTATCGGAGCAGATTTGCTTAGGTAAATTATGAACATCTGCTAGAGAAAATAAGGAGAAATCTTTGAAAGTCAAACTTCCTCTCAATGAACGTTACAACGGGGTGGGAGATTGCAACCTTCATGTGGTCCACCCTATTTCGACAAATGCAATCAACCTGGCGTACACAAGCAAGATCAAACAGAACAAGTTGTCTTAGGCTGTGCTCGCCATACGCAAGAAGAAGAAGAACGTTACAACATCTATGAAGTAAATGGTTGCAAACATAAAAATAGGAACTTGTCCAGTTACATCTGATCTCCACCATAATAACTTTAGTTTGGGAACAGTCATAAGTTCATAAGTTCAAGGAGAAGAATTAGGCCATTCGGCCCATCAAGTCTACTCTGCCATTCAATCATGGCTGATCTATCTTTCCCTTTGAACCCCATTCTCCTACCTTCTCCCTATAACCCCTTACACACTTATTAATCAAATTTTGCTATTGAAAATCCTTCAACTTTTGCTAACCATGAACATCCTTCCGCCAACATTAAGGCATGTCATATTCCTTAAAATTGATCAAAAGCAGCAGTTCGCTATGTCAAATCATTGAACGCAAGAAAGTAATTATACTATCAGCAGGAACAATTGAAGGTCATTTCTGTTTAATTTTCAAATGAAACCTTTTACCAGATTAATCCGGTGCTTGAAAAGCACAAAATACACTGCTTGACAAGTAGCAATTTTTTATGAAAGTGCATTTTCAAGATGCCACAAATTAAAAACTGAAATTATACTGGGAATAGAAGACATTCTCAATCTAAATGACAACCTGGCCCTTGTCATATCAAGGTATAAATAGGGTTGATTAGAACGTTTCTATAAGTGGCTCACAAGGTGTCAAAATTCTTCAGTAAGTTGCTGGTTGTTATTTTCACTCCAGAGCTGCCCCCATTCCTAGTCCCTGGTGCTGATCACATATTTAACCACCTCGGTTCACAACCCCTGTATCTGCCTGCACACTTAACCATGTCAATTCCGGGCACCAGCTGGCATTTTTAAATTTAGTTTTATTTTAGAGATATGGTGCATAAACAAGCCCTTCAGCCCATCGAGTCCGTGCCGACTTGCAACCCCCACACATTAACACTATCCTACACACACGAGGGACAATTTAAAATTATACCAAGCCAATTAACCTACAAACCTGTACATCTTTGGAATGTGGGGGTAAACTGGAGATCCCAGAGAAAACCCATGCAGGTCATGGGGAGAACGTACAAACTGCATACAGACAAGCACCCATAGTCAGGATCGAACCCGGGTCTCTGGTGCTGCAAGGCAGCAACTCTCTGCTGTGCCACCGTCATGCCTAAATTCATGGCCATAAATTCACCAGTAAATTGGAATCCTCCAACAACATCCGGAGCTTGGGATAGAAGGGGTGAGAAGCCTGGAGGGAAGTTGCGGGCAAGGGCTCACTCATGTGGCATGTGCAAGGGAGGGCATGTGCATGTGCAATAGCCAGGCACCAGTTGCATTTGTGTCCACTAATATGCAAACACACCCATACAACCCAACATGGATTGCTGTTGTTTTGTCACTGAGCCAAGACCATGCTTGGGTGCACAATTGCTACTTCACAATCAGGAATCAATGCATTGACAACTTCTACCCCAGTGGGATCTTAAGATCCTCGTTTAGTCACTACACTGATGGATTTTATCACCACTTCCCTTTGGCAACTTGGATGGTTTGACGTTGACATTGAATGCGATACATTGGACAAAAGATGGTCAGTTTAAAGTACAAGGACATGGGCACACCTTCTCCCGAATGGGAAAATCGGAAGGGGGATGCCAGCTTTATGGTGTAAGCTTCACCATCAAAAAGAGCATGTCTAGTGATTTGGAGATACCTGTTATGGAATGTGACCTGATAGGAAACTCTAATGGCACAGCGGCATAGTGGTAGAGTTGCTGCCTTACAGCACTAGAGACCCGAGTTCAATCCTGACTATGGATGCTGT
Source organism: Leucoraja erinaceus (assembly GCF_028641065.1). Taxonomy (NCBI): domain Eukaryota; kingdom Metazoa; phylum Chordata; class Chondrichthyes; order Rajiformes; family Rajidae; genus Leucoraja; species Leucoraja erinaceus. The sequence continues at coordinate 31,192,375 of NC_073382.1, read as the reverse complement.
GTATACAGAGTTTGCATGGTCTCCCAGTGACCGTGAGGGTTTTCTCCAGGTGCTTTGGGTTCCTCCCACACGCTGATGATTGGTGATACAGATTTTTATGTTAATTGGCTTCGGTAAAATTGAAAATTGTACCTAGTGTGTAGGATAGTGCTATGGTAAGGGGCTGTTCACTTGTTGGTCAGATTCAGTGGGTGAAGGGCCTGCTACCATGCTGTACGTTTAATGTACAAAGTAAAAAATCTAATGAGGTCCTAAAAAACCCTGGAAGATTATGATAAGCCGAAGGAGGATTTTTAGTCTGGTCTGGAAACATTCAGATCCACCTTCTAAAAGGAGACATACTGATGCTGGGGTCAACTCAGTATCAGGTTAGGAAGGGGTGTAACTTTCTGTCAGAGCACAATTGGTAACAAGGGAGAGGGAGTTTAAAAAGGGGTCTAAGAGTAAACCTAGCAATTATATACCTGTTAGTTTGACGTCAGTGGTGGGCAAATTAATGGAAAGGATACTTAGAGATAATATATATAAGCATCTGGATAAACAGGGTCTGATTAGTAACAGTCAAAATGGATTTGTGCCTGGAAGGTCATGTTTGACTAATCTTCTTGAATTTTTTGAAGAGGTTACTTGGGAAATTGATGAGGGTAAAGCAGTGGATGTTGTATCCATGGACTTCAGTAAGGCCTTTGACAAGGTTCCTCACGGAAGGTTGGTTAAGCAGGTTCAATGGTTGGGGATTAATGGAGGAGTAGCAAGATGGATTCAACAGTGGCTGAATGGGAGATGCCAGAGAGTAATGGTGGATGGTTGTTTGTCAGGTTGGAGGCCAGTGACTAGTGGGGTGCCACAGGGATCTTTGTTGGGTCCACTGTTGTTTGTCATGTACATCAATGATCTGGATGATGATGTGGTAAATTGGATTAGTAAGTATGCAGATGATACTAAGATAGGTGGGGTTGGGGATAATGAAGTAGATTTTCAAAGTCTACAGAGAGATTTATGCCAGTTGGAAGAGTGGGCTGAAAGATGGCAGATGGAGCTTAAATGCTGATAAGTGTGAGGTGATACATCTTGGCAGGACAAATCAAAATAGGACGTACATGGTAAATGGTAGGGAATTGAAGAATGCAGGTTAACAGAGGTATCTGGGAATAACTGTGCACAGTTCCCTGAAAGTGGAATCTCATGTAGATACGGTGGTAAAGAAAGCTTTTGGCGTGCTGGCCTTTATAAATCAGAGCATTGCGTATAGAAGTTGGGATGTAATGTTAAAATTGTAGAAGGCATTGGTGAGGCCAATTTTGGAGTATGGTGTACAATTTTGGTCGCCTAATTATAGGAAGGATGTCAACAAAATAGAGAGAGTACAGAGGAGATTTACTAGAATGTTGCCTGGGTTTCAGCAACTAAGTTACAGAGAAAGGTTGAACAAGTTAGGGCTTTATTCTTTGGAGCGCAGAAGGTTAAGGGGGGACTTGATAGAGGTCTTTAAAATGATGAGAGGGATAGACAGAGTTGACATGGATAAGCTTTTTCCCACTGAGACTATGGAAGATTCAAACAAGAGGACATGTCTTGAGAATTAAGGGACTGAAGTTTAGGGGTAACATGAGGGGGAACTTCTTTACTCAGAGAGTGGTGGCTGTGTGGAATGAGCTTCCAGTGAAGGTGGTGGAGGCAGGTTCGTTTTTATCATTTAAAAATAAATTGGATAGTTACATGGACTAGAAAGGAATGGAAGGTCATGGTCTGAACGCAGGTGTATGGGACTAGGGGAGAATACGTGTTCGGCACAGACTAGAAGGGTCGAGATGGCCTGTTTCCGTGCTGTAATTGTTATATGGTTATATGGTTATATGGTTATATGGAGTTGAGAAAGCTTACTCTAAATGGGTACTTCTCTTTACAAACACTTTTAATCAAAAGGACTAGCACAATTGTCATGGCAATTTTGTTAGTTCAAGTACTAGGTCCTGCTGAATTGTATCATACCCTAGTTAGGGACATAAAAATGACTACTTCAGCCACAGTAGGGAATGCAGTGATGGCTGCCAGATCCACCATTACCTAATTTGCTCGATTACATCCATTATAAAAATCCAGAGGTGTTGATTGATTTTTCACTTTGCCTTATATGGATCCCTCTCATAAAATTGCCAATTAAAAAGAAAATTATTGATAGTTCTATGCTTGAGTCCATTAGAATGATATCTTAACATGACAAAAAATAACTTCCATTGCAATATAAACATAGAATCATAGAATCATAGAAAAATAGGTGCAGGAGTAGGCCATTCGATCATTCGAGCCAGCACGGCTATTCAATATGATCATGGCTGATCATCTAAAATCAGTACCCCGTTCCTGCTTTTTCTCCATATCCATATTGATTCATTTAGCCCTAAGAGCCAAATCTAACTCTCTCTTGAAAACATCCAGTGAGTAACCCTCCACTGCCTTCTGTGGCAGATAATTCCCAATATTCACAACTCTCTGGGTTAAGAAGTTTTTCCGCATAGAAACATAGAAACATAGAAATTAGGTGCAGGAGTAGGCCATTCGGCCCTTTGAGCCTGCACCGCCATTCAATATGACCATGGCTGATCATCCAACTCAGTATCCCGTACCTGCCTTCTCTCCATACCCTCTGATCCCCTTGGCCACAAGGGCCACATCTAACTCCCTCTTAAATATAGCCAAAGAACTGGCCTCAACTACCCTCTGTGGCAGAGAGTTCCAGAGATTCACCACTCTCATAGAAACATAAAAAATAGGTGCAGGAGTAGGCCATTCGGCCCTTCGAGCCTGCACCGCCATTCATTGTGATCATGTCTGATCATCCAACTCAGTATCCTGTGCTTGCCTTCTCTCCATACCCCCTGATCCCTTTAGCCACAAGGTCCACATCTAACTCCCTCTTAAATATAGCCAATTAATTGGCCTCAACTACCTTCTGTGGCAGAGAATTCCAGAGATTCACCACTCTCAGTGTGAAAAATGTTTTCCTCATCTCGGTCCTAAAAGATTTCCCCCTTATCCTTAAATTGTGACCCCTTGTTCTGGACTTCCCCAAGATCGGGAACAATCTTCCTGAATCTAGCCTGTCCAACCCCTTAAGAATTTTGTAAGTTTCTATAAGATCCCCCCTCAATCTTCTAAATTCTAGCGAGTATAAACCAAGTCTATCCAGTCTTTCTTCATATGAAAGTCCTGACATCCGAGGAATCAGTCTTGTGAACTTTCTCTGTACTCCCTCTATGGCAAGAATGTCTTTCCTCAGACTAGGAGACCAAAACTGCATGCAATACCCCAGGTGTGGTCTCACCAAGACCCTGTACAACTGCGGTAGAACCTCCCTGCTCCGATACTCAAACACTTTTGCTATGAATGCTAACATACCATTTGCTTTCTTCACTGCCTGCTGCACCTGCATGCCTACTTTTAATTACTGGTGTACCATGACACCCAGGTCTCGTTGCATCTCCCCTTTTCGTAATCGGCCACCATTCAGATAACAGTCTACTTTCCTGTTTTTGCCACCAGAGTGGATAACCTCACATATATCCACATTATACTGCATCTGCCATGCATTTGCCCACTTACCCAGCCTATCCAAGACATCTTGCAGCCTTTAGCATCCTCCTCACAGCTAACACTGCCCCCCAGCTTCGTGTCATCCGCAAACTTGAAGATGTTGCATTCAATTCCCTCATCCAAATCATTAATATACAGTGGCTTGCAAATGTATTCATACCACTTGAACTTTTCCACATTTTGTCACGTTACAACCACAAAAGTAAATGTATTTTATTGGGATTTTATGTGATAGACCAACACAAAGTGGCGCATAATTGTGAAGTGGAAGGAAAATGCTACATAGTTTTCAAATTTTTTACAAATAAAAAACTGAAAAGTGTGGCGTGCAAAAGTATTCAGCCCCCTTTACTCTGATACCCCTAAATAAAATCCAGTGCAACCAATTGCCTTCAGAAGTCACCTAATTAGTAAATAGAGTCAATTTGTGTGTAATCTAATCTCAGTATAAATACAGCTGTTCTGTGAAGGCCTCAGAGGTTTGTTAGAGAACATTAGTGAACAAACAGCACCATGAAGCCCAAGGAACACATCAGACAGGTCAGGAATAAAGTTGTGGAGAAGTTTAAAGCAGGGTTAGGTTATAAAAAAATATCCCAAGCTTTGAACATCTCACGGAGCACTGTTCAATCCATCATTCGAAAATGGAAAGAGTATGGCACAACTGCAAACCTACCAAGACATGGCCGTCCACCTAAATTGACAGGCCGGGCAAGGAGTGCATGGATCAGAGAAGCAGCCAAGAGGCCCATGGTAACGCTGGAGGAGCTGCAGAGATCCACAGCTCAGGAGAATCTGTCCACAGGACAATTATTAGTCGTCCACTCCACAAATCGGGCCTTTATGGAAGAGTGGCAAGAAGAAAGCCATTGTTGAAAAAAAGCCATAAGAAGTCCCGTTTGCAGTTTGCCACAAGCCATGTGGGGAACACAGCAAATATGTGGAGGAAGGTGCTCTGGTCAGATGAGCCCAAAATTGAAGTTTTTGGCCTAAATGCAAAACGCTATGTGTGGCGGAAAACTAACACTGCACATCACCCTGAACACACCATCCCCACTGTGAAACATGGTGGTGGCAGCATCATGCTGTGGGGATGCATTTCTTCAGCAGGGACAGGGAAGCTGGTCAGAGTTGATGGGAAGATGGATGGAGCCAAATACAGGGCAATCTTGGAAGAAAACCTGTTAGAGTCTGCACAAGACTTGAGACTGGGGCGGAGGTTCACATTCCAGCAGGACAACGGCCCTAAACATACAGCCAATGGAATGGTTTAGATCAAAGCATATTCATGTGTTAGAATGGCCCAGTTAAAGTCCAAACCTAAATCCAATTGAGAATCTCTGGCAAGACTTGAAAATTGCTGTTCAGAGACGCTCTCCATCCAACCTGACTGAGTTTGAGCTATTTTGCAAAGAAGAATGGGCAAACATTTCAGTCTCTAGATGTGCAAAGCTGGTAGAGACATACCCCAAAAGACTTGCAGCTGTAATTGCAGCGAAAGGTGGTTCTACAAAGTATTAACTCAAGGGGGCTGAATACTTTTGCACGCCACACTTTTCAGTTTTTTATTTGTAAAAAAATTTGAAAACCATGTATCATTTTCCTTCCACTTAACAATTATGCACCACTTTGTGTTGGTCTATCACATAAAACCCCAATAAAATACATTTACGTTTGTGGTTGTAACGTGACAAAATGTGGAAAAGTTCAAGGGGTATGAAAACCTTTGCAAGCCACTGAATATTGTAAATAGCTGAGGTCCAAGCACTGAGCCTTGTGGTACCCCACTGGTCACTGCCTGCCATTGTGAAAAGGACCCGTTTACTCCTACTCTTTGCTTCCTGTCTGCCAGCCAGTTCTCTATCCACATCAATACTGAACCCCCAATACTGTGTGCTTTAAGTCTGTATACTAATCTCTTATGTGGGATCTTGTCGAAAGCCTTCTGAAAGTCCAGATATAACACATCCACTGGTTCTCTCCCTTATCCACTCTACTAGTTACATCCTCGAAAAATTCTATAAGATTCGTCAGACATGATTTATCTTTCATAAATCCATGCTGACTTTGTCCAATGATTTCACCACTTTCCAAATGTGCTGCTATTCCATCTTTAATAACTGATTCTAGCAGTTTCTCCACTACCGATGTTAGACTTACTGGTCTGTAATTCCCTGTTTTCTCTCTCCCTCCCTTTTAAAAAAGTGGGGTTACATCAGCCACCTTCCAATCCTCAGGAACTACTCCAGAATCTAAAGAGTTTTGAAAAATTAATGCATCCACTATTTCTGGGGATACTTCTTTAAGTACTCTGGGATGCAGCCTATCTGGTCCTGGGGATGTATTGGCCTATAATCCATTCAATTTACCTAACACCACTTCCCGGCTAACCTGGATTTCACTAAATTCCTCCATCTCATTTGACCCCCGGTCCCCTGTTATTTCTGGCAGATTATTTATGTCTTCCTTAGTGAAGACAGAACCAAAGTAGTTATTCAATTGGTCTGCCATGTCCTTGTTCCCCATGATCAATTCACCTGTTTCTGACTGCAAGTCCTAAATGGCATTCCCCTGATTCATAAACTGTGACCCCCGGTTCTGGACTCCCTCAACATCGGGAACATTTTTCCTACATCTATTCTGTCCAAACCTTTAAGAATTTTAAATGTTTTCATAAGATTCCCTCTCATCCTTCTAAATTCCAGTGAATACAAGCACAGTCTACCCATTCTTTCATCATATGTCAGTCCCGCCATCCTGGGAATTAACCTGGTTAACCTGATCTGCACTCCCTCAATATTAATAATGTATAAGCGCACCCAGATCTTGTTGCACCACCCCTTTTCCTAATCTGCCACCATTCAGATAATAATCTGCCTTCCTGTTCTTGCCACCAAAGTGGATAACCTCATATTTATCCACATTATACTGCATCTGCCATGAATATGCCCATTCACCCAACCTATCCAAGTCACCCTGCAGCCTCATAGCATCGTCATCACAGCTCACACTGCCACCCAGCTTTGTGTCATCCGCCAACTTTGATTTAATTCCCTTGTCCAAATTTTAATATACTGGACTAAGTGGGTCCCATTGAGTCCCAGCATCACACGGGAGGGCTGGTCCCCCAACACAATATTCCACCTCTCCACCAATTCCAATATTGGTGGCCAGTGGGGAGGGGAGGGCTTTCTGGAGTGGAGGTATTGGTGTTGTGGGCTGAAGCGACTGGTTTCCAGAGGGCTAGTATGGACATTGTGGGCCGAATGGATTCTTGGGCTTGCGGCTCAGTCACTCAAGCCTGTTGGTCTGGCAGCTCAACTCAAGGCTGGTGCGCTGGCAGTTGACTCACGTCTAATCCTTGAAATTACCTTTCAAGCAGGGTGCAAGGCCACCAAATTCAAATGCAATTTCTTACCACTTCAAGCAGGGTGCAAAGCCACCAAATTCAAGTGTTGTTTCATACCATTTCAAGCACGGTGCAAGGCCACTAAAGACAGCGAGACAAGATCTCTCCCTCGCCACCATGCCCACACTTCTGGGTTTTATATTCCCTCCCCACCACCACCAGAAGGGGCATGGCCTTCATGGCGTGATTGACAGAACAGAGAATCTCAACATTTTCTAAACACTAATAACTCTTTTATTTTTAATCAATGGGAAAAATTCTCGGCACCTGATGAGCGGAGGGGGACTCTGAGTAAGATGGCCAAAAATCATAGCCGTACGTGGTAGCGTTTTTTTCTAAATTCAATATAAAGCACAAACAGGAAGTGGTCAAGATTAAACTTTTAATTATATGGAAGGCAAGCAACTTTAATTAGGCAAGGCAACTTTAATTAGGCAACACAGGTTTAGCATTTCCAAACCAAAGGCAACACAGCGTTATCATTTCCAATCAAAGGCAACACAGCTTTATCATTTCCAAACCAAAGGCAACACAGCTTTAGCATTTCCAAACCAAAGGCCACACAGCTTTAACATTTCCAAACTATATTTTCAAATCACATTAAGGGTACTGACAGGTCAGTAAAACCACTCACAGTTTAGTAGATATGTGTTCAGTGCTATTCATAACTCAGACTGAGAGATGTGACCCTCTTGCTCCCCCATCTTGCAGAGACTGAATGAGGCACAACACCTCCGAGTTTTATAGTCCCTCCCCCCTCCTACCAGAGAGAATGTCAACATTTTTTAAACATTAATAACTCTTTTATTTTTCATAGATGGGAACAATCCTCTTGCCCTGCGCAGCGAAGGGGGGCTCTGAGTAAGATGGCCAAAAATTACAGCCGTAAGTGGCAGCGTTCTTTTTAAAATCATGAAACATAAAAACAGGCAGTGGTCAAGATCTTACTTTTAGTAATATAGATTATAAATAACTGGGGTCCCAGCACCGAGCCTTGCAGCACCCCATAGGTCACTGCCTGCCATTCTGAAAAGGACCCATTAATTCCTACTCTTTGCTTCCTGTCTGCCAACCTATTCTCTATCCATGTCAATACCCTACCCCCAATACCATGTGCTCTAATTGTGCACACTAGCTTTTTGTGGGGGGCCTTGTCAAAGGCTTTTATAAAGTCCAGATACACCACATCCACTGGCTCTCCCTTATCCAGTCTACTGGTTACATCCTCACAAAATTCCAGAAGATTAGTCAAGCATGATCTCCCCTTCATAAATCCATGCTGACTTTGACCGATCCTGTCACTGCTTTCCAAATGTGCTGCTAGAACATCTATAATAATTGACTCAAGCATCTTCCCCACTACTGATGTAAGGTCAACTGGTCTATAATTTCCTGTTTTCTCCCTCTGTCCTTTCTTAAAAAGTGGAGTTACATTGGCTACCCTCCAGTCCACAGGAACTGATCCAGAGTTGAGAAATCCAGAGTCACATAATCTTTTTATGTCAGCCAGCGTGAGGATCAAAATATTAAGAACTCTGATGCAGGGTCTCAACCCAAAATGTTGCCCACCCCTTTCCCTCTGTTTGATCTGCCAAGTTCTTTCAGCAGTATCTTATTGGTTAAAATATTAAATCAATTTGAGGGTTTGAAAGCCCTACTCTTTCTATGTTTTCTTCTGTAGTTGGATTTAAGCTTTTAGTGGCAAAATGATTTCATATTTCTAATAGTTTTCACTTGATTAGAAGAAAATGCCCAGATGTACAGTATATAAATGCGCAAAGTATAAGAAGTAAAGTAGTTTAGCTTGAGGCTCAGTTAGAGGTTGGTAGACATGACATTGTGGGGATTACTGAGACGTGGCTGCAGGAGGATCGGGCCTGGGAACTAAATATTCAGGGTTATACATCCTATAGAAAGGACAGGCAGGTGGGCAGAGAAGGGGGGGGGGGGGGGGGGGGTGGATGGTAGCTCTGCTGGTGAGGGAGGGAATTCAGTCCCTTGCAAGGGAAGACATAGGGTCTGACAAGATAGATTCACTGTGGATTGAGTTGAGGAATTGTAAAGGCAAGAAGACACTAATTGGTGTTACTTACACCCATAGTACATATGCCTTCCATATAATTAAAAGTCTAATCTTGACCACTTACACAATAGTAGCCCAGATGTGGGGTGTAAGTTGCAGCAGGAGTTAAATCTGGCATGTAACAAAGGTAATGGCACTGTGGTGATGGGGGATTTCAATATGCAGGTAGACTGGTTAAATCAGGTTAGTTCAGGACCCCAAGAAAGAGAGTTTGTAGAATGCCTCAGAGATGGATTCTTAGAGCAGCTTGTAATGGAGCCGACCAGAGAAAAGGCAATTCTGGATTTAGTGTTGTCCAATGAACCAGATATGATAAGAGAACTCAAGATAAAGGAACCGCTTGGAGGTAGTGATCATAATATGATTTGTTTTAATTTGCAATTTGAGAAGGAGAACATTAATTTGGAAGTGGTAGTGATGCAGTTGAACAAAGGGGACTATGAAGGCATGAGAGGGGAGGTGGCCAAAGTATACTGGAAAGGGATCCTAGCAGGAATGACACTGGAAAAGCAATGGCAGGAATTTCTGGGCATAATCCGGGAGACACAGGATCATTTCATTTGAAAAAGGAAGAAAGATTCTAAGTGGAGCAGGAGGCAACCGTGGTTGACAAGAGAAGTTAGGGATAGAATAAAACTAAAAGAAAAGATGTATAACACAGCAAAGAGTAGCAGGAAGCCAGAGGATTGGGAAACTTTCATAGGACAACAGAAGGAAACAAAACGGGCAATACGGGCTGAAAAGATGAAGTACGAAGGGAAGCTAGCCAGGAATATAAAGAAGGACAGTAAAAGCATCTTTAGATATGTTAAGGGAAAAAGAGTAGCAAATCCAAATGTGGGTCCTTTGAAGGCAGACACAGGTGAAATTATTATGGGCAACAAGGAAATGGCACTAAGAGTTGAATAGGTACTTCGGATCTGTCTTCACTAAGGAAGACACAAACAATCTCCCAGAAGTACTGGAGGACAGAGGATCTAAGGGTGTAGAGGAATTGAAATAAATTTTCATTAAGCGAGAAATAGTATTGGGTAGGCTAATGGGGCTGAAGGATGATAAATCCCCTGGGCCTGATGGTCTGCATCCCAGGGTCTTCAGGGAGGTGGCTCTAGAAATAGTGGACGCATTGGTGATCATTTTCCAATGTTCAATAGATTCAGGATCAGTTCTTGTGGATTGGAGGATAGCTAATGTTATCCCACTTATCAAGAAAGGAGCGAGAGAGAAAATGGGGAATTACAGACCAGTTAGCCTGACTTTGGTGGTGGGAAAGATGCTGGAGTCAATTATTAAAGGGGTAATAATGGGGAGTTTGGATAGCAATACAAGGATTAGTCCAAGCCATGTATTTGTGAAAGGGAAATCATGCTTGACTAATCTTCTGGAATTTTTTGAGGATGTGGCAAGTAAAATGAATGAAGGGGTGCCAGTGGATGTGGAGTAACTAGACTTTCAGAAAGCCTTTGATAAGGTCCCGCACGAGAGACTGGTGACAAAAATTAGAGCACATGGTATTGGGGGTAGGGTGCTGACATGGATAGAAAATTGGTTGGCAGACTGGAAGCAAAGAGTAGGAGTGAACGGTCCTTTTCAGAATGGCAGGCAGTGGCAAGTGGAGTGCTGCAAGTCTCCGTGTTGGGGCCGCAACTGTTTACCATATATATTAATGATTTGGAAGAGGGAATTAAGAGTAACACTAGCAAGTTTGCGGATGAACTGTGAAGAGGATGTTTGGAGGTTGCAGGGTGACCTGGACAGGTTGAGTGAGTGGGCAGATGCGTGGCAGATGCAGTATAATATACATAAATGCGAGGTTACCCACTTTGGCGGCAAAAACAAGGGGGCATATTATTATCTCAATGGGGTTAGGTTAGGTAATGGGGAGGTACAGCGTGACCTGGGTGTCCTTGTACACCGGTCACTGAAAGTTGGCGTGCAGGTACAGCAGGCAGTGAAGAAAGCTAATGGAATGTTGGCCTTCATAACAAGAGGATTTCAGTATAAGAGTAAAGAGGTTCTTCTGCAGATGTATAGGGCTCTGGTGTGACCACATCTGGAGTATTGTTTACAGTTTTGGTCTCCTAATTTGAGGAAGGACATCCTTGTCATTGAGGCAGTGCAGCGGAGGTTCAGATTCAGATACAGATTCAACTTTAATTGTCATTGGCAGTGTACAGTACAGAGACAATGAAATGCAGTTAGCATCTCCCTGGAAGAGCGACACAGAATATGATTTCAATAAATCCATCTATTTACATGCATACAGTCATAGTGTTTTTCCTGTGGGAGGAGTGTCCGGGGGGGGGGGTGATTGGCAGTCACCGAGGTACATTGTTGAGTAGTGTGACAGCCGCAGGGAAGAAGCTGTTCCTGGACCTGCTGGTTCGGCAACGGAGAGACCTGTAGCGCCTCCCGGCTGGTAGGAGGGTAAACAGTCCATGGTTGGAGTGAGAGCAGTCCTTGGCGATGCTGAGCTCCCTTCGTAGACAACGTTTGCTTTGGACAGACTCAATGGAGGGGAGTTGGGCAATTTTCACCACCCTCTGCAGTGCTTTCCGGTCGGAGACAGAGCAGTTGCCATACCATACTGTAATACAGTTGGTAAGGATGCTCTTGATGGTGCAGCGGTAGAAGTTCACCAGAATCTGAGGAGACAGGTGGACTTTCTTCAGTCTCCTCAGGAAGAAGAGACGCTGGTGAGTTCACGAGATTGATCCCTGGGATGGCAGGACTGTCATATGAGGAAAGATTGAAAAGACTAGGCTTGTATTCACTGGAGTTTAGAAGGATGAGGGGGGGTATCTTATAGAAACATATACAATTATAAAAGGACTGGACAAGCTAGATGCAGGAAAAATTTTCCCAATGTTGGGCGAGTCCAGAACCAGGGGCCACAGTCTTAGAATAATGAGGAGGTTAATTAAGACTGAGATGAGAAAAAACTTTTTCACCCAGAGATTTGTGAATTTATGGAATTCCCTGCCACAGAGAGCAGTGGAGGCCAAATCACTGGATGGATTTAAGAGAGAGTTAGATAGAGCTCTAGGGGCTAGTGGAGTCAAGGGAAATGGGGAGAAGGCAGGCACGGGTTATTGATAGGGGATGATCAGCCATGATCACAATGAATGGCGGTGCTGGCTCGAATGGCCGAATGGTCTCCTCCTGCACCTATTTTCTATGTTTCTATGTTTCTATAAAAAATAACCTGTTATGCGGCTATAATTATCTGTTGTTTACTACCTTAGGGCTTGAATTGGTAATACTGACTAATTCTTCGAAAACAACTGTGAGAGTTCTGCATCATGGGAGGTCCTGAGGATGAAGCAATATAAGAGACCTTACCTGTTTGCCAGGTGTATGAGGTGTATACGTTCTGATAAAGAAAAATAGTTCTCGTCAAGTTATGATTTATTCTCATCCAGAAATATTAATTGGCCATTTATCTCCTTGTTCTACACAAATTGACTGTTACATTTATCTACTCCAGTGGTTACCTTGCAAAAAGAAAATAATTTGCTGAGAAATGCAATGAAAATCTATTAGAATATTTCCTTTTATTTTCCCTACAGTGCGATACGCATAGCTCACTTACAGAGGTCAATTGCTTTATATTTTCCTACCATTGTATTCTTACGGTTAATTTATCATGAACAGTAAGCAAAGATACAATTTATTCAAAAGTGTTGCTTCAGCATTTTAGCATTAAATTAACATGATATTTGTTCATTAGCTACCAAAAGTCTCTAAACTAGAAAATAGCTTTTAGCTTTTATAAAGGTTAATGAGACATATTTATAGTATTTCAATTAAGCTAGTCAACAAATTCATTCACTACGTTTTGCTTGGCATGTTCCTTTAGTTTGACAGAAAGTAACACATTTCTATTGAAAATAGAAATACAGCATGGATACAGGCCCTTCGGCCCACCAAGCCCACACAGACCAGCAATCACCCCACACACTAGCATTATCCTGCACACAAGGGACAATTTACAATTTACAATTTTTACTGGTCAATTAACCTACAAACCTGTATGTCTTTGGAATGTGGGAGGAAACCGGAGCACCCTGAGAAAACCCATGCAGTCACAGAGAAAGGGTATGAACTCCTTTTAGTCAGCACCCATAGTCAGGATTGAACCCGGGGCTCTTGCGGTGCAATGCAGCAACTCTATCACTGTGCCACTGTGGCGCCCTCTGCTCTGGGAAGTATTTTGAAGAAGTAAATATATTTTCCTCTGTATCCTGGCTGATACTCAACTCTAAACGAACAACACTGATCTAATCATTATCTCGCTGCTGCTTCTTGGGCATTCCCAAATGCTTTGATTGCCAAGTTTCCTAGGTTGCAACAATTACAAGCCTTTCTCAAATGCCTATAAAAGGTTTGTTAAATATGCAGTGGGCAGTACTGAGCCAATGTTTTTTTTTAATGAAGCACTACTCATCACCCACACCAAATCCTGGCATCACATCACTCCAGTCCTCAAACAACTTCACTGGCTTCCCATCTCCCACCGGATCACCTACAAAATCCTGATCCTCACCTACAAAGCCCTCCACCATCTGGCCCCCCCCATATCTCACTGACCTCCTCTCCCCCTACCAACCCTCACGGTCCCTCAGATCCACATCAGCCGGTCTCCTCTCCATCCACACGTCCAACCTCCGCAGTTTTGGGGACAGAGCTTTCTCCAGGGCAGCTCCCAGGCTCTGGAACTCCCTCCCCCAACTGATCCGCAATTCCGTGTCCCTCACCATCTTCCAGTCCTGCCTCAAGACCCATCTCTTCACCTCTGCCTATCCTTAGCCCCACGTCCCCCTCCCTTTTCATCTGTGCACTAATTGCCTCATATTGTGTTTTGAATTGTATTCTGTCTTTACTTTGTGTACTAGTCATGTCTCTACTATTTATTTCATTCCCCTTATATGTTTTTTCCTCTACCTGCTAAATTTTTGTAAGGTATCTTTGAGATTCTTGAAAGGCGCCATAAATAAAATTTACTATTATTATTATGACTATAAAATTATGCTATGTGTAGTATCTAAGACTGCATGCAATAATGTTGATTCTAAGATTCTATAGGAAGGTCTTTTGAAGGTTCTCTAAACAGGGATTTCATAGAGGACTGGACAGGCAGTTGAAGGTAAAGAATTAGCAGGGAAATAGTGAAAAAGCAGGGAAATAAATGATCAAATTGCTGTACCAATGGTTCAATGGTACTTTATTGCCATGTGTACCTAATGCAGTGAATTTCTTTTTTGCATACTGTTCAATGACAATCCTACTATACATTAGACACAATCATACCAAGTAAAAGAGTATAAGACATCAGACCACCCTATCAGTGCACTAAAGTCACCATATTTTAGGTGCCATCTTGTACCCTGCAAGCCCGACATTTAAAAAATAATATTAGTCTGAACTTGTCCATAAAGGCCAATTGTACTGGCAACTGGCCAATGTTGAGTCGGGTCGATGAGTCCCTGGTTTGGTGTTGCAGGGCTTGTTCTGGCCAGGCAGTGTGTTGATGTCCTCCATTGTTGTTTAGCTGCTCCCTGTGGCTGTAGGTCACATCCGATCTGTGTGTTCTCAGTCACTTGGAGTGGTGCTTAATCTAATGGAGCACCATGCTGCTGCAGAGCTCCTAGAGGCTCTGAATAAGCCTATCAGGAGCATACAGAGACTCAATGAGTTGAATTATCTCTTTCTTTGCTATTACAATTCTCTGATTTTAGAAGAAGCCTAAGACACTCAAAGGATTTTCAGTTGGGGCCTTGTTCATGCATTGCAAAAGAGGGAGCACAAGAGTTAGAGATTCCCAGGGGATACACAATGCTCAGGGTGTTAGTTGAGGGAGAATGGCCTCTGTGAGACAAGATTTACTCAAGCAGATCCCCTTAGCCATATGCCAAGCAAATCTCAGGTGTCTTGTGATGACTCCCTTCTGTGACCTGTGCAAGCCATTGCATACTGCTTGTCACCATTACTGATATACAGGTGCCTTCATGTATCACATGGAGAATTGGAAAGAAAGAGTAGACTTTACCACATGCAGTAAATATCCAATTGTATTTTGCAATCTATTTTCCAAATTCTATCTCAAGCAGATTAGCATAGCGCTATATGGTGATGTTTCTCATCCTGCAGAAAATAACTATTATTTGAATTAATTTCATGAATTATCAATCAAAAACAATAAAATGAAAAGACCAGATATTCTCTGCAGATCAGGCAGCATCTGTGGAAAGGGAAGCAGAGTTAAATTTCCGTGTCATTTTCTGTTTCTGCCCTCTTTAATATCACTTGCATATTTTGCTTATTCTGCTTATTCTGATTAGGAGGGAGAGATAGATCAGCCATGTTGAATGGCAGACTAGACTTGATGGGCCGAATGGCTTAATTCTACTCCTATCACATGATTTTATGATTATAATTTGCTGTAATAAAACATAACACAATTTTTGTAAACATTTATCTTCTTTCTAATCATTTTAGAGTTTAATATTCTTGCAAACGTATTTGAGAGATGAGCTAAATTTCTTTGATGTAAATCTTCACAGCTGCAATGGATGAGATGATCTTTTAGAGTTAGTATTCATTATACACAGGTTCAAGAATTTGGTTGATGACCCAGCTATCGATCTTTCATTGTGTTGCAGCGGTACTAGATTATTAATCATCCTTTTTGTTAATAAATAAATATGTTAAATAATATTCATTAAACAAAATCAATTATGACTTTACATTTTGTTTTGAAGAGTGTATTAACAGTTTAAAGTATGTTAACACTGTTTAATCTCTGAGAGCATTTTTCAAGCATTGCTTACTATGATTATTTGAGTTTCCTGGAAAATTAAACATATTTAAAAGTCTGTTTGTTTTAGGAAAAATACAATATTGCACCCTGCAGTTCATAAAGCTGCATTATATCACCATTGACACAGATTCATCTTGACTTTTATGTAGTTTCTTTATTCTCCCGTGTGCCATTGGTACTCTGGTTTCTTTCCATATCCCAAAGACATGCAGGACAGATGGGTCATTGGTTTCTATTGAATGTGAATATGAGTGGTAGAATCTTGTAGGGTGAGGGAGGATGTTGATGGAAATGTGAAAGCATGTTAGAGTATATACTAGTGAGGAATGGCAGCTGGTAAAACCTCGATGGGCTGAAATGCCATCTGTCTTTCTTGTTGACCTATCTCATTTCCCAATTTGGAGCCATATGTGTAGCAAACTATACAACAAAATCCCAGAAAGGGCAACATAATGATGTTGTATTGTTTGAAAAAGCAAAATAAAATCTGCAGATGATGGAAATGTGATATAAAATGTGAAATAGAAAACAAAAATTGTAGAGGACTCTCAGTAGATCAGCGAGTCAAAGGAACATGAGTTAAGGGGCTGTCCCACTCGGGCGACCTAATCCGCGCGTTAAGAAGAGTTCCTTCGACCTTCAAGCTCGAGGGCACTCGCCTGGAAAACCTCGAGCTGGATCGTCCGTCAGCGATGAAAACGCGAGCTGGATCCACCGACCGCACACACACACACACACACAAACACACACACTGCGAAGGCGGGGGCCAGGGAAAGCGGGGGAGCGCTGTCTGCGCAATGAAGAGGAAGGTAAATAGCTGCCACAGTGTATGGGGGGGGGAGAGAAGGAGAGAGAAGGGGAGAGAAGGAGGGGAGAGGGGGAGAGAAGGGGGGGGGGGGGAGAGAAGGGGGGGAGAGAAGGGGGGGGAGAAAAGGGAAGGGGACAGAAAGGGGGGGAGAGAAGGGGGGGGGGAGAAGGGGGGGAGAAGAGAGAGGGGATAGACACACTTTTAAGCAGTATAATAAAGTTTAGCGGTCAGCGAAGGAGATTGCCTATGGCTGCCCTCGACTGCCTGTAACTAAATAGCGACCCCACTCCACTGCATTATGAGTCATAAAGAACCATGCCGACCACATTTTACTCACGAAGGAGGTTGAAGGAGGTCTTCTACATAGTCAAAGGAGGTCTTCAACAGGTACACAAAATTGCTGGAGAAACTCAGCGGGTGCAGCAGCATCTATGGAACGAAGGAAATAGGCGACGTTTCGGGCCAAAACCCTTCTTCAGACTGATGGGGGGTGGGGGGGGAGAAGGAAGGGAAAGGGGGAAGAGGAGGAGCCCAAGGGCGGGTGGATGCGAGGGTGGGAGGAGACAGCTAGTGGGTTAAGGAAGGGGAGGAGACAGCAAGGGCTAGCAAAATTGGGAGAATTCAATGTTAATGCCATCCGGACGCAAGGTCCCCAGGCAGAAAATGAGGTGCTGTTCCTCCAATTTCCGCTGTTGCTCACTCTGGCAATGGAGGAGACCCAAGACAGAGTGGTCCGATTGGGAATGGGAGGGGGAGTTGAAGTGCTGAGCCACCGGGAGGTCAGGTTGGTTATTGCGGACTGAGCGGAGGTGTTCGGCGAAACGATCGCCCAACCTACGCTTAGTCTCCCCGATGTAAATCAGCTGACATCTAGAGTAGCGGATGCAGTAGATGAGGTTGGAGGAGATGCAGGTGAACCTTTGTCGCACCTGGAACGACTGCTTGGGTCCTTGAATGGAGTCGAGGGGGGAGGTGAAGGAACAGGTGTTGCATTTCTTGCGGTTGCAACGGAAAGTGCCCGGGGAAGGGGTGGTGCGGGAGGGAAGGGAAGAATTGACAAGGGAGTTGCGGAGGGAGTGGTCTTTGCGGAAGGCAGACATGGGGGGAGATGGGAAGATGTGGCGAGTGGTGGGGTCACGTTGGAGGTGGCGGAAATGGCGGAGGATCATTTGTTGTATTTGCCGGCTGGTGGGGTGAAAGGTGAGGACCAGAGGGACTCTGCCCTTGTTGTGAGTGTGGGGATGGGGAGAGAGAGCAGTGTTACGGGGTATGGATGAGACCCTGGTGTGAGCTTCATCTATGATGGCAGAGGGGAATCCCCGTTCCCTGAAGAATGTGGACATTTCCGATGCCCTGGTATGGAATGTCTCATCCTGGGAACAGATGCGGCGTAGGCGAAGGAATTGGGAGTAGGGGATGGAGTCTTTACAGGGGGCAGGGTGGGAAGACGTGACTTCAACATGTCATTTTTTCAAAAGGGGCTGTCCCACTTGGGCGACCTAATTGGCGAGTTTAGAAGAGTTTGAAAAAATGACATGTTGAAGACCTCCTTCTACTATGTTGAAGACCTCCTTGACTATGTTGAAGACCAGCTTCGACCAGCTATGACAAGCTACAATTAACTTCAGGAAAATTGGACACTGAATAGTGGAGAGTGAAGACGACTTCCTTCGATCTCCTTTCATCTCCCTTCGACCTCCCTTCGACTATGATGTAGACTATCTACGCCTACCTTCGACTACCCTCGATTACCTATGACCAACACGGCGACCTACTACAACCTAATACAACCTACTTCGACAAAACCTACGAGTAAAAAAAATATTGATTATTTCCATGACAACCTTTTTTTACTCGCGGGCATTTTTTAACATGTTGAAAAAAACGCCGCTACCTGGCTGAGGCCTCAAGTACACGGAGACCACTCTTGAGCATGAAGGAGAGTTACGAAGACCTCCTATGACTTTGTGTCGACCATGCTGCTAGTATGAGTCGAGGGCAAACTCGTCAGAACTCGCAATTAGGTCGCCCAAGTAGGACAGGCCCTAAACTCTCCTAAACTCTTCTAAGCTCACCAATTAGGTCGCCCAAGCGGAACAGCCCCTAAACAAAGTAAACATAATCAGTGAACCCCTCTAGACCAATCACCAACACGGAACAAGCATCAGTGTATTGAAACATAAAAGAAACCTCTTTAGGAACCCAGACTTGGTGGCGACAGGTAGGTCACATGGGCAGAAGCTTCCTATAGCTTTGGTCTAGACTTACTGGTGACAGATAGGTCACATGGGTCTCCAGCACCTTGTAATGTATTGTCATTATTAATGAAGCCCAGTCTTTCACAGACACCTGCCATTTCCCAAAGTATCCAAATCGCTGCATAGCCGCATAGCCAATTATACAAGAAACAATACAGTACAAGAACAACCCCTCTGACCAACAATATTGGTATGAAACATGATGCCAAATTAAACTTATCTCCTCTGCCTGCATCTCATCCATCTCCCTCCATTCCCCACATATTCATGTGGCCATTTAAAAGCCTCTTGAACACCATTATCGTATCTACTTTCACCATCACCCCTGGCAGTGTATTCCAAGCACCCACTATTATCTGTGTAAAAACCTACCCTCTCTCTTAAACTCTCTCTTTCTGACTTTAAAACTGTGTCCTCTAGTCTTTGACATTTCCATCCTGGGAGAAAAGTTGACAAAGCCTTGTCTATGCCTCTCAGAATTTTATAAACTTCTATCAGGTCTCCCCTCAATCTTCATCTAGTCTCCCCCCAGCCTCCTTATTTTTGTAATAAAAGCTGAATGGAGTTGTTGTTATGAAGCCATTAAATTCATTGCTGTGTCCTAAGGACTATAACATATCAAATTTGAATGAAATGCTATTGCTTGAGTTTCTGTTGAGCTTTTTGGAATAACGTAAGATAAAAAACAGAATGTAGAATAGGGAATTAAAGCGACAGGCAACCGCACACTTGGGGTCAATTTTGCCAATTGAGCAAAGGTATTCTGCACAGTCATGAGGCAATATTTTTTTTCTGTCTAATGTGCAAAGTTTCAAGTGTAGGAAATTAAAGTAAATGAGGGGTTCACCTGGAAAGAATGTTTATATTCATAGTTTGTTGGAAGGAAAATGGTGAAAGGGCTGTTGTATAATTCCTGTGGTTGCATAGCAAGGTATAGTTTAGGTTTAGGTTTATTATTGTCACGTGTACTGAGGTACAATGAAAAGTCTTGTTAGCATGCTATAGATACAATCAAGTCAAACTCAAGTACAAACAATAGAGTAAAGGGGAAGATACAGAGTGCAGAATATAGTTCTCAGCATTATACCACATCAATTCCATAGACAAAGTTCAATTTCTGCAATGGGGTAGAGGCGAATCAGATGGTAGAGGTGATCATTCAGATGCCTGATAACAGAGGGGAAGAAGCTGCTGTTCCCGTACTTTTAGATTTATGTGCCTTTTGTACCTGAACAGCAGGGAGGTTAAGTCTTTGATTGTGCAGTTCTCTCTCATAAATGCATTGAAGCATCAACTTTGTTTTCATGATTGGATCTCTAAAGGAATATGGAGCTAACACCTTCTGATCTGGTTGGCACCCATCCTAGTGAGTGCTCTGAAATGTGAATCCATTGATTATCTAGAATAATTAGCATTGAAACAATCTCAAAAGATCGTAAAACTATAAAAGTGCCAGATAAACGGATGAATGATTTGTTGGGGTTGTGCACAAACATTTTCATTTGATGTTAAAGATCTGGATATGATGTTGATATTTGTGAAGGGATTTTATTCTGTCATCTCTGCATCTATTACCTGAAGCAGGTAAAGAAAACTATCTTTCACATATCATGACTCGCCTCTTGTGAAATTTACTATACACAACATACATTAATTGGGTTGGGATGCAGAAAAAGGTTTTAGCAGAAACTATGCAGAATGTTCACCGCAGAAGCCGGCAGAAATGGCATACATTTTTTGCAGGCTCACTTCCTTCCTCATTCAATCGTTGGCAGCATTTTCTATTCTCTTCTCCCTCAACTCTCATTCAGTCTCCATTTAATGTGTTAATGTTGTTCAGCTCAGCCACCTGTGTGGGTGGAACCTGTGGGTTACACATTTTCGTGAGTCTCTAGATAAAGCGATTCCTGCTGAATTCCTCATTTGATATTTTGGTGATTGACTTACGGTGGGTTATAATTCAAAACCTTCTGAAACCAAAACAATGGCAAGTATTAAACTGTGGCATTGTTGTTTGGTTTTCTTTGGTTACGGATGAATTTACTGGATGTAAATTTACTGAATTAGGCCAATTCACTGGATGATTTCAAGATAAAGTTAGATTTAGCTCTTAGGGCTAACAGAATCAAGGGATATGGGGAAAAAGCGGGAATGGGGTACTGATTTTGGATCATCAACCCTGATCATATTGAATGGCGGCGCTGATTCGAAGGGCCGAATGGCCTACTCCTGTACCTATTTTCCATGTTTCTATGTTACTATGTAATTTACCCGTGCCACACCATGGAGTTATTTTTGTATTACTTATCTTATGATCATATTGACCTTTCATTATGCCTAGGCTCTTATTTTCCAAGTAATAGGTGGCCTCGTGTTTTTTACTTACCAATATGAAACCCTTGCATTTATCTGTGTTGAAAACCATTTATTAATTATCCGCCCATTTCTGTGGGCTTATTAATCTCATTTAAAATTCGCTGCATTCTTATTCAGTGTTCATCATCGTTCACAGCTGTTTGCCTGTTTAGCAAGTTTGCTTTATGATCTATCCAACTTGTGGAAACACAAAAAAAACTGGAGATGTTTGAATTTTGTGCAAAAAACAAACAAACACCTGAAGGAACATAATGAGCCAGGTAGCATCTTTAGACTTTAAAGGTCTGGCATGGAAACATGGAGGTTCGGCCCATCGAGTTCACGCCCTCCAGCAATCACCCCATACACTAGTACTATCCTACACACTAGGGATAATTTACCTACAAACTACAATTAACCTACTAACCTGTATGTCTTTGGAGCGTGGGAGGAAACCAGATCACCTCATCAGCAACAACGTTTGGCCTCATCAGCAACAACGATGAGTCGGCCTACAGGGAGGAGGTCCAGCACTTAGCAGCATGGTGCGCTGATAACAACCTGGCCCTTAACTCCAAGAAGACCAAGGAGCTCATTGTAGACTTCAGGAAGTCCAGGGGCGGCACGCACTCCCCCATCCAATTTAACGGGACGGAGGTGGAACGTGTTTCTAGCTTCAGGTTCCTGGGTGTTAACATCTCCGATGACCTCCCTTGGACCCACAATACCTCAACTCTGATCAAGTAGGCTCACCAGCGTCTCTTCTTCCTGAGGAGACTGAAGAAGGTCCATCTGTATCCTCAGATCCTGGTGAACTTCTACCGCTGCACCATCGAGAGCATCCTTCCCAACTGTATCACAGTATGGTATGGCAACTGCTCTGTCTCCGACCGGAAGGCCTTGCAGAGGGTGGTGAAAATTGCCCAACGCATCACCGGTTCCTCGCTCCCCTCCATTGAGTCTGTCCAAAGCAAGCGTTGTCTGCGGAGGGCGCTCAGCATCGCCAAGGACTGCTCTCACCCCGACCATGGACTGTTTACCCTCCTACCATCCGGGAGACGCTACAGGCCTCTCCGTTGCCGGACCAGCAGGTCCAGGAACAGCTTCCCGGCGGCTGTCACTCTACTCAACAACGTACCTCGGTGACTGCCAATCATCCCCCCCCCCCGGACACTCCTCCCACAGGAAAAACACTATGTCTGTATATATGCTAATGTAAATATTTATTCAAATCATATGCTATGTCGCTCTTCCAGGGAGATGCTAAATGCATTTTGTTGTCTCTGTACTGT
The DNA here is from genome assembly GCF_028641065.1 of Leucoraja erinaceus. Lineage (NCBI taxonomy): Eukaryota > Metazoa > Chordata > Chondrichthyes > Rajiformes > Rajidae > Leucoraja > Leucoraja erinaceus. The sequence continues at coordinate 31,169,756 of NC_073382.1, read as the reverse complement.
ACACTGACAATGACAATTAAAGTTGAATCTGAATCTGAATCTGAATCTGGTCACAGGAAGAACGTACAATCTCCATACAGACAGCACCCATAGTCAGGATCAAACCTGGGTCTCTGGCACTGTAATGAACCTGTCCTACATCATCCTGGCGGCAACCTACGACAGCACCTATGTCAGGAGATGTCAAGCTACGCTCATTGGCGTCAAGCCAACTGTCGCCGACTGTGGCCGAAAATATTTGAACATTTCACATTCAGTGGTGACCAAAAAATCGTGACTATTCTTTGAGCGACTGAGGAGACTACTCACGACCATACAGATCATACGTGCGACACCCCGGTGACCATGTGGCGACTTCCTAGTCACCTAAAAAATCGCTTAAGTGCAACAGCGGCATAAGGCAGCAACTCCACTGTGCTATCGTCTGTGGAGGGAAATGGACAGACTTAGCTAATGTTATGTTGTATAAGGACTCACAGTAGGCTTGGCCTGGCTAATTATCAACAATGAGCATTGTGAGGAATTTGTAAACAGATATAATCTCAACATGAATTGACAGTCCAAGATTGTTGTTTGAACAACTCATGGGTTTTTTGAAAAAAAATGTTGATCTTGCTCTTAGGGGTAGTCCCTAAGGATCGAGAATATTTTGCTTCCATTCAGATGTTAAGAGTCTTGAGGCCAATGTGGGAAACTATAGACTCCTCCAGGGCGGGCTCAGAAGCAAATTAATTATATCAATGTCACCATGTGCTTGAAGGAAACTAAAGTTTGAAACTATCCAGCTGATGCCATTTTTGCCTTTGCAAGGAAAGTGATTAAAGCAGCACTTTAGCAAATAAAACACAGATCACTTGCTGGATACTGTATATGTGTATAAGACATCAGTATGTGAGCTTTGTCCATTGTAGTGGTCATGAAGGAAGAGTAGACAAGAGAACTTCATTCTGCTCAAAGTTTGTTTTGATGGATTCAACAGTAGTCCTCTAGTAACTGTGCAGGAGATGATTCCATTCCTGTGAATTGGAGACTGATCTCTTCTAATATACCCAAGTACAAAAGGAGATGCTGATAGGTTCAAATCCCACTATTCTGAAGGATTTTTAAATGACGTATCGCCACATTGTTCAATTTGAATTTCTTTCTCCGTCGTCCTTCAATTCTTCCCTTTAAAGTGATCAGTATAGTCAGAAACTCAAAGGAATTGAGAAGCAGTTTATTTTTCAATGTTGTCCCTGTCAAGATTCATCATGGTTTTTCAGTGAAACAGATACCACAGCTTGCTACCTGCCACCTACTCACCACTGAGAGATTTCTGCACCTTGTCACATGTCAAACAGGTGAGGAGGGTGACCTTGTTTGTCTTTCTGTTTCCAGATCAAGTAAGCGTGTTTGTACAGGATACCCGGACGTGGCGCCGACAGACAAGAAGCCGAAGCAAAGAAGTCAAAGCCAAAGAACTGAATAGAAACGAGGCCGAAACGCCAATGAACCGAAAGGGTCCAAAGACGAAACGCCTACTAATCGAATGGATGGGACTCCTAAATGCAAACTAACCGAAAGGGCGGGAAGCCTAAAAGCCAACAAACCGAAAGGCTGCGTCGCTAAAAGCAAATTTAACGAATGGCCGCTCTGTTGAAACGCCACCTACCCGAAAGGCGGTGTTGCCTCCAAGCCAAAGGGCCGACTGCCGCACAACAGAAAAGTCCAATAACGGACTTGATGTTGCCGGGGGGCGGTATTTGTCAGCGATTGGTCCAGACCACGTCAATCACATCACTGTGAAGGCATGAACATTGTCCCAAACCTCTGCTCCACCCGACCCACAGCCCGCGGAGGGTGGCCATTGGAGAGTGGGGGCTGTCCCGAGCGATGCACTCCTTCGGTCGCTTTCAACTTGGTGCTTGGGTTCAGACTGCCCAGTCACCTATGGCTTGTGTGGGAAAATGAACCCCACACTCCCGTCTCCCCCTTCTCTCTCCCCTCTTCTCTCTCTCCCTCCTCTCTCTCTCCCTTCTCTCTCCTCCCCTTTCTCCCCTCTTCTCTCTCCTCCTCTCTCCCCTCTTCTCTTTCTCCTCCACTCTTCTCCCTCTCCTACTCTCTCTTCCACTCCTCTCTCTTCCCTTCCTCTCCCCCCTCCCTCTCCCTTCTCTCTCCTCCTCTCTCTTCCCCTCCTCTCTCTCCCTCCTCTCCCCCCTCCATTCTCTCTACCTCCTCTCCCTCCCCCTTCTCTCTCTCTTCCCCCCTCTCCCCCCCTCCCCTCTCTCCCCTTCTCTCCCCCTTCGCTCTCTCCCCAGTTTCCACCTGTGGAACATCCCACAGTCACTGACCACGATGCACTGCCATCGGACACCACCTCCACCACCCCCCCCCCCCCCCCCCCCCCGACACCCCGGTGTATATCATGATTAACTGGTGTATATCACGATATACACCAAAGATAGACACAAAATACTGGAATAACTCAGCTGAACAGGCAGCATCTCTGGAGAGAAGGAATGGGTGGCGTTTCGGGTTGAGACCCTTCAGACGCACTCTGAAGAATAGTCTCGGCACGAAACGTCACCCATTCCTTCTGCTGCCTATTTTGTGTGTGGGACCATGGGTGTGTATCGCAAACACCAAGACGGTAATAAATAAAACGTTTGTCCCTGCGGCTGGGGTGAATCATCCTGGTGTGGCTGTCAAAGTCCGTGGGTCGGGGGGTAATCACCCTGGTGTGGAGGTTGGGGTCCGATGGCAGTGACTGTGGGACGCTCCCGCGGATGGAGACGGAGGAGAGAGAGAAGGGGGAGAAGGGGGGAGAGAGAAGGGGAGAGAGAGAGATGGGGAGAGAGAGAAGGGGAGAGAGAGGAGGGAGAAAGGAGGGAGAGAGGGGGAGAGGAGGGGAAGAGAGAGGAGAGAGAGAGAGAGTGAGAGAGAGTGAGGGAGAGAGAGGAAAGGGGAGAGAGAGAGAGGAAAGGGGAGAGAGAAGGGGGAGATGGGAGCGTGGGGTTCATTTTCTCACACGTCAAAGGTGACTGGGCAGTCTGAACCCAAGCACCAAGTTGAATGTGGCCGGAGGTGTGCATCGCCTGGGACAGCCCCCACTCTCCCACGGCCACCCTCCGCGGGCTGTGGGTCGGGTGGAGCGGAGGTTTAGGACAATGTTCATGCCTTCACAGTGATATGATTGACACAGGGGCCTGTACCAATCGCTGACAAGACCCGCCCACCGGCAACGTCAAGTCCGTTTAGCGGCAGTCGGTCCTTTGGCTTGTAGTCGACACCACCTTTCGGGTAGGTGGCGTTTCGACATTCGGTAAGTTTGCTTTTAGGCGACGCAGCTTTTCGGTTCGTTGGCTTTTAGGCGTCCCGTCCTTTCGGTTAGTAGGCGTTTCGTCGTCGGACTCTTTCGGTTCATTGGCGTTTCGGCCTCATTTCTATTCGGATCTTTGGCTTTGACTTCTTTGCTTCAGCTTCTTGTCTGTCGGCGCCGCATCCGCACATGGTGTACAGAGATAACAATCACAATTCTGGATACCAGCCTGAATCCAACGCCATTTGTCCCATAATAAGATTAATTATGCTATTTCCTTTCTTTCCATTAATCAGCTCTTGCAAAACGTGCACATACAAACTGGCGATGTAATCTATCTCTGTTGAAGCCAAGCTTCAGCATTCTGGTACATTTTATGAAATTCAAATCTGCCTGAAATTTCTCAGTCACTCTGAACTATATTGCTAGATAATTGATCTTAATTCTATTCCAGATCACCAAGTAGATGTTGCAACCCTGGAACATTTAAGAAACATACAGACTTTATGCTAAATGTTTATGACATTACTTAGGCATCAACTGGATTATTGAAAATAGACACAACATGCTGGAGTATCTCAGCGGGACAGGCAACATCTCTGGAGAGAATGAATGGGTAACGTTTCCGGTCAAGACCCTTCTTCTGCCAGTTTTCCTACACAAACTGCATTACTTACTTAATTTATAAGCATGCATTTTATGAAGAATACCAGTATTGCTGAAGGCATTTATTGGAACGGTACGAGAGAGATTGAGGAGAAAAACTAGTGTGATGCTTCTCAGGCATAGATAGTTAAGGAAAGATGTGGTGGAAATCTATGAAATTCAGAAAGGCTTTGCAAGAAGAAGTAAAAATTACTTCTTGTAGCAAAGGAATGAAAACTACAAGACACTGATTAGTCAGATGGGGAAAGGATGGTAGATTCTTTCACACAATAATTACAAGCCATGAATGAATATAGAATATAATAAAAACAATCAGGCAGTCAGTAATCTCAAAGAAAGGAATAGATGAGAACATTTAGGCTGTCAGCTCCTCATCAAATCATGATAATGGTTGGTAGTCAAGTAATTGAGTTGGGCCAGGGAGAAGAGAGCAATGCAGGTGAGACAGGGCAATGGTTACATGTTTGTGGGGGTGGTGAATGTTATATTAGTGAGAGGTTACCGCTACCGCTCCTACTATTACAAAGACCATCACAACCTGGCCTGATGGTGCTTCTCAGCAGCTGCAGGACTGTTTCGACAGGACCAACTGGGAGGTGTTTGAACACCGGGACCTGGAGGTGTTCACAGACAGTGTACTGTGTTACATTGAAAACTGCATGGACACTGTCACAGTGGACAAACGCATCCAGGTCTACCCCAACCAGAAGCCCTGGATGACCCGGGAGGTCCAGCGGCTGTTGAAAGAGGGGAACACCACTTTTAGGTCTGGCGATAGGGCTTTATACAGCACGGCCCGAGCTAACCTGAAGAGAGGCATCAGAGAGGCCAAATCAAACTACAGGAGGAAGATAGAGGACCACCTAGACAGTAACAACAGCAGGCAAGTGTGGCAGGGGATCCAGTATCTCACCAACTATAAGACCAACCTTGGAGCTGTTGAAGGTGACGCCTCGTTGGCAGAGGAGCTGAACCACTTCTTTCCTCGCTTTGAAGTGGAGCCACCTGAGACAGCCACATCACAGCAAATGGTCCACAGCAGCCTAACCCTCAAGATAGAGGAGCATGAGGTGAGGCGCACGCTGCGGGCCATCAATCCAAGGAAGGCTACTGGACCTGACGGTGTCTCTGGACGCGTGTTGAAGGACTGCGCAGACCAGCTGGCTGGAGTCTGTACGAGGATTTTTAACCAGTCTCTTGCCCAGTCCACTGTTCCACCCTGTCTGAAGTCCTCCACCATAGTCCCCTTGCCCAAAAAAACCAACATCTACAGCCTCAACGACTACCGGCCAGTCGCACTCACACCAGTGGTGATGAAGTGTTTTGAAAAACTGGTCCGGGGTCATATCACATCACTCCTGCCCCAAAGCTTTGACCCCAACCAGTTTGCGTACAGAGCAAATAGATCTACAGAGGACGCTGTAGCCACAGCTCTCCATGCTGCACTGTCCCACCTGGAGCAGCGGGGGAGCTACGTGCGGATGCTCTTTGTGGACTACAGCTCTGCTTTTAATAACATCCTTCCCTACAAACTGGTGGACAAACTGGGGAACTTGGGACTTCCACACTCCACCTGCACGTGGATAAATAGCTTCCTGTCGGGTCGCAGCCAGAGAGTCAGAGTGGGCCATCATACATCCACGGCCCTCAGCCTCAGTACCGGTTCTCCACAGGGCTGCGTACTGAGCCCCCTGCTCTACACCATCTACACACTTGACTGCACCCCCGCCCACCACAGCAACACCATTGTCAAATTTGCGGATGACACTACGGTGGTGGGACTCATCTCCGGGGGGGACGAGTACGCCTACCGGGATGAGGCGGAGCAGCTGACAGTGTGGTGTGAAGAAAATAACCTGCTCCTCAACACCTTAAAGACAAAGGAATTAATAATAGACTTTAGGATGAATAAAACGGACATGGTACCATTGATTATAAGAGGGGACTGTGTGGAGAGGGTGGCGGATTTCCGCTTCCTGGGAATCCATATTGAGGAGGACCTGACGTGGAGCGTGAACACCACTGCGCTGCTGAAAAAGGTCCAGCAGAGACTGCACTTCCTGAGGGTGCTCAGGAAGAATAACATCACTCAGAGACTGCTGCTGTCCTTTTATCGGTGCTCCATTGAGAGCATACTAACATACTGTGTATGCGTGTGGTACACCAGCTGCACAGCGGCTCAGAGGAAAGCGCTCCAGAGGGCCATTGACAACGCCCAGAGGATTGTCGGCTGCCCTCTCCTTACCTTGGAGGACTTACACAGTTCCCGCTGCATCAAAAAATCCCAGAGTATCATAAAGGACATTTCCCACCCCGGACACTCCCTGTTTGAACTGTTGCCGTCAGGCAGACGGTACAGATCTACAAGGACAAGGACGAACAGACTAAAAAACAGTTTTTACCCCACTGCTATAAAAGCACTAAATGTAGCCGCCAAGGAACGCAGGGGCGATACATACTAAGGGACTGTGGTACACTGTGAAATCGACAGAAGGATGGAGGGTTGGGTGTTTATGCGTGCTATTTTCGTGATATTTATTTTAGTTGTTTATCTTTTAATATTTTATCTTGTATGTATCGTTAGCTTTTAGAAATGTTTGAATGGTGCACTGACTGGCTGACATTTTTAAATTTCGTTGTACATGGTTCATGTTACAATGACAATAAAGAAACTATTCTATTCTATTCTATTCTATTCTAGGTTGTGAAGGGGATTGTAGGCCTGAAAGAGAAACAGCAAAAAAGACTACTTAAAGAGTACCAACCGTGGTTCAGTTGCTTTTTCCAGGTTGGAAGATGCTATTGAGACTCCCATTTAAATCACATAGAAGCAAATGGAGAAGGTGAATTGGAAATTTAGTTCTGCAGGCATAGTCCAAGGATACTGCAGCCAGCTCACATGCCATTAAAATCCTGGAACCAGACCTCAAACATGTGTTGAATTCTATTGTTTGCCATTGTGCATAGCGTTCACCAGAACTTAAAATTGTGACCATCTCAGCTTATACCATAAATTGCTGATCAATAACATAATGCTACATCATCTAAGTTCTAGACATTTCAAGTCCAAATAATTGATTTCATTTCACAAATTAGGCTAATAAGTTCTGATGTAAACTTGCCGTGCAGATTGCACAACTTTAATTTTTTTCCTTTTCAGTAATATTTGGACTTCTTCCAGAAATAACTTAATTTATGTAATGAAAATAATTCAAACTAAACTTCACATTGCAAGGAAATGTACTTAATAATTTATCAACTATATAAAATGATTTTGCAGAAAAATTAGATTTGCAAAAATGCTTGAAAAATATAATTATATTATTTCAACTCTCATTTACTCATGTTATCTATCTATCTATCTATCTATCTATCTATCTATCTATCTATCTATCTATCTATCTATCTATCTATCTATCTATCTATCTATCTATCTATCTATCTATAAAACTCTGATCTTGTTATCTTCTGGTTTGGCAGTCTTTCTATTTGCGCAAAAACGGTTTGCAATAGTGCTACAATTTTTCATCAGTTCATTCACCGTTCACCTGTGCTGCGAATGAACCAAGTTTTGTTCCGATCGGTTGAAGGTCGTAAAAGTTAGCGAGATTTAAAAACCTTAAAAACCACGCATACGCAGATCGATCTCTTCTCCTGCCATTCAGTGCCACGTGGATTAGTCTCTTCCCCTGTCACTCCCCGGGATGGTCCTCCCTTTCCTGTGCCATCGCGTCTTTACTGGTGCTGAGGATGGCCGGCGGAGGTTTCCAACCCGACTTTCGGACCCGAAGCAGTTCCAAGCAGCCCAGCCCCAAGAAGCCCAGCCCCAAGCAGCACAGCCCTAAGCAGCCCAGCGTTAGAGACCCGAACCAGCCCAGCCCAGAGTCGGATACCCATCCCAGCCCAGATTCGGAGATCCAGTCCAGCCCGGAGTCGTAGATGTCGCCGATGTCGTCAAACAGAAAGCGGAGACTCTGATCCCGGTGGTGGAGAATGACCAGTGACCAGCGCCCGCTGTGAGTCCCCATCGCACCGCCAATTCCAGCCACTACCCCTCTGGTACCCCTCCCTGGCTCCTCTCCCCTCCCCTCCCTTTGATGCCCCCCTATCTCATATGGCACTTCCCTCATCTTTTCTCCAAGCTCACTTCCCCCGCCCACACACCCCTTTTTCCCAAACAACCCTCACTGCCCACACACACCTCC